>NC_133327.1:666656245-667401024 GCF_042186555.1 Aquarana catesbeiana | reverse complement strand
ATATGCTCTATTATTATTATTTTTTTTTTTTATTATTGTTTTCTATCATTTTTTTTTTTCCCACGAAAATGGAATTACCATTTAAAGATCAAGAGGCTGAATATATCAGCATGAGAGTTTTCCTATGACAAAGTATTGCTAAAAAGGAAGGCTAATATAAATCTTTATTAGGCGAACCTGAATAGTTCGAAAAAAAATGTAACATGCTGAATATTCTTGAATAGTAGTAAATGTCTCTCTTTAATGTGGCCCTGTCTCTGGGACAAAAACAGAAACCTGCTTGAGATAAAGGGGTTGATTTTCTAAAGGCAAATAGACTGTTCATTGTGCATCGGAACTTTCCCCAGAGCTTAGTGAATGAGGTGAAGCTCTGCTGTATTTTTATTTTTTTTTCCTTGCATGAGATGGAGTATTCTTTGCAAAGAGAAATTTCACCACATTCACTGAGCTCTGGGGAAATTTCCCTGGCAAAGGGCAACTTCCAAGGGCTGTGCACATCTCTACAACAGCTTTTTAAAAAAAAATTCTGCAGATACATCTGAATATGGGGATGTTTTAACCTACCAGTTCTACAGGGCGGCACCTATGTGCCAGATCACGTATATATACATGTGATCTGAGTCTTCCAGATAGGGGGGCGCGCATGCACGCCGCCGCTTGCTCGCTTCTGCTGTGATTGCACACACAGCAGAAGCCGATCGGCGGGTGAGCGGTACCCGATGTCCTCCGGCACCCACCAATCGTTAGGCAGATCGCCGTCCTGTCTCTGCCTATGTAAACAAGGCATATAAGAAAAAGAAAGGGCAAGGCCTTCCAAAGGAATCGCAGTAACTGAACACTACGGTTGAATTTTAATTAAATTGTATTTAGAAAAAAACACACCATAATATCAAATTTGACAAAGCGGTCACAGTATAACCTTCCAAAACATTAAAAAAGACAACGTTGTCATTTTAAAAATATTTTAACAATATTTTTTCATTTATGTAAACAAGGCAGATCGCCGTTCTGACAGGAGGGAAGGGATGGAATTTGTGTCCCTGCTAACAGGAAATAAATTCCATCTCCTCCCCTAGTAAAAGCACCTCACACAGTATTGTAAAACACTGGGTAGGCACACAGATAACCCTTTGATCGCCCCCTGATGTTAACCCCTTCCCAGCCGGTGTCATTCGCACAGTGACAGTGCAAATTTTTAGCTCTGATCGCTGTTAAGTGTCACTGGTTCCCACAAAGTTTTAGTTAGTGTCCGAAAGTCCACCGCAATATCACAGTCTCACTATAAGTCACTGATTGCCGCCATTACTAGTCATAAATAAATAAAAATATCCCATAGTTTGCAGACGCTTTAACTTTTGCGCAAACCAATCAATATACGCTTATTGGGATTTTTTTTTTTTTACCAAAAATAGAATACACATTGGCCTAAATTTATGAAGAAATTTTTTTTTTTTTTCAATTTCTTTAAAATTGTGTTTTATGGGTGTGTTTTATAGCAGAAAGTTAAAAATATTGTTTTATTTTTCAAAATTGTCAGTCTTTTTATGTTTATAACGCAAAAAATAAAAAGCACAGAAGCTCTATTTGTGGGAAAAAAAGGTCATACATTTTATTTGGGTACAGCGTCACATAACTGCGCAATTGTCCGTTAGAGTAATGCAGTGCCATATCGCAAAAAAAGGCCTGGTCATTAAAGAGGAACTGCAGTCTGCTCACATAATTTGTAATAAAAACATCTTTGCCATTCTGAAGCTTCCCTCCAACCACTTTGCATATTATTCCATATATACTGTGATTCTGTACTTGCCAAATATGCTGCAGAAATCTCCCTCCACTGAGTCTGCCTGCAACCATTTTAAATGTGGGCAGCTGAAGCTGCTGCCTGTTCACTTCCTGGATTTGCACAGGAGGTACACCTCCAGCCCAGCAGCTCTCATTGCCCTCTTATGACTCACCCCCCTCCCTTCCTGGCAAACTCTCGTGAGAGAGAGAGCTGTACATGATGTCAGAAGCCTAGGCTAATTAACAGACAAGAAACAGGAAGTGGTCTGTATAAGGTATTTACTGTCAGAAAAAAAAGTTTTACTATCCAAAGTTAACCACTTCCCGCCCGCCCTATAGCGGATTGACGTCCGGGAAGTGGTTCTGTTATCCTGACTGGACGTCATCGGGGGCGCGCATCGCGGCGATCGGTGGAGCGGTGTGTCAGTCTGACACACCGCTACACTGATCTTGGTAAAAAGCCTCCGGCGGAGGCTCTTTACCACGTGATCAGCCGTGTCCAATCACGGCTGATCGCGCTGTCAATAGGAAGAGCCGTTGATCGGCTCTTCCTCACTCGCGTCTGACAGACGCAAGTAGAGGAGAGCCGATCGGCGGCTCTCCTGGCAGGGGGGGTCTGCGCTGATTGTTTATCAGCGCAGCCCCCCCTCAGATCACCCCACTGGACTACCAGGGATGCCACTAGGACCACCAGGGAAGGGGCAACGTGGATGGCCAGGTATGTACCCCATGGCCATCCACATGTGCCAATCAGTGCCCACAAATGGGCACTGATTGGCACTATTATGTCCATGATCTGCCCAGCAATGCCCAGATCTGCCCAGCAATGCTTTTTTCAGTGCCACCTGTCATTGCCCATCGGTGCCACCTGTCAGTGCCCATCTGTGCCCATCAGTGCCCACCTATCAGTGCCACACATCAGTGCCACACATAAGTACCCATCAGTGCCACCCATATATACCAATCAATGCCACCTACGAGTGCCCATCAGTGCCGCCTATGTGTGCCCATCGGTGCCACCTATGAGTGCCCATCAGTGCCGCATACCAGTGCCACCTATCAGTGCCCATCAGTGCCACCTATCAGTGCCCATCAGTGCTGCCTATCAGTGCCCATCATCAGTGCCTGTTAGTGCCACCTCATCAGTGCCACCTCATTGGTGCCACCTCATCGGTGCCCATCAGTGCTGCCGTATCAGTGCCCATCAGTGCAGCCATATCAGTGCCCATTATTGAAGGAGAAAGCGTACTTATTTACAAAAAAATTTAACAGAAACAAAGGAAAAACTTGTTTTTTTTCGAAATTTTCGGTCTTTTTTTATTTGTTGCGCAAAAAATAAAAACCGCAGAGGTGATCAAATACCACCAAAAGAAAGCTCTATTTGTGGGAACAAAATGATAAAAAATTTGTTTGGGTACAGTGTAGCATGACCGCGCAATTGTCATTCAAATTGCAACAGCGCTGAAAGGTGAAAATTGGGCTGGGCGGGAAGGTGTCTAAGTGCCTGGTATTGAAGTGGTTAATCACTTGCCAACCAGCTCACGCCGATATTCGTTGGCAAAGTGGCACGTTTCTACGAAACAACGTAATGCTACGTTGTCCCCTTTAAGAGTCACCGGAGGCGTGGGGAACCTGATGCGTGTGGCCGGCGGGCGCGATCGCCGCCCAGAAACCCCCCCCCCCCGGGGCACGAGAGCCAGAACAGGGATTTGTGCGTGTAAACACACAAATCCCTGTTCTGTCAGGGGAGAGTAGACAGATTTTGTTCCTAGTAAGTAGGAACAGCGATATGTCAGTCCCCTCCCCCCACAGTAAGAAACACAAACTAGGGAACACATTTAACCCCTTGATCACCCCCTAGTGTTAACCCTTTCCCTGCCAGTGACATTTACACAGTAATCAGTGCATTTTTATAGCACTGATCGCTGTATAAATGTCAGTGTTCCCAAAAATGTGTCAAAAGTGTCCGATCTGTCCGCCGCAATGTCGCAGTACCGCTAAAAATCACATATCACCGCCATTATGTTTTCAAAATTGTCGGTCTTTTTTTGCTTATAGCGCAAAAAATAAAAACCGCAGAGGTGATCAAATACCACCAAAAGAAAGGTGCGCTTTAAGGGGGGGTGGTATATCTTCTGGAGGTCAAGTGGTTAATATGCAAATCTTGGACTGTTCCTTACAGTGCTACACCCTGCCTGTTACGTCATGCAGGCCAGGGAGACAGCCAATCATAGTGATGGGCCAATAGAAACATGGAGGCAGAAATCATCAGCAGAATCCGACGCCTCCCCATCAGAACAGCATCTGCCGGCATTTAGAGCTGCTGCAGGTATGTGCTCCACTAGGTGCCTGCACTTTATACCTGCAGCAGTTTTTATTTTTATTTTTTATTATATTCTAGAGACAGCATCTCTTTAATAGGAATTTTTGTATGATTGGTACGTCTTGATAGGTCTGGTATAGCAGGTTTGTCTATAGCTGAACAAAGCTTCAAAAAGCATAAAGAATGAGCAGGTCAGGCGTCATCTGGAGCACCATTTCCCCAGAGTACGTGATATCACTTTCTAGTTCATAGGAAAAGCTTCCCCTCCCTGCTGAATCAAGGTGCGTATCACGGCCTCCTCTTCACTCAACCCCCAGGAGGAATAGAAGAAAAGACTGCTCAGTTGTGGAGAGCGTGACATTTTATGTGATTGCATTTTTTACACTTTGTTCAGGCTCGCCCACTTCAAATATCCCCTTAAAAGCTTTGTTTATGTCTAAAATGGCTAAATAGCAAACGCTAGATGCAATTAAAAACCAACTGCATCCTTTTCTTAATTTACAAAAAAAAAAAAAAATGATGATTTCCCCAATGGCTTTTACAGGCAATTTATGGAAATTGTAAGTTCATGCTAAACTGCGATTATCAATTTTGTTGTGTTTGCACAGACATCAGTGTACTTTATTGGTGTATATTGTACCTACCCCTGAATAATCTGCTTTTTTGTGTTTGTGTTAGTTATGATGGTAATGCCAGTTTGTATAATATATAAAAAAAAGACTTTTTAGGGAAAAGTTTATGGGAATAAAAGGAACAATAGTGGGATAATATGACATATGGTGTGTAGAAGGGGTTATTATACTGGTAAGTCTAGCCAGGCAGGAAGATAGGAGAATTTTCCTTTTTGGTAAGGGATTGATCCTCTAGTACAATGGTCTCCAAACTGCAGCCCTTAGTGCATTATTCCTCCCACTGACACCAACAATGAGGGACCATTCCTCCCACTGACACCAACGATGAGGGACCATTCCTTCCACTGACACCAATGATGAGGGACCATTCCTCCCACTGACACCAACGATGAGGGACCATTCCTCCCACTGACACCAACGATGAGGGACCATTCCTCCCACTGACACCAACGATGAGGGACCATTCCTCCCACTGACACCAACGATGAGGGACCATTCCTCCCACTGACACCAACGATGAGGGACCATTCCTCCCACTGACACCAACGATGAGGGACCATTCCTCCCACTGACACCAACAATCAGGGACCATTCCTCCCACTGACACCAACGATGAGGGACCATTCCTCCCACTGACACCAACGATGAGGGACCATTCCTCCCACTGACACCAACGATGAGGGACCATTCCTCCCACTGACACCAACGATGAGGGACCATTCCTCCCACTGATACCAACGATGAGGGACCATTCCTCCCACTGACACCAACAGTGTGGCACTATTCCTCCCACTGATGCTAATGATTGGGCACTATTCCTGTCACATACCAATGATGAGATACTATTCCTTCCACTGATACCAATAATAGGGGACTATTCCTCCCACTGATACAAACAAAGGGGCACTATTCCCTTCACTGATACCATTGATGGGGCACTATTCCTGCCACTTATACTAATGATGAGATATTATTCCTTCCACTGATGTAAACGGTGGGCACTATTTATGCCACTGATACCAACAAGAGGGCACTATTCCTCCCACTGATACCAGCAATGTGGCACTGTTCCTCCCATTGATACCAACAATGTGGCATTGATCCTCCCACTATTACCATTGATGGGGTACTATTCCCCCCCCCCCCGCGACACAAAAAATGGGGCACTGTTCCTCCCACTGATACCAATGATGAGGCACTAATCCTTCAACTGATACCAAAAATGGAGTACTGTTCTGCCCACTGATGCCAACAATGGGGCACTATTCCTCCCACTGTTGCCAACAATGGGGCACTATTCCTCCCACTGATGCCAACAATGGGGCACTATTCCTCCCACTGATACCAACAATGGGGCACTATTCCTCCCACCTATACAAACAATGTGGTACTATTCCCTCCACCAACACAAAAAATGGAGCCCTGTTCCTCCTCATTGATCCAAACAGTGGGGCTCTATTGCTCCCACTGATACCATTGATGGGACACTATTTCCCCCACTGACAAAAAAGATGGGGCACTATTCCTCCCACTGACACCAATGATGGGGCACTATTCCTCCCACTGACACCAATGATGGGGCACTATTCCCCCAACTGACACCAATGATGGAGCACTATTCCTCCCGCTGATACCAATGATGGGGCACTACTTCTCCCTCTGACCACAGGCGCTATATAATATTTTTTTACTCCCACTGACACCGAGGCATTTTGTACTTCCACTGGCCACGGTCCAGCCCCCTCAAAAGTCCAAAGGACAGTAAACTGGCCATTTGATTAAAAAGTCTAGAGGGCCCTCTAGTAGGTTTTGAATATAGGTAATGTCACACCCAGTAGCTAGAGTCATATTAACTTTACTACTGTTACATATATATAGTCTCCATGTGAATCAAAGAAATGAATATATGTATATATGGAAGTAGACAGAACATTGGACAATCTAGCCTAGCATTCCAAATGGTTATATGAAAGGTTTGGTAAGTAAAAGTTTACACACACATCAAATATGTTTACATCGTTGAATTAATAAAGTTTAAAATGACTGTACATCTCTGATGGGGTTGACATGCTACCTAGGAAAGAATGTCACATTCATTACGCCAGATACAAATTAGTTCTTCACCTCAAGTACAGAGGAATTATTTGAAAAAATAAAAATAAAAAATATTAGGATCTCCTTGAAATGCAAATCCCTCACCGAAGAACGCTTTCTTTTCTAGATGGACTATTTAGATTTTTGTGGTATATTACCGCACTCCTGTTTTATGCATTAACATGTTGCAGTTTGGTAGCCAATTCATGTTTACTGGACTGCTAGGGCACTACAACACAGGTTTTTAACTGACCTGCAGAATGTTTTCACCGCAAAGATAATTAACACCTGTAAGTTGTGGCGGGCTTAAACACAAATTTGTTGTCATGTGCTGGCTTGGTGCATTGTGTGTTACCAGGTTTAGGTTTCTTTTTTTTTTTTTTTTTGTCTGTGTTTTCTCTCCCTGCACTGTGCACATAATTTTGGTTAAATATAAGAGGTATTTAATATGTATCAAATCACTTTTGCAAAGCACAAGGGAGCAGGGGCACGGTGTTGACAGTGGTTAGTGCCTTATTGTGGACACTAGAACTGCCCATGTTTTAATCCTTCTGCTATATGAAGGTGTCCATGGAGTGGGGGGCATCTCAAACACAGGCTGCAACGGGGCTAAGAGAGAAGAAAACTTTGGCCATGCAATCCTACTGTGGCCGTGACACTTTTGTCGCAGATGGCGACAGATAAACACCTAATTTGATCAGGTATCGGCCTCGTTCTGCTCCTTACAGCAGAGCTTGGAGAAGGGGGGGGGGGGGGAGCATTTTAAATACCCAATGTGTTATAGTGCAAGAAGCAAGAACAGACTGACTGAGAGATGGGCTCATTAGTCTGCTGCTTGTCCAGTTACAGGACACTGGAGGATACGGACAGGAGACCTGTAAATGAAAGTGAAACTGCAGCAATAAATGCATGGTCTCTTCCCCCTATGTGTTAGGGCTGTGTGGTAGAGCTGTGTAAATCTCAAGTCAAAATGTACAAAAATACAAATCCTTTTGGCAGATAAAATAGCTCCCTTATATGTGTTTGATCGGTGTATTTAGCGGTTTGCCTGGTGTTAAGCTCTAACATAATGTAACAGAGGAATAATGTGGTAGTCCTTTCTGCAATTGTATATAACAGTTAAAGACATTATAAACCTTACCTGTGCCTTGTGTTGTTCACCTGCATAAGATGTTGATTGATCATGTAGTTTCATTATGTTAATTGTTGCCCTGTACACACAGCCTATAGTAGAATTAATGTATACATTCCAGAAGCTTTTGCTTATGGTCAAATATGAGGCATATGAGGCATGTGGCACGGCACTGAACAGGGTAATGCGTGATCTCTGTCTGTAGCGTAAAAACTGACACTTCCCATGAAGAAACTACAAATCCCACAATCCCTGGGTCTCTCAGTTTAGTACTGTGCAGGTGAGAGCTGCACAGTCATTCTGTCTGATATGGACACAAGCAGGTAGAGCAATTACCCAGAGAAATGACCACGCAGTCTTTCATCACTAGCACTCCCATATTTGTAATGTAACACAGAGGAAATAGCGAGGTATGAATTGGACACTGTGTGACCCAGAACAAGAAGCTGCCTGTCTCTTTAGCGAATAGGGACAAGCTAGGTGAATGAATACATAAACATAGGAGAATCGATCAGCCTTGACCTTACAAACTGCAGCCACCACATATGAGCCCATCATTGCAAGTTAAAGTGATACTAATCAGAGAAGTGTTAATTACTATAATTCATTCTTATAACTCGTATATATAATGACACTGTGTTTTTTTTTTTTATCCTTGAAGTACCTTATTCCTGCAGCGCTATTGTGTGGTCACATGATCTTTCACTGTTCTTTGGCTTCTGTAGTGAAAGAACCTTAGGAGGGGCTTCTATTACTCTGCTGATGTATGCTCTCTACAGTATGAGTCAGTTTGGGCAGTCCTGATTGGTGCTGTGCCAGTCACATGACTAAAAAAAAACATTTTCAGAAGAGCAATTCAAATTGGATTATACATTTTAAAAAAGCTATTTTCCTGTTCCCAATAATCTTTATTGACCATCAAATGTGTATTTTTTTGTGCATTAATATGGTGTAGGCGGAGTCAAAGATGATTGACACTAGCTTTCATTTTGATCAAATGACATCTGCGTCCAAGGCTTTTTTTTTTTTTTTTTTTTTTTTTTTTTACTTTACAGGTATTAGCAATTCCATTTGATATATTTAATGGTGTTTTATATTAAAACAAAGCATTTCTTAGTTTTGTAAGTTTGTAATCTATCAGCATACCATATCCCACCCCCATAGTGTTTAGCAATAGGAGGACATGGAGGAGGCGGAAGAGGGAGGGGAGTGTAATTTACCACTGTGTATACGCCCACATATGTGACTCTTTAGTCATGTGAGCTGCACAAAAAAGAAAAAGGAGTGAAATGAATAGCTTAGAAAGGAACTGAAATTGGAGCATGCTCCATGGAGGACACCAGCTGGTCTACACAATCTCAACCTGCATTGGGGATGCAGAGACAATGGAAGGGACAGCTAAAGGCAGTATCAACCAGGTATATTTCACGCTACACAAAACAAATACTTTAGTGGATTTGTGAGTATGAACACTTTGTTATGTAGCATGTAATGAGAGTTTTTTTTTCATAGTCTGGATTTAATCACACTTTAAGACAAACAAACAACATAGAGAAAATAACTACACGTATACCTAGTTAACAGAACAAAAACCTTTGAAAGTGCACAATACCTTTAACATTATACTGCTCTGACCAAAAGTTTTGCGAATGACACAAATATTAATTTTCACAAAGTCTGCTGCCTCAGTTTTTAAGATGGCGATTTGCATATACTCCAGAATGTTATGAAGAGTGATCATATGAACTGCAATTAATTGCAAAGTCCTGCTTTGCCATGAAAATGAACTTAATCCCCAAAAAAAACATTTCCAATGCATTTTAGCCCTGGCACAAAAGGACCAGCTGACATCATATCAGTGATTCTCTCGTTAACACAGATGTCAGTGTTGACGAGGACAAGGCTGGAAATCTGATTAAGTTAGAATAACAGACTGAAAGCTTTAAAAGGAGGGTGATGCTTTAAATCATTGTTCTTCCTCTATTAACTATGATTACCTGCAAGGAAACACATGCCGTCGTCATTGCTTTGCACAAAAAAGGATTCACAGGCAAGGATATTGCTGCTACTAAGATTGCACCTAAATCAACCATTTATCAAATCATCAAGAACTTCAAGGAGAGGGGTTCAATTGTTGTGAGGGAGGTTTCACGGTGCCCAGAAAAGTCCAGCAAGTGCCAGGACCGTCTCCTACAGTTGATTCAGCTGCGGAATCGGGGCACCACCAGTGCAGAGCTTGCTCAGGAATAAAAGCAGGAAGGTGTGAGTGCATCGGCATGCACAGTGAGGAGAAGACTTTTGGAGGATGGCCTGGTGTCAAGAGGGGCAGCAAAGAAGCCTCTACTCTCCAGGAAAAACATCAGGGACAGACTGATCTTCTGCAAAAGGTACAGGGATTGGATTGCTGAGGACTGGGGTAAAGTCATTTTTTCTGATGAATCCCCTTTCCGACTGGGGCATCCAGAAAAAACCTTGACCAGAGAATAAAAGGTCACCGCTACCATCAGCCCTGTGTCATGCCAACAGTAAAGCATCCTGAGACCATTCATGTGTGGGGTTGCTTCTCAGCCAAGGGAGTGGGCTCACTCACATATTTGCCTAAGAACACAGCCATGAATAAAGAATAGTACAAAAACATCCTCCGAGAGCAACTTCTCCCAACCATCGAACAGTTTGGTGAGAAACAATGCCTTTTCCATCATGATGGAACACCTTGCCATAAGGCAAAAGTGATAATTAAGTGGCCTGGGGAACTTTTGTGTCCATGGCCAGTAAACTCCACAGACCTTAAACTCATTGAGAACTTATGGTCAGTCCTCAAGAGGCGGGTGAACAAAAAAAACACCCCACAAATTCTGACAAACTCCAAGCATTGATTGTGCAAGAATGGGCTCTCATCAGTCAGGATGTGGCCAAGAAGTTGATTGACAGCATGCCAGGGGGAATTACAGAGGTCTTGAAAAAGGGTCAACACTGCAAACATTGACTCTTTGCATAAACCTAATGTAATTGTCAATAAAAGCCTTTGACACTTATGAAATGCTTGTAATTATACTTCGGTATATCATGTAACATCTGACAAAAAGATCTAACACTGAAGCAGCAGACTTTGTGAAAATTAATATTTGTGTCATTCTCAAAACTTTTGGCCAGGGCTGTAAATATTTGTTGCACCAAGAAAGAAAAAAGTGTTTGTGTCATCAATAATCTAATCTAAATTGGAAACTTTGGAAAGTGTTGTGCATTGGTCTACAAAAAAGGGTAATAAAAAACACAACTCCAGTTAGAAAAGGCGGAATATTCACAGATAGTAATGTGTGGCCATATGTTTTGCCCGCCGTGGCGGATTACCTCTGCCCTACTTCTAGGCAGACACAAGCCATATTTTCCCTTCTAGCGGTGGAGGAAGTGGGAGCCGTGTTAGCTTGTAATCACCCCGTATTATATTGGAGCTTGTTATCGTTTTATTTTGTTGTTGTGCAGGATCCGTTCCGTAAATGATGACATTCTTAATTTCACTCTGGAGTTCACTAATTGGAAGAGGCTGTCTGCAGATGTGGGGCTGCTCCTGTCCACCCACGCAGAAAATTTCACCTGGATTCCACAGAAGCATTTCGGTAAGTAAACAACTGTCAAATGAATTCTCTATGCCTCCGTTTACTATGATTAGAGGGGAAACAGCTCTTCAGGGCATCTGCAAAGGGCTGCGGCAGCACAGGACTGAATGAGATGTGTGAAGGCTGTCTGTACATTTCTAATGCGCGCCTGCAAGAAGAGGTACCAAAAATAACGCTGTTATATCACCCCGTAGGTTGCTAGGAAGGTTTCGGAGAGCATTTGTAAATTAAATTGTACTGTATGTGCAGTCTTGATTAAAAGAAAGGAAAGCCAACACATCTTCTGGAGCTTCCTTTGGTTAAAAGTTAAATGGATAAATATAAATCCTGCTACGCTTAGTCATCTTTCTATATATATCCCATTGTTGGTACTTGCATTGCGTAGCATAGGGCCTCATGCAGAGGCACCTTGTTAGCGGAGGGTGAATGCAGTGTAGATCCCTTTCTTATAATTGCAGGAACAGGTTTTTAAGCTATTTTGTCTCTAAAATCAAAGTTCAGATTACATGGTTCCTTGCAACGAAGACATGGACTACTTACTCCTCCCGTTGTCCATGCCATTGATCCATGCAAAAGTGAAAAGTAAGGCCCCATTCACACCTGAGCGTTTTGTAGCTTGAAGCCTAAAGCTACAAAACGCTTGAGGGGAAAAAATCCATTATTCTCTATGGAGATGGTTCACATCTCCACTCCAAGTCACCTGAAGCTCAAACAAGTTGTGGACCCTTTTTTTGTCGCTCGAATCGGGCAGATTTGGGCGTTTTTAGAGCATATTCACCCAGGAAGCAGAGGAAAAAATCTAAAAACATAGCAACAAATGATGGAACAGATGATAATTTTTCCTACTGGCTAATAAAAAAATGCTGCATGGAAAAACGCTCAAAAACGCTACGCTCAGGTGTGAATGGGGCCTCAAAGCCCGCTGAGAATCCTGCAGACACTTCTGGGAGTGCTGATTTCCTGGTACCCCACTGTGCATTGTGGTTCCATCCTCTGGCCTTGTGTCACTACAGGATGCATTACTGACGTAGGGGCCGGCAGATCAAACCACTGAGGGCAGCACGGAACCTGGAACCCAACATTCCCAAAACTGTTGGATTGTGCAGGATCTTCAGTTGGCGATTTCTTTTCACTACTGCAGAGATGAGCAGCAGGGGGGGGGGGGGTTTGTATTCCGTGTCTTCTCTGCAGGGAACCATGTATTTTAGTGGAGGAGTTTCTTTAACATGGAGGATGACAACACAAAAAAAAAAAAGTAAAACCAGAGAACCACAAAACTAGGAGGTACCCCCCTTTTATTAATTTCCCCCACCCAGGGGGTTGGTTTATGGGTCACCAACTCACCTTAACATATCAAGGGTGTCATCCTCATAACTATTAAATACTACTAAAATGAAAGTTAAGGCCAAAGGAGCCCACCAGGTAAGAAGTTACAAAAAGACCACGAGCATGCTTCTGGCTTTAGTCTTTTGAACCACTGAATCAAACAAATGCAGTGAAGGAATTCTAACTTTTTTTACTTTTGACTAATTGTGTAACTATAGACTAATTACGCCATTTATCTCTTTAAAGCGGATCTTCAGTCTATTTTTAAACTTCCTTCTAATAGCTTTCTCTCCCCCTCTATAATACCAATGAATGAAAGAAAAAAATAATTCTAGCTCCAATTACCTTTTTTATTCATTGTCCCTCTCCACTTTCTGCTTCCCCCTCGTAGGCAAATTACGTCAAAACTCGACTGTGTAACTAGCTTGTTTCTCGATTAACTGTCTATGTTTAATATGTTAACATTGTGTAGTTATTATGAAGAATGTGTAAATGTGAATTGTGTGAATTTATAATAGAAAATAAAGAAAAATTTTGATTATAAAAAAAAAAAACTCGACTCCTAATGATTCCTGGGATGTTTTTTGTCAGCAATCCCAGGAGTCTTCAGGCTTTTTTTTTTTTTTTATTGTGAGGGAAGTAGAGCTGGAGGGCAGAGGACCGTCAGGACCGGCAGAGACAGACAAGGGGTGGACAGAGACAGTGTGTAATGCACAAGCGTAGGCTCCGATGTGTACTGCGCATGCACAAACTCGCTGTGCACCACAGAGAAGCATCATGAATTCCCTGCAAAACTGAGGGTGTTGTCTTCAGCTGCCCTCAGTTAAAATGACACCATGACATTTATGGTCAGTGTGTTTGCAGCCTGCTTTTTACACTTAAAAATGGCAGATCTAGGATAAATCACATTATCAAGGTTTTTACAAGCTGCATGTATTTTTCCTACAACTTTTAGGCTGGGTTCACACTATTGCCATGTTAAACTTCCAGTGACCAGTATAAGAGAGTGAGAGCGATAACACCAAATTTAACACACCTGCTCCCCATTCACACCTGAGACCTTGTAACACTAACGAGTCACATGACACCGGGGAGGGAAAATGGCTAATTGGGCCCAATTTGGACATTTTCACTTAGGGGTGTACTCACTTTTATTGCCAGCGGTTTAGACATTAATGGCTGTGTGTTGAGTTATTTTGAGGGGACAACAAATTTACACTGTTATACAAGCTGTACACTCCTTTACATTGTAGCAAAGTGTCATTTCTTCAGTGTTGTCACATGAAAAGATAGAATAAAATATTTACAAAAATGTGAGGGATGTACTCGCTTTTGTGAGATACTATATATTGTATGTATATCTAGGGTCCTAAAAGTCCTGAGGAACTCCTGAGTAACTAACTTGTTGTGCGGCTTGACGCAAACTAAAAGGAAAATGGATGAGGCTGTTTTTTGATCCCTACTCCTCTCTTTTCACTAGAGATGTGCACGACAAAAAAAAACGTTTCGGTTTATTTCATTAAGTAAATCATTTTGTTTTGTCATAATCGTAATGTTAGAATAATTCATTTTTGGAACAATTCCTTATTTCAGGAGAGTATATATTCATTGTTTCAAATCAGTTTATATTTTTGGTTCTGTTATTATTTTGTTATATAGGAAGATTGGCTGTATTCACTTTAAAGCGGAGTTCCACCCAAAAGTGGAACTTTGGCTTTAAGTACTCCTCGCCCCCTGACATGCCACAATTGGCATGTCATTTTTTTTTGGGGGGGGGCACCTTGTTTTGAGTGGGACTTCGTGTCCCACTTCCTGTTTCCACCTTCTGGCCGCCTAGGTGACTCCTCCTCTCCCCACCCTTCCTCTAGGCCAGTGATGGCGAACCTTGGCACCCCAGATGTTTTGGAACTACATTTCCCATGATGCTCATACACTCTGGAGTGTAGTTGGGCATCATGGGAAATGTAGTTCCAAAACATCTGGTGTGCCAAGGTTCGCCATCACTGCTCTAGGCAATCTTCTGGGACACGTCACAGGTCCCAGAAGATTGCTTGTCCACTCGGAGAGCACAGCACGACTCGTGTATATGCAGTGCGCGCCCGGCCGTCCAATGATGGCGCCGCAGAGAGGAGGGGGAGAGAGCGGAGGCTTCGTACGCCCCGCATCGCTGGACCGTGGGACAGGTGAGTGTCTGTTTATTAAAAGTCAGCAGCTACACTTTTTGTAGCTGCTGACTTTTAATAAACTGAAAAAAGCCTGGAACTCCGCTTTAACATGTTCGGGTGACCCTTACTGGAGTTGGGTGCATCCTAAAAGTAATGAATGGAACAAAATACATTTCGGATTCATTTGTTATGTTATGATTTGGAGATTTTAATGGATCCATCTCCATCCAACACAAACAAAATAAGTAGGAATCATCTTATTTCACTTTTATACCTTCCTGTATTTATTGCAGTATGTTTCCATTTCATATGTAATGTCATTTTTATAACAATAAAAAAAAATGTTAATGCTAAAAGTATCGTCTGATTATTCAAGAGTCAAAGACGTCTGTGCCGCTCTCATCCAAATAAAACAAATGAATCCAAATTGAATACGTATACATTTGAACCCTGGTCAGGAGATTGTCCATTTTCATCCTTCATTGATAACTATGCCACTTCACAATTTTTCCTTGTGAATATGAGGAATTTTGTTTGTAGAAGTGTATATTGTTGATATATATAAACAATGCTTTTTTGACAGTAAATCAATCCCCCGAGGAAGACTTTGACCACGCATGTCGAAACGCGTTGGAAATTTGCATATTTGATTCAATAACATGTACTGTTGTATGGCTATATCATTGTAGAATTGAATGGTGGTACAAATCTCTGACCAGAGCTCATATTTTAAACGTGTATGTGTTTGTCTTGTTGCTATTTTTTCAATAAAAAACCTTTCTAAAACCAATTTTTAATGATTGTAATTTTGCTGCGGAAAAACCCCACTGGGGGAGACTTTTCCATATTGCGTATTCATTTGTTATGCTATTGGGTTGAATTAATTTCCCCATTCCCAAATGACTTTGTTGGGCCGCGAACATACAAATTAAACGAATGGTCTCTCAACCCCAATACCAAAAGAATCTTATTAGCATATTCACGCTACGCTCACTAGAATAAAAACAAATGCATCTGAATCAGTTACGTTATTTTGGATGCTTCAAACATTAACAAAAGACCCAAAGTATTGCATCATCTGAATGAAACAAATGAATATGAATGAATTTTTTTTTTCATTTAAATTTATTTCATATTATTTGAAATTCATTACAGTTGTGATTCAGAGAATCGTATACATCTGAATCTCCGAATCACGCAAATTTAGTCTGAATTTAAACTTGTAACAAAACAAATCTCATATTTCTACTTCTCACTCCCTTTTTTTCTTTTTGCTATTGTTTCGTTGAATTCCCTTAGCATTGAGCCATTGCCCTGGCAAGGCTCCAGCATAATATAACACCCAGAGTATCATAAAATGTCAAGTGTCTTTAACCACTTCAGCTCTGGAAGATTTACCTGCTTCAAGACCAGGCCATTTTTTTTGGTACGGTACTGCGTTACTTTAACTGATAATTGCGCGGTCATGCGACGCTGTACCCAAATAAAATGTATTTTTTTCCCACAAATAGAGCTTTCTTTTGTTGGTATTTGATCACCTCTGCGGTTTTTATTTTTTGCGCTATAAACAAAAAAAGACAGACAATTATGAAAAAAACCCATTATGCTTTACTTTCTGCTATAAAATATATCCTTTATAAAAAAAATCAAATTTCTTCATCAATTTAGGCCAATATGTATTCCGCTACATATTTTTAGTAAAAAAAAATCCCAATAAGTGTATATTGATTTACGTGAGCATTATAGTGTCTACAAACGATGTTATACATTTATGGATTTTTTTTTTTTTCATACTAGTAATGGCGGCGACTTTTAGCAGGACTGCGATATTGCAGCGGACAATCGGACATCAAATGACACTTTTCACCCTTTGCGGGAACCAGTGACACTAATACAGTGATCCGTGCTAAAAGTTTGCACTGTCTCTGTACTAATGACACTGGCTGGGAAGGGGTTAGGTGCTGGAGCCTCCCGCATTTCAGGGGCGGCTCTTGGACACCCGCAAGTGCTGCCCGATATCCCGGCTGCGGAGCTGATCCTGGATGGTCCCCTGGTTCACAGCTGGAGATGATCGGTGCAGCAGGAGGGACAGCAATGAATACCGATCTCCCTGTATAGCTGACATCCGCTTCTCCTTCTCTTCCTCCTACGGCTGTCGGCTAAAAAGCTATACAGGGAGATCGGTGATCACAGCTGTCCCTCCTACTGCACCGATCATCCCCAACTGTTCCCTGTACCCTTCAACTCCAGCCCCCCTCTGTGTCCTTCTACCCCCGTTCTTCTCCCCCGTTCTTCTACGACTCCCCTCCGTGTCTTTCTCCCCCCACCCCCCTCTGTTCTTCTCCGGCTCCTTGTCCTCCTCCTCCGCACCCCCCTCGTCCCCCACAGCCGGCTTCCTTCCTCTCCTCTCCCACCGGATGTGGAGATCTGACAGGATGGAGAGCGGAGGAAGGGACCGGTCATTTACCGGCCCCTTCCTTTTCTGAATTGGACATAGAGAGCGAGATCGCTCCTGTGTCCTGTGAAAACTGAGCAGATTAACCTCCTGTGTGTTACTTTGCTCAGTTTATGAATGGAGAGAAGCCTCTGTCTTCTGTCCATTCATCTTCAATGCTGAGAAAGGGACTGGGGAATCTGTGTCCTCAGCCCCTTTCTCTGTCTCAAAGGGGAGATGTCAGGGGTCTGATATCTCACCAAAGCCCCCCCAACAGGGTTGATAAAAAAAATGCAAAAAATATAAAAAAATGAAATTGTAAACAAAAATTATAAAAAATTAAATTATATAAAAATTATAAAATAAAAAACTACTGACACCACCCCCCTGTCCTACCAACACTGTCCACTGCCCCAACCCCCTTACCCCAAAAAGCATTGAAAAAAAAAAATATGAAAAAATAAAAATTACTGATACCATCACCGCCACATACTCCCCACTCTTTCCCCAGCAGCACTGTGAAAAAAATATTTTAAAAAGTTATTTAAATAAAATTATAAACAACAAAATTGTAAAAAATAATAAAAACAAAAAACTACTGACACACTGCTCTACTGACACTGTCCACTACCCCCACCTCCAATCATTGTGGAAAAAAATTAAAATAATAATAATTAAAAAAAATAAAATTGTAAAAAAATATTAATAAAAATAAAGAACTACTGTCACCGTCCACTGCCCTACTGACACCATCCTGCACATACTACTCACTAGGGGTGCTGAAATTAATCGTTGCATCGATGCATTGCGATTCGGGTGTCCCCGATGCGGCATTGATGCATAAGGACCGGAAAGTCGATGTCTGGTGACGTCATGACGATTAGCCCTGCCCCTCGCTTGGAGCGTATTTTTAAAATGACTTTCTTTTAATAAATGTTGTGCTACTATGGATGATGTGCCCCCGCTGTAAGTTTTTTAAAAAGCACAATGTCACTTCATACCGAATTTCCCCGTAGTACGATACGCTCATGTGACTCCCGGCCCGTCCCGCCCCTCTCTGCTCTCCTCTTCCGTCTTCTGAGTCCTGACGTCAGCGGTGAATTCTCAGTCCCCCCCCGTCTCTCTTCTGATACGATAACTATAGTCAGCGGGCGGGACTGAGAATTCCCCGCTGACATCAGGACTCAGGAGACACGTGAGAGGAGAGGGGCGGGACTGAGAATTCCCCGCTGACGTCAGGACTCAGGAGACACGTGAGAGGAGAGCGGAGAGGGGCGGGACGGGCCGGGAGTCACATGAGCGTATCGTACTGCGGGGAAATTCGGTATGAAGTGACATAGTTTTTTTTAAAAAGCACATACAGCGAGGGCACATCATCCATAGTAGCACAACATTTATTAAACGAAAGTAACTTTAAAAACAGTAACCGTACACCTCTGGCTCCATGCTGACAGGTCCCTGGCTATCCTGTGCACATTCCACTGTTAACTCCTAGTGTGCTGGAAGGTGCAAACAGGAATGCCAAGGAACTGTCAGCACCAGTGGTGGCCCGTGCATTGTGGTGGGGGTAGGGGGGTGGTTAGTGATGGCTGCATTTAATAGGCACGTTTGACGGGCACAGGTGGCTGCATTTGACGGGCACAGGTGGTTGCGTTTGATGGCCACAGATGGCTGCATTTGACGGGCACAAGTGGTTGCGTTTGACAGGCACAGGTGGCTGTGTTTGACGGGCACAAGTGGCTGCGTTTGACGGGTACAAGTGGCTGCGTTTGACGGGCACAGGTGGCTGCGTTTGACGGGCACAGGTGGCTGCGTTTGATGGGCACAGGTGGCTGCGTTTGACGGGCACAGGTGGCTGTGTTTGATGGGCACAAGTGGCTGTGTTTGACGGGCACAAGTGGCTGCATTTGACGGGCACAGGTGGCTGTGTTTGACGGGCACAGATGGCTGCGTTTGATGGACACATTGGCTGCGTTTGATGGGCACAGTGAGGCTGCATTTGATGGGGGAGCTTCAGTACAGGGAACTTCACAGGGCTGTTTGTCATCTGTGGATTCTATCCCTTCTGACCTCCCAGCAACCGTGTGTGTGTGTATCTCTGTACCCTGTAGTGCACCGGATTAGTGCACTTTTTAAGGGAGTGAGGTTATTTTTAATTCAAAGCAGAGTTCCAGTCAATTTTTTGTTTATTAAAAGTCAGCAGCTACAAAAGAAGTGCATCTTCTGACTTTTAATAAAAAGACACTCACCTGTCCCACAATCCAGTGACGTGGCCACCCAAACCCTCCCTTCTCTCCCCCGCCTGTCCACGGAGCTGGCAATACTACTGTGGGCATCCGGCTGTGACAGCTTGCAGCTTCACAGCCGGGTGCGCATGTCTCACTGTGCTGTCCTGCATAGCTGGGCAATCTTCTGGGACCTGTGATGTGTCCCAGAAGATTGCAGGGTGGAAGGGCCGCCTAGGCGGCCCAAGCGGAGGTGGGAGCTCATCGGTAATCATGATGCATCGCGGAATCGAATCGTTGACCAGATAATCTTAATCGAACCGTGAGACCAGTGAAGATGCGCACCCCTACTACTCCACACTCCTCTCCTGCACATACTACCCACCGCCATACACTCCGTACTGTACATTCTCTATTTAACATTACTACATTCTGCAATATGTAAGTCATCTCAGACTCTATTAAACAACACCCCATTTAAGCCATGCCAAATATGTAGCACGGTTTAAGCCACACCGACCTCCCTGAAATGAGTTTTTGCAGGTTGGGATGTCTGTTAACATCAGGGGTGATCCAAGGGTTAAATGTGTGCCTAGCCAGTGTTTTTGTGCACTGTGTTGGGTGCTTTTACTAGGTGAAGAGATGACATTAATTCCCTGCTTTGCAGAAACACAAAATCCGTCTTTTACCCCCTGTCAGAAAGGAAATCTGCCTTGTTTACATTGGTAGATCTCAGTTCTGTGTGTTTTACGGACGATCAGTGGGTGCTGGAAGACATCCGGTGCCCGTATGATAATCACAGCAGAAGCAGCCCGCCGGCAGCACGTACGCGCCCCCTGCAGGCGGAAGTGCAGAATGTGTATATATACGTAATCCTGCACAGGAGAGCAGTAATTATGCTATAGGGTGGACGGCAAGTGGTTAAAGCCCATGTCCTAGCCCTTATCCACGTGGTCCCAATCAACGGTTTCTAATGTAGGCCTCCCCACTGTAATCTTTACTTGTTTATGCCATACTTGCCTTTTTTTCTGAAGTCTCAGGACTGGTCAGATAATGTACTGGGTTGCTCAGCAATTGGTGTGCCCTAAAGACGCAGGGAGTGAATTCTTCTAGCCATCACAATTTGCCTCTTGTTGCTTAAATCCTTATGCTTGCGCATTTCTTATGCTTTCAACACCTCAACGTAACCCATTCATGCCCAAGTCTTTTTCTGACACTTGTTGCTTACAAGTTAAAATCAGTATTTTTTGCTAGAAAATTACTTAGGACCCCCCAAACATTTTATATATATATATAGATATATATATATATATCTATATATATATAGTGGAAATACCTCACATGTGTAGCTTGAACACTATTTACATTTGCGGGAGCGACATACGTATGCTTTTGCACGCGGGCACGGAAGGATGGGGCACTTTCAGTTTTTTTCTTATTTATTTATTACACTGTCCCTTAAAAAAAAAAATTCTGATCACTTTTATTACTGTCACAAGGAATGTAAACATCCCTTGTGACAGTAATGGGCAGTGACAGGTACTCTTTATGGAGGGATCTATAAGACCCCAAATCCCTCCTTTGCACTTAAAAGCATTCAAAACACCAAGTTTGGCAGTTTTGAATACTGTCATTTTTTTCTAATTTTGCCGCCTTTAAGTCTTCAGTAAACCGGAAGCGTTGTCATGACATTGCTTCTGGGTTACTAGATCCGAGACCCGATCAAAGCCGATTCTGACTGCGATCAAGTCTCCGGCCAGCCAGTGGATGTGCCGGCTGGTCGCTCGGGCCTCCCAGTGGGATGGGAGATCCGGGGAAGGTGGCGGGCGGGTGGGGGGGGGGGGGGACGTCCCCTCCTGCTGCTTGTGAAAACAGCCGATTGTTATCACAAGAATGCTGACTGCCAGCTCTAAAAAAACGGTACTGGGAGATGCTTGCAGCTGCATGCATCACCCTGGTACAACCCCTTCAAGCCGAAGGCTGCATATTTGCGTACCATCAGCATGAAGGGGT
This sequence comes from Aquarana catesbeiana, assembly GCF_042186555.1. NCBI lineage: Eukaryota > Metazoa > Chordata > Amphibia > Anura > Ranidae > Aquarana > Aquarana catesbeiana. The sequence continues at coordinate 667,379,281 of NC_133327.1, read as the reverse complement.
TAAAGAGGAGGTCTACTCCCCCCCCCCCCCCCCCCCACACACACACAAAAAAATTTAAAGTCAGCAGCTACAAATACTGTAGCGGCTGACATTTAATATTGGGACACTTACCTGTCCTGGAATACAGCGATGTTAGCACCCCAGCTGATGTTTCCGTCGGCTCTCGGGGTGCTGCCGCCACCATTGCCTGTAAGGGAAACCGGCTGTGAAGCCTTACGGCTCTACAGCTGGTTCCCTACTACGCATACACGCTGCACTTTGTGAATGGCCGGGCGGCTGGGGAAGAAGGAGGGGGCTGAACTTTTGGGGGACCTCACCACAGCCAGGTCTCCCAGAAGTGGGGAATGGGTACCTGTCAAAAACAGGTACCCCTCCCCCCAGAAGGTGCCAAACGTGGCACCAGAGGGGAGGAGGAAGCAGATAAGCGGAGCGTCCACTTTTGGGTGGAACTCCGCTTTAAGGGACAACGTGTTCACTTTCTGCCTAATATAGCCCACTCACTTTCAGATGCCATTGTAGCAAGATAACCAATAGTCACTTTACCTTTCCGGCTGATCGCTGTATATCAGTGTTTCTCAACTTCAGTCCTCAAGGCGCCCCGACAGGTCATGTTTTCTGGCTTTCCATTATTTTGCACAGGTGATTTGATCAGTTTCACTGCCTTAGTAATTACCATCTGAGGGAAATCCTGAAAACATGACTTGTTGGGGCACCTTGAGGACTGGAGTTGCGAAATACTGGTGTATATAATATGGAAACTTCCTTTTTGTAAACCTACAAGTTTCAAAACTGTTCAAGCTATAAATGGGACGGGCAGATTTTTTTTTCTTTTTACAGTCTAACGCTGACAGACTTTATGAAGGATGATTTCCAATGTTTTCTCGTCGTTACATAAAGTTAGAGAGGAGCTTTGGCTTGTTTAACAAGCTTGACAATCATAAACCTCCTGGCTGCCATCTGAACACGCTGTAACTGAGTTTAAGACTCTCAAACACCAGGAGAAGTGCAATTCCAGCTCTACCCGTGTACTCCGAATGTAATCCTGCAAATACGAGGACTACTAAAATAAAATGTAATCCTTGTGTAATTATCTATGCAAGACACGATGGTTGCAGGAAGAGGCTTTGAACTTCTTTTGAAGTGCAGCCAGCGGACATGTCACACGAGGATAAAGGTGACTAAGGAGAGTGACATTGTTGCCTAGCCAACCACACGCATCGAAGGTAATTGAAAGAAGCGCAAAATACGGGATCACAATCTAAGATCTTGGCATAAAAATATTCCATACAGCAGGTAAAATAAGTATTGAACACGTCACCATTTTTCTAGGTAAATACAGTGGGGACAGAAAGTATTCAGACCCCCTTAAATTTTTTACTCTTTGTTATATTGCAGCCATTTGCTAAAATCATTTAAGTTCATTTTTTTTCCTCATTCATGTACACACAGCACCCCATATTGACAGAAGAACACAGAATTGTTGACATTTTTGCAGATTTATTAAAGAAAAACTGAAATATCACATAGTCCACACAGTAATCGGACCCTTTGCTCAGTATTTAGTAGAAGCACCCTTTTGATCTAATACAGACATGAGTCTTTTTACAAAAGATGCATCAGGTTTTTCACACCTGGATTTGGGGATCCTCTGCCATTCCTCCTTGCAGATCCTCTCCAGTTCTGTCAGGTTGGATGGTAAACGTTGGTGGACGGCCATTTTTAGGTCTCTCCAGAGATGCTCAATTGGGTTTAAGTCAGGGCTCTGGCTGGGCCATTCAAGAACAGTCACGGGGTTGTTGTGAAGCCACTCCTTCGTTATTTTAACTGTGTGCTTAGGGTCATTGTCTTGTTGGAAGGTAAACCTTCGGCCCAGAATTCGTCCAGGTTTTCATCCAGAATATCCCTGTACTTGGCCGCATTCATCTTTCCCTCGAATGCAACCAGTCATTCTGTCCCTGCAGCTGAAAAACATCCCCACAGCATGATGCTGCCACCACCATGCTTCACTGTTGGGACTGTATTGGACAGGTGATGAGCAGTGCCTGGTTTTCTCCACACATACCGCTTAGAATTAAGGCCAAAAAGTTCTATCTTGGTCTCATTAGACCAGAGAATCTTATTTCTCACCATCTTGGAGTCCTTCAAGTGTTTTTTTAGCAAACTCCATGCGGGCTTTCATGTGTTTTGTACTGAGGAGAGGCTTCCGTCGGGCCACTCTGCCATAAAGCCCCGACTGGTGGAGGGCTGCAGTGATGGTTGACTTTCTACAACTTTCTCCCATCTCCCGACTGCATCTCTGGAGCTCAGCCACAGTGATCTTTGGGTTGTTCTTTACCTCTCTCACCATGGCTCTTCTCCCCCGATAGCTCAGTTTGGCTGGATGGCCAGCTCTAGGAAGGGTTCTGGTCGTCCCAAACGTCTTCCATTTAAGGATTATGGAGGCCACTGTGCTCTTAGGAACCTTAAGTGCAGCAGAATTTTTTTTTGTAACCTTGGCCAGATCTGTGCCTTACCACAATTCTGTCTCTGAGATCTTCAGGCAGTTCCTTTGATCTCATGATTCTCATTTGCTCTGACATGCACTGTGAGCTGTAAGGTCTTATATAGACAGGTGTGTGGCTTTCCTAATCAAGTCCGATCAGTATAATCAAACACAGCTGGTCTCAAATGAACGTGTAGAACCATCTCAAGGATGGTCAAAAGAAATGGACAACACCTGAGTTAAATATATGAGTGTCACAGCAAAGGGTCTGAATACTTAGGACCATGTGATATTTCAGTTTTTCTTTTTTAATAAATCTGCAAAAATGTCAACAATTCTGTGTTTTTCTGTCAATATGGGGTGCTGTGTGTACATTCATGAGGGAAAAAATAGTTTTAGTTCCGGATTACTATGGCAAACATGTCCGGCTTCTCATTCCTATGTGCCGTGCTGTGCACCGATGTTTACACCCCCTGTGATCTTGCAAGTCACACACCCCCTGTCACATGGGGGTGCAAACAGGAAATTGTGAATGGCCTTGGAAACTAAGCAGGTTAGAAGACGATTTTATAGAGTTTGTTTTGATGATTTAAATGGGGAAAAGGTATCAGGGAGAGTTTACTACCACTTTAAATGGTGAATGTGTATGGATCATTTTTGGAGAATAAGGATATTGTTTCATGTCACTTTAGGCTGGGTTCACACTTATGCCGGATGCAGCTCACAGCAGGGGGTCCGGTGCGTCCCTGTTCTGCGTTTCAGGTACGAATCAGGCCCACATTTTTGCCTGAATTCAGACCTGAAACGGAGCCAAAGACACACAGGGCTGTATCCAAATAAAATGAAATGTTTTTTCCCACAAATAGATCTTTCTTTTGGTGGTATTTGATCACCCCTGCATTTTTTATTTTTGATAAACAAAAAAAGACTGACAAGAAAAAAAAAAAAAAATATATATATATATATATATATATATATATATATATATATATATATATATATATACACACACACACAGTGGGGACGGAAAGTATACAGACCCCCTTAAATCACTCTGTTAAATCACTCTGTTATATTGCAGTCATTTGCTAAAATCCTTAAGTTCATTTTTTTTGCTCATTAATGTACACACAGCACCCCATATTGACAGAAAAACACAGAATTGAAGACATTTTTGCAGATTTATTAAAAAAGAAAAACTGAAATATCACATGGTCCTAAGTATTCAGACCCTTTGCTGTGACACTCATATATTTAACTCAGGTGCTGTCCATTTCTTCTGATCATCTCTTAGATGGTTCTACACCTTCATTTGAGTCCAGCTGTGTTTGATTATACTGATTGGACTTGATTAGGAAAGCCACACACCTGTCTATATAAGACCTTACAGCTCACAGTGCATGTCAGAGCAAATGAGAATAATGAGGTCAAAGGAACTGCCTGAAGATCTCAGAGACAGAATTGTGGCAAGGCACAGATCTGGCCAAGGTTACAAAAAAAATTCTGCTGCACTTAAGGTTCCTAAGGGCACAGTGGCCTCCATAATCCTTAAATAGAAGACGTTTGGGACGACCAGAACCCTTCCTAGAGCTGGCCGTCCAGCCAAACTGAGCTATGGGTGGAGAAGAGCCTTGGTGAGAGAGGTAAAGAAGAACTCAAAGATCACTGTGGCTGAGCTCCAGAGATGCAGTCGGGAGATGGGAGAAAGTTGTAGAAAGTCAACCATCACTGCAGCCCTCCACCAGTCGGGGCTTTATGGCAGCGTGGCCCAACGGAAGCCTCTCCTCAGTGCAAGACACATGAAAGCCCGCATGGAGTTTGCTAAAAAAACACCTGAAGGACTCCAAGATGGTGAGAAATAAGATTCTCTGGTCTGATGAGACCAAGATAGAACTTTTTGGTCTTAATTCTAAGCGGTATGTGTGGAGAAAACCAGGCACTGCTCATCACCTGTCCAATACAGTCCCAACAGTGAAGCATGGTGGTGGCAGCATCATGCTGTGGGGGTGTTTTTCAGCTGCAGGGACAGGACAACTGGTTGCAATTAAGGGAAAGATGAATGCGGCCAAGTGCAGGGATATCCTGGACAAAAACCTTCTGCAGAGTGATCAGGACCTCAGGCTGGGCTGAAGGTTTACCTTCCAACAAGACAATGACCCTAAGCACACAGCTAAAATAACGAAGGAGTGGCTTCACAACAACTCTGTGACTGTTCTTGAATGGCCCAGCCAGAGCCCTGACTTAAACCCAATTGAGCATCTCTGGAGAGACCTAAAAATGGCCGTCCACCAATGTTTACCATCCGACCTGACAGAACTGGAGAGGATCTGCAAGGAGGAATGGCAGAGGATCCCCAAATCCAGGTGTGAAAAACTTGTTGCATCTTTCCCAAAAAGACTCATGGCTGTATTAGATCAAAAGGGGCTTCTACTAAATACTGAGCAAAGGGTCTGAATACTTAGGACCATGTGATATTTCAGTTTTTCTTTTTTAATAAATCTGCAAAAATGTCAACAATTCTGTGTTTTTCTGTCAATATGGGGTGCTGTGTGTACAATATGGGGTGCTGTGTGTACATTAATGAGGAAAAAAAAAGAACTTAAATGATTTTAGCAAATATATATATATATTTGTTCTGATATAAAACAACATATCCAAAAAAAAAAAAATTAAACTCAAATTTCTTCTTAACTTTAGGCCAATATGTATTCTGCTACATATGTTTGGTAAAACAAAAAATCCCAAGCGTATATTGATTGGTTTGCGCAAAAGTAAGTTAGAGCGTCTATAAACTATGGTGTATATATACTGGAATTTGTATTTATTTGTATACTAGTAATAGCAATGATCAGTGACTTATAGCGGAACTGTGGTATTGCGGCGGACATTCTGACACTAACTTACACTTTGCGGGAACTAGTGATGCTAATACAGTGATCAATGCTAAAAATATGCACTGTCACTGTACTAATGACACTGGCTGGAAAGGGGTTAAACATCTAGGGCGATCAAAGGGTTAAATGGGTGCCTAACCAGTGTTTGCGGGGTACTGTGTGGGGTGCTTTTACTAAGGGAAGTGATGGATTTTCTTTCCCTGCAATCTAGCACTCCCCCCCCCCCCCCCCCCCCCCCCAGTCCGTCCTGAGCTCAACCTTGTGTTCCCCCTTGAGCTCCATCCTGGATTTCTGCTCAACGATCGGCGGGTGTTGGCGGACATCCATCGTTTTCTGCTGTAACAATTCACAGCCGAAGCGGAGTGCTCCACCTAACCGGAAGGGCAGAATCACGCATATATACAGGATTCTGCACAGGGCGACCACTCTGTAGCAGTAAACCTGCTATAAGGCGGTCGGAAATTGGATAAAGTCGGTGTTATCCCAATTTGGCTGAAAAAGTGGACATACACTTTAAGTCTTTGGTTTACAGCAACCATATATAACCTAAACACTGAGTCACTGAGCAAACAGCGGTTTTGAGGTTTGTTTTTTTTGTTGTTCCTATCAGTACCCCATCAAGTTATGAAGCAATGGCTGTGAAAGTGTTTAAAATGAAATTGGCATGGAAAGTCATGAATAATATTCTTATTTCTTTTTCCCTGCACAGAATCTATCCCACCTTTGACACACCTTTGCCGGCTTGAGATCCGCTCCATCTTTAACACCGAGCGTTTACGGTCTAAAGACTACATACGCCAGCTGCCGATCCCTGCCTGCCTACAAGAATATCTTCACTACTCGAATGTGCTAAGTCTCTATGGCATTTCCACAGAAGACAATTTTCAGGAGAATAAACTGGAAAATATCACCCAAGTAAGTGATTGATTGAAATCCGTCCATCACTGGCACCGGACTGCGGGCTGAATTTCAGTATTGTATACTGGCTGTAAATATTCCTGTTTTGTAATGGAACCTGGAGCTGCACAAAGCTGTACTGATAGGGGAAGCTGTGCTATGGGAAGTATTAAAAAAAAAAAACCCAAAGTAAATAAAGTGTACATAAAATTGCTGCATATAACATCATTTATTCTGACTACATACAGTACTGTGCAAAAGTTTTAGGCAGGTGTGAAGAAATGCTGAAAGTAAGAATGCTTTCAAAAATATATATTTGAATTGTTTATTTTTATCAATTTACAAAATGAGTGAACAGAAGAAAGATCTAAATCAAATCAATATTTGGTGTAACTACCCCATTTGGCTTCAAACCATTATCATTTCTTATACCTGCACAAAGTCAGGGATTTTGTAGGATTAGAGTCAGGTGTATGATTATCCAATAATACCAAACAGGCGCTAATGATCATCAATTTTATATGTTGGTTGAAACACAGTCCTTAACCACTTCAGCTCCGGAAGGTTTTACCCACTTCCTGACCAAGCCATTTTTTGTGATACGGCACTGCGTCGCTTTAACTAACAATTGCGCGGTCGTGCGACTCTGTACCCAAATAAAATTGATGTCCTTTTTTCCCCACAAATTTCTTTTGGTGGTATTTAAACTCCTCTGCGCTTTTTATTTTTTACCTATAAACAAAAAAAGTCTGACAATTTTAAACAAACAATATTTTTTACTTTCTGCTATAAAACATTCCCAATAATTTTTGTTTTTAAAAATCAAGTTTCTTCATAAAGTTAGGCCGATATGTATTCTACGTATTTTTTCTCAAAGAAAAACCCATTAAGCGTGTATTGATTGGTTTGCACAAAAGTTAGTGTTTACACAATAGGGGATAGATTTAGGGACTTTTTTTTTTTTTTTTTTTTTGCGTCTGACAAATCTGACACTGAGTGACACTTTTTGGGGACCCGTGACACCAATACAGTGATCAGTGCTATAAAAATGCACTGATTACTGTATAAATGACACTGGCAGGGAAGGGGTTAACACCAGGGGTGATCAAAGGGTTAAATGTTCCCTAGGGAGGAGCTTACTAACTATGTGGGGCGGTGTCACACTGAAGGAAAAGAGAGATCCGTGATTCAGCTTAGCTGAATCACAAGATCTCTCTTTCCCTTCCTGACAGATCTGCCATTTGCCTTGTTTACACAGGCAGACGGCTGATCCACCTCTCCTATGAATGATGGGCGGGTCGCGGAGGCCATCATGGCCACCGGACCCACTGATTGGCTCCTGCTGTGTCCAATCATAGCAGGAGCGGCGCGCACGCGCGCTCCCAAAACGGCGTGCACAAAATCACATACCTGTATGTGAGCAGCCGAGCCACCCTGCTGCAGTATATATGCGGTGGGCGGTCCGGAACTAGTTAAAGGATAAGTTCACTTTTTAAAAATAAAATAAATGAACTTTTTTTTTTACATTTAAAAAAATTAGCATTCATTATTTTTTGTTGCAGGAGCCTGGAAATCATTGCACCAGCGATCAACAGATTGCTTATGCCATGTAGGTCTCCTGCACAATTTCAGTGTATGGGCTTACCCATACATCCTGTACAAGTTAGCTGATACTCCCTCACAGGAAGACTCAATGAACTACAGAGGCACTCCACAGCGCCGTGGTGGTTCATTGAGAACTACAAGCTGACAGATGGATTATGGGGCTTGTTCATTCAGACATACGGAGCTGTGTGTCTGAATGACGCGGACGTGTGGGCAGAGCCCTGCACGGCCGCGCTGCTTTCAAATAGTGGCAGCTAGTACAGGGAACCCTGCTACTAAGTTTGTGGAAGACAGTTCCATGTCACAGGTCACACACCTAAGTAGTTATAGCGAATCAGCAAGGTCTCTCCCAGGCAAAGATTTCAAAGCAATTAAAGCGGAGTTCCACCCACATTTTTCACTCCATACCATGCAGTAGTAATGTGCATCCTTAAAATGAATTGGCAATTTATTTTTTTTCTGTTCACTTACCTGATTTATGCCCATATCTAATTTCACTTTCTCCTTTAGGGACCACGGTGCCGTACGTGATTTCTTGTTTTGCATTGGCTCCTAGGAGATCTTGGTCAGCTTGGCATGGCACTGCTCCCGTAACATTTAACATTGGCGTCTATGGAAATTCTTGGTCAGCTTGGCATGGCAAGCTGACCAAGATTGCACCGCACTGCACATGCACGAGATCAGCAGGTGCATGCTGGGTACAAAACAAGAGAATTGACAAGTCCACTAATAACAACTCGATTATAAATTTAAGTAAGGGTAGCCAGCATGCACAGAATACAGGAAGAAGGACACTGTGACTTCAGATGCCCACACTGGAGATGGCCGCGCTGTGCAGGAACTTCACAAAGTAAGAAAACGATTTTGCACAAATAGACTGGGCATAGTTTACAGCATACCTTTGTGACATTGCACGAGGCATGAGTATTCTAGGGGTATTTTTATCCTATAAGTCATATTTTGGCCGGAACTCCGCTTTAACTAGAACTATATTATGTGTCAACATATAAGATGACAGTAAAAGTGTGGGGGGGGGGGACTTACGGTAAATCTAGATGTGTTAACACTTTATGGGTGTGGGTCAGCGTACCCCAGAATGCTACCAAAAAAAAAAATTGGGTGAGAGACCCCAAGGAGAAGACGCGGGAACCAATTGCGACCACAAGATTATAAAACTGTAAAAATATGTTTATTAGGGACTACAACATACTACAAAACAAATAGTAAAAAAGCTAATTTTATCACCTCCACCCACCATCTAAAATTGATAACGTTGTCAGTTTAATGTAAACAGAGTCCGGACTCAACCAGTGCACAGGTCACATATGCTTAATCACCACCGACAGCAACCCAAAGAGCACAAAAAACATATAAGGATTAGACAAAAGTAGCAAACATGGTGTGGGTGTTAGGTGAAAAAGCAAGAGGTGACTGCATCCAGCAGCTTATAAAACCTGCAGACATTGAGCAACCTCAAAATCTAATTTGAAACCTACCTTCCTGCTTGTTATCTGCTCAATGGCTATGTGCTGAGATGAGTGTCCTCCTGTGCATGCGTGGGAGTGACATCCTGCACCAGCCAAAAAAAAAAAATGGCTGAAGATTGGCACCTGGAAGAAGCTCAGAAGATGTCGGCACTGGTGAGGGACCCCAGATCAGTGAAGCAGAGGTAAGTGTTGCAGACCTTGGTTCCAATTTAGGTTACTGATTATTATTTTAGTAGGTACTCTAAAACATCCACAGCCAGTCATTGTCAAGGGGAACAGCTGATCTGTTGATTGTTGACCATGCCAAATTCTTTCATTTCCATGAAGTAGGACTCGCTCGGGGGTGTCAGGTCTGTGCCCATAATCACATGATCACAAACACTTGTACAGTATTTCCATGCATGTCCATGCTCCCATCTTTAACATAATGTGATTGTACCATCATTGGATTGGACCTTGTTTGGTCAACCACCAAGTTTGTGTAAGCCCAAACAGTGAATACCTCTTATTTGCTCCCCTTTGGTCTGTAAAATATACTATTGAAAGGGCCAGATTATAATTTTTAACCACTTCAATACCAGGCACTTATAAACCTTCCTGCCCAAGACAATTTTCAGCGCTGTTTCAAATTGAATGACAATTGCGCGGTCATGCTACACTGTACCCAAACAAATTTTTTTATCATTTTGTTCCCATAAATAGAGCGTTCTTTAGGTGGTATTTGATCACCTCTGCGATTTTTATTTTTTGCGCAACAAATAAAAAAGACCGAAAATTTTGAGAAAAAAAAAAGTTTTTCTTTGTTTCTGTTAAATGAAATAATTGCCAAATGAATGATAATAAATACATATTATTTGGGTACCTTCATCCTTTATAAGTATTAATATAGAGAAAGATGGGGAGAGGAGGAAGAGAAATCTATGGGGACTACTCCAATTAAGCCTCCGCCCCCATAAGCTAATTGGACTATTACGGTATCACATACAACAATACAATTTATAAATAAAATTTAAATTTATTCAAAAGACATTTAATACATCTATATATACAGAATATAGATCTCACACCTATCTGTTATTTACAGTACAAAAATTGCAGTAACATTTAAAATGCCCACAAAGGTGGTTGGAGGCTGTTATTTTAGAGTACTTGGGGACGTATCCTCAACAGTTTCGCGGATTGACCGCTTCTTCAGGAGGCATCCAAGTGAATTCTCTATGGGTCAAATAATCACAATTACATACATAATAACTGAGGATAAATTTATAAACAACAGCATAATATTGGAGTGGTAATACATTTCGAAAAGTTAGAATACACTCACCAACCACTGCCCGACTGGGGCTAGGACGGTACAGTGAGACGCCCAAAAGACGGGCGTTCCCCCAGGGGCGAGCACGGGGGATTTAATACGGCAGGGTACACTATTGAAGAGAATAGGGAACATATTAGAAAGTGGAAGTGTGGATCAATTATTCATGAATTGGGCCACCCGGGTGGAATGAAGCTAGAACTAGAGTGAAGGAGGGGAAGAAAGGGGGAGACAAGGAAAGGGGAGGGAAGGAAGGGGGAAGAGAAGAAGGAAAGGGAATGGACAGTAGGGGGGAGAGAAGTGGACAAAGGAGAAGGGAGGGACAAATGAGGGGAGGGGGGGGAAGAAAAAGGGGGAGGGGGGAGAGGAAGGGGGGACAGGCAGGAATAGGAAGGGGAAAAAAAGGGGGAGGGGGAAGGGAGATTGGAATGGAGTGGAGGAAAAAAGGGAAGTGAGAGAAGGAGGAAAAAGTGAGAAGAGAAACAAAGGAGGGAGGGGGGTTTACCCTCCACCTCTAGTGCATCTGAAGCATTCTGAAACACACCCACCATTACTGGAATACTTGTAAGGGTCCAATGTTTTGCTCCTAGGGCAGGATTTATATTTAAGGATATATAAATTACATAGACATATTCAAACAACAACAAAAAGCAAATACGCATATAAAAAATGCAAACAAGATACAAGTGATACATATAAATGACAGTACCAGGTTTCTAAATATGAAGAATCTAACCAGCATTTTTATATACTAACCAGCTTTTCTCCAGAAGAGAGGAATCAAAATATCCCAAGATACATGTCAATGGATCTAAACTAACAGGAGGACCTGTTACGTTGTTAATAATTTGGGTGACCTCCATACATTATCATTTAAGCTTGGGACAATGCCATAGTAGGTGGATCAAATCTCCATGAGGCTGACTACACCTACTCTAGCAGGGGTCTTGCTGAAGACTAATACTGTAGAGAAAGTTCGGGGTCAGATGTACCCGATTTATAATAAACAATCACGTTAACTGATACGAGGGGGAGAGAGAAACAAAGGGAATCACTTGCAAGACCCGATCCCAGACATCATCAGAAATAGGCCCCAGCTCTTGTGTTTTTTTTCTATTTATGACATATATTTTATGTACCGGGGGGGGGGGGCATACATATAGCAACATAATTTTTTTTTATTGTTAAGATCAAAACTTTTTTTACAAGTAAAAATTAAATTTAGGGTGCTTCTTTCACATAGGTGAGCCTTATGTTTTGTTTTAGAAAGCACAGCAGAAGCTCAAAGCGGAGTTCCACCCAAAAGTGGAGGGTCCGCTTGCCTGTCTTCTCCCCTCCTCTGGTGCCACATATGGCACCTTTTGGGGGGAAGCGGGTACCTGTTTTTGACAGGTATCCACCCCCCACGGTCGTAAGACCTCGCCGCGGCGAGGTAGGTCAATAGTTCAGCCCTCCTCCTTCCCCCACCGCTGGGCCAGTTAGAGAGCGCACTGCAATTTGCGCATGCGCAGCAGGGAACCGCCTGTGAAGTTGCAAGGCTTCACTGCCAGTTTCTCTTATAGGCTATGGCGGCGGCGGCAGCACCCGGGAGCCAATGGAAACATCGGCTGGGGTGCCAACATCGCTGAATCCCAGGACAGGTAAGTGTCCTAATATTAAAAGTCAGCAGCTACGACTCAAAGGTTCCTGCACTACTTTTTTCCGATTTCATTGTAACTTGCATAGACTTCTGTTAAATTAAGACGCAAATAGAAAAAAGGGAAAAGAGTGCGCAAACAGAAACACCTGTATATAAATATACAAATAATTATGTGCTTACTAAATAATGAAAGCTTCGTAATGCATGTGTAAAATTACATCAAAAAATGTGTGTATATCAAAAGCATCATTCAATGTGATAAATTGGGAAAATATGTAAAAATATATATATATATATATATATATATATATATATATATATAACCACTTCCCTACCCGGCCATAGTACTATGACGTCCACAGATGGGATCTCCCATCCTGGGTGGACGTCATATGACGGCCTGGGCTTCCCGGCCAACTAGGGGGCGCGCGCTCGCACCTGCCGCGTTGCTCGGGACCCGGTGCGTGTGCCCGGCGGCCGCGATGTCTTCCGGGCACCTGCGATTGCCTGTTAACCAGGCCGGACTGTGGATCTGTGTGTGTAAACACACAGATCCATGTCCTCTCAGTTGAGAGGAGACCGATCTGTGTTCCCAGTACAGAGGAACACCGATCGGTCTCCTCCCCTTGTGCGTCCCCTCCCCCTACAGTTAGAAACACTCACCTAGGAAACATTTAACCCCTCGTCTCCCCCTAGGGGGTAACCCCTTCCCTGCCTGTCACATTTATACAGTAATCAATGCAATTTTATAGCATTGATCGCTGTATGAATGGTCCCAAAAACTGTGTCAAAAGTGTCCGATGTGTACGCCATAATGTCGCAGTCACGAAAAAAAATCGTGATCGCCGCTATATACTATTTCCTTGTCAAAAGAAGTTTATTGAGTATACAATATTATAAAGATACATAAAGTAAGTTTACAAGGATCTATAAAGTAAGCTCATTGTTTTACAGTAGGGTTTATATAGGTAAATATCATGAAATTTCAAATATTAAACATTGGGTTCACGTAAACCTAAATTAAAGATATATATCATTTCCTTAGTTACTTTTTTAGGTATTTAAATGATTTATACCTACTATACATATTGTTTACAGGTAGAGTGTATATAGGTCAAATAAATTCTGATAATGAGCTTTAATCATAAGGTGGAGAAAAGGAAAGAGAAAGAAGAAAAAGGGTTGAAAGGTAGAGGTATGGTCCACAAGGTTGTCCCGCTCGTCAGTTTATTATTCTTTTTAGTTCTCTTTGAAGCCTTAGAATGGGTGTCTCTGTAAGTCATTTAATCTGTTACCATGGCAACAGGACAGAGTCATTGAAGTTTGACCGGAACTGTTGTTTTATCCAAGGATGCCAAAGTTTTTCAAATTTTGGAATTTGATTTTGATCGATGGCTACCATCTTAGCATGGGACATTGTATTATTCATTCTGTTAAATGGTTTCTGCTAGTACCAATGTAGGAGATTTCCATGCCTTGGCCACTGTTTGTTTTGCAGCCGTTATTAGTTGGATCATAAGTTTGAATTGAGAGAGTGTTAACCATTCCGGTTTTAGATTAAGTAAAGTTATATATGGATCTGGTTGTATTATTTTTTTTAATATTGTAGATGCAATCACGAAGACTTCCTTCCAGAAGGTTTGGATTACTGGGCACGTCCACCATATGTGTAAATGTGTGCCTATTTCTGGGCATCCTCGAAAACAAAGAGCTGAGGTATTAGGTGAATATTTTGCCACTCTAGCGGGTACAAGGTACCAGCGAGTTAGGACTTTATAATTTGTCTCCAGTGCTAAGATGTTGGGTGAAGATGACTTAGATGTGAGCCATATGTTAGACCAGTCCGTGTCTTCTAAAGTTCGTCCCAGGTCCTCCTCCCACCTCTGAACGTAAGAGGGTCTATTAAGATTTGCTACTCCATATAATTGATTATAAAGTGATGAAATTGTACCTTTAGCAAATGGATCTTTTGTACAGATTGATTCAAAAATGGATAATTGGGATAATGGTGTATCCCCCTTTAGGAATGGTGTATAGAAATTTTTGATTTGGAGATATCTAAATATCTCAGAGTTTGGTAGATCATATTTTTCTCTAAGCGATGGGAATGAAAGGAATGATTTAGATGCTATGAAGTCATTTAGTGTCTGAATGCCTGATGTTGTCCAAGCTTTAAAAGAATTTGGGTAGATCCATGCCGGATAAAAGGCCGGATTTCTGATAAAAGAAAGGAGAGGATTGTGTGGAGATTGTAACTGATATTTGGTTTTTAGTTTATCCCAGAGAGATAAGAAGTGTTTAGTTATGGGATTATGAATTTTAAAGCGGTCTTTAGGATCAAGCCATAATAAGTTTGATATTAATAGAGGGTCATTTTCTGAAGCCTCTATAAATACCCATAATGGGATTTCCTGTTTTGCATGGTATTTGGACAGACTGGCCAAATGTGCTGCTCTGTAGTAGTTAGTAAAATTAGGGTATCCCAGGCCTCCTTTATTTTTGGGAAGATGTAGTGTGTGTATAGGTATACGTGGTTTAGAAGAGCCCCATATAAACGAAGTTGCTCTTTTTTGTACTATTCTCAAAAAATAGGAAGGAATTGGAATAGGGAGGACTCTGAATAGATAAAGCAATTTGGGTAGAATAGTCATTTTGATTGCATTAATCTTCCCTATCCAGGATAAAGGAAGTTGCGACCATTGTTTTATTAGATTTGTGATCTGTCTTAATACAGGAGGATAATTGGTTGAGAATAAGTCAGAATGAGATGCTGTTAAATGAATTCCAAGATATGGGATTGATTTTTCTGCCCATGTGAATGGGAGTGCAGCCCTAGCCAGGATCAATTCCATGTTTGTGAGTGAAATATTAAGCACTAGGCATTTCGTAGGATTAATCATAAGGCCGGATAGAGCTGCAAATCCATCAAGAGCTGGTATTAAGTTAGGACCAGAGACCTGTGGCGATGATAGAAAAAGTAATATATCGTCTGCAAATATACATAATTTGTGTGTAATACCTCCTACTTCAATGCCATTTATAGTTTGGTTTGTTCTGATGTATTGGGCCATGGGTTCGAGTATAAGGGCAAATAATAAGGGAGATAATGGGCAACCCTGTCGGGTACCTCTTTCGATATTAAAGGCATCAGATTTGTATCCAGCATATTTTATATAGGCTTTGGGTTTATTATATAATGCTTTGATCCATGTTAAAAAGTGGGGTCCAAAACCCCATTTTTGTAATGAATATTGCATATATTGCCAGGATACTGTGTCAAATGCCCTCTTAATATCGAGAGATAGAAAACATAAAGGGATTTTCCGTTTTTTAGCAATATGTGCCAATAACACTGCCCTGCGTATATTATCGCCTGCCTGTCTATTTGGCGCTATATACTATTTCAAGACAAAATATTAAAAACATTTTTTTCTTAGTCAGTAATTCTGGCATTTCTCTCCTACATGTAAAAAAATCATAATTGTTGCAAAAAAATGACTCTGAATCCCCAAACATTTATATATATATATATATATATATATATATATATATATATATATATATATATATATATATATATAGCAAAGACCCTAGAGCCTATAAAAGATGAAGTTACACCAATACCAGACGTGTCACGCTTTACAATTGCACACATGGTGCAAAACTTAAAAATCTCCACGCTTTAAATATGTTTTCAGGTTACCAGTTTAGAGTTACAGAGGAGGTCTAGTACTAGAATTATTGCTCTCACTCTAACGTTTGCGGCGATAGCTAACGTGTGTGGTCCAAACGTCGTTTACATATGCGGGCACGACCTACGTATGTGTTTGCTTCTGCATGCGAGCACGAGGGGACAGGGCACTTATAAATATATAAAAAAAAAATTAATTTTATATTTTTACAACGTCTCTTTAATTTAAATTTTTTTTTATCTCTTTTATGATTATTACCAGAAATGTAAATATCCCTTGTAATAGGAATAAATGGTAATAAGGCGAGACAGGTCCTCTACCCTGGAAAGCATGAGATCAAAAAAAAAAAGAAATAAAAAGCATCCATTTCTGCTTACCAGGGTAAAAAACTGGCAGTGTTTACATCTGCCAGCATCGGGAGTTGCATCATGATGTCGCTTCCGGCCTACCAGGATCATAGAGATGGCAGCCCTATGGTGATCCACCACTGGATCTGTTCTCTGTAACCCCGATCACATGGGAGAGGCACCAGAGGGGGGGAGATTGTGCCCTCTTCATATACAATAGTTTAGCTTTATCCACCTCTATGGTTGGCTTAAGCTAAAACTAATGGAACATCCATTTATATTTTAGTTATATTTAATATATTTGCTTGGCTTTTTTCTGTTTATTCATAGAGCCTCAGACTCTCTGTTTAAGCTACAGCCTGGCATTAACCAACACGCCACTGATGGTGCTCAGCACCAACATCACTATTAGGGTAAATTAGGTTTCTTGTACACAGGGCATTTAAGTTTTGCACTGACTGCTAACAAGCATACCTTCATTCACTTATTCACCATACTCGTTCCTTTTTGTTTCACATCACGCCTAGTCTAAGCAGCATTACTTTTCAGTCCCACTGATTTTTATGCACTTCACTATATCATTTTTTTCTTCATTTTCCTATGTATTCGACTATCATCAGCCCATTCTTTCACATCCACCGGTTTTGCTTTGTTTCTCTTTTTTTGTTTTGTGTTGTTTTGCTTTTATCACATCATTTTGTACATTCACATAACACACTGCACTAATTCACATATAAGTGTGTTTATATATTCATCCACATATATATACTCTTTCCACCCAGTCCACTCAACTCATATATACACACCAGTATCACACATATTCTTCATTCACTTACCACTCACACCTGTCATTCATTCATTACTATGATACATTGTATGGTGTCACACACAGCCCCCCCCCCCCACATTTGGAATCACTCCCTAGGACACACTTAACCCCTACAGCGCCACCTAGTGGTTAACCCCTTCACTGCCGGTCACATTTACACAGTAATCAATGCATTTTTAATTGCACTGATCGCTGTATAAATGTGAATAGTCTCAAAATAGCACCAAAAGTGTCCGATCTGTCCGCCATAATGTCGCAGTCACTATTAAAATCGCTGAGCGCCGCCATTACTAGTAAAAAAAAAAAATTTATAAAAATGCCATAAAACTATGCCCTATTTTGTAGACACTATAACTTTTGCGCAAACCAATCAATAAATGCTTATTGCAATTTTTTTTACCAAAAATATGTAGAAGAATACGTATTGGCCTAAACTGAGGAAAAAAAAAGTTTTTGTATATATTTTTTGGGGATATTTATTATAGCAAAAAGTAAAAAATAATGCGTTTTTTTTCAAAATTGTCGCTATTTTTTTGTTTTATAGCGCAAAAATTGAAATCCGCAGAGGTGATCAAATACCACCAAAAGAAAGCTCTATTTGTGGGGAAAAAAGGACGTCAATTTTGTTTGGGAGCAACGTCACACGATCGCACAATTGTCAGTTAAAGCGACGCAATGCCAAATCGCAAAAAGTGCTCTGGTCTTTTGCCAGCCAATTGGTCCATGACTTAAGTGATTAACAAGACAGGCTTGTTTGGAACCCATTTGGCATCAATGACCATTAAGACAACATTATTACAGTGCAGACATACATGGATGACAAACATTGGAATCTTTTTGACCATCTGATGATATTTTGGAATTGAACTAGTACCCCACATTATATGATATCCATGGGGATTTGCTGCAGGTGCTGACCCCCCACACCCACTGAGGGTGTCCTTAGTGTGACTCCTTGTAAGCCATACTGGGTTGAACGATATTCTTCCTCGGAACACAGGCAGCCAAGGGACCCCTGGGATCACCTAATTGATTTTAAGGAATTCTGATCAGGAGATCTCCCATTTATACATTCCATACCTTATGTTTACAACAATTGAAAATTGGGTGCTATATATTCTGCTGACACTTGAAATGCTAAATATATTCCTTTATAGCAAACCAATCCCCTGAAGAAGACCTTGACCGCATGGGTCGAAACGCGTCAGTGAACCAATACAACAGACATTTGATATGTGATGCTGTGTATAACCTTGTGTTTGCAATTTTTGGATTTTTATTATTATTATTATTTTACAGGATTTATATAGCGCCAACAGTTTACGTAGCGCTTTACAACTTGAGGGTAGACAGTACAAATACAATACACTTTGATACAGTAGGAATCAGAGGGCCCTGCTCCTTAGAGCTTACAATCTAAGAGGGAAGGTCAAAAGATACAAGAGGTAATAACTGTGGGTGATGTGCTGATTGAGAAGATAAATGTTGGAGGGAGGGACCAATGAGGAGGGAGTTGCAGTAGTCGAGGCGGGAGATGACCAGGGAGTGGATTAGAAGCTTTGTGGTGACCTTGGTTAGGAAGGGGCGTATCTTGGAGATGTTGCGGAGATTGAGGCGGCAAGCTTTGGATAGTGATAGAATGTGGGGTCGAAAGGTTAGTTCAGAGTCCAGGATTACACCTAGGACCCTGGCGTGGGGAGATGGGTTGATAGTTGAGCCGTTGATATTGACAGGGAAAGCAGGGAAGTGGCACCTGAAGGAGGAAATATCATGAGCTCGGTTTTGGAAAGGTTGAGTTTGAGGAAGTGATGTGACATCCAGGCTGATATGTCTGCTAGTAAGTGGGTAATGCGTGAGGAGACAGATGGAGAGAGCTGAGGGGTGGAGAGATAAATTTTGGGTGTCATCAGCGTAGAGATGATATTGAAAGCCATGGGAGGCAATCAACTGACCCAAGGAGGTGGTGTAGATTGAGAAAAGGAGAGGTCCAAGAACAGAACCTTGAGGGACCCCAACGGAAAAAGGAAGAGGAGAGGAGGAAGTAGAGTTGTAAGTGACACTGAAGGAGCGGTGTGATAGGTAGGATGAGAACCAGCGAAGAGTACAGTCACGGAGACCAAAGGAGTGGAGTTTTTTGAGGAGGAGTGGGTGGTCCACTGTGTCAAAGGCAGCAGAGAGATCCAGGAGAAGTAGTACAGAATAGTGTCCATTGGCTTTAGCCATTAGTAGGTCATTTGAGAGTTTAAGGAGAGCAGTTTCCGTGGAGTGTTGAGGGCGAAAACCGGACTGGAGGGGATCTAGAAGTTTATTCATGGTCAGATGGTCGCTTAGTCGGTTGTAGACCAGTCTTTCAAGAAGTTTGGAGGAGAAGGAGAGTAGGGAGATTGGACGTAAGTTGTTGAGATTGGTGGGATCCAGTGAGAGCTTTTTTAGAATGGGGATGACTAGCGCATGTTTTAGAGAGTTTGGGAAGATGCCACAGGAGAGGGAGAGGTTGAAAATGTGAGTTAGAGAGTGTAGAATCGAGTCAGAGGGTGAGCGTAGCATTTGCGAGGGAACAGGATCCAGGGGGCAAGTGGTTAGATGGGTGCTAGATAAAAGTTTAATGTTATTATTATCCCCTTACCAGAGCGCATATTTTATTTATTAACTTTTGCTGCTAAAAAAAACCCCTGGGGTAATCTTCCCATGCTGTGGGATTGTGCCCTCTTGCTGCCTGTAAAAGCCATCCAGCGGCTCATACACCGCTAGGATGGCTTTTATAAGATAGGGAATCGCTGGCTGAAAACAAAGATATCTGGATGATGACTGTAGCGGCAGGCTTCATCCAGATATCGACACTTCATATGATGGGCTTCTGACGGGAAGTGGTAAATTGAACTAATTGAACTTCTCTACTCTGCTTTCTTTTGGTCTGTGAGTGTGGTCACCCTAGGACAGGAAGTGTGTTCCTGGCAAAATCAGCATGTAAAAAAAAAGGCTGGGAAAAGAAAAGGAATGTAGCTGCCACATCTACACTGGCAAGCTGCAATATATATAATTTTAGATTTAGATACACTTCAAAAACCTTTATCTATAAGATCCTCAACCAACAAAGTCCTTATTGGGGCCTTTGTGTTTTTTTTTTTTGCTCCAACAAGCTAATTAAGAATTAGGAAAGTTGTAAGGTAGAGGACATGTCATGAAATCCAATCTCAAGTTCACATTGGCATCATCCTATAAATGAATATGGTATTTTTGAAAACAAAAGTAGTGGGACTTTAAATATACCAAATGAGAACAAAGTCAGACTAAAAATCTATATAAATTTAATTACACATAAAACATTGTCATAAACACAATATTAAAAACATAGATATGCATGAAGAAACGTTGCGATAAATACAAAAATATGTAAAACAACAGAGGAGAGGAATACAGGATATGTCTCTGATATTTTGCCTATCGGCCCATAGGATATAGAGCCAATTTAATTAAAAATGAAACTTTGAAACAGTAAAAAAAAAAAAATCTTCTATCCAAATGTCTGAAAGTTTTACATTGAAAGGATATTTTGAGTTTTAAGGGCGCTCTTTTTTTTCCCTTTTGCACTAACCTACAGTTCAGCACCTCGTAGCAAGCAACCGTAACAGGTGTTAATTGCAGCCGGGAATATGCGACACATGAACAGCATCTGTTTATGCCCCTCTGACTGGTTAATAATTATCATAACATTTATTTCACCGGTTTAGTATGTAGATGACAAAGTCTATTATGAGTCATTAGAAGGAGTTTATAACCATGGCACTTGCAGCAAGATGGTTTTGGTAGAAAGACAGTCCATCTGGTAACCAGAGATAACACAAGGTAGTAAAATATAATGGCCAAGGTTAATATGCAAGAGTTTGAAATAACTTTAACTCTCGGAATGGAAAAGACTTACAAGACCGTCTGCTTCTCTCCAAATCACTATCAGTAAAGAATGAAATGGTTTTCCTTTGTTCCTCTTGAGCACAATTCTTTACTTTTTAACGATTATCTGCAAGATGTACGCTCTTATTAGAGATTAAAGAGCGACTTTAGGCAACAAGGAAAATCATTTCATGAATGGTTGCTGCTAGCCAGCAAACACTGCGGCTCTGCCAAGAGTAGGAAGTGCGCTTGGTTTATCTTAATTAGACTTTTTTCAAACTCTCCCATGATCCGCTAGATCGTTAGGGATTTTGGATAGGTATTCATTCTATTTATACTTTACACATTCCATGCACAAATCTGCATCTTATCATATAGAAAGAGCGAATAACCTATTTCTTATCCACTTATGGTCCGCTCTATAGTAGTTTTATTGCTACAAGGTGGCACCTCTGTGCCGGATTACGTGTATATATAGGTGATCCGGCTTTTCCAGGTAGCGGGCACAAATGTGCGCTGCCGGCGACTCGCCTTCCCTCCTGAAAAACGGCAATCTGACTTGTTTACATAGGCAGATCGCAGTTCTCCCTCTGTACCGAACAATCGGCGGGTGCCGGTGGACATCGAGTCCACTGTACCTGCCGATCAGCTCCCACTGTGCATAATCACTGACCGCCCACTGACATCAATGATTGGACACCATTCTTTCAATTATGGGGCAATATTCTTCCCACTGATGACAATAATGGGACACTATTTCTGCCACTGACACCAGTGATGGGACACCATTCCTTCCACTGACACCAACAATAGGTTACTATTCCTCCCTCTGACACTGGGTTGCTATTCCTCATTTTATTGATCATTCATGCTAAGTCATTTATTAATTCCCTCTGACCACCAAGACTGAAAATGTCTCTAACTGATGCTTGGGCATTTACCACTCCTGGTGTTTACAGTCTGGCCCACCTAAAGTCAATTACAATTAAAGTCAAGACAATTATTGCATATCAGTGGATATCTTTAGGGTTGGTTAAACCTTGGCAATTGAGCTGTGTTTTTCTGAAAACCACTGTACATGTATGGTGTGAACAATGCTCATAGAAAACAGTTTTGTGTGCAGAAGAACACCTCTCAATATGGTGGAGAGTTTATGATGGATAGAGTTGGTAAGCAACCGGAATTGCAGAATTAGTTTAATTGTTTTTATCTTCATTTCCTGTACCAGAGATGCAATACCTGTGGACCTGTTGACATCTGGGTTCAATGTGAAACTGGACAGACCACAGATCCTCAGGCATTTGCAATAGATACCCAGGTGATTCCAATGGTACCAGTTCCCGCTTTTTTATGCCTTTCCTCCATTATAGCTTTTTCAACATCTGCTTCACAGGAGGCAGGTGAAAGAAATGCCGTCCATCTTAACCGCACTAGCTTGGCGTGGTATTCCAGCATCATGAACATGTCAGTGGACAGTCCTTGGACGCTTCCAACCTACCCAGGCCTCTTGTCACAAGGTCCTATCTTCCATCCTTCCTTAAAGTCGCTTGCTTTGACAGCATGGTTATTAAAGCCAGAGTCTTGAAGGGTAGAGGAGTGTCTGATGCAGTCATTCCCAAGTTTTTGAGAGCCAGGAAAGCATTCCTAAGACCCCAGGTTATCAGCAAATAAAACAAATGGCACAGCAGCATAGTCTGCTGTACACAAATAACGTTAGGCTGAGAAAAAAAAAAAAAACTCTTCCAGTCTATGATGTGTCTGCCGTATATATTTCCATGCTAAATATTCTAGTTTGGCTGAAAGTACCTTCAAACTCCTTTCTAAATAAGACTGAATGTATGTGGCAGTTTTTCAGCACAGATGGAGAAAGAGCTAGCCAAATTGCAAAGTTAATAAAAACCTTCAAATAGTGTTCATGTCTATATAAAACGAAAAAAAAAAAATTAGTAGAGCTGATGATAAATACAAAATCACAATGGAATTCTGAGTAGATAAAGGAAGATTCTACAATTGAAAAGCCTACAACAAAACAACCTATCCTCTGTGATTTTCCTTAGAGAAGCCACATTTGGGAAGGGTATTGATCCTCATAACTGTGTGTTGGCTATTTTATTTGTGCAGTCTTCAGTTTCTAATCCGAGAAAGTCCTGAAGATAATTTGCATCTCAAAAACAAAGGAAAAAAAAAAAAAAAAAAAAACAGAATTACACAGAAGCCGGTTTTACAATAAGAGCTGTCTCTTAGGAAATTCAAGATCAGAAGGGGGTTTTACTAAACAAGACAAGGCATACATATTTTATTTTTTAAAGAACTTCTGAACAATGCACAAAAGTACAGACTAGCATGTTCCTTTTGATTTATTTTCAAATGCTCTGCTGGTTGTCTAAACAAATCACTTATTGTTTGGCTAGTTGGTAATGATTTCCAGTCTTCACTGAGTAATAATTGGCGCATTTTACACCACAGTGAAGCTGTGTTTAAATCTTAGAAAACAAAAAAAATCAAAGGCAACCAGATTACATGTATCATGTTTCTACTACAGGCAAAAAGAATAAAAGTTACAGAAGATCTATCATTTCTGTTCTGTCTCAATGGGACAAAGTACATGTAGTACTTTGTCCCATGTTGCTAGGTACAGTTTGCGAGTAACGCGGTTAACGAGCGCTTTCGCAAACCGAGCACTGTATTTCTAAAAATCCTAACTCGGTTTGCAAGTGTTGTCTCGCAAAACAAGCAGGATTCAGGCCAAAAGCGGTGTGCAGTACTGCTTTTGGCCTAAGGTGGGGGGCCCCGGAGCCGAACAGCGCCGATCGTCGGCGTTCAGAAATGCATGGAAAGGCCCGAGGACAGTTCGGCTAACCTCGGAAATGCTCGTGAATGGAGTCTTTCCGAGGTTTGCCGAGGTCAGCCGAAGTGTGCTCGGGCCTTTTCGGCCGTTTCCAAGGCTCTCCCGCGCCCCCCGCCTCTGGCCGCACGTGGTATTGCATCCCATTGAAGTCAATGCGGAACGAGTTGTTTTCTTTCCATTGACTTCAATGGGAAAACTCGCTTTGATATGCAAGTACTTTGGATTACGAGCATACTCCTGGAACGGATTATGCTCGTAATCTGAGTTTCCACTGTACTTACTAAGTCTAGTTATGAGGACAGACCTCTAATGCCATAGCCAATCCAAGAAGGAGATGGTTGCTTCATAATGGCAGCTTGTCTCAGGCCTGAGCACTTTCCAGAGATGGACAATGGCAAGAGTAATGCAGAGGCCGACGCACCTCCCTCCCTCTGCATTGCTCTTGCTTGTCTCAGGAAAGTGCTTGGAGCCAAGATCAGCTCATGTTATAAAGCAGCCATTTTATTTTGAAAGATAAAGAAAATCGATCATGGGCCAAAGTACATTTAGTACTTTGTCCCATGTTGCTAGGTACTTACTAAGTCTAGTTTTGAGGTCAGACCTCTAATGCCATAGCCAATCCAGGAACAGGTAGGTAAGAGAGGGCTGCTTCGTAATGGCAGCTTGCCTAGTTCTGAGCACTTTTCAGAGATGGACAATTGCAATGCAGAGGCTGACACTCCCCCTCCCTCTGCATTGCTCTTGCTGTTGCTTGTGTCAGGAAAGTGCTCAGTAGACATGTGTGGTTCGTTTCATTCTAAATTAAAACTTGGATTAATTTTTCGTTATTCGGATATATCCGAATTTCAAAATTACAATTGTAACGAATTTAACCACTTGCCGCAAACTGCCGTAGCTGCACGTCGGTACTTTGACGCCAAATACCGTTGTTATTGCAGCAGCTAGCTGCCATAACCCTGGTATTTTCAGCAATGGCGGGCAGTCCTCTTTGGGCTAAAAGTTATCTCTGGTGGATTGGCCGCAAGATCACTTTTATTGGGGGTGCTGGTAGCGGCGGAGATGATCCAATCTGTTCACCTGAGCTAGCTGCCATAACCCCTGTATTTTCAGCAATGGCGGGCAGTCCTCTTTGGGATAAAAGTAGTCTCTGCAGTGGATTCGTCGCAAGATCACTTTTATCGGGGGCACCGGTAGCGGCGGAGATGATCCAATCTGTTTCCCTGAGAGGCCTGGAGCCGAGTGAGGGAAAGATGGCCCCCACTCGGCTCCATAACATTGGATGACGGAAGCGACGTCAAGCATCACTTCCGCCCAATGGTCTTAAAGGGGAAATAAAAATTTAAAACATTTATTTATTTATTTATTGCAAGTGTAAATAAAAGATGGTGAGGACTTTTTGACCCCAGATCTCACAATAAAGAGGTCCTGTCATGCGTTTTTTCTATTACAAGGAATGTTTACATTCCTCGTAATAGGAATAAAAGTGACCCCAATTTTTTTTTTAAAAGGACAGTGTAAAGATCAAAAATAAAATAAATAAGAAAAAATAATCATTTAAAGCACCCCGTCCCGCTGAGCTCGCGCGCAGAAGCGCACACATACGTAAGTCACGTCCGTATATGAAAACGGTGTTTAAGCCACACATGTGAGGTATTGCCGCGATCGTTATGGTGAGAGCAATAATTCTAGCACTTGTAAACTAGAACTAGAAATTCTAGTAATTCAAAACTGGTAACCTGTAGAAATTTGTAAACGTCACCAATGGAGATTTTTAAGTGGCAAAGTTTGTCGCGATTCCACGAGCGGGCGCAATTTTTAAGCACGACATGTTGGGTATCAATTACTTGGCATAACACTATCTTTCACAATATAGAAAAAATTGGGCTAACTTTACTGTTGTCCTATTTTTTAATTCAAAAAAGTGTATTTTGTCCAAATAAATTGCCCTTGTAAGACCTCTGCGCAAATATGGTGGATATAAAGTATTGCAATGACCGCCATTTTATTCTCTAGGGTGTCTGATAAATATATATACAGTATCTCACAAAAGTGACTAAACCCCTCACATTTTTGTAAATATTTTATTCTATCTTTTCATGTGACAACACTGAGGGCCGGTTCACACGGGGGCGACTTGTCAGGCGACCTAGCCGCCTGACAAGTCGCCTCCCGTTCTGTACAATGGAACCGTTCTAATCGGAGCGACGCAAGTCGCTCCGACTTAGAAGAAAGGTTCCTGTACTACTTTGGGGGCGACTTGCATAGACTTCTATACAGAAGTCGTCTTGCAAGTCGCCCCGGCAGTCGTGTGCAGGTCGCCTCGGTGAGGCGACCTGCAAGTCGTGCCGCGTCTAGTGTGAACCGGCACTGAAGAAATGACACTTTGCTACAATGTAAAGTAGTGAGTGTACAGCTTGTATAACAGTGTAAATTTGCTGTCCCCTCAAAATAACTCAACACACAGCCATTAATGTCCAAACCGCTGGCAACAAAAGTGCGTACACCCCTAAGTGAAAATGCCCAAATTGGGCCCAATTAGCCATTTTCCCTCCCCGGTGTCATGTGACTCTTTAGTGTTACAAGGTCTCAGGTGTGAATGGGGAGCAAGTGTGTTAAATTTGGTGTTATCGCTTTTAAGCGATATAAGCTTATACCCATAGTTGATCCAGAGGAAGGCAAAAAAAAAAAAACAGCAAAGCATGATCCAATTTGCTCCAGCAGGGGAAAAAAATCCTTCCTGATCCCCCAGAGAGACAATCGGATGTTTCCTGGATCAACTTTCCCTATAAATGTCAGTATCCAGTTATATTATGTATATCAAGGAAATAATCCAGGCCTTTCTTAAAACATCTAAATCTACTGAACTGGCCAGAACCACCTCTTGAGGGAGTCTATTCCACATTTTCACAACTCTAATGCCCCGTACACACGATCGGAATTTCCGACGGTAAATGTTCAATGTGAGCTTGTTGTCGGAAAGTCCGACCGTGTGTATGCTCCATAGAACATTTGTTGGCAGAATTTCTGCCAACAAATGTTTGAGAGCAGGTTCTCAAATTTTTCGACAACAAGTTCCAAACCTGTGTACACAATTCCGACACACAAAAGTCCACGCATGATCAGAATCAAGCAGAAGAGCCACAGTGGTTATTGAACTTAATTTTTCTCGCCTCTTCATACGTGTTGTACGTCACCGCGTTCTTGACGTTCGGAATTTCCGAAACATTTTTGTGACCGTGTGTATGCAAGACAAGTTTGAGCTAAGATGACCTTAAAGTGAAAAACTCAGCACCAAGTTCACTATATGGACCACTTATATATTTGTTGGTGAACAAGTATGTTGCACTTAAATGAAATAAATAGTAAATAAATAATATAAACAAGTGAGTCCAAGACACAATAGTGAACATTTGAATGCTGTGTCACCCACTTCCTCCACCTTGTGCGACCACCACCAAAAAAATAGGATGTGCCCTTACCAAAGAGCATTGACCACCTATTACGGGGGGTCAACATAGGCTTGTATGTCTGGAAAAACTCCACTTCTGTAAGGAGGTTCGCTCAACAGAAACTTCAAGCCACCACCGGGGAAAACATCGAGTTTCTTTTACTCCAACCGTGACATCAGGTCATATACCCCAAATGAGAGTGAATACAATAGTGTAAAACCTTTTTTGCCAGGATTTAATAAAGGTAATGCACTTACATGAAAAGGGAATTTAAAACAGCATGTACTGGACACAGTGGTTTCAGAGGTAGATTCTCCAAAACGCAATGACACTATCACTCGTCTGTTTTGTTGCTAATCGGACTTCTTCCGGAGTATTATATATTTGTACATGTTGATCATATCCCCCCTTATTCTCCTCTTCTCAAGAGAGAATACATTCAGTTCCCCTAATCTTTCCTCATAGCTGAGCTCCTCCATGCCTCTTATCAGTTTAGTTGCTCTTCTCTGCACTTTCTCCAGTTCCCCGATATCCTTTTTATGAACTGGTGCCCCAAACTGAACTGCATATTCCAGATGAGGTCTTACTAATGACTTGTACAGGGGCACAATGATATATCTCTCTCAGGAGTCCATATGTCTCCTAATACAAGAAAGGACTTTGCTCACTTTGGAAACCGCAGCTTGGCATTGCATGCTATTATTAAGCTTATGATCTACCAAACCCTCCAGATCTTTCTCCACTATGGATTCCCCCAGTTGTACTCCCCCTAGCATGTATGATGCATATTCTTAGCCCCCAAGTGCATAACTTTGCATTCCTCAACATTAATCCTCATCAGCCACATAGTTGCCCAATTAAACAGAGCATTGAGGTTGGCTTGTAAGTTGGAGACATCTTGTAAGGACGTTATTCCACTGCACAGCTTGGTGTCATTCGCAAACACTAAAATGGTACTTTTAATCCCAGACCCAATATCATTTATAAATGTATTAAAAAGTAAGGGTCCCAGCACTGAACCTTGGGGTTATAAAGCTGACATCTCCTTCCTTCCTGTAGTGGGATCATCCCCAGATGGGGGGAGTGTTCAAATCAGACCTCATAACTAGACTTAGAAAGCACCTAGCAACATGGAACTAAGCACTACATACATTATTCCATAGGAGACAGAATAGCCAACAAATTATAAATCTTCTTTAACCCCTTGCCGTGGACTGCACACAAATATGCGGCCTAACGGAAGTGGGCTTTTTTCTGTGGGGCCGCATATCTCCCTTTGTGCTGGGAACGAGATGCACATCACTCTCCCAGCAGAGAGACTGGGCTCTCACCGAGAGCCCCGGGTCTCGTTTTAATGATCGGGACCTGGGACTTTCGATTCCAGGTCACCCGATTGCTGTGACATTGGCTATCACAGTGATCAGTCACTGTGAGCCCACACCTGTGTTTACTTCCACTTCTGAATGAAGATGATACTTTGTATCTTCCTCTTCTTGCAGCAGAGGAAAATGTAAACAACACACAATAAGTGTGTAAAAAAAAAATTACATTTAAAATAAAAGATAAAGAAAAAAATAACAAGATCAAGGTTTGCCAGGGTTAGTGTTAGAGGGTTAAGGTCGGGGTCAAAGGTCAGCATATTTTGAGTTGAACAAAAAAAAAGTTTAAATTGGTATCAGTGTCAGTGTGTTTTAGGGAGGATAAAAAAAAAAAAAAGCATTATGCACACTATTGCTTCTGGGCTGTACTACGGGTACAAACAACAACATATACATATGTGGTATCGCTGTAATCGTCAGGAACAGGAGAATTTATTTTGGGTTGTTCTTTGGTGGTAAATTATAGTAGCAAGAAATATACAACTAACTTATAAAACATGATTTTTTTTTACTATTTTGTACCAGTTTTCCTTTGATAATTAAAAAAAAAATAAGGAGATATCCCTTACCATTTATCACCAAAAGAAAGCCCAATTTGTCTTGCAAAATACAAAGTATAATCCACCTGGATGCACAAAGTAGTCGTGAGGATATGTAAATTTTTACTAACACATGTCAAAGTTGCAAAATTGTGCTTAGGCCTTTACATTTGTTTTACCCTTAGGCATGAAGGGGCTAATGTCTTAAGCTGTCCATATGCATGTCAACTTTTAGGCAACTTCTGCCACTTCAATCAACTGGATGGTTGACTGAAAGAAAACAGTCTACCACCCAGGTCAATCATCAGAATTCAATTGATCAAACTGGGCTATAAATTGACAGCTCCAATGCAGGTAACTGATTGAAACCAGAAAACAACTACAACAATTTCATCAAAAATGATTGTCTTTTTCCTCTGGATTCAAACAAGGCAATTTAGATTCCATCTGTTTGCGGTCAGTCAACACACTAATTTTATTTTCCAATTACTTGAGATTTTAAATCCAGCTTAAGAGAAAGTGGTTGAGATAGACAGAAAGAGGCCAAGTGTATGGACAGCTTTTAATGATTGATGTGGGCAACACAGATGGGATCACTTTTCAACAGTCTAGATGTCCAGTTGAAGCACACATTAGCCGTTATTCCATCTATAGGGAGAACTTGTCTTTAATCAACTACACAAGGGTTGGAGCATTGGGTACTTGAGGACAATAGCCAAAACTTTGTATTTTAGTTTTAAATAGAGTAGGGTATGATAAAAAAAAACCCTATTTTTTTTTAATCTGTCCGTGTTCCATTGGGAGGATTTCCCTTCACTTTCTGTTTTAGAGATGCAACACCTGTGGACCTGTTAGCATCTGGGTTCCATTCCAAACTAGATGGATTAATTGAAAGGTATCCTCAGGCATTTGGAGGAGATGCCCTGGTGATGCTGTGGGACCAGTTCTCGCTGATTTATGCCTTTCCTCCATTACAGCTTCTTTCACATTTGTTTCAAAGGATCCAGGTGAAGGGAATGTCAGCGATTTTAATTGCACCAGCTTTGCTCAGGAGAACATGGTATTCCAACATTGTGAACATTTCAGGGGACAGTTGTTGGGTGCTTCCAACCTGCCCAGGTCTCCTGTCACAAGGTCTGATCTTCTATCCTTCCCTATTAGCTTTAACGGCATTGCTATTGAAGCCAGAGTCTTGAAGCATAAGGGAGTGTCTGATGCAGTCATCCCCACACTTTTGAGAGCCAGGAAGGCTACTTCAAGGAAGACCTACAACAGAACCTGGTGTGAGGTTAGGAAATGTTATCCTTGTGCAAGTATGTTTGTCACGATCAGAGGTCAGGCTCGAAGACCAGTTGCTATAGCAGTTTATATAGCAGTATAACAGGCAGTACACAGGCAGTCACCCTGGCGAATTACACGGGCTCACCTGAGGTGCAGATTCTAAGTACTAACCAGTGTTCACCAGAGCTCCTAATGGTGGAGATGGATTTTTCTGCATACCAGGTCACGGTCCTCAGGATCGCCCCACCAGGAGGTGAGCAAGCCAGGGTCCAGTAGTGGATAAGCAGGTAAAGATCAAACAGAAACGTAGTCAGTAAACAAGCCAAAGGTCAGTAACGAGTAGTTGCAGGTTGGGATCAGGCAGAAGCGTAGTCAAGGAACAAGCCAAGGGTCAATAACAAGTGATAGCAAAATATGGACAGCAGCAGGGAAGACGAGCGAGATACTGGCTTAAGAGAGCACAAAAATCTGGCAAACAGGAAGTGCAGGGAAATGGCCTAAATCAGAAAGTTCATGGGAGGAGCAAAGAGTTCAAGGTTTAGCAGAAGTCAAGGCAAAAGGCAGGGTTGTCCAATGAATTAGACAGGGTGCTGTCCAGCATCTTAGGTAGCTCAGCCAGAATAGTCCTTGCCAGCCACAGAGGTCCCAGGTTCAGGTACAGGCCCTGACAATGTTGACTTTTCTTCAGTCAGGGGTAAATATGCGACTGGCCTTGAATGTAATCAAGGGACAGATTTCGGCCTTGGCAGTCTTATTTTAGAGGCCAGTTGCTTCTCATTCCTTAGTGCGTGCCTTTGTTCTGGGTGTCATGTGCATCTGTAAGTTATAAACAAATATATACCGCGCTGTCTCAAAAAAAAAAAAAAAAACTAAAGCAGCCAGCACAGCAGTGGATAAAGTTGCAAAAATGACAAATAGGGTGAAATGTGCAGCGCTTATGTGATCATATAAACCATAACAAATAATATTAGTACAGAAAACTTGAATAATAAATGATGTGCTCAAAAATACTCCAAGCAGTCCTCTATTATGACATGTGATGTCTATAAACAGAGTAACTTGGACGTGTGATGTCCAAAAAAGAAAAAAGTCAGTGACAAGCTTCAGTCATGTGTGATGATAATCCTCAACCACATGTGGATATAATATAGTGACAGTCTTTAACTTCAAATATGTATGATGTAATAACAGTTAATAGTGGGTCCACCACCAAAGACACCAGAAGCTGCTTACCAGAGGGATTGAACTCAAATAGGTGTACACCTAGTGAGTCAATCAAGCTTTGTGGTATAATATACCAAGGGGATCAGATGCTCTATCCAGATATGACCTCCAGATGGACCTCCGAACAAGTGTAAGGTATGGATGGACTCAGTAGATATAGGCAGTCAGCCCCATAATTAAAAGAAAGAGGAAGGCATATAGTGTAACTCCGTATGGAAATTTTAATACATAAAAAGCAAAGGAAATACACTCACGTGTTAAGCAGTAAAATCAAGCGCTTGTATAAAAGAAGACAGTGGTCTCAGCATATCCTTCCGACGCGTTTCGACTTTGAAGTCATCATCTGGGATGGCTTCTAAGTCGATGATGAAGATGATGACTTCTAAGTCGAAACGCGTCGGAAGGATATGCTGAGACCACTGTCTTCTTTTATACAAGCGCTTGATTTTACTGCTTAACACGTGAGTGTATTTCCTTTGCTTTTTATGTATTAAAATTTCCATACGGAGTTACACTATATGCCTTCCTCTTTCTTTTAATTATGGGGCTGACTGCCTATATCTACTGAGTCCATCCATACCTTACACTTGTTCGGAGGTCCATCTGGAGGTCATATCTGGATAGAGCATCTGATCCCCTTGGTATATTATACCACAAAGCTTGATTGACTCACTAGGTGTACACCTATTTGAGTTCAATCCCTCTGGTAAGCAGCTTCTGGTGTCTTTGGTGGTGGACCCACTATTAACTGTTATTACATCATACATATTTGAAGTTAAAGACTGTCACTATATTATATCCACATGTGGTTGAGGATTATCATCACACATGACTGAAGCTTGTCACTGACTTTTTTCTTTTTTGGACATCACACGTCCAAGTTACTCTGTTTATAGACATCACATGTCATAATAGAGGACTGCTTGGAGTATTTTTGAGCACATCATTTATTATTCAAGTTTCCTGTACTAATATTATTTGTTATGGTTTATATGATCACATAAGCGCTGCACATTTCACCCTATTTGTCATGTGCATCTGGTCAGGCCACTTTTGACTCCGTGGGACCTCAATTTGGTGTTATCGGTTTTACAGAAACCAGCTTTTGAGCTGATTAGGGACCTTTCTTTAGTCCTTTTGACACAGAAGATTGTTTTCCTGATTGCAATTACTTTGGCACAATTACTTTTTTGCTAAAGATGGTTTTGGCTTTCCATGTTAACCAGGACATTGTTTTTCCGTATTTTTTCCCCTGACCTCAGTCGCTGGGGGACAGGGTCCTACACACTTTAGATGTGGTTTTGGCTCTCAGGGTGTATCTGAAAATGACTGCTGAAATCAGATAGTCAGACTCTTAAAATGGCCAAAGTAGAGTCTTGACGCTTCCAAGTCCACTATTTCTCATTGGATTATTTGGGTTATTTCTCAGTCCTATGGCTTGAAAGGAAAGGCACCACCTTTCATATGCAAGGTCTCAGTCTGGTCTTTGGTTCACACTTTTACAAGGTGGGTGTAAGAGCTGAACAGAACTTGTCTTTTTGTCACAGTGTGTTCCAGGTGGCTGTTTAGTTCTTTTTCGGCCTATCGGTGGATGCCCTGTCTCCCTCCTCTTATGAGCATTGCTTTAGGACATCCTTATGAGTAAGAAATAATATGGCTGCCCTGTGTCCCATAATGTGCGATAAAGAAAACTGGAGTTTTTACTTACCTGTAAAATCCATTTCTTGGAGTACCCATAGATTCCCCCCCTCTATGTTTATGATGTATGGCTTGCTACAAAACTGAGGTGCTTTCTGTATGGGAGGGATTATATAGGAGAGGACTTCCTGTCTTTTTGCCAGTGTCCAATCACCTTGTGGGTGGCTTATAATACCATGAGTAAGGAGTAATATGGTTGCTCCATGTTCCATGATGTACTCCAAGAATTGTATTTTACAGATAAGGCAAAAATACAGTTTTCCCAAAAGGAGAATCAAAATTCTGTAACTGCCTAAAAGTATTGGCTGGAGCTTTTATTTATTAGTCATATAAATTCTACCTTCAATTACTACTCTATCTAACACCCTCTGTACAGGTTGACAATGCTGCTGTCCAAGGGTGGCTACATTGATACAGCGGAGCAGTGAGTGGAGCCACCCTAGGACAAGGAAGCATGTTGCTGGCTGGATCACCTGGTAAAAAAAAAAGGTATACAACCACTACATATAAGGAACTGCAATATATTAGGCTGGGTTCACACTGCCGTGTGGAGCAGCTCACAGCAGGGGTCCGGTGCTTGCCTGTTCACCGTTTCAGGTCCGATTTCAGTCCGAATTTTTGGCTGAATTCGGACCTGAAAGGGCCAAAAGATGCACAGGACTCCTGTGCAATTCGCTCCGCAGCCGTCCCAGAGTTGTGTGAACCGGCTCTATTGAAAGCCGGTCACAGTCTCCTGACATGCGAATTGGATGCTGGGAAGCTGGGAAACCCGCATCCAATTTGCAATAGTTTGAACCCAGCCTTACATTTATGTTTTTGGGTTTATTTTATATATATATATATATATATATATATATATATATATATTTATTTTTATTTTATTTTTTTTTTTGGAAAGATGAGGCCGTGCCACTGGCTAATATGGTGGTCTGGGCCAAGTTTTCTAGAAAACAGGCACACCAATGGTGCAAGTGTGTGCTGGCTTCTTAGTAGTATCAGGATTAGAGGTCAGTGCCTCCAGTGTGTGTTGGGGGCAGACAGAGTTTCACAGCTGCACCATGTTGTCCAGGACAGACAAAGGTACAAGCCTTTGAAGGACATTAGCAGCAAGGAGCTGCAGGATATGAGACCAGCTGAAAGAGGTATAGCGGTTGGAGCACAAGCACTGGGATGTGGTTGATTGTCAGGAGGACTGAAGGTACTAAGTGTGAGCTGTAAAACTGCAAAGAGAGCCAGGAGGCTGAATACTTTTTTTTGTTTTTTTTTGATGGTGGAAACCCCTGCGTGGGCAACTGGTATTCTGTTTGTGGAACTTTTCGTTGCTGTTTAAACTCAAAGTGGGGGAGAAAAATCCCTGAAAATATATTTCTGGCATGGAGTCAATTCACTGCTGGCACCACCAATGAGCTACAAAACCCCCAAGTTGTCACAATATATGAACCCCACTAAGCCTAAGTTCACACTAGTGCATAATTATGCATTTTCAATGTGTCTATGTAGTGCACTCTGGTGTTTTTTGGATTGCATTTTTATGATTTATGCTTTTTTTTTTTTGTAGATGGAGGAAAATGGCTGTTCAACACAAAATCGTGCCAAAAACACATAGTACGTGTGCTTTTCATGCGTTCGCATTGAAGTCTATGGGGCCAAAAATGCACCAAAAGAAGCACCTGCACCTTTTCAAAAACCGCACCGCATCATGTTGTATTGATGTAAACAGGCACCATAGAGAATAATGTGATTTCCTTTATTGTGCATTGAAGTGCGACAACAGACACAAGAGAAATCATACTTATGTAAATGGGGCCTAATTGTCCTGGTGACAGTGGTGGGGAAATTTAAAACTTTTTAGTGGTCACTTAAACAGAAATAGACAGCATATAGACAGGAGTCAGATGTTATGGTGGGAGCTGTCTAACAGGGAATTGACCGACTTTTTCAAATTTTTGACTTTGTTCTAGGTTGGAACTTGCCACTCATCTCACAGTACAATGTTGCCATCAAGTTCATTTAAAGTCATTGTCACCGAGGCCACTAATTTCAAGTACATTTCATTTTGTTTTAGCTTCAGTAACAGCTACACCTTAAATTACAGTGAAATAAATGGAAAAATACAACATAAACGCATTTCCAGGAAAGTGAATTTAATTCTGTCTGCAAAGCACCACATGCTGTAAAATGACATTTGATTACTAGATACAAAAGGAAACACACATTAAACTAAATAATACATACGCTAATGTTTATTTATAGGAATCAAATCTTCTTTTGTCTCATAAAGCTGTATTGTCACTACAGTAAAGTATTTGCCTTTGTTCATTTTTTATGAGTTGTGTTTAATCCAATGATTGTTAACATTCACCGTTAATCTTTCTTTTCTTCCTTCTAAAACAACAATAAACCCTGAACAAGTATATGATGTTCACACTGCTGGCTACCTTAAGGATTAGATATCACTGCCAAGAAAACAAGAGATTAAGATTCATTTTCATTTGGAAAACAAAAGCCTCTCCAGAGGAAACGCAGATGGAGTCTAGTTCAAACAAATTTGAAGTGTTCTATCACAGGTGTGTTACAACTTCAAAGGAAACCACAGTTATTATACAAGTTGTGTCTCTAGAATGATACTTTGTAGTGTACAGTGTTTTTTTTTTTTAACTAAGCAAATTTGGCCAATTTATTAATAAAGGTGGACAGGTTAGCAACCCAAATGCATGAAAGGATAAGTACACCTTTTATAAAATGACCTTCATAGCAAATGTTGACAGGCTCCATACTCCAGTATGCCAAAAAAAAACAATTGGCTTTATTGTAAGGAGCAAACATTTTAATATGATGTAATATCATAAATAAAAGATATGTGATTTTATATAATTGATTGTGATTGTAATGAGTATAATATATTAACACCTCAAAATGTCCCCAATTCGACAAATATGTGTATTTTTTGTAATTCTTTATTTATTTTGTGCTTTTTGTTTTTTTGTCAGAAAGAAGTATGTTTATTGAACAGACTCGTAAATACATATCATTAAATATACATCATCAAATCAGTCACGTTACAGCCATACTGTCAGAAACCATGAAATCAGGCCAGGACAGAAGTACAGTTCAATCACACTTGTTTAATAATAAAAGTAAAAAGAACAAACGTAGTCAAAACATAGCCAAATTTCAGTAACCATAACGGATAGTCAGCCAAGCCAGAAGTCAGGGATCAATGTAGTGGAAAAGCAAGCAGGATCTGGAGCTAGAAGGGATGCCAGCAAAGCAAGTCTTGAACAGGATCGCAGGAGATAGTTTCTGTGATGTTGACCAAGGCGAAGGTAGAGATCCTCTGGACTGGACGGCTTAAGTAGGCAGGACTGACGAGTAGGATATCATCAACAGCTGAGTAACTGTGGAGAGATAGGAGCTGGCAATTAGTTGACAGCTGAGCGGCCAGCTCAGAGAAGGAAAGGTTGAGCCCAACCCTGACACATACAAAGCAAACATATGCAAATAAAAAAGGATATCACAAGGAAGTAACAGCCAACAGGCAAAAATGATATGCATTGGTATTAATAATCAAATGCATAAAAGGTTAACATACTCATAATGAAATATAACATAAACTAAAAACAAAAATAAAACAAATCTCCCAGAGCCCTGAGGGGTAGGAGAAAACCAGCATGTGGCCTGTGTGGCCACAAATTTCATGGGACTCAATTACCTGGGCAAATTTATCAAGAGGCTCTCTTTCCCTAAATAGGGACCTAACCCTGAAGAAGTCTGTCTAACCAGCTGGTAAATTGCAAGACCTGAAACATCCAGCCATGGTTGCCACATAGAATAGAATTTACAATGTACATTTCTATGTTGATAGGTCAGCTTCTCACATATTAGCAAATTATTTACTTGTTCCGCCCACTGCTGTCTGGTAGGCACTCGGGAAACAATCCAATATTGAGCAATGAGCTTATGAGTGATATATAACAACCATAAAACCGCAACATTAGCTTGTGACGTTAAGGATTCTTCCTCCAAGGCACCCAGCAGCGGACTGGCTGCCAGGATTCAGAGGAGGGTAAAGTGCTGGGCGGATCCAATGTGTGTGCAGGAAATGGTCAGGGCCTGCTGTCAGACAGATTCCGGTCAGGAATGACAGCATGCGCTCAGCTGAGCGTGGTGGGTAAGGCCAGTTAGTGCCAGTGGAGGGCCCCATGGAGGAGGAGGCAGAAGAGGAGGAGGTCAGGGTGGAGGAGCCCTCGCTCTTTATTGCAGCTGCCACCGGAGATCCTGGTGGAGAAGGGACACAGGCACCAGATCATCTCCACTGACACCATCTGAAAGAGCTGCTGCTGGACAGGTGAAACCTGGAAAGACTAGTGCTACCCAAGGTGTGTGTGAGATTGCCCCCCACCTGTCCCACTGCCCCGCTCCTGTCACGCTGCCCCAAACCTATCCCACTTCAACCCTCCTGTCCCCCTGCCTCCCTCCTGTCACGCTGTCCCACTGCCCCCTCCTGTCCCACTTCCCCTCTCCTGCTTTCTACCTGTCCCACTCCCCCCATCCTGTCCAGCTGCCCCCCTCCTGCCATAATGCCCCCACCTGTCCTGTTTCCCCCCTCCTGTCTTGCTGCCCCCTTCTGTCATATTGCCCCCACCTGTCCTGCTGCTCCCCACCTGTCCCACTGTCCTCTACCTATGTAGGGAGAAGATGAG
This sequence comes from Aquarana catesbeiana, assembly GCF_042186555.1. Taxonomy (NCBI): domain Eukaryota; kingdom Metazoa; phylum Chordata; class Amphibia; order Anura; family Ranidae; genus Aquarana; species Aquarana catesbeiana. The sequence continues at coordinate 667,341,085 of NC_133327.1, read as the reverse complement.
ACTGGAGGAGGACATGGGATGGAGGAGATGGGACTGGAGGAGGAGGACGTGGGATAGAGGAGATGGGACTGCAGGAGAAGGAGGACGTAGGATAGAGGAGATGGGACTGAAGGAGGAAGAGGATGTGGGATGGAGGAAATTGGACTGGAGGAGGAAGAGGACTTGGGATGGAGAAAGAGGAGGACATGGGATGGGGGAGATAAGGCTGGACAAGGAGGACATGGGATGGAGAACATGAGGTGGAGAAGGAGGACATGGGATAGCCAGAAGGCAGATTCTGTGGGATGACCAGTGAGTGGATCCTGGGGTATGCTGGTGGTCAGGCCCAAAGCTGTGCAAGGGACCCCAACATTTCTAATGGCTGCCCTGGTGGGGACCCAATAAAAGCCTTTACCACTCTTTCCAAAATGCAAAAAATGTCTTTCAAATTCAAAGATGACTTTACAGGGTCACTATAATGTATTTCCCGAACACTTTGCTGTGTGCATTTTAAAAGTTTAATTTCTAACTGTGACTATAGCAATTTTTTAACAGCAAAAACTGTGCTACAACCCACACTTGTGCATCCAAATAACTAGTTGGTTCTTACAATACATTTATGCAATTCCAATGATTGCATTTGCATTATTCTTTTAGCTACATGTAGCACCCTGATGTTTAGGCAGTATATTGAAAAAACTAAATTTCCTCTAGGTGGGACTTTAGAATGGGGCAGATAGCAGGATGAAGTATGAAAAAGATGTGTAAAAAATATATATGATTTTATTAAGAAAAATGTTTTAAAAATATTTAGCACATATAAACAGTACACATTTCAAAATCACAATAAGGTTCTGGAAATAACTGGTCATACAGTGACAGTTCAGTTTGGACAACTGGTAACCGCAGAGGTCTGTTGAGTTGGTAGTGAACACAACAGAAAAAACCCAACGCGTTTCGAAATTGCTATTTCTTCATCAGGGGTTCGCTGTGAGGGTGGACATAAGTGAGGACCTGCAGTACTGTACTCCCATATTGACCAGATCAATCCTTTGATCATCTTCGGGCTCTATCAAAGTTCCCTGGTATACCTGCCTGCACAGCTTTCAACAAGCAGGTGCTCATTCTTTGGTTACTCCCTTCGTCCCACCCCTCCCTTTGGTTTCCTTCTGGCAAGCAAAGGGTATACTTCGGAGGGCCAGACCGGGTTGTCCTTTGTGTGGGACTTTGTTCTCTTTCCCCCTCCTGTTGCCGTTGGACCCACCTCCCTGTGTTGATGTATTGACCTACCCCGCCGGGTCGGGGGCCTCGCAGGCTGACAGCTGCTACACATTTTGTTCTTAAACGATACACTCTGGATAGGAAACTATTTCAAGAGCCATACAGCTTGCACAACGTTTGTACGTTCTGCGATAAATCGCATACACCCCTGATGAAGAAATAGCAATTTTGAAACGCGTTGGGTTTTTTCTGTTGTGTTCACTACCAACTCAACAGACCTCTGTGGTTACCAGTTGTCCAAATTGAACTGTCACTGTATGACCAGTTATTTCCAGAACCTTATTGTGATTTTGATATGTGTACTGTTTATATGTGCTAAATATTTTTTAAAAAATTTTCTTAATAAAATCATATATATTTTTTACACATCTTTTTCATACTTCATCCTGCTATCTGCCCCATTCTAAAGTCCCACCTGTGACGAACGCGGGTGTCAGATCCCTGCCCTCCTCGCTAACCCGCGACAAAGGACCGGCCAACCTCACACCACGCTGTCACTTACGTAACAATGCCACTCTCAGCTGCGCCCAGCACAAAGATTTTCCAGCTTGCGGGACCACAATCTAGGTGCGAGCAGCCTGAGAGTGATTGTCACTGGGCTAATTACACAATTAACCCTTTAACTGCCACCACCCCCGTTTAAAAGACCGAGCCGGGGGAGACTCGTAATTTTGCAATACCAATTATAATTTTAGAATAAGCGTCTGACACACACACTGCCACTACAGACAGATCTGCTCAGAGTCTTACTCTACAACAGTAGCGCCCTTCAAGAGGCAGGTTCGTTTATAGCTTGCATTAGGAGCTTTAGAGACAAGGTTAACACTTTTCAACATAAGGGTTTATTATGAAAAGGTCAAAGTTGATGCAAATAAAATATTTACAGAAAAAAAAGATGTTTCAAAAAATAAAGACAATATACAGCCACAAAGCAATAAGGTAGAATTGGGAAGGAAGGATACTTGCAATTAATGTCCGAGGGTTGATCAGAGTTCGATCGATGAGCTAGGTAATTGGTTCTCGACTTGGCAGATGTTTCTTCTTGGATGGTAAAAGGAGAACTCCCCATTGTCTTGGCATCTCCTCTTTTCTGTCAAATCAAAAGGGGTGTTGACAGCGACCAGTAACCAATCATCTGGTCAGCTGGTGTAGGGGTTGGTTGCTGGGAGGTGTCTACACTCATGACCACGTCCCAGGTACATTTTGTAATACATGTTCATATATCTGCATCTGTAGGGTTTACAGACTCCAAATATCCATATTATTATTCAACTTGAGATTTCCTTCAAAACAAGTCTAAACATGCCATATCTATAACGTATAGCCTGCTTTGGAGGAATAAGTGGTCCCAGGGGTTTCCCATATGACCTGACATAGGGGTGTCTGGACTTGAAACGTTCCATATTATCTGAGGAAGCTAAATATATCCAGATTATGTCTGTGCTATTACTAAGTCAGAAGTTATGAAACATGCTGAAATTTCATACTTATTCTAGGGAGGTGTATTCAGAAGACTTTACGACCGAGGCCTGTTTGTTCTCTGAGTGGGGAGGGTGACAGTTTTACGACAGGCCTGAACACTGCCCTTACAACAAATGTTTTCTACTGACTTAGCCTGCTCTGTTTTCTCTGTTGAGATAACCTTTTCTGTTGAACTTAAAAAGCTTTGAATTCCTAAGGTGGGGAAGACGGAGTTCAGAGTTCTCTGTGAGGTTACATGGTTAGCAAAACTGTCATGGCTACTTCCACACAAGATGGCAGCTAGCTACAGCTTGTCATGTCCCGTACTTGATATCGTTACACCTCCCCCCTTAGGTGGTTGCATGGGAGGGAACTACAATTTCCCTCCTGACGCAACCGACTCCTGCGGGCTCGGCTTGTCGTGACAGCCCATCAGCATTGCCATGGGCGCTGCCTTTCTTATGCTGGATGGTGAAATCGTATTGCTGAAGAATTAGGCTCCACCGAAGTAGTTTGCCATTCTCCCCAGCAACACGATTTAGCCAGCTCAAGGGATTGTGATCTGTGATCACAGTGAAGTGCCGTCCATAAAGCTACGTTTGTAACTTCTGGAGAGCCCACATGATCGCAAGACACTCCTTTTCGATCGTGGCATATGCTACTTCCCTGGGAAGCAGCTTCCTGCTCAGGTAGAGGATGGGATGCTCCTCTCCGGCCTCGTCCACCTGGCTCAGGACTGCACCCAATCCAAAGGCAGAGGCATCCGTCTGCACAAGGAAACGGCGGGTGAAGTCTGGAGCCTGCAGCACAGGTGCGCTGGCCAGCGCCCCCTTCAAGGCCTGAAATGCCTGCTCACATTCTGGTGTCCAAGACACCACCTTGGGCAGTTTCTTTTTGGTTAGGTCAGTCAGAGGTTTGGCCAGGCTACTATAGTTACATACAAATTTCCTATAGTAGCCAGCGGTCCCCAAGAAAGACATAACCTGCTTTTTGGTTTGAGGGGTAGGCCAGGCCAGGATGGCCTCAACCTTCCCTGTCTCGGGTTTCAGGGTACCTCCTCCTACCTGGTGTCCCAAGTACTGCACATCAGTCATGCCAATCTGACACTTACTGGGTTTGACAGTCAGATTGGCGGCTGTCAGTTGGTCTAGGACCTGTGACAGGTGCACCAGGTGTTCTTCCCAGGTAGGGCTGAACACGGCGATGTCATCCAAGTAGGCTACGGCAAAGGTTTCCAGCCCCTCCAGTAAGTCATTCATGACTCTCTGGAAGGTAGCTGGGGCATTCTTCATCCCAAACGGCATGACGGTAAACTCGAACAATCCGAATGGGGTGATGAAGGCCGACTTTTCCCGAGCCTCAGGGGCCAGAGGAATTTGCCAGTACCCCCTGCTCAGATCCATGATTGTTATATAACGGGCGGCCGCCAGCCTATCTAACAACTCATCAATCCGGGGCATGGGGTAGGCATCTGCAGTAGTGATGGCATTCAGCTTCCGGTAGTCCACACAGAACCTGGTCGTCTGGTCCTTTTTGGGGACCAAGACTACTGGGGACGCCCAGGCACTGTGGGACTTCTGAATCACCCCCAGCTGCAGCATTTCCTCCACCTCCCTTTTCATGTCGGCCAGCACCTCCAGGGAGACGCGATAGGCCGACTGTTTAATGGGGGGATGTGCCCCGGTGTCCACCTGGTGGACAGCGAGGTGTGTCCTCCCAGGTTTTCCCGTAAACCTGCTACCATGTACTGCCAGCACTCGCTTCAGTCCAGGTACCTGGGTGGGGGTAAGATTGGAGTTTATCAGGAGTTCTGAGTCTACCTCCCTGGTGTCTGCTAGCAGGTCCAGAAGTGGATCAGCCTCCTCGGGCTCTGGCCTGCTGCAGACCGGCATGACATAGGCCGTGCGCTCATGATGGGCTTTGATCATGTTAACATGAATGGCCTTCTGCCGTCTATGCCCTTCTCCCAACCTGACCAAGTAGGTGACATCATTCAGACGCTGGGTGATGGTGTACGGGCCTTCCCATGCTGCTTGGAGTTTGTTCTGCCGCAGGGGAAGCAGAACATACACCTTCTGACCAATGTCATAGGTCCGCTCCCTAGCGTTACGGTCATACCACTCTTTCTGCCTAGTCTGGGCCTGGGTCATGTTCTCCCGCACAATTTCCACCAGCGTCTCCATTTTATCTCTGAATTTTAGGACATAATCCACAACAGAGACCTTTGAGTCGGCAATCTTGCCCTCCCAGGTCTCACGGATTAGGTCCAGGGGTCCTCTTACCCTCCGTCCGTACAAAAGTTCAAATGGCGAAAAGCCTGTGGACTCCTGAGGCACCTCTCTGTAAGCAAACAGCAGATGAGGCAGATATCGTTCCCAGTCCTTACCCTGGGAGTGCACAAAGGTGCACAACATTTGTTTCAAGGTTCCATTGAAACGCTCGCACAAACTGTTCGTTTGTGGGTGATAAGGACTGGCCATGATATGCGTCATCTGTATTTTCCGACAGAGAGCCTGCATCAAGTCGGACACAAACTGAGGGCCTTGATCGCTGATGAGCTCAGCCGGGAATCCCACTCTTGTGAAGATTCCCAGCAGAGCATCAGCGACCTTGTCTGCCCGGACGCAGGAGAGAGCCACCGCCTCCGGATAACGCGTGGCATAGTCGACAACTGTAAGGATAAAACGTTTGCCTGAACTGCTAGGGATGGCCAAAGGCCCAATGATATCCACTGCCACCCTCTTAAAAGGTTCGTCAATCACAGGCAAAGGTTTTAGCGGAGCCCTGTGTACATCCCCTGCCTTGCCAACTCGCTGGCAGGTAACACAGGACCGACAGTAGTCAGCTATGTCAGCGAGCATTGTAGGCCAATAAAAGTTATGTATCAACCGCCCTCGGGTCTTAGTGATCCCCAAGTGCCCTGCGAGGGGAATTTCATGAGCCACTTTTAGCAGCTGTCCCCTAAATTGACTGGGTACAACCAGCTGCCTGCTACCTAGGTCAGCCTCATTCCCCTCTGCAGGCATATTTTCTCTGTACAGTTTACCTTTGTCCCAATAGACCTTTTGTTTGTCATTCTCTGCAGGTGGGCGATCAGCTAGACTCCTGAGCTGTGCTAGTGTTTGGTCTGTCTGCAGTGCTGTTTCAAAGGCGGAACAACAGGTCCCAGCCAGCAGTCCTGTGGCAAACATGGACAGCTGCTGAGGCTCAACAGAGGTGGAGTCCACTGGGTCAGAACAGGGAGAGGGCCCAGAGACCTCCTCCTGCTGTTCTGCGACCAGGGCCTGCACCTCGGCTGCCTTTGCAGCACTGCGAGTGACCACCAGTACTGGCAATGCATTATCATCATCAATTATCATCATCATTATCATCATCATTATCATCACATTTAACCTTTATCAGTTCAGCATCATTGGAACATACATCAGTTACCTTCACTGGCAAGGGGGTCTCCTCTCCTGTCTCTGAAGAAGGAGGACCTTGCACTTCCACTCCACCCTCCCCCTCCCTCTGTCCATCTACAGGTTGCCCAGATATTACCCCAACATCTGTAAACAGTACCTTGGGAGGTCCGGAGAGATCCGTGGGAGCATCTGGGGTGCTTTTAGCAGGGGCATAGTATGAAACAAGGGTACCTAAATCAGAACCCAACAACACTGCAGTGGGGATCTCCTCCGAGACACCCACCTCTCTCATCCCACTTCCGGCACCCCAATCAATAAAAACATAGGCACGGGGTACACAGGAACGGGTTCCCCCAACTCCGGTGAGGGTAAGGAACTTCTCTGGGATGATGTCTGTTTCTTCTATAACCTCTGGTCTGACCAATGTGACTTCGGCTCCGGTGTCACGAAAGCCTGTTACAGTCCGGTGGCCTACGATGACTGGCTGCAAGTTGGCATTGGTTCCGGGAGGTTTCCCACTGACGAGCAGCACAGCGGAAGGGTTGCTAGCCGGATGGCCAGGTGATGTCGTCTTCTTCTGCTCAGGGCACTGCGCCCTGAGATGTCCGGCTCCTCCACAGTTGTAGCATTTGCGTTTGTCAGTTAGGAAGGCCTTGGCTCCAGGAGTTGCAGGTTCCGGCTGCTGAGGAACTTGTTTGGTAGGCAGAGAAGGGGTTGCCGTGTGCGATTTCCCTCCTTTCCAGCCATTCAGAGGAACCTTGCGATGGTCAGATACCCGAGAGTGGATATAGGTATCTGCCAGTTCTGCTGCTGCTTTGGCAGAGGCTGGCTCTCGCTCCAGCACAAACTGTCTGACGTCTGTAGGACAGATGTGCAAAAGTTGATCTGCAATCATAAGATCTTCCAGGGATTCAAAAGAATCGGCTTCCAAGCCTTTAGTCCACTGCCGGAATGTGGTGCGTAAGCGACCTACCACATCCATGTATGAGTCCCCAGGCCCCTTTTGCAAGGACCTAAAACGCTTCCGGTACACTTCCGGGGTTAGCTGAAACTTTTGGATGATTGCAGCTTTTAGGGCCGCATAATCGTCGCACTGTTCTTCTGACAGTTCGACATAAGCATCCAGGGCCTTGCCTCGTAGCCCTGGCGTCAGGTACCGGGCCCATTGTGCTGGGGGCAGATGGTACTGACGGCAAGTTTTTTCAAACGACAGTAGATACACGTCAATGTCACTGTCCTTTTCCATAACTGGAAATTTGGCTGCCGGGGTCACTGGCAGAGAGGCATCCCTGTGCTCTAGGGATCCGAGGTTCTGAGCCTGTCGCTGCTGCTGGAGCCTAGCCATCTCCAGTTCGTGCCGACGATCAGCCTCCCTCTCAGCCTGGCGTTCCTCCCGCTCAGCCCTGCGTTCCGCAGCCTCTCTCTCGGCCGCCGCCTGGCGCTCAAGAAACTGCAGGTACACCACAGGATCCATCTCCCTGAGGTTTTGTAGAGTTTCTTGCATTTGAAGAGAGTCTATGATGGTTTCAGGCAATCTGATGCTGGCCTGCTCTTGTGATGGCTTGGAGGTAACAATCCGTGGTATTCCAGTGTCAGTCTCTGCTTGCCCATCTGGTGAGGCCGCCTCTGAACCACTGGGCTCTGGAGTAGCGGAAACCCTTTCTGGTCCAGTTTCCCCCAGGTTCTGGTGTGCACGGATATCAAACTCCTGTAAGGCATGTATCAAGCCTTCACGATTTTTGCCACCAACGTCAATTCCTCTTTCTGTGCACTCAACAGTCAGTTCATTCTTGCTCATCTTTTTATATGCTGATAACCCAGACATTTTGCAAGCAGAAGAGATAGAACAGAAAGAAGAGATAGGAAGAAGGTGTAGGAAAGAGTTGTTGCTGTATGTCTCTCTTGAAAAAATCAAAATCAAAAAATATGCACCAGCTTGTCTCTAAGGACTGTTTCCACAAAGGTTACAATCCTTCAGTGCAGAGCTAATTCCTAACAATGCACTGAATGCTCTTAATGCGAAACTATCCCGCTACGCTGCCAGCCAATATGTGACGAACGCGGGTGTCAGATCCCTGCCCTCCTCGCTAACCCGCGACAAAGGACCGGCCAACCTCACACCACGCTGTCACTTACGTAACAATGCCACTCTCAGCTGCGCCCAGCACAAAGATTTTCCAGCTTGCGGGACCACAATCTAGGTGCGAGCAGCCTGAGAGTGATTGTCACTGGGCTAATTACACAATTAACCCTTTAACTGCCACCACCCCCGTTTAAAAGACCGAGCCGGGGGAGACTCGTAATTTTGCAATACCAATTATAATTTTAGAATAAGCGTCTGACACACACACTGCCACTACAGACAGATCTGCTCAGAGTCTTACTCTACAACAGTAGCGCCCTTCAAGAGGCAGGTTCGTTTATAGCTTGCATTAGGAGCTTTAGAGACAAGGTTAACACTTTTCAACATAAGGGTTTATTATGAAAAGGTCAAAGTTGATGCAAATAAAATATTTACAGAAAAAAAAGATGTTTCAAAAAATAAAGACAATATACAGCCACAAAGCAATAAGGTAGAATTGGGAAGGAAGGATACTTGCAATTAATGTCCGAGGGTTGATCAGAGTTCGATCGATGAGCTAGGTAATTGGTTCTCGACTTGGCAGATGTTTCTTCTTGGATGGTAAAAGGAGAACTCCCCATTGTCTTGGCATCTCCTCTTTTCTGTCAAATCAAAAGGGGTGTTGACAGCGACCAGTAACCAATCATCTGGTCAGCTGGTGTAGGGGTTGGTTGCTGGGAGGTGTCTACACTCATGACCACGTCCCAGGTACATTTTGTAATACATGTTCATATATCTGCATCTGTAGGGTTTACAGACTCCAAATATCCATATTATTATTCAACTTGAGATTTCCTTCAAAACAAGTCTAAACATGCCATATCTATAACGTATAGCCTGCTTTGGAGGAATAAGTGGTCCCAGGGGTTTCCCATATGACCTGACATAGGGGTGTCTGGACTTGAAACGTTCCATATTATCTGAGGAAGCTAAATATATCCAGATTATGTCTGTGCTATTACTAAGTCAGAAGTTATGAAACATGCTGAAATTTCATACTTATTCTAGGGAGGTGTATTCAGAAGACTTTACGACCGAGGCCTGTTTGTTCTCTGAGTGGGGAGGGTGACAGTTTTACGACAGGCCTGAACACTGCCCTTACAACAAATGTTTTCTACTGACTTAGCCTGCTCTGTTTTCTCTGTTGAGATAACCTTTTCTGTTGAACTTAAAAAGCTTTGAATTCCTAAGGTGGGGAAGACGGAGTTCAGAGTTCTCTGTGAGGTTACATGGTTAGCAAAACTGTCATGGCTACTTCCACACAAGATGGCAGCTAGCTACAGCTTGTCATGTCCCGTACTTGATATCGTTACACCACCTAGAGGAAATTTCGTTTTTTCAATATATTGTAATTAGGGATGTGGGGCAGGTCAGTGCAAATTCTGTGACAATTAGCACCTTTTTCAGTTATTCTTCTGATGTTTAGGCAGGGTTGTTCCTAAATTTACCTGCCAGGTGTAGTTACCTTGGCTCATTGTTAGGGATCAATTGAGTTTGCCCTAAGTCTGGAATTGCTGCATTTCTCTCTTTTACCGCTAGGAGGCCGGGTACCTGGTGACATTAGATAAGACAAGGGCAAAGCAAGGACAGATTAGGAGTATATGGGGTATCTCAGCTAATGGGCAGGGGTTTTCTTAAATCCCTTGGCCTGCTGGGAGAACCTATATATTTGGGTGGAGTGATTGGGGTTCTGTGCCCCCCGGACGGCTGTCTGGGTGGACTTGTGTATTGTACTGCCCGGGCTGCTAGGCAGGAGTTTGGGCCTATCCTGGTCACATCTGGCTGCTAGGCTGTCTGAGGGGCTATCCAGAAGCAAGAGAGCAGTGCAGGGTTGGGATTGTGGCTTGCAGTCCAACCAGAAGTGACGGTTCTGCTGGCCGGAGAACCTGTCATGGTCAGAGGTAGAGGGGAAGCTGTTGCCACTAAGGGACCAGCCACCTTATTACCAGGGACCATAGTGAGTAGTGTAGCGCTGGTAGATTTATGATCTACCAACTGATAGGTAAATTTAGTAAATTGCTCGTTAGGGGAGTTAGATTTGCCTCTGTTCCAGCTTGGCTGACGTTGCGCGTGGTTCCACACTGAGCCGGTGGGTGTCGCTGTTACCATTGGCTAGTGTTGGAATGCAACGTGTTGAAGCGTATGGGTGCTCCTCTGTCCCGGAGACAACTCGGTGGAGGTGGTCCTCCGAGTTGCATTCTGGGAGAGGGTATTTATGGGACAGACGCCATGTTTTGGGGTTTGTTTTACAGCCACCTGCTGGCCCTCCTGGCCGACAGGTATGCGTTAGAGTGCTACCTCGTGGTCCTCCGTTCCGGAGGCCCACGCCGCTACGGCGTGTGGGTGGGCCCAGAAGCATGTCTGGGGCCTACCACAGCAGCCGAGGAATGGTCCTGAGCTGTCTATCCAGAGTGAAGAAGCTGGACAACCGAGAAGATCCCAGGGGAGGACCCGTCATGGAAGGATCACGCAGAGTGCTGGTCTGGAGAGGGGCCTGGTGACTCGGTTGGAGGACGTATCCTAAAGTAGTTCTACAGCATAGTACTGCCGGGCTGGCTTAGAGGTCCAAGTACTGTGCCTGACATTCACTGCAAAGTTTAATACATCCTGTAGCAGAGGATTGTACGGATTTATTTCAAGCAAGTCTATGACAGAGACTTTTGTTCGTGCTCCGTACTGGCTGCTAGGCAAGTGAGAGAAGCCTATCCAGGCGAACAAAGATTGTGTCCCACAAGGGGATGGCATCCGATTACAATATTAAACTTTAAAGGACGTTCTCAAGAATCCTAAAGTAAGGTATTTGAGCTTCCCTGTAGCTTCCCACCTGCCTCTTTCCTGCTACTTCCTTCGTTACTTGGTTCAATAAAGCATTGAAAATGTACTCAAGTGTTGGTGCTTTTATCATCCAGAGGTAAACTCAACGGAACCCTAGACCCGGTGCCAGTGAAGCAGGGGTGTCGAGAGTGAAGGTTACAAGCCCACTTAAACCAGCAGCTCCACCGAGAGTTATTGCTACAGTAGCTAAAGCAAGAATTCCCACCAACCGTGGACGGTGAAGAATCTGGAAACTTCAGCAGGTGTCAAGCCAGGGACCCAGCCAGCGGAGGTGATGCTTGCAGAGCCGCCATGTGTGTCAAGCCAGGGACCAAGCAGGCCAGTGGGGTGAAGCTTGATAAATATCTGGAGTGCCAAGCTAGGGACCCAGCAGAGAAGCGGGGGTGACGCTTGAGGAAGATACTAGAGTGAAGATTGGAAGAGCTCATGGGATTCAGTGGCAGTGAATTATCTAGTCTAGTGAGAGAGACTGGGAGCTCGGTAGGTTGAAGAACTACTAAGAGTGATTGTAGTGGAAGTGACGGAACTGTACACCTTGTGTTAGAACCTGTTTAAGACTATTGCCATAGGAGACAGCATTCCTACACATGCAGATGTGGCGTCTTGCTGGATGCCTTTTCCTGCATGGCTGTCTTCCTGTAGAAGTCTCCGAGTCTGCCAATTAACATTGCAACTGCTTAAGGGTGTCCTGGCCCTAACCCTCTCTCCCAAAGTTCTGTTTAAGAGAAATAAAATCTCTTTGCATTAAAAAAAGTGTCTGGTGCCCATGAATCTAACTTGCATTACACCCACTATGCCTCACAACCCACTCTGTACTGAAGGATGTCAGCAGTTCTTGGCTCTAAAGGTGCTCATTAGATTAGAGGAGGCCTGTGACTTTGCTACATACAAATTCGACTAGCAAACATTAAATCCAACTACTTCCTTCAATTGTTTCACTCCAAAGTGTCTACTTCTGTAATATGTAACACAATGTTAATTTAGACAAGCCATTCTCGCATAGTGTTCCCTAGGGTTCCTCCAAAGGTTGCTTGGGGTTCCTCGAGCTGATGATTGACCTCTTATTTAGTGGTTTTGACCTGCTATTTGATGGTGTCTGCATAGTTCTGGATTCACCACCACTTGGCAGCGCCAGTTGTAGGACTCCAATGTTCTGTTTAGCTGTCTGTAAAGTTGGCCTTACACTAGTAGATTTATGAATGAATGTTTATATGAATGTTTGCACAAAAATGTTCATCAGCACTTTCCATGACTTGACTAATGTTGTTTGAAGGCACTTACATTTTTTTTTTTGCTTTTTAACATTTGATTTTGGAACAAATATAATTTCCTGAGCAAAAACCACATCATGCACTGTTGGAAATCTGTTTGAGAAAAAAAATTCCTATCTCAATCCAGCACTATGTCCATCTGCAGCAGCGCTGGTCTCTGTTCCTCTCCAGAGGCAACAGTAAGAGACATTGGCTCCTGCTACTGTCATTCAATTCCTGTGAGGAGGGAGCGGGATATATTAGGCAGCAAGTGAACATTTTATGCCTGAATTTGATGTGTTGAAAGCAGAAAAATGGGTAACTATAAGGATTTGAGTGGCTTTGACAAGGGACAAATTGTCATGGCTAGACGACTGGATCAGAATAACTCGAAAAATGCAGGTCTTGTGGGATGCTCCCAGTCTGCAGTGGTGGTCAGGACCCACCAAAAGTGGTCCAAGCAAGGAAAACCAGCCAACTGGTGCCATGGCTCTCTGATGCACATGAGAGGCGAAGGCTGGCCTGTGTAATCAGTTACAATAGAGAAGCTACTGTAGCTCAAACTTTTGAAAAAAATAAGTACTGGTTCCAATAGAAAGGTGGCAGAGCACACAGTGCATTGCAGTTTGTTGTGTATAGGGTTGTGTGGCCATAGACCAGTCAAGGTGCCTACCCAAGGGGTGAGTAGGGTAAAAAATTGCAGGTTACTTCCTTGGTCAAGTCTCCTCCCTCTACCAGAGATTGGACATCAAAGAAACTGCACCACCTTGATGAGGTCATCCTCTATCCCTATAAGCATGTTGGGTTTTAAGCTATCAGCACTGTAAAAAAGTAGCTGGACCTTGACTGATTTACGAGTGCTGCCCCTTTCCGTCTGCCAGATGTTCGGAGGACTACCGGAGGATAACATCACATCAGATTTAAGTACATATGCTAGCTGCATGCTAAAAATATATAGAATATATATTTTTTTATCATTTAAATACATTACTGGATAAATTTGTATTTTTATGTACCAGGAATTTGTCTCTACATACATTCTTAGATATAATAATAAAATGTTATATTTCCTCTGAAAAATGCAGAACATTTTCACTTAAACCCCAGCCATTCCTTCCCTACTAACCATCAAATTTGGAGAGAAAAGTCTCATACATACCGTACTTTTGAATGTAGGGTGATGCTTACAGTGTACAAATGAGCGAGCCACAAATCACGGCATCATATTTTAAAATCAAATGAGCTTTGAAAAATGCATTTTCCTGGTAGGTTTGTTGCAAGGCTAAATCGTGTAAAGAGGGTCAATGTTCCCTTTAATTTTCTATGGCTCAAAAATGACCCATTCATCATCCATTCCTCGTTTTAAGCTCTGCCAAGATTATTAAGTGCTAAATGCTTTATGACCTTCTCTCTATTTATTTCCCCAGGGTGTAAGTTCTGTGGCTGGACTAGAGATCATTATAACATGTTGCTACTGGGAAAGAGGCATTGAAAGAGTTGGAGAATCAAGTCAATATACAGTCTGGTACACACAATAATAGGAAACTGGAATGTACATATGTTAGTGCTACCCCCAAAGGAGCTGCTGGATAGGATGAGTCCTCTGTTCTTTTCCTCGACCTTCTCAAGAACCTCAGCCACTCTGACACACCAGGTTGAGTGTGCAAGCATACAATATCACAGGGAATCACTGGAAGTAATACTTAGTACCCAATAGTAGTGCTACATCAAAGAAAACAGGCACCAAACCAGGTAGTAAAGGCAAACGCAATCTATTGTCACCCAATAGGGTTGGTAACTAGGCAAGCATAAAATGGAGTAACAATGGTAATAACACAATTTAGCATACGAAGTTATGAACAATAGGGACTGGGCATAAGATGGCATTTGGTGTTTAGATTAGCATAAACTATAGCAAGGCCACCTCAAGTGCAACAGTGAGCAGTAGTAAGATTTAATCTCCCAAGTGCTGGGACTATATGGCCAGAGTGCATTTATGGCAGCAATGCCAGTCCTAGACTGACTGGGTATGCACTGCTAAAAAAAAAGGAGGATGGTAGTGGAGGGGACTGGCCAACAAAGGGAACTTGCAGAATAATTATTTCGGCAGGAGCAGCCCTTTAGGATGTTCTTTTGCCGGCTATCGCTGGGGCCTTTTAAGAGCGTCTTTGCACTTAATGACTCTCCCAGTTAAACTTCATGCAGTATAAGTACAGTATAGTCTCGGCTCAGGTTCAAGGGAAATGTGTGTCAGATGCAGTAAAGGTTCGGTATAATGTGATATAGGAAGTTCTGGACAGCCGCACTCCAGAATATAGCCTTTATTTGTAAAAAGTCTAACAGATACAGCTATGACTAAGCACTGTTAAGTGTGAAACGCGTCAGCTCATTTGTCCCATTTTTTGCTGTGGTTTATATCTGTTGGACTTTTTACAAATAAAGGCTATATTCCGGAGTGCAGCTGTCCAGAACTTCCTTTTTGCCTCATGTTGCTATATGCTTAGCCAGCACCTGGTATTCCAGTTCCGAGGAGAGTTCTATATCCACATTTCCACCTGGAGCAGTGATCCCTTTCCCTTCCCATAATGCAATATAGAGTTGATATAAGTGGAGTCTAGGTTCAAAATACGTGTGGTATAGAGAGCAGTATGGATGCGGTATGGACTGGGTACTGTCCTGCTCTCAGTGGCTCAGTCCCTGCTAGCAGTTCCAACAATGGGTGAATAGCCCTTTTATCAGTCCTTGGAATGCTGCAGTGACCTCTCGCTGTAGAAAGGGGGCCCCCTTAGTCTCTCCCCAAAAGCCTCCAGTGACCAGCAGTGGGAAGCAGAGGGTGAGTGGACACTCCGGTCTCCCTGTTGCAACAGTGCAGGTGCTGCGATATGGGTAGCGCTACACTGCCCCGGGTGTCCTCATTCACAGTTTCAGGCTTGGATCTCTGCTAGTATGGTCTCCAGCTGGCAGGCAAATATTCAGACAGGGGTGCTCTCACTTTAAGTCCCGCAGTGCTAAGAGGAAAAACTTTCCCTAACTTTCCCTAAACTTTCCCTAACAGTGTCATAAAAAAATCTTCTCTCCACCCCTTCTACTGCACATTCTACATTGGGATCTGTAGTGTTGCCATTATAGTGTAGCCATTGTAGCGTCGGCGTATAACATATGTATAGTGTAGCCATTGTAGCGTCGGCGTATAACACGCACCCCAAGTTTAGGAGGGAAGTTTAAGGAAAAAAACTTTTAGGAGGGAAGTTCAAGGAAAACAACTTACATTTGAAGTGTGTATCTGCAGCCTTGCCCAGTGTCCAGCCTTGCCCAGTGTCCATCTGCAGCCTTGCCCAGCCTTGCCCAGTGCCCAGCCTTGCCCAGTGTCCATCTGCAGCCTTGCCCAGTGTCCAGCCTTGCAGTGTCCAGCCTTGTCCAGTGTCCATCTGCAGCCTTGCCCAGTGTCCAGCCTTGCCCAGTGTTGATCTGCAGCCTTGCCCAGTGTCCAGCCTTGCCCAGTGTTGATCTGCAGCCTTGCCCAGTGTCCAGCCTTGCCCAGTGTTGATCTGCAGCCTTGCCCAGTGTCCAGCCTTGCCCAGTGTCCATCTGCAGCCTTGCCCAGTGTCCAGCCTTGCCCAGTGTTGATCTGCAGCCTTGCCCAGTGTCCAGCCTTGCCCAGTGTTGATCTGCAGCCTTGCCCAGTGTTGATCTGCAGCCTTGCCCAGTGTCCAGCCTTGCCCAGTGTTGATCTGCAGCCTTGCCCAGTGTCCAGCCTTGCCCAGTGTTGATCTGCAGCCTTGCCCAGTGTCCAGCCTTGCCCAGTGTTGATCTGCAGCCTTGCCCAGTGTCCAGCCTTGCCCAGTGTTGATCTGCAGCCTTGCCCAGTGTCCAGCCTTGCCCAGTGTTGATCTGCAGCCTTGCCCAGTGTCCAACCTTGCCCAGTGTTGATCTGCAGCCTTGCCTAGTGTACAGCCTTGCCGTGAGATGACTGAGATTTTTTAAATTATTGCGCAGTCCCGCCCCTTTTCCAGGCTCCTATGATGGACACATCACCGGTCCAATGGCGGGGCTAGGAGGCGGGACTGCGAGCGGAGCCTAGCCGAGTACACAGTACACTTGGCTCAGTCTTTTTCAGCGATGCTCGCCCCTCTCCCCCTCAGACAGCAGGGAGGCGGGACGGCGTCACTATGAGCGCAGCCGAGAAGAGCCGAGCCGAGTGTACTGTGTACTCGGCTCGGCTCTTCTCTGTCTTTTTCGGCGGCGGCTTTTCCCCTCACAAACAGCAGGGATCGGCGTATAACACGCACCCACGATTTTCCCCTGATTTTAAGGGGAAAAAAGTGCGTGTTATACGTGGATAAATACGGTATATTCTTTCAGCATTTGAATGTATTCTATTAAAATTTCAGAAGATGGTTATATTCTTTCTATTTTATTCTATTGAAATTCTTTTCCATTGTTTTTTTCTATTGTTTTCTATTCTCTTCTATTCTATTCTAATTCATTTTTTTCTATTGCAATTTTGGAAGACAGTTATATTCTTTCTATTTTATTCTATTGAAATTATTTTCCACTGTTTTTTTTCTATTCTTTTCTATTCTCTTCTATTCTATTCTAATCTATTCGATTCGAATTCAAATTTATTATATCCAAATTTTGGAATTCAGTTATATTCTTTCTATTTTATTCTAGTATATCAGGGATATGCAATTAGCGGACCTCCAGCTGTTGCAGAACTACAAGTCCCATGAGGCATAGCAAGACTCTGACAGCCACAAGCATGACACCCAGAGGCATGATGGGACTTGTAGTTTTGCAACAGCTGGAGGTCCGCTAATTGCATATCCCTGTAGTATATTATATTGTTTGTTTTTTTTTCTACTCAATTCTTTTCTATTCTATTATTTTCTATTCAATTCTAATCTATTCTATTTGAATTTTAATTCATTCTTTTCGAAATCTGAATTTTGGAAGCTGGTTATATTGTTTTTTTTTCTACTCAGTTCTTTTCTATTCAATCCTTTTTTTTATATTCTATTTTCTATTCAATTCTAATCAATTTTTTTTTATTTTAATTCATTCTTTTCGAAATTTGAATTTTGGAAGCAGGTTCTAATTATTCTATTCTATTCTATAGTTTTTTCTATTCTATTCTTTTCTATTCTATTCTTTTATTTTATATTATATTATATTCTTTACTATTTTAATCTATTCTATCCCTTTAATTTCTATTCTATTCTATTATATTCTGTTTTGTTCTGTTTTACTCTATTCTATTATTTTATATTATTTTATTTTCTGAACTATTATATTATTTTATATATTTTTTTCTATGCTTTTCTATTCTATTCTATTCCTTTCATTTCTATTCTATTATTTTATTTTATTTTCTATTCTTTTTTTGTTTCTTTTAGAAGTTACTAGAGACATATCCCAAAAGACTAAAGGCTGTAAATCCAATTGAGAATCTGTGGCAAGACTTGAAAATTGCTGTTCACAGACGCTCTCCATCAATCTGACAAAGCTTGAGCTATTTTGCAAAGAAGAATGGGCAAAATGCTGTCTCTAGATGTGCAAAGCTGGTAGAGACATCGCCAAACAGACTTGCAGCTGTAATTGCAGCAAAAGGTGGTTCTACAAAGTAATGACTAAGACCCCTTTCACACTGGGACTGTTTTCAGGGGCTTTAGCGCTGGAAATAGCCTCTGCTAACTGCCTGAAAACTGCCTCCCATTCATTCAAGTGTGACGTTTCATACTGGGGCGGTGCGCTTGTGGGATGTTTCCGAAAAGTCCTGCAAGCAGCATCTTTGGGGCGGGTTGGGAGCGCTGTAATTAGCGATCCCAAAACGCCCCGCCCATTGGAATGGGGTTAAAAGTGCCCCGCTGGCAGCGGAAAAGCGCTGTTTAAACAGCGGTAAAGCGCCGCTAGGATGAGCCGTGCTTTACCGCGAACGCGGCCGTGGCCCCAGTGTGAAAGGGGTCTCAGGAGGGCTGAATACAAATGCATGCCACACTTTTCATATATTTATTTGTATAAAAAAAAAATTGAAAACCATTTATCACTTTCCTTCAACTTCACAATTATGTGCCACTTTGTGTTGATCTATTACATAAAACCCCAATAAAATACATTTATGTTTTTGTTCGTAAAATGACAAAATGTGGAAAATGTCAAGGGGTATGAATACTTTTTCAAGGCACTGTACGTACAATAGATAAAAGGGACAATCTGCACTAAACCCCAACAGTGTATATATAAAAATGATGCAAATATACAAAATGAATATTTAGACAAAAAGGTGCGGCATCTAAAAAAAAACAGAATATCCAGCTCACAAGAATGTGCAAAGAGAAAAAACACGCAACCAAAAAAATAAACAAAAAATTAGTAAATAAAAAATGATTAAGAATTATGTGATAAATGTGAAAGAAGTGAAAAAAGAAAAAATATATATTGTCAAAGATGTAGCAAATACCGGTAGCTACTTATAGCTGAATATATAATACTGTGATTAAATACTCAAGAATATTCTAGTGATAATTTTTTCTTTTTTCACTTCTTTCACATTTATCACATAATTCTTAATCATTTTTTATTTAATAATGTTTTATTCATTTTTTTGGTTGCGCATTTTTTCTCTTTACACACTGTACTTACAATGCCATATGATATTAAGAAGAACAGTGAAAAACACAACCTGCAAATCCAAGTGTAGTTCTCTGTAACTAGGAATTGTAATAATCTAGCAAGGAAAAAAGGAATGAGTTTTCTCACATATAGCTGGGGGAGAAAACTAACTGGAGGCTTGGATGACGATGACCTAACAAATCTAAAATCAGGCTGCTGCAACAATTGAAATAAAATGGCAAGACATGTATAATCATCTAGATAGGGCAAATACATACCCTTAGAAGTGTTGAAAGAAACAATTATGCACTAAGACAGAGCAAAGCAGGTGAGGGTGTGAGGTTCATGGAGAGCCCAGGTCTAGGGGATTGGAATACAATCAGGGTATGAGAGCTGCTTAACGCTGGGGAGATTCATTTTCAATTTGTCCAAAGAATTAGTCAGATTTATTTTGGAGTACCACTTGGTATATTGGAAGCAAACCATTAGTGAAGCTATTTCAGAAGACGAGCACCATGCATCTTGGATAGGTGCGATTTTGCAAAAGGGGTCCCAGACTTTTGCACATTTCTTGCACACAGGGCAGCCCATTCATTTCAGTGCATTACATGCAACTTGTGGGAGCATGTAGAAAACATAGAAATGCAAACCTGCTTTATTGTACCTGTATGGTGTGAACAGAGCCTCATGTGCTAATAGACGTGCAGTAATGTGCAAAGGTTTTAGGCAGGTACATAGTACATAGTATATAGTTAGTCAGGTTGAAAAAAAGACACAAGTCCATCCAGTTCAACCTTAAAAACAATAAATAAATAAAATAAAAAATATCGTGCAATCCAATATACACAATTTTATACCCACCATTGATCCAGAGGAAGGCAAAAAAACCCCAGCAGAGCATGCTCCAATTTGCTACAGCAGGGGAAAAAATTCCTTCCTGATCCCCCAAGAGGCAATCGGATTTTCCCTGGATCAACTTTACCTATAAATGTCAGTACCCAGTTATATTATGTACATTTAGGAAAGAATCCAGGCCTTTCTTAAAGCAATCTACTGAGTTGGCCAGAACCACCTCTGGCGAGAGTCTAATCCACATTTTCACAGCTCTTACTGTGAAGAAACCTTTCCGTATTTGGAGATGAAATCTCTTTTCCTCTAGACGTAAAGAGTGCCCCCTAGTCCTCTGGGTTGACCGTATAAGAGAATAAAGATAATAATAGAATCGTGCTAAAACAGTAACCAATAATAAATAATTAAACAATAATAGTGTCTATGAGATATAACTATATATAACATGAGCAGGTAGCCACAAAATAATATAGTGCCAGAAAATAAATAATTAAACACCCGTGTACAAATAAATAAAAAAAATAAAATAAAATATTGAAAAATGTCCATCAAATTGTGAGATATATGAGGACTTCCATGACGTGGAAAATATTACCACGTCATAATAGGTTACGTCGTCCTAGTGCCCCTGGACGACGTAACCTATTACAAAACGCGTAGGGCGGAGCGACATGCTTGAGTCACCTCGCATTATCATGGATGTCCCAGTAGGACGGGCTTGTCTGTGTGTTCACCGGCCGGAGCACCAGACAATTACAGTCGTTGTTTTTGCTGTTTACATGTGTAGTGCAGTACAAGATTGTTTTATTTACAATAAATTGAAGGTTTTACACTATTGGAGCTCTTTTATCTTTCATGCCATATTTATCGCTTATGAGCTGGGAAAATACGATGGGATCTGAGTTCCAATAGTTCCATTTTGGTGTCCTTGGATGTTTAATGACCACCCACGATTTTTGAATCTGAGTCCATTTGTCAAGCTTTGGAGGGCTATCTCCGTACAGGCTTCCCCTGATCCTCTGTAGTGGGGGGTCATGGGGCTCTGGTAAGTGGCAAATCTTATCACTGGTGGTGGATTGAACACAGTATTTTCCACGTCATGGAAGACCTCATATATCTCACAATTTGATGGACTTTTTTCAATATTTTATTTTATTTTATTTATTTGTACACGGGTGTTTAATTATTTATTTTCTGGCACTATATTATTTTGTGGCTACCTGCTCACGTTATATATAATTATGTCTCATAGACACTATTATTGATTAATTATTTATTATTGATTAATGTTTTAGCGCGATTCTATTATTATCTTTATATTTACACTGTTTTTATTGTGCAGAAGAATCGCTGCTTATACCATCTAGACTGTTCACTATTTGTTAAAATTGTAACTTGTGATTTGGCGCATTATTTTGATACACCTTATCGTAGTTTTTTCACTTTTTCCTTTCGTAAAGAGAATAACTCAACACCAAGTTCACTATATGGACCCCTTATATATTTATACATGCTGATCATATCCCCCTTAATTTCCTCTTCTCAAGAGTGAATAAATTGAGTTCCTCTAATCTTTCCTCATAGCTGAGCTCCTCCATGCCTCTTATCAGTTTGGTTGCCCTTCTCTGCACTTTCTCCACTTCCCCGATATCCTTTTTGAGAACTGGTGCCCAAAACTGAACTGCAGATTCCAGATGAGGTCTTACTAATGATTTGAACAGGGGCAAAATGATATCTCTCTCTCTAGAGTCCATACCTCTCCTAATACAAGAAAGGACTTTGCTTGCTTTGGAAACCGCAGCTTGCCATTGCATGCTATTATTGAGCTTATGATCTACCAAAACCCCCAGATCCCCCAGGTGTGAAGAAATGCTGTAAAGTAAGAATGCTTTCAAAAATATATTTTAATTTTTTCTTTTGATCAATTTACAAAATGCAAATTGAGCGACTAGAAGAAAAATCTAAATCAAATCAATATTTGGTGTGACTACCCTTTGGCTTCAAACCAGCATCAATTCTTACACTTGCACACTTTGTACACTTGCACAAAGTCAGGGATTTTGTAGGATTAGAGTCAGGTGTATGATTATCCAATTACACCAAGCAAGTACTAATGATTATCAATTACATATGTAGGTTGAAACATATGTATTAACTGAAACAGAAACAGCTGTGTAGAAGGTTTAAAACTGGGTGAGGAACAGCCAAACTATTCTACGAAAGTGAAGTTGTGGAAGACAGTTTCAGGTCACACACCATGGCATGACTGAGCACAGCAACAAGACACAAGGTAGTTATGCTGCATCAGCAAGGTCTCTCACAGGCAAAGCAGACTGGGGTATCAAGATGTGCTGTTCAAGCTCTTTTGATGAACCACAAAGAAACTGGCAACGTTAAGGACCATGGACGCAGAGGATAGCCAGGAAAACTTAATCCGGCAGATGAAAGACACATCATGCTTACTTCCCTTTGACATCAGAAGATGTGCAGCAGTGCCATCAGCACAGAACTGGTGGAAACTAGTGGGACCCGGGTACACTCATCTACTGTAAGGAGAAGTCTCGCCAGAAATGGTCTTCATGAAAGAATTGTGGCCAAAGAGCCATACCTCCAACGTGGAAACAAGACTAAGTGGCTCAACTATGCGCAAAACATAGGAACTGGGTAGGTGCTCTGGACTGATGAGTCAAAATGTGAAATATTTATCTGTAGCAGGAGGCAGTTTGTTGATGAAGGGCTGGAGAGTGGTACAATAATAAGTGTCTGCAGACATCAGTGGAGGTTCCTTGCAAGTTTGGGGCTGTATTTCTGCAAATAAATTCGGCAATATGGTCAGGATCAATGGTGTCCTCAATGCTGAGAGATACAGGCAGATACTTATTCATCATGCCATATCATCAGGGAGGCATGTGATTGGCCCCAAATTTATTCTGCAGCAGGACAACGACCCCAAACATACAGCCAATGTCATTAAGCACTATCTTCAGAGTAAAGAAGAATAAGGAGTCCTGGAAGTGATGGTTTGGCCCCCACAGAGCCCTGATCTCAACATCATGGAGTCTGTCTGGGATTACATGAAGAGACAGAAGGATTTGAGGCAGCCGACATCCACAGAGGATCTGTGCTTAGTTCTCCAAGATGTTTGGAACAACCTACCTGCCGAGTTCCTTCAGAAATTGTGTGAAAGTGTACCTAGAAGAATTGATGCTGTTTTGATGGCAAAGGTAGTCACTCCAAATATTGATTTGATATGGATTTTTCTTCTGTTCATTTACTTTCCATTTTGTTAATTGGTAAAAATAAACTATTAATACTTCTATTTTTGAAAGCGTTCTTCATTTATAGCATTTTTTCACACCTGCCTAAAACTTTTGCACAGTAGTGAATATTTTTCTTGTTTTTTTACATTTTCCAATTAGAATAAGTAAAGTCTCTTGAAACAAAATGGCCTCTCTATGTTTCACATTCAGATAAAGGAACTCGTACGCTGTAACAATATCCCAGAATCCACAATATATAACAGATCATTTAGCAAAAAGAAAGAAAAAAAAACATAATCTTCTAATGTCGGATGCAAGATGAAACATTGTATCAGTCTTTTACTCAAAAAAAAACACATGCAAATCCAAAATAGAACTAATTAAAATTCTCCCCGTGAAATCGAGTGTTAATTTGTTTTATTGAAAGGAAAGGTACCAATTTAATATAGGACACCAGCCTAATTAATTTGTTGTTCATTACAATACCATTAGTCATGATGAAGTAATGAGGCATTAATGTTGATGCAGTATGTGCTTTCAAAAGAATTTCATGGTATGTAAGCAACTAATTAATGCACGTGTAAATTGCCACTTGTTACAATGAACAATTATTTTTTGTTGCTTTTCAATTGCACTACTTATTAAATAACCGATTGTAGCTTTCCCCTTAAATATCAACAGATACATATTGCATGCATGTGTATGAGTCCATCTGTCCACAGCCAGGGAGGGGAACCTCGGAGAGGGAGATCTGCTGTGATAGAAATGTAAGTCTGCTTGGAAACAGTGGGAAGGAGGTGAGAAAGCCCAATTACAGCCAAAACTTTTTTGTTTTTTTTAGTTTTGGATAAATTGGGGAAGGGTTAGAACTTGTCAACTTTATTGCTGTCCTCATGTTGGAGATTCCTTCTCACTGCCTAAGGGCTCGTTTTGCACCAACTGCGTTGACCAGCATTGATCGGCACAGACTCAGTGCCAGGGCACCGAGAAAACAAGAAGCTAGGTGAGATTGGCAACCGCCCCAATTTATACCTAGCTTCTAACTTTTCAGCTGCCAGAACCATTTATGCATTTTTTGCATTATGTAAGAAGGCTGGCCGGAGGCTAGCCTGTATTTGTAGGAGGAGTCTGGGGGGTATATATCCCTCCTCCTCTGTCTGATCCTGCGTCGGCTCATCTTCATGGTTACAGCCAACACATGTAATTTCTAGGTTCACAGGGTGGCCGTGTCACTTCCGGTTTCTTTGCAGAGTGGTAGCACGGTCGACTGCAGGAGTCTCGTGGTGGTTCTTCTCCTGGTGCTCACGCCGGGCATCACCGGGGGGGGGGTTCCCGCCCACTGCTCCCAGTGCTCACACCGGCATCATCGGGGGCGCCCGCCCACTTCTCCCGGTGCTCACACCGGCATCATCGGGGGGCCGCCTGCCCGCCCACTCCTCCCGGTGCTCACGCCGGCCCGTTCACTGTCCTGGCATGGCCTTGAGAGCCGGGAGAGCAAGTGAGCTGAGACTTGCTTGATAGTCCAGGTCCATGCTACCATGGGGTCACAAATCACGGGGGGGGTGCAGACCAGCAGGTTCATTGGTTAGCACTTATGAGGACTGTTGCTGCATGTCTCCCTGCAAGCTTCCATGTAGGGGGAGGGGTCACTGAGGGCAAGTACCGAGAAAGGGGGGGGGCTGATTGGTGGGGTAGCTCCACTACCATGGTCATTTCATATGGTTCCATGCCCAGCCCAGCTCCGGCACCCCCCTCCGTCCAGTGTTCCATGTCATCAGCTAGGTGACAGGTTGTCCTAAACAGTCACAGGGAGCCTACTCTGTGAGAGAGTAAATTATATGCCATGTCTATGTCAATCAGCGACAGCGGTTGATAAAGAAGCGGACGGACCGATTTGGGGGGAGACCTCCCACCCTAACATACACAAATGTATGTTGCAGGTAAACATGGCTGTCTGAATTTCCATACTCCTGTGTCAGGATATATCAGAAGCTGCATGTGACAGTCAGCTGGGTCCCAACACAACACTACTACTAAATGGACTCTGGCCCCTGCTGGCCTCTCCTTCTGGAAATATTATTCCCAGACTATCTAGTCTCCTATACATGTAATGTCAAACACTCCTCTTCAGCGGTTCGCATGTTCTGTCATAGCGATTCTGTCATAGCGTGTTCTGTCATAGCGTGTTCTGTCATAGCATGTTCTGTCATAGCGAATCTGTCATTGCGTGTTCTGTCATAACTTGTTCTGTCATAGTGTGTTCTGTCATAACGTGTTCTATCATAACATGTTCTGTCATAGCGTGTTCTGTCATAGCGGTTTCTGTCATAGCGTGTTCTGTCATAGAGGTTTCTGTCATAGCGTGTTTTGTCATAGCCGTTATGTCATAGCATGTTCTGTCATAGTATGTCGGTGCCATGCAGTTACGGCATACACCAGTAGCCGTTTCATCTCTGTTTGTTTCCATGTCTCATTGTACCTTTCGTTGAAGTTTCTTTGTATACCTGGGTTTAGCTAGCTAGTGCTCACATCTCAGGATCTGTCACGTCTACAGATCCATATGGGCTGAGTTTCGTTTTTAAATGATTGTTGACCACTAGACATGTGCATTCGTTTTCGTCCGAATGCATTTTCGCCCGAATTTCAGGTATTTTCGTTATCGTTTTAACAAACGATAACGAAAGTGCAGAATCCGAAAAACGAAAGATCTGACATAAACAAATGCTTTATTTTCGTTTTCGTTGCTACAACAGTTCGATATAGATAGGAAATTCGACATGATGATGACAATAACAATCTGTGTCCATCAAACCTCTGGTCGAATGTACCTAACCTTGACTCTATTAGTCCAAGATTATTCTACATAGAGAGAAAAGATTCGACGTAGGGGAGAAAAGATTCGACGTAGGGGAGAAAAGATTCGACGTAGTGGAGAATACATAAATGAAAATAATGATGATAATGAATGTTATTGGCTGATTGTAACCAAAGAGGAGGAGCAGTAAAATAGCTAGAACTAAGTACACACGTACTTTGGCTTATGGTGTCTGTGGAAAGTTCTAAGAAGATTCGACGGAGCAGGTAAACTATACGGCGTTGTACAGTTTAGCTGCTCCGTCGAATCTTCTTTGAACATTCGACAGACACTATAAGCCTTCAATGACAGATTCGACCTAATTTGGATTTTCGGACGAATGCAATTTT
This sequence comes from Aquarana catesbeiana, assembly GCF_042186555.1. Lineage (NCBI taxonomy): Eukaryota > Metazoa > Chordata > Amphibia > Anura > Ranidae > Aquarana > Aquarana catesbeiana. Next base: position 667,314,828 of record NC_133327.1, on the reverse strand, counting down.
TAACGAAAAACGAAATAAATAAAAACGAATTTCGGGAGTAACTAAATAAATTTATTTTGTGGACGAAAACGAAATTCCGAAACGAAATATTTCAGTATGCACATGTCTATGACCACAATCTTCTCGCCCGTATACCATACGTCATACGATGCATGTTCATTTCATTACACCTGTACGACTACCCACCATGGTCTGTGGGTACATTAGCGCTGAGTGTTCAGTTTTTAATTACCTGTCTTTGCGCTGCAGGTTACTTAGGGTCACTTGCTACATACACTAGGGTGGGGGTCATCATCAGGTTCATTCACGCGCTGTGGTCTTGTCATTACTGCTTATGTTCTCATAGTTAGGTAGGCACAGAGGGGTGTTGTTGTTCTCATGTCTGGTTGTCTGTTGTCACTTTCTCTAGTTTGTATCTCCTTGGGTTTGGGCATGCCGCACGTTTCGGAAACTACTAATTCAAGTTAATCCCTTTAACCCCACGTGGGGGTTCAGAGCATGGTAGCACTCTGTCATTAAGGAATTGGTCTATACTTAAGCACACAGAGCTTTGTCACAGGGGTATTCCTTTCACAGGAGGAGCTTTGCTACAGCAGGGAAGGCAGAATGCTTTGGATTGTTGTTTCCAATTCCGTCCCAGCTACTCCCATCCACCAGCATGGAACATGTTCTGGGCATAATTCTTTAACTCACATTCATGTGGGCTAAATATGCTCTCCACAGCTTGTTAGCGTTGCAAGACAGGATGAAGGTGATCAAAGCTCACTTGGTCAGAGGCGGGGTGTCAGCGCACCCCCAGCTCCTGCTCTTCCTACATTCCTGCAGGCAAGGTTGGCATCCCCTTAGTCCACCGGTCTTGTCAAGCCTTCTGGTTCAATATGTGGGAGGGGATCATGCTCTGCTTCAGTATGTCACAGTGCATGTTGGCATTCATGGTTCCCTCAATGAACTGTAGCTCCCCAGTGCCGGCAGCACACATGCAGCCCCAGACCATGACACTCCCACCACCATGCTTGACTGTAGGCAAGGCACACTTGTCTTTGTACTCCTCACCTGGTTGCCGCCACACACGCTTGACATCATCTGATCCAAATAAGTTTATCTTGGTCTCATCAGACCACAGGACATGGTTACACTAATCCATGTCCTTAGTCTGCTTGTCTTCAACAAACTGTTTGCGGCTTTCTTGTGCATCATCTTTAGAAGAGGCTTCCTTCTGGGAGGACAGTCATGCAGACCAATTTGATGCAGAGTGCAGCGTATGGTCTGAGCACTGACAGGCTGACCCCCCAACCCTTCAACCTCTGCAGCAATGCTGGCAGCACTCATACGTCTATTTACCAAAGACAGCCCTCGAATATGACGCTGAGCATGTGCACTCAACTTCTTTGGTCGACCATGGCGAGGCCTGTTAAACCGCTGCATGGTTTTGGCCACTGTGCTGCACTCAGTTTTAGGGTCTTGGCAATCTTCTTATAGCCTAGGCCATCTTTATGTAGAGCAGCAATTCTTTTTTTCAGATACTCATAGAGTTTTTTGCCATGAGGTGCCATGTTGAACTTCCAGCGACGAGTATGAGAGAGTGAGAGCGATAACACCAAATTTAACACACCTGCTCCCCATTCACACCTGAGACCTTGTAACACTAACGAGTCACATGACACCGGGGAGGGAAAATGGCTAATTGGGCCCAATTTGGACATTTTCGCTTAGGGGTGTACTCACTTTTGTTGCCAGCGGTTTCGACATTAATGGCTGTGTGTTGAGTTATTTTGAGGGGACAGCAAATTGACACTGTTATACAAGCTGTACACTCACTACTTTACATTGTAGCAAAGTGTCATTTCTTCAGTGTTGTCACATGAAAAGATATAATAAAATATTTACAAAAATGTGAGGGGTGTACTCACTTTTGTGAGATACTGTATATAGACAGTGGGAGAGGTGCCCCCCCCCCGCCACTTACCGGAGACATCGGTAAGCCCGGAACCAATCTGATCCCTGTGATGCCTGGGCAGGAAGTCGAGTGAGGGAAAGATAGCCCCCACTCGGCTCTATGCCCTTGGAGGACCGGAGCGACGTCTGATGTCACTTCGTCCTCTTTTTTTTTTCACGCCGACATGAAACAAATATGCAGGCCCACTAGACTGGGCTATTTTTTCGTGGGGCCGCATGTTTGCGTATCTCCCTACGTGGTGGGAGGGCGCTACACAGAGCACTCCCAGAACAGAGACCCAGTCCCCGAGCCCCGTACTAACGCTCGAGACCCGGAACACCTGATTCTGGGTCACCTGATCACTGTGACAGCCTCTGATTGGCTATCACAGTGATCAATCACTGTGAAGCCAGCCCTTGTCTGTTTTCTTTCTCTGTGAATAGAGGAAAGAGATCCATAGTATCTCTCTCTCTCCTTGAAGAGAAAAAAAAAAGTGTGTTACATTTATTTAAAATAAAACTAAATTCAATAATATTAATAAAATAACATTTAAAAAAAATGAAAAGATACCTAGATCAACGTTTGATCTAGATCACTGCTTGGGTTAGTGTTTGGGTCAAGGTCAGGGTCAAGGGTTAGGGTCAATATTTTTTTGGGCACAATTTTTTTTTGTAAACTAGTATCAGTGTCAGTGTGTTTAGGTAGGATAGGAAAAAAAAAAAGCAAAATGCGCACTATTGTTTCTGGGCTGTACTACGGATACAAACAACAACTAACATACACATATGTGGTATCACTGCGATCGTTAGGAGCAGGAGAATTTAAATTGGGTCTTTCTTTGGTGTGGTAGGTTATGGTGGTATCAAGAAATATACAGCTACATTTTAAAAAAATATATATTTTTTTACTATTTTGGACCAGTTTTTCTTCGATAATAATAAAAAAAAACAATCAGGAGATATCCATTACCATTTACCACCAAATGAAAGCCCAATTTGTTCTGAAAACAAACAAGGTATGATCCACTTTGTGGGCACACATGAGAGGACATTTTTTTTGTAAAAAATATAGTTTTATTACAACATAATTTAATTACATTGTAATGAAAATATATATTTAAAAAAAAAATTCCTCTCATGTGTGGCTAAAAAGTCCACCTATTTTTTGAGTTTCTCAATCCTTTTTTATATATATTTTGGATGTTGGCATGGTGAGGGTCCTCGCTACTTAACCACTTCAACACAGGGCACTTATACACCTTCCTGCCCAGACCAATTTTCAGCTTTCGGCGCTGTCGCAGTTTGAATGACAATTGCGCAGTCATGCTACACTGTACCCAAACTAAATTTTTATCATTTTGTTCCCACAAATAGAGCTTTCTTTTGGTGGTATTTGATCACCTCTGCGGTTTTTATTTTTTGCCAAACAAATAAAAAAAGACCGAAAATTTTGAAAAATATAAAAGTTTTGCTTTTGTTTCTGTTAAAAAAAATGTGTAAATAAGTAAGTTTTCTCTTTCACTGATGGGCACTGATAAGGCGGCACTGACAGGCACTGATACGGCGGCAACGTTGAGGTGGCACCAATGAGCGGGCACTGGCAGGCACTGACGATGGGCACTGGTAGGCAGCACTGATGGGCATTGATAGGCGGCACTAATGGGCATTGATAGGCGGCACTAATGGGCACTCATGGGTGGCACTGGTTGGTACTGATGGGCACTGATAGGCGACACTGATGGGCACTGAAAGGCGGCACTGATGGGCACTGATAGGGTGGCACTGATAGGCGGCACTGATGGGCACTGATAGGCGGCACCGATGGGCACTGATACGTGGCACTGATGGGCACTGATACGCGGCACTGATAGGCATCCCTGGTGGCACTGGCAGTGGTAGGCATTGGAGTGGGCACTGATTGGCAGCTGCCTGGGCACAGATTGGCAGCTGCCTGGGCACTGATTGGCATTTCCCTGGTGGTCTAGGGTGGCATACCTGGTGGTCCAGTGTGGTGGCCATCCTGGTGGTCCTGGGCGGCCTCCTGGTGGTCTTGGGCGGGATCCAAGGGGGGGCTGTGCTGATAAACAATCAGCACAGACCCCCCTGTCAGGAGAGCAGCCGATCGGCTCTCCTCTACTCGTGTCTGTCAGATGCGAGTGAGGAAAAGCCGATCACCAGCTCTTTCTATTTACACCGTGATCAGCCGTGATTGGACACGGCTGATCACGTGGTAAAGAGTCTCCGTCAGAGACACTTTACCTAGATCGGAGTTGCGGTGTGTCAGACTGACACACCGCAACAACGATCGCCGCGACGCACGCCCCCGGGGGCGCGCAGCGGCTCAATATCCTGATCACGTCTTATGACGTCCGGTCAGGATATTGAAACCACTTTGCCGCCGTCATTTTGCTATATGGCAGGCAGCAAGTGGTTAAGGTATAATCCATCTGGACGCACAAAGTAGTTGTAATGATATGTACAGTTTTACTAACATGTCAACATAAGTTGCAAAATTGCGCTTAGGCATTTATATTTGTTTTACCCTTAGGCAGGAAGGGGTTAAAGTCCAAATTACTTTTTTTTTTTTTTTTTTTTAAAGGTAAATGAGAGATCTGAGGTCTTTTTAACCCCAAAGCTCTCAATAAAGAGGACCTGTCAAGGTTATTTCTATTACAAGGGATGTTTACATTCCTTGTAATAGGAATTAAAGTGATAAAAAAATTAAAGGGACAGTGAAAAAATAAAAAGTTAAATAAATAAGTAAAATTGAAAGCGCCCCATCCCTCCGTGCTCATGCGAAGAAGTAAACACATGCGTCAGTCGCGCCCCCATATGAAAATGGTGTTCAAACCACACATGTTAGGTTATGCCACGATCATTAGAGTGAGAACTATAATTCTAGCACTAGACAATCTCTGTAACTCTAAACAGGTAACCTGTAAAAAGTGCCTCCTATGGAGATTTTTAAGTACCCTAGTTTGTTGGCATTCCACTAGCGTGCGCAATTTGAAAGCATGACATGTTAGGTATCTATTTACTCGGCGTAGCATCTTTCCCATTGCATTTGAAAGACTGCTGCGCAAGTACAGTGTGACATAAAATATTGCAACAGCTATTTTATTCTCTAGAGTCTCTACTTAAAAGAAATATATAATGTTTCAAGGTTCTAATTCATTTTCAAGAAAATAATTCAGATATTCAGATTTTTCTTGTAAACAACAAATGTCAGAAATAGGCCTGCTCTTAAAGTGGTTAAAGTGGTAGCAAATCCTGGCAAAAAAATTCTGGGCCCCCTGCAAGGTAATGTCATAATGTGCTAGTATGCATTGCATACTAGCGCATTATGAAAGACTTACCTTAAAACAAAGCTCTCCAGTGGTGCGCTGTCACAGATGACAGGGCTTCTATCTTAACCCGGTCTTCTTTCCGGGTTTGCGGACTGAATGGCCGAGCCACAATGACGTTACTCCCGCACATGTGCACTGGAGCCATCCCTTCAGAGCGCTGCGTGCATGTGCCGGTGACGTCACCGGCTGCAAAACATGTGAATATCTCTTAAATGGTCCCGATGCACTATTCCCAACACTGTATGTATAAGTGGGTGCTGAAGCGACCACCAGCTGGAACCGTGAGCAATCAGAGCGAGAAGTGTCACCAGCACACCACGAGTCTCCAAAAACTGGGTCCAAAGCTTTATTCAGCGATCACATTGTTACGGCAAACAGCAACATTTCAGAGCCTCACAGAACCCCTTCATCACATGCCGGATGAAGGGGTCCTGCGAGGCTTCCAAAACATTGCTGTTTGCTGTAACTATGTTATCGCTGAATAAAGCTTTGGACCCATTTTTTTTAGACTCATGGTGTGCTGGTGACAATTATTGCTCTATCTCCAAAACATTGCACGTTTTGGAGATATTCAGTTTACCTACAGATAAGCTTTTATTATAAGTTTACCTGTAGGTAAAAGTTGCAAAGCGGCGTTCACTACGTCTTTAACCAGTTGCTGTCTGGAGCAATTTTCTAATTTTTCACTTACATGTTAAAGCGGTATTAAACCCTAGAGCAAATCTTTATTATATTGCAGCTTACCAATTCTTAGATGTGATGGCTGCATTTGTTTACTTTTTTAGGCTTTATTTCTTCTATCTTCATCTGGTGATCCAGCCAGCTAGTCTGTTGGTTTTTAAAACCCCCAAGCTCTCCAGCAGAATGTATCAGTTTACATGAATGGGACAAACCATTTACCACTGGCATGGGTGATTTAAAATGATCAGCTTTTATTTATTCATGTAAAACTTTTATCCCAAACGAAAAAAAAGCTGTTGTAACTGATTATGAAGTATGAGCTGGAGTTTTGGAGTTTGGCTTCAATTTGTTAGTGTATTCAAATCTGCAAATTCATTTAACCTTCCCCTCCCAGCCAACCCCCAGGGGGACAGTGCATACTATGCGCACAAGATTTGGGGAACATAGGCAGTTTATAGAGCACAAACAAGATAAACACGGTGTTCCCCGACACTTTGCTTAGGTAAATGACGGTAGCGCGGAGGGCCTAAAGCTCTTTGGTATTGAGGCTATACCCATGACTATCCCAGAGGTGGAGAGTTTTTCCAGACTGTGTGCACGGGAGACATTTTGGATATTTACTCTGAATACCATGTCCCCTGTGGGATTAAATGAGCAGCTGAAAATCAACACTCTGATCTAACAGGCTATTTAAGTATTGAATATTGTATGTAATGGGGATGTGAAAGCTTATGGCATGATCTGTCAGCCAAGATCATTGGCCAGGCGGAATGTAATATTTTGGTTGGGTCAGGAAGTTGTAAACCAATGCATATTCATTTGTAACCAATTTTAATCTTTGAATTGCACTCGATGCGACACTGGTGACGATTTTTCTATTGGCCCAGCCTTTTTTCTTTCCATGGCCGCATGGTAGAGAAGGTGTTAATTCCTCCATTTCCTAATTTTAATTCAAATGTCAATTTTAATCGTATTTGTTTTTATGGCCATTATTGTTACTATTATTATATTTTATATATTTTTTTATAAATATACACCTAAATGTTTCTTATATCTATAATGGTTATTATTTCATGTATATATGTATGTATCAATTAGTGGGAAAAGATTATTCCTGAATCATTATTACTTAGATAATGTAGATTTTCTTTTTATTCTTAATGACATAAAGATCTTTATGTTATATGAATTTCTTGATTTTCTAGTACTTAGTATTTGTCAGAAGGGTTGTCATTGCCCCACCTTTCTGAATTGTACAAACCACCCTCTCTGCAAATGGCCGCATTAAGATCCGGGTCGGGGAGGAGTTGGTTTTTCCTATACATAATACAGGGTGTCTGTATGGTGGGCGTGACTTAATAAAGGAGGCAATGCCTCCGAAAGCATTGTGGCAACCATGACGTGTATCTGCGTTACTCCACCCGTCTCTTGGCTACGTAGCACGGCGCTGGCTGGACCAGTAGCATCTGCACACCAAGGACCAACTTCTGTGGTTCCTAGCTGTCAGTAGGCTCTGTTGGAGGCTTGAACCACCTGGACCTTGCAGCGGCCATTGAGGAGAGTTGTGGTTTATGCGGACATGCTGATTACTTTCTGGAACCATGTGAGTGCATTTATAAAAGGTTTTTTTTATTTCTTGTAAATTACTTTCTATTGAGTTTTATGACATATAAACAAACGGTAACCCGCATAAGTGAAAACAGACACTGGTTACAGAGTAAAAACATCCCAGTGTAAAACCATAAAAGAACCCCCCCCCCCGCAAAAAAACCCCACAACAAATACAAAAAGGGTAATAACCCAGCCCTGGTACAGTCTTGCCTAGACAGATATGCCCACTACCTTACCCTCCAGCCGGAGGTAAAAAAGGTTTTTAACATTGCTTCGAACAAATTTGATTACACTAGGGCGATTGTGCACTCCCTTCCTTTTTTATTGGAATTTCTACTTGATTAGCTTCATTTTGTGGCTCTAGCAGCCAGGTGATGACAGCTCTGAAAGCAAAAGTAACAAAGTCATCCTCTCTTCTGGGTTCAGTAGTTACAGAGAAGATGGGGAAACAGGTGTTCCTTAATCCTCACTGTAACTTGCTACGGGAGAGCCTGGGAACCGCCAAGAGCAAGGGGGTTCCCTTCCCAATAAAGTAGAAGCGATCAGGTGGCTGTAGAGTTGCCCAGATCACTTATACAGAACAGCTGAATGCCAGCTGTAAAAAATGATACAAAGCTCATGGCTTCAGCTGCAGCCATGAACTTTTTATAACCACTTACAGGATTTTCTGTACATTTGGTGGGCAGCAAGTGGTTAAAAATGTCCCTCCACCCCAAAAAAAATTAAAGTCAGCAGTTACAAATACTGTAGCTGCTGACTCTTACTATTAGGGTACTTACCTGTCCAGGGATCCAACGGTGTCCTCACCCGGGTCGATTTTTGAATCGGCTCTTGGGTGCTGCGCCACCATCTTGGCTAAGGGAAACTGGCTGTGAAGCCGCAAGGCAAGGTTTCCTACTGCACATGCTGTGCTTTCTCAATGGGCTGGCTGCAGGGGGAGGAGGGGGCCGAACTCCCGCCTCAATTCACTGTGGTAAACTGAGCCAGAAGTGGGAGCAGGTACCTGTCAAAACCAGGTACTCGCTCCACCCCTCCCCCCCCAAATGGTGCCAAATGTAGCAGTGGAAGGGGGAGGAGGCAGATAAGAGGAGCTTCCTTTTTTGGGTGGAGCTCCGCTTTAAAACCCCAAACATGATATATTTTTTGAAAGCCATTAACCATTTAGTTTTTGCATTGGCCACAAAGCAAAGCATTACAGCCCTGGCATGCGTTACGCCCTTAGTAGCTGCATTTCTGTGTTTAGATGGGCAGTCAGAAGGCAGTAAAACCACAGGTCAACTGACAACTTTTACTGCTGCTTTCCACCCATATGAACAAGCCCCAACAAAATATGAGCATAAGAATACAACGCAGCAAGGAATGTTTGCATACAAAACGTTATTTCAACTGGCAAATGCTCAACATTTATTTCTTCAGCACCATAGCTGGTTTATGCTGTTGGTGAGACACAGGGCCAGGGGTGGGCAGAAGGAGAAGCTGCCCAGGGTGCAGAATATATTGTAGGGATGAGGGAGTTGCAATTTATTTCTACTATAAGGCTGACAAGAGTAGTGACAGTGGCATCACTACTTCTGTCAGCCCAGCACTGGGAGTGGCAAGGAGAGGAAGAAAAAGCCGTGAGGAGGTGCGGGCTGTGCTCTCTCTCCCTCTTCTCCTCATAAGCTTCCACATAATGAAGGGGGGGGCACAATCTGGCATCTTTGCCCTGGGCACTGGAGGTTCTTGTCCCGGCACTGGTGAGACACACCATGATGAAAGGTAAAGCATTCTTTGATCTCAGCCTCAGAATGAATGCAGCAAAGGTGCAATCTACTTGAGCTGCCAGCCCTCTCACATGCAGGTTGAATGTAAACTCATCATCTGCATTCGGCAGCATGTGGAAGGTCTATCTTTAGCTTTAAATTTTCAAAAGAAAGTGTTCTAAAGATAAACCAGAAAATCCCCTCTAAACCGGTTCCTAGAGGGTAATTACATTCTTCTATTTTCTTGATTCGTGGGATAGAGTTAACAGTATGTTTTGTTAATGTATCGTATTCAAAATCAGATCCTTTTGACCCGACAACAATACTCATAATTAAAATCTGTACATTTTGGCTTGTTTTTATTTTTAATTTTTTTTTAGTTTTCATTATTATAACCTTTTCACATCACTTTAATGTAGAAATGCAGCACCTGACTGCCGGTGTGACTTCCTATGAGCTCTAATTGCTGTTGTACATTGAAGCGTTTCCCTATTAGTGGACTCACGCTGAGACCCTGTGACTATCTATACACATAAATCATTGCTTTCTGTAAAATTAGCGATGTTATGAAAAACTAATTACCAGCCGGGAAGCTTGGTTTTGTGCTATTATTTTTGACTTCTAGTAGAGGAGGAAAACATACCCATTTGTTAATTAGGCTGAAAACAGAAGATGCATATACTGTGTATATATATATATATATATATATATATATATATATATATATATATATATATATATATATACATGGTTGTGCTCATAAGTTTACATACCCTGGCAGAATTTATGATTTCTTGGCCATTTATCAGAGAATATGAATGATAACACAAAAACTTTTCTTTCACTCATGGTTAGTGTTTGGCTGAAGCTATTTATTATCAATCAACTGTGTTTACTCTTTGTAAATCATAATGACAACAGAAACTTCCCAAATGACCCTGATCAAAAGTTTACATACCCCAGTTCTTAATGCCGTGTATTGCCCCCTTGAACATCAATGACAGATTGAAGTCTTTTGTGGTATTTGTGGATGAGGCTCTTTATCTTCTCAGATGGTAAAGCTGCCCATTCCTCTTGGCAAAAATCCTCCAGTTCTTGGAAATTCTTGAAAAAACAAGAAAATCCCAGCGCTATCATAAAAAACTCCCCAAGGAAGCAGCAGTTCAACTGTGAACAAGTCACAACAAATAGGAAAAACAAAGAAAAAAACTGCCCTATAAAGTGAAAATGCAAAGAGTCAATATATGCAGTAAAATCAATATATGCAATGAACACACACATATGCATCCAATGACATCAGATCATTAATGTAAAAACTGGTAGTAAAGTTCATGGATGGGAAAGAGGTAAGAGGAATCCCCTGGTAGTTCTCCGTGGAAATCAGGTGAGAAAGTGGAAAGCAAACACACTCTGCACAGTGATCTTCCACCACCAAACATATGCGCTTTCCAGATGGAAAGCACAATCCCTCCGTACAGTGTGGCCCCAACCATACAACAACCCGAATTAACCATATAAATGTAGAAGAAAGGCAACCATAGCATAAATCTGATAGGTATTTTATTTAAAGCAAGGTAAAACACTTACAAAATAGTAGTAAAAAGGGAGAATTCGCCGGTACGTCGGGAGGCTGACGCTCTGACGTCATCGCACTCAATTACGAACGGGCGCTCGCTTGCCGGCCGGCGAATGCTCCCTTTTTACTACTATTTTGTAAATGTTTTACCTTGTTTTAAATAAAATACCTATCGGATTTATGCTATGGTTGCCTTTCTTCTACCCTTATGTGGTTAATTCAGGTTGTTGTATGGTTGGGGCCACACTGTACGGAGGGATATCGTGAGAGGATACCGGGACCCATTTTTCACGCTCACCATCCATAGCGGTATTGGCAGGAGTGGTTTACTGCTTAACAGCTTGACTTGGATATAGTCCTGAGACGTGCCTTATTGTGCTTTCCATCTGGTAAGCGCATATGTTTGGTGGTGGAGGATCACTGTGCAGGGTGTGTTTGCTTTCCACTTTCTCACCTGATTTCCACGGAGAACTACTAGGGGATTCCTCTTACCTCTTTCCCATCCATGAACGTTACTACCAGTTTTTACATTAATGATCTGATGTTACTGGATGCATATGTGTGTGCTCATTGCATATATTGATTTTACTGCATATACTGACTCTTTGCATTTTCACTTTATAGCGCAGTTTTTTTCTTTGTTTTTCCTTGGAAATTCTTGGGCTGTCTTGCATGAACTGCACGTTTGAGATCTCCCCAGAGTGGCTCAATGATACTCAGGTCAGAAGACTGAGATGACCACTCCAGAACCTTCACTTTATTCTGCTGTAGTCAATGACAAGTCAACTTGGCCTTGTGTTTTTGATCATTGTCATGTTGGAATGTCCAAGTACGTCCCATGCGCAGCTTCCTGGCTGATGAATGCAAATGTTCCTCCAGCATTTTTTGATAACATACTGCATTGATCTTGCCATCAATTTTGACCAAATTTCTTGTGCCTTTGTAGCTCACACATCCCCAAAACATCAGTGATCCTCTGTACCTTTCATCATAAGCCTTGTTGACTCCTCTCCAAATGCAGCGTTTATGGTTGTGGCCAAAAAGCTCAATTTTGGTCTCATTGCTCCAAATGACTTTGTGCCAGAAGGTTTGAGGCTTGTCTCTGTGCTGTTCGGCGTATTGTAAGTGGGATACTTTGTGGCATTTGCGTAATAATGTCTTTCTTCCGGCGACTCGACCATGCAGCCCATCTTTCTTCAAGTGCCTCCTTATTGTGCATCTTGAAACAACCACACCACATGTTTTCAGAGAGTCCTGTATTTCACCTGAAGTTATTTGTTAGTTTTTCTTTGCATCCCAAACAGTTTTCCTGGCAGTTGTGGCTGAAATTTTAGTTGGTCTACCTAACCGTGGTTTGGTTTCAACAGAACCCCTCATTTTCCACTTCTTGATTAGAGTTTGAACACTCCTGATTGGCATTCTCAATTCCTTGGATATCTTTTTTATATCCCTTTCCTGTTTTATACTGTTTTATACAGTTTAACTACTTTTTCCCGCAGATCCTTTGACAATGCTTTTGCTTTCCATGACTCAGAATCCAGAAACTCCAGTGCAGCACTGGATGAAAGATGCAAGGGTCTGTCAGGAGTCCAGAAACTCATTGACCTTTTATACACACACACTAATTACAAGCAAACAGATCACAGGTGAGGATGGTTACTTTTAATAGCCATTCAAACCCCTTTGTGTCAACTTGTGTGCATGTTATCAGGCCAAAATCACGAGGGTATGTAAACTTTTGATCAGAGTTATTGGGGTATTTTCTGTTGTCATTATGATTTAAAAAGAGTAAACACAGTTGATTGATAATAAATGGCTTCACTAACCATGAGTGAAATACATGTTTTTGTGTTATCATTCATTTTCTCTGAAAAATGGCCAAGAAATCATAAATGCTACCAGGGTATGTAAACTTATGAGCACAACTGTATATATATATATATCTATATATATATATATATAGATATATCTATCTATCTATCTATCTATCTATCTATCTATCTATCTATCTATCTATCTATCTATCTATCTATCTATATATAGATATACAGTATATATATCTATCTATATATAGATATACAGTATATATATCTATATATATATATAGATATACAGTATATATATCTATATATATCTATATATATATAGATATATATAGATATATATACTGTATATGTGTGTTTTATTGTGTATATCCAGTATATATACACTGATCAGCTGTAACATTCTAATCACTGACAGGCAGCGGCGGGCGGTCCATAAGGGCCCCCCTAATATCTATGTGCCAGCCCCTAATCTCCATGTGGAGTGCGGGACGCATAGAGTTCTATGAGCTTTTTTTTTTTTGTTTTTTTGAAGCACATGATTAGAGCTGGAGGTTTTAGTTGGCTTCAAAAAGGTTGGGCTCGGGGCGCAGTGTTCATTTGTGACACTAGTAAATGAACATTTGCTATTGTCTTTCTGCTTCTCCTCCCGGCCAATCAGGACAGGAAACGGGTCCTAAGACCGGATTGACCGGGAGAAGAAGCAAACGGATTGGCTAGGAGGAGAAGCCGGGGACGCTGCCGGAGCCACCTGCGATCTGGATGGGGTAAGTGCGGGGCGAGTGGGGCTGGCGATCGGGCGTGCGGGTTGGTGGTTTGTTTGTCGCCCCCCCCCCCCCAAAAAAATGGAGCACCAGCCGCCACTGCTGACAGGTAAAAAAAAATACCATTGTTAATCTTGTAACAATAGCAGCTGAACGTGGGTGGGATATATTAGGCAGCAAGCAAACATGTTGTCCCTGAAACTGATGTGCTGAAAGCAGGAAAAATGAGCTAAGGATTTGAGTGACAAGAGACAAACTGTAATGTCTAGACGACTGGGTCAGAACATCTCCAAAACTACAGGTGTTGTGGATTGTTCCCGGTCTGCAGTCGTTGGTGTGTGCAGCCTATTGCATTAGGGTGTGCACTCCAGAGCTCAAACACACGTGTGTGTATATCAGCAGAGCAGTGGACGGTGTCAGAAGAGCAAAGACTGGTGTCAGTAGTTTATTTTTTTAATAATTTTTTTGAAATATTATTTTTTATTATTTTTTTTTACAATTGTAGCGGGCACCTACTTTTAGGTAGGTGACCCTTCCTGCTAGCTTTCTATGTCAGGTAAATTTAGACAGGCTTGTGCTATTACAGCAGGCCTGTTGTTGTCAATTTCCATTTTTGAGTGGCAGGTAGTTTATGTGTTAGTCTCGGCCAATCATCGATTTGCTTGGTAATGCCCGGGACTCTCATATAAAAGTCAGGTCACATGGTCAGGGAGTTCGAGTCCAGTCCTGCTCTGAGGAGCGAGAGAGCCAGCCTGGTTCCCGGAGGGGAAGGTGGAGGTTTTTCCCCTCCGGGGAGTCAACGGAGCTTCACCCTAGCGAGAAGGGTGGAGAACCGGTCCTCATGGAGGAACAGACGACATCTTACAGCATGTAATCGCTGATGTCGTTGGCTGCCCCTGCGGGGAGGGGAGCGGGCCACTAAACAGAAGAGGAATTAAGAATCACTGCAGGAGAAGGAGAGCTAAAGGAAACTGAGGAGCGACACATGGGCTATTGATCAAGTGAGTGAATAGCCCCGGGAAGGGTACTGTCCAGAGGCTGAGGGATGTTAGTACGCAAGTCAGCAAGACAGGTGGTTGTGGCCTGTGACTTTGGGTTCAGCATTGCCCCGGGATTCCAATAAGTCAAGCGGGAAAGGTCATTCAGAGTGACTCTTTTTGGCTCAACTTGGAACTACCATGCGGATGGGAAGTAGTGGTAAAAAGGTAGCGGTGAAGCTGCAAGCACGCATATAGAGATACAGAGTGTTCTTAAAAGTTCTGCAGATAAAGACATTATTCAGAGTGACTCTTTATCGTTTATTCTCTATCAAAAATCTACTTCCATCTTCCCTGATAAATTAATCATCCAGTTTTGAATCGCTGTCACCCGCAATGTTATGAGTCTTTGCCAGTGAAGCAAAGGAAAGATCAGAAATCAATCGAAGAGCATCTCAAAGAAAGTCCTTCTCCCATCCCAGTTTATGTTAATGAATAAAGCATTCAGAAAAAGCATTGAGGACTGTGACTTTTAAATCTATGGGCTGCGAGGGTTAGGTGGTAAATGTGAATTACGGATATAACTAATATTCAGCCGCTCCTTCGGGGGTAAGCGCTACACAATATTTTTAGCAGCCCCCGTTATGGGGCTTTGGTGACATATAAAGGGTCTAAACAGACCCCTGATGTCTCACTTTTGAAACAGAGAAAGAAACTGAGGACAGAGATTCCCCAGTCTCTTTCTCTGCAGCCTGCAGTAAACATAGTTTAATCTGCTTCAGTTAAGAATGAAGACAGGAGCGATTAGTACAGATCACTCACTGTGTTTATGCAGAAAAAGAAGGGGCCCTTCCCTGTTTCTGAAAGGAAATTAAGGAAGCTGGCAGCACTATAGGGGGAAGACACGCCGCGTGCACGATCTGTCACGCCACTATGTCCACCGGACATGGTCGATGACAGATCACTGTACCAGCCCACTTCCAGTGCCATGTGACCGCTGTGGCCAATCACAGCAGACCACATGACAGTTGTACACAATGATAGGCTTTGATTAAGGCCTTTCATTGTGTACTATTGTGATGAGCTCTGTGATTAGTCACAGTCATCACATGGTACAGACGGGGCCAATCACAGCCCATCTGTACTGTATTTAGAAACCTGCTGCTAAAGAAAGAATGTCCTCACATTCCAGTTTACAGTTATGGAGTATCCCACAGCTCCCTCAATCCTATTCAAGCTAATCTGAAATAAACATTTAAAGAGGCGACCCCTAGACTGTTTCTGAGAAGGGAATGTTGCTTTTTTCCTGTCTGCTGCTATGCTAGCGAGGAGAGAACCTGCGACCCAAACCAGCGGCCCTTGTGGGGGATAACACTATATAGTATATACAATAAATAACTGTAATAAGCAAATAACTTTTTTGTTTTAAATCAGGAAGAAATTAGGTAGGTTCTCTTGTTGGTTATTGGAGCCCAAAACTTTTTTTTTTTTTTTTTGGATGGAATGGAGATGGATTAGAACAGCGCGCTGCCACCTATTGATAGAAATTCGGAAATTACAGGGTGCAGCTGCTGCAATCACCAATCACATCCACAATTTATTTTTATTTATTTTATTTATTTCAGGTACTTATATAGCGCCATCAATTTACGCAGCGCTTTACATATACATTGTACATTCACATCAATACTAAAATGTGTTATGAACATGCTGCCCTTAAATTAAGGTAAAAATAATAAACTAGAAAATGACAAAAAAGGCTAAACAGGTAAGTAGTTCATATATATAAAGTGCCAGAGCAAATTAAATCCATAAACAAACATATAATGCAAAAAAAGCCAATGCAATAAATAACAAATCTCTCTATTTGATAAGGTGCTTCATAGAGATGACACCACAGTGTAATGACAATTTTCACCAGGTGAAGTGCAAGCTCACCTCCATTATAGACCTCTAAGGGTCAACAAAGCATAAACGTAGATCAATCTGATAGACAAAACTTTGGTGTTCAGGTTCCTTTAAGAGCGATGGAATTCCTGCTTCACACAGCTCACACATAGGTCATAGGCAACAAACAGAAAAAACAGCCTCCAATAGTGCAGTACCTGGGTTAATAAGCTCAACACATCACACAGAACCCACTTTATAAGATGCACTCACATTTATTAGGTAAAAAACAACATATAATAAAATCCAGCTTCTCATGTAATCCAGTGAAAGCTCCGGCCGCCAGGCTCAACCTCTGCACGTTACGCCACCAACGCACATGGCTTCATCAGGAGGGAGCCAAAGAGAGAAGCCGCATGTGTTGGTGGTGTAGTTTTTATTGCTGTCTGTGCCCCCATTAGAGAGATTCACCCTCTCTATTTGTTTACCATTATCATTGAAAGTGAAAGTAAACAAAAATCCAAAAATCCCAAATTTTGGGTTGTCCCCAGAAAAGTAATAGAGAGGAAATCTTCCTATGGGGACACTAGTTTTGGTGACCTGGGGGTTCCCAAGGAATTCCCTTAAATTGCAGGGATTTCCTCTCACTTCCTGTTTGGCTATGGGGCAGGAAGTGAACGGAAATCTCTACAATGGGACACAGATGGTGAAAGAAAATCCAACAGGGGTTATAAGTCACCCTTGCTTTATCCAAAATAAAAAAAAAAAACATTTTGCCCATAGTTCTATTTTAATATCCATAACTTGCCTGATATTTTGGCCAATATTTTACCGTAATATCTGAAAGACCAAATCCAGTTGATGAATTTCTCTGGAAGGTATAAAGTCAAACCAGGGCTGTTAATCACAATATAAGTATATTCAAGGACGACGTTACGAACTTCCTTTTGATTCAAGGAAAAACTAGCAAACGATTAATCACAATACCCATGAACAATTTGGGGGTTAAGGGTAAATAACACTCCATTAATTTTAATAGCTCTCGTTGAGCGGGTTGCGTCTAAAGCCGCGTTCCACATTCTTAGCCACCTTCCTGTAAAAATTGTACCTTTAGCTTATCCCATCAGTTATCAGCTTTCATAGACACACTTTTGTGGCTTTTATGAGGAAGCAGCAGTGTTAAAATGATTTAATGCCCAAATGTTTGTCTGTAAAAAGCCTTGGTAGATTATCAGTGTATTCTAATATTTCATGATGGTGGATGGAATTGTGCGGGTCATTTCAACTGCAGCAATTATGAACAAATAAAAAGGAAAATGTGGAAAATGTGGAAATGTTAGAGCCATAAAACTAATTTTCAGTGATTTTTTTTTCTTGATTAAAGTGCACCCAGTGGTCCAAATGTAAAACAGTGATGGTGACGTTACCTACTCATACTGGTAATACTGGTGCTTTAACCCTATTTCTGCCAGAGCTGTTTTTGTATTCTTTGCACACGTGTAAAAATGCAAATTTTCGGCCTGTGGATTAGTTAAAACCCCCAAATATTATATATTTTCTGAAAGCACAGCCCCTGAAAGTTTATATTGGCTGCATTTTTTTTTGTCATTTATTAAATGATTCATGTCATACATTATATGATATTAGGGCAACAGTTTATTAACCTCTTCATGCCGACATAACACAGATATGTGGCCTCACTGGACTGGACTTTTTTCCATAGGGCCGCATATTTTCGTATCCCCCTTTGTGGTGGGAGACCAGCACAGAGACCGGGATCTCACCGTGAGCCCCAGGCCCCATACTAATGAATGGGACCCGGGAACGCACGATTCCGGGTCACCTGATTGCTGTGATAGCCTCTGATTAGCTATCACAGTGATCAGTCACTGTGAAGCCCGCCCCCTTCTTTTCTTTCTCTGTGAATGGAGGACAGAGATACATTGAAGAAAAAATGAAATAATAATAAGATAAAAAATATGAAAGAATACCTACATCAAGGTGTGATATAGGTCAGTGCCAGGGTTAGTGTTTAGGTAAAGGTCAGGGTCAGTATGTTTTAAATTAATGTTGGTCTCAGTGTGCTTTAGGTAGGATAACAAAAAAATGCAAAATGAGCGCTATTGTTTTTGGACTGTACTACGGGTACAAACAACAAAAAAAGAAAAATGTTAGAACCACGCTACCACATTGACTCAATGGTGTGTAAATGGTAATATTAATATCTGTGAAACATAAATATATGTGGCATAATCAGATTCCACAAAGTGATATAGTGCCAAAAATGCAAAAGTACTTAATGCATATAAAATGTTAAAAATATGATAACATGTTTAACCAAAAATAATGTCCAACACCCGTGAACAAATGAGTATTAAAATTCAGAAAAGTCCATCAATTAATAAACATATGGAATCTTCTGTGACATAGGGAATGCTGTGTTCAATCCACCACCAGTGAGAAATACTGGCCGCTTACCAGAGCCCCGTAATCCCCCACTACAGGGGATCAGGGGAAGCCTGTGTAAAATTAGCCCTCCAGAGCTCAACGAGTGGACTTGGATCTAAGGTTCATAGGTGGTGATTGGACACCAGGAGATACGAAATAGGGTTATAGAAACTCAGATTCCATCTTGTCTCCCCAGCTCATTTGAATAGATATACCATGAAAGATAGAAAGCTCTAATAGTGTAAAAACATTTCAATTTATTAAGTAAAACCAACAAGTATTGCACTCACATGTAAACAGTGGATAAAAACGCCATATAATGTCTGGTGCCCCGGGCCGGTGAGCACACAGACAAACCCGTCCTGCTGAGACAACCACGATGATGCGAGGTGACGCAAGCATGTCGCTCCGCCCTACGCGCTTAGTAATAGGTTAAGTCGTCCAGTGCCCCTGGTGTCACTAGTGGTGGATTGAACACAGCATTCCCTATGTCACAGAAGATTTTACATGTTTATTAATCGATGGACTTTTCTGAATTTTAATACTCATTTGTTCAGGGGTGTTGGACATTATTTTTGGTTAAACATGTTATCATATTTTTAACATTTTGTATGCATTAAGTACTTTTGCATTTTTGGCACTATATCACTTTGTGGAATTTGATTATGCCACATATATTTATGTTTCACAGATATTAATATTACAATTTGCACACCATTGAGTCAATGCGGTAGCGCGGTTCTAACATTTTTCTTTATTCTACACTGTTTTTGTTGTGCAGAAGAATCACGGCTTTCATCATTTATATCGTTTATTTTTACAATTTTTTTTATATTGTGCTTCCAGCACGTTATTTAATACACCTTAGCGCAGTTTTTCTTTTCTTTTCTGTTTCACAAACAACAAATAACATACTTAGCACTGATGCAATCATCAGGAGCAGGAGAATTTAATTTGGGTTGTTCTTTGGTGGTAGGTTATGGCAGTACCAAGAAATATACAGCTAAATTTTAAAATAAAAAATTATTTTTTTCTATTTTGGGACAGTTTTCCTTTGATAATGAAAAAAAAAAATCAGGAGACATTCATTACCATTTTCCAGCAAATGAAAGCCCAATTTGTTCTGAAAAAAAAGCAAGGTATAACCCACCTGTAGGCACAAACTAGCTGTGATGATATGTACGGTCTTACTAACGCATGTCAAAGATGCAAAATTGTGCTTGGGCACTAACATTTATTTTACCCATAATCACAACCTATATCTTCAGTTACAGAAAGAACTATTTATTTAAGTGCACACAAACATGTTACCCAGTTTTTGGGTAATTTTTTTCACTACTTATATGTTTTAGTTAGTGTCAGTAAGGAAATGTTACAGGTTGTGTCTGGTACAGATTCTATCTCTGCTGACATGTTTAGGGCTCTTTCACATGGGACGGATCAGTGATGATCCGCCCCGTGAACATCCGCTTGCTCAGCGGGGATCGCTCCGCCGATCCCCGCTGAGCAGGAAAATGACAGGTCCGTCGCTGCACACTGTGGGGGATCGGGTGATGAAGGACCGTAGAGTCTGAAAACGGATGGAAAAGTAGGTTTTTCCTCCGTTACACTTTTTCGAATCGGAGCGGGTCGGATGTCAGTGGACATGTCACCACTGACATCCAACGCTCCATAGACCTCCATGGAGTGTCCGTTCAGGTCCGCCTAAAAAACTGACAGGCGGACCTGAACGGACAGTCCGTGTGAAAGAGGCCTAACATGTCATGTCTGGTGAATGACAGTGATTATGTACAAAGCGGTAGGGTCTTCCATGTCATTGACCATATATGAATATGACCATATATGGCTAATGACATGACTGGGCCAATGACCATAGCAAGGTACCTCCCCCATGTTTGGGCATGTGGCATGGTATGGCTCGGGGGACGGGCATCTGGTTCCAGCTGCATACTTGGATTAAGGGTCTGGTATGAATTTTTAGGGGCATCCCCATGCATTTTTGTTGTGTGATGTCCCCCTTTAAATCAATTTCACACCTGAAGAGTCTGATATACATTTCTTTGGGGACCTACAACCAGTGATGGTTGGTGTTTATTTTGTTTGGGGGGGGGGGCAGCAAACAACCACCCCCTTGGCGACACCTCAAACCCCCCCATCCCCCCTGCCCACTAGCTGTCCTACCCCATCTAGGTGGCAGGTGGTGGGTATCACCCAGCAGGCATCGGCAGAGGGATTGGGCATTGGCATTGGCAGCAGGATCGGGAATCAGGCATCTCCTCCCCTTCTCCTAGGCTCCGTTCGCATTCTCTGCGACCCGAGCCCACCCTAGTTTGAAGCCTATTAGGGCCTCTGGCTTTAATCAGGTGCTTCAAAAAATACCCACCCCGCATTGGAATCTATGCGCTTGGCGCCCTCAAAGGGGCCGGACGCATGGATAGGGGGGGACAGCCACGGATGGGGGGATGGCGCCCGTATGCCCTTAATGGATGGGGTGCCCCTACCTACCACAATTTTTTTTGATGGGGTACCCCCTTAAAATCCAAACTCAAAGGGCCCAGTATGACTAATGGGGTACCCCACACCGTTTTTGTAAATTAAACTATCCCCACCCCTTTGCTCATGTAGGTGAGTGAGGCAGGTGATGTCGCTGGTTGTTAAGGGCTCGGCGGAGCCTGCACCTGCCGACGTCCCTAACAACCATTGACAGTGGCAAGCTGTCTTGTGTAAAAGCGTTAGTAATACTGCGATGATACATAATGTTTGGCTCCGCCTCCCCCAAATGGGTAGATGTTTAGGCTTTCCTCCAAGCTCCAGAACAGCCAAAGTTCAGTCCGAAGTTCTGTTCAGACTGGACCTGGAGCCCATCCTTAGTCAGTACTATGTAATGCACACAACTGCTTGCAGATTTCAGTGGACAGGAGTTAGTGTTCCTGCGTGATGGTGGTAAGCGATATTTGTCCTTGTAAATGTTGAATGTTGGCGATACTTGGTTACTAAAACCGGATCATGCAGAATCTGGTGCAGATATCCAAAGTAACCAATCAGCATTTATCTTCAGCTTGTTCATTTAAAGTGGTTGTAAACCCTATTTTTGAACTTTATGCTACAGGTAAGCCTATATTAAGGCTTACCTGTAGCTAACCAGGATATTTCCTAAACCTGCACGGTTTAGGAGATATCCCCTGTCCCCTGCATGTGCCAATGACATCGGCACATGCGCACTAGAGCAAACTGACGCAATGGCACCTATGTGCCGCTGCATCAGTCTGTGTGCCGTTACTGGCGTCTCTCGCACGCATGCGTGGGAGTCACGTCATCGCGGCTCCGGCCAATCACAGCATCGGAGCTGCGATATCCGGAAGTAACTCCGGGACGACATGTCGGCGGCCGGAGGGGGAGACGAGAATGGCTTCAGGGGCTTCAATCTGAGGTAAGTAATACATAATGAGCTAGTATGCTATGCTCATTATGCTTTTGTCTTGCAGGTTGTCTTTTTTGGGGTTTTTTTTTTTTTTTTAGAAGAGTTTACTTCCTCTTTAAGTTTTGACAACAAAACCTAGAATCTGATTGGCTACTATACACAGCTGCACCAAGTTCTGTGTGCTCAAGTTTTAGTAAGCCCCCCTTCGTGTTTACCCTTGTGACTGCAGTAATTGGTTCACAGTGTTCACAAGACACAGAACCACTCTGATTGGCTCTGTACATTTTGTCTGTGATCTTTGCTGTCAACATGCACACATCTGGTGCGTGCACATGCTGTACATATACGGATGTTTAGAAAAGTCCACTTACTATAACCAATGCACCAGCCAGTTGTTTAACCACAATGGCTGGTCCCTTTTGAACTCCTCAGGGTATCACTTTGTGTCTAACTAAAGCAAAAACTTTTTTTTTTTTTTTTTTAGTTTTGGATAGAGTGGAGAGGTGTTAGAACACCTGTCAGTTTTTTTTTGCTCTCCGTGTCCCTGTTATAGAGATTCACTGTATGTCCTGTTTACCATTATCACTGAAAGTGAAAGTAAAAGAAAATCCTACATTTTTAGTTGTCCCCAGAAAAGTAATAGAGGGGAAATCTTCCGATGGTGACTTGGGGGTCCCCAAGGAATTCCCTTAATTTGCAGGGATTTCCTCTCACTTCCTGGTTGGCAATGGCAAAACAAATCTGACAGGGGTTATAACCCTTCCTTGCTCTATCCAAAATGAAAAAAAAAAGTTTCGCCTATAGTTCTACTTTAAGTCCTTCTAAGACTATCCTGATTTCACTGCAGAAGAAACAGCATTGTTGCCACCCTGTTGAAAAATACCAGATCTATTGGCAGATTCAACAAGTAACAAAACTATGTTAAGGAGTGACTGTATCACATTAGGGGTGCCCAGGCGCTGCCCCCTCTCTCCAAGCCACCCCCTATATGCAATGGATAGATTCATGCATAGCATGGATCTATCCATGGCCGCTGCGGCCATCCCCTATTCATGCGTCCATCCCCTTTCGAGGCACTGGGTGCATGAATTACAGCGGATACAGAGGCTCTAATAGTCTTCAAAATAGGGTGAGCTCGGGACGCAGAGAGTGCGACCGGAGCTCACCCAGGTGTGTTGCAACAGCGAATGAATTTTCGCTGCTGCAACACTAATCCCCCTCCCAGCCAATTTGGAAGCAGGTCTGATACCTGTCACCCGATTGGCTGAAAGGACAGGCGATCCTATTGGATGCCTAGGGGGAGGGGAGGAGACACACAGCGAAAGCGAGGAGGAGAAGAGCCGCTGGCCAATGCCTGGATGCCCCATCCCCTCCGCTGCTCCTCAGATGCCCAATCCCCGTCACTGCTCCTCGGATGCCCACCGATACCCGCCACCTAGATGGAGTAACTGCTGGTGGACAGCGCAGACAGTGGGGGGGGTTGAGTTGCCGTGGGGGGGGGGGGTTCGGTTGTTTGCCGCCCCTCCAAACACAAAACCACCAGCCGCCACTGGCCTGAAGTATGCCACCCATTATTATTTTTTTGCTGTTTCTAGGGGTGGCATTCTAACAGTTTCCATTGACCACCAATGTAAGTGACATTTTCCCACTGACCTTCAATGAATTTACTTTAGCAGGGGTTCCCTGGGATCTGAAAATTATTTTAAGGGTTCCTCTGGGGTAAAAAGGTCGAGAAAGGTTGCTCTTCTAGTATGACATAAATGAATTCAGCAAGGAGGGTTGGATTGGTTGATTGCTATGTCTTTTTTGCTCACCATTGTTCTTTGCTTTTAGTTATTTTTAGCCCGATTTATTCCATAACCTAAACACCATTATATGAAGATATTTGAGTCATGGCACAAATTGTATAAACATATTTTACAGAAAATTGGGTAATAAAAGCCTGTGGTATAAACTGACAATCATAACTTAAATAACAAACTCGAAGGCATTCAAGTTAAAATCAATAATGTTAATCACAAAGTTAATGAGTGTATAGAGGTAAGTAATTGCTTGCTGCTTCGCTTAGTAATTATTCACAAAGTAAATGTAAAAATAGAACCACAATCAACAATATTGTTGTAGTTCTCTCTTCATTTTGGTGTGTAGAAACCACAGGTAATCAGTGAATGGTCACAAGATACAATGTAGATCTAAAAGTGACCATAACGCTAAAAAAGGAAACTGAAGCTGAATAAGACAAACATGTGACTATTCATTTTGAAATGATGTAAGGGTATTAAAATGAACGCTAAAGAAGGCTGTGATTGAAGGGATCTTGTGTATTATATGATGTATTTGCAGTTACAGTACTTGTCCCCACAACTGTGAAAAATAAATTTGTGTGACTAAGAGCCCTTTCACACTGGGGCAGTTTGCAGGCGCTATTGCGCTAATAATAGCGCCTGCAAACTGACGCGAAAGTGCCGCTGCTTGCATTTCAGTGTGAAAGCCCCAAGGGCTTTCACACTGGAGCGATGCGCTGGCAGGACGGTAAAAAAAGTCCTGCCAGCAGCATCTTCGGAGCGGTGAAGGAGCGGTGTGTATACCGCTCCTTTACCGCTCCTGCCCATTGAAATCAATGGGACGGCGCGGCTATACCGCCGGCAAAGCGCCTCTGCAGAGGTGCTTTGCGGTGGTATTTAACCCTTTCTCGGCCGCTAGCGGGGTTAAAACCGCCCCGCTAGCGGCCGCATACCGACGGTAAAACGCTGCTAATAATAGCGGCGTTTTACCGCCGATGCCGCCCCCCCCGCCCCAGTGTGAAAGGGCAAAAACCCTCAAAGTGGTTGTAAACTTTTACATACACACACTGAAGTGACTACACAGAGATCAAATCCCTCCTTCATAAGTTGTTCCTGTTTATCTGCAGCCCTTTTCTTTTCTACGGCCTTCTAAATACACACATTTTACACAGAATTTCTCAGCTCCAGCAGGGGGCAGGGGTCTGACGTCACACACTGCACAGCATAAAGCAGGGAGCTGAGTGTAATCTGGGACCTGAGTAGAGGGAATGGACTTACACCCCTCTATACAACCTCATAGGGAAACATGCACAGCTGAGGTTGTCAACCACCTGCTGTGTGCTGAAGGGTGGGGGGACGGGCCATCTCCAATCTTCAGTGATTGCTTGTTGTACATATATAAATAATATAAGTCAAAAATCAAATAAATGAAACAAAAACAAGTGCTAATAGTGCTGTGACACATTATTTAGGTGAATAATCATATAGTGTTTTAAGCAAACAGAGCAAATAATGAAAATCACATCAAATGAAATAAATTGAAATAAACAGTGACTGAGTCCTTTAAGTGCAATAAAGTCAAAAATAGTGAATATAGATTTTCCACCACCAAGTGGCTTGATGCAAATTTTGTTTTCTGTGGCACACCACACATGTTAGTCAAGGACTCTCTATTTCTAGGATGGTCAAACAAGCAGGCAGAAAACTTCTGTGGGTTAGAGCAAGATGATGACAGCCAAGCCTCCAGGTCAATACTTTGATAGATGGATCCTACACCATAATCACCCCTCACAGCGGGACATCCAAGGTATCCAGGGGATGGAAGATGATCATACAAGAAAAGAGCTCCAATAGTATAATACTGTAGGGATAAAGTTTATTGAAAAAAACAGCCAATTGGCTTCTTACAAATAGTAAAATCAGAATGCGCATTCAATAAAACAATTGCCGGCAAAGAAAACAAGCATACACCCGAACTTCCGGGATCACGTGTGGCGCCATGGTGTCAGCGCGGTGCACCGCCCGACATGTTTTGTCACAATCTTTGGATTGTGGTACACACTATAGAAGGATGTGCCTTGTTCATTTTTTTTTTTTGTCAGAGGTTTACAACCCTTTTTTACTTAGTACCCATTCATTGATCAATTAGTTAGTATTTAGTGCACTGAGGCTTTCAGTGGTGAAGCAGTATGTCCCTTTTACACTTGGGGCAGTCTGTACCTACCTCAGAGAAGTGATATGCAGCTAATTGCTTTTCAAAGGGAGGTTGAGTAGCAGCTTCCAGGCCTTCAGGAGCTGAATGTGTTTTTTTTTTTCCAATCCCAAGGGGGACTTTGTATGGAAATAACACCCCACAACTGTAAGCCATGCGTTTGGCTTGAACCTGCAGTACGGTCCAATTGACCTTCAATGGGGGGAGTTTGACCGGCACTTCTGCCTGTCAAACTTGAAAAGCCAATTTACATTTTTTTGGCCCTGACATGGGTATCACTCCCTCCATCTGCTAGTAGGCTTTAGATTGGCAGAAAAGCACAGATCAACTGCCTGTCTTAAATCACTACCCTGTCACCAGTTTGAAAGGGACCTAAAGCTCTCAGCAGTCAGACTGCTGACCAGGTCAAAGGGTTTTCAGTAATCCAATCAACATCATAGGAGTCTATTTTTGAAGCATTTACTGGAAAATATGCTCAGTGAATCTTTTACTGCTATTCACCCATTTGACAGCATTTGCTTGAAATGCATCCTATTTATAATAGATTCAATGTGCACCAAGCAAACTAAAAAGCTAGGTTCACACCTGAGCGTGAACTTCTTCAAGCATTTTCGGAGTGCTTTTTTAGGTATACTTGTACACATGTTTTTTTTTGGGCATTTTAAGGCTTGAGCATCTTTTTTATTAAGTTTTTGAAATGTGTACTACACACATTTTCAGGCATTTTTCGGGTGCTCTCATTGAAGTCTATAGGGACCAAAAACACACAACTCTGCCCTAAAGAATCTCATGTACTTTTTCGAACTTTGAATGACAACCTTCAAGTGACAGGTGTCAACAGGCACTATAGCATGCAATGAAAATCCTCATGCTGACTTGCTGAGCATTGAAGTGCATCTAGAAAATAACTTTAAATCACTCAGGTATGAACCAGAGCTAAAAGTATAAACCTGAACTCTCAGTCATGTGGATCCTCCATGATGTCTCTTCAAGTGGTGGGGACTGGTGATTTTTTGCTACTTTCCACAGCTCTTGACCGGTCTTGTTACTGCGGTCTGCCTCAAGACATCGCTGCACAGGTCCTTTAAAACTAAAAGAACCCCTTTCAAGGCCATAGTTGATGGACAACTTTAGCAGCCAATAGGTAGTGCAAATGTTACCACGAAGGGGCATGGGTGCAGCAAAATGGACCCAACCACAGTGCAGAAGAGACTATAAAAGAATCAGACCTGGCCTGTAAATCGGTGACAATTAGGTTAGTATTTAGGGTGTTTGGTTTGTTTTGTATTTTTTCTGGATACATTTTTTTATATAAATATATGAGAAGTAAGAATAGCTGTAATGATCCTGCACAGGGGATATGAGCAGTAAGCATAACATGGTATAACTTAATAATTGAGAACATGTTTGGTAGAAAGAACTGTCGAACATCAATAACCCTCCGGCCAAGGCTGGGGGTCAACATAGGTTGACTGAGCTTAATTGCTAAGGGGTTGGGGTGTGGATTAGTCCACCAAATTTTAGGAAAAACAAAACTTATATCGAGGTCATACAAACAAACAAAAAAAAAGGGGAAAGGGAAAATAAAAAAGGGGGATGGCAAAGGAGGGACACGAGAGATGAGAAGGATAGACAGAGAAGGAAAACGAGGTGCAGAATAGGTAGGAAGGAGGTTAGAGGTTCCCCCAGTTCGGGGGGGGGGGGCAGAGAAGGTCAGTTAGAGAGGCCTAGGCTGGTCGGATGCAAAGTAGGAAGAGCATAGGACCACCACGGGCCCCATACCTTGAGAAATTTGGCATGGGAGTCATGGAGAATACTAGACATCTTCTCATTAATCATGAGAGTTGTTAAGATGCTCTTCACCTCCGCAAACAAGACAGCCAGCCTCTTCCAGACCCTTGCTTTTGCACGCTTCGCAGCGATAAACAATTTCTGCTGATAGGAGAAGAGGCCCGGGATCGGGCAATGGAGTAAGGCCAACCTGACATCTTTGTGGATAGACACATGGAAGAGTGTAAACAGAAGACCAAATACCCTTGACCAGAATCCCACTATGCGGGTGCAGGACCACCAGATATGAAGTTCATCTCCACGCTGACCACAGCCCCTTAAGCATCTATCACTATAGGATGGGTTTGATTTGGCAATATGGGTTGGAGCCTATTACAAGCGGAGGACTACCTTATAGGCTGCCTCCAGGGTAGCCGTGTTAAAGGAGCTTCATGAGTTATTTTGGTTAAAAGCCCACGAGGGGAAGGTGCGGGTTCCTAGAAAATGTCAGACCTGAAAGAATCCATGGGCTGGAAGAAACATGAGGTTGTTCTAAGCCGGGGGGAAACAGGGATTATTTAGGAGGTGGAGGAGCAGAAGGGACGGGGACATGAGCCCACCAGAGTACCAAACCGAGTCCCAAAACTTCAAGCTATGGGCCATCAGAGGGCTAAGTGAGGGGGGACGCAATTTAGGAGGAAGCCATAAGAGGGCAGAGATGGGGACCGGTGCACAGTTGGCGATTTCTAGGAAAACCAAGAGTGGAATATCGGAGATAGCCTGGAGCATTGCAAGCTGGGGAATTTGCGCAGCCTGGTAATATTTGGCGATATTTGGGACTCCAAGCCCACCTCTCAGCCTGTGGGCATATAGGGTAAAGCGGGTGCAGGACCACCAGATATGAAGTTCATCTCCACGCTGACCACAGCCCCTTAAGCATCTATCACTATAGGATGGGTTTGATTTGGCAATATGGGTTGGAGCCAAGTACAAGCGGAGGACTACCTTATAGGCTGCCTCCAGGGTAGCCGTGTTAAAGGAGCTTCATGAGTTATTTTGGTTAAAAGCCCACGAGGGGAAGGTTCGGGTTCCTAGAAAATGTCAGACCTGAAAGAATCCATGGGCTGGAAGAAACATGAGGTTGTTCTAAGCCGGGGGGAAACAGGGATTATTTAGGAGGTGGAGGAGCAGAAGGGACGGGGACATGAGCCCACCAGAGTACCAAACCGAGTCCCAAAACTTCAAGCTATGGGCCATCAGAGGGCTAAGTGAGGGGGGACGCAATTTAGGAGGAAGCCATAAGAGGGCAGAGATGGGGACCGGTGCACAGTTGGCGATTTCTAGGAAAACCCAGAGTGGAATATCGGAGATAGCCTGGAGCATTGCAAGCTGGGGAATTTGCGCAGCCTGGTAATATTTGGCGATATTTGGGACTCCAAGCCCACCTCTCAGCCTGTGGGCATATAGGGTAAAGCGGGAGAACCTGGGACGTTTGTTGGCCCAAATAAAGGAGGGAAGCCTTTTTTGGAGAAGAAGCAAGAAGAATGTGGGGATCCGAACCGGTAGAGTCCGGAAGAAGTACAAGACCTTCGGAAGGACCGTCATCTTGATGGCATGGATGCGGCCAATCCAAGACAAGGTAGGGAACCACCAAGATGTCATGAGCGCTGTGATGGTACATAACAGATTATAGTAGTTGGCAGAAAAAAGAGAGGAGTAAGAGGGAGTCCGCTTAAAACCCAAATATTCTAAAGCGGAGCCTATCCAGCGGTACGGGAAGGTGGATTGAATGTGCGTAACAGGGAACCTGGAAGGGAGATATTCAGCGCAGTGGTTTTGTGGGGATTATTCTGGAGCCCTGAGATGGTGGCAAAGCGGGTCAGGAGGGAATGTAGATTGGGTAAGGAGACAATTGGGTTAGGGTCAAAAGAGCATTGTCCGTATTTATTTACTTTGTAACATTCGCCTGCGTATGGGATTCCATTAATATTTGGGTCAGCTCTAAGGGCCATGTCCAGAGGTTCAAGGATAAAGAGAACAGGAGACAGGGGACAACCCTGCCATGTTCCTCTGGAGATGGGGAATGGGGGTGATAAGCAGCCCGCATAGCGGACGGCCGCCGAAGGGGAAGAGTAAAGTGTGGTCAGCCAGTTTGCTTTGTATTTTTTTATGAAAAGATGTCATTAGCTAGGGGGAGGGATGTTGGAGGAGGGGGTGTGATTTTAAAAATGCTAGAGATTAGGTTTAAAAACACATACATTAACTTGATCTCCAGAAGATTTACCCCCCTTCATGAACAGACCATTTTTTTGTGATATGGCACTGCGTTATTTTAACTGACAATCGTGTGGTCGTGCGACGCTGTACCCAAATAAAATTATTGTCCTTTTTCCCCCACAAATAGAGCTTTCTTTTGGTAGTATTTGATCACCACTGAGGTTTTTTATTTTTTGCGCTATAAACAAAAAAAAAAATCTAACAATTAAAAAAAAAAAAAACAATAATAGGCCAATGTGTATTTTGGTACATGTTTTAGTCTGGTACATGTTTTGGTTACAAAAAATCCCAAAAAGCGTATTGATTGGTTTACGTGAACGTTATAGAGTCTACAAACTATGTGACATATTTTTGAAATTTTTTTTTTATACTAGTAATAGTGGGGATCAGTGACTTATGGCAGGACTGCGATATTGTGGCGGACAATCGGACACTAACTGACACTTTTGACACTTTTTGGGAACCAGTGACACTAATACAGTGATCAGTGCTAAAAATATGCACTGTCACTATACTAATGACACTGGCTGGAAAAGGGTTAAAAATCAGGAGCGATCAAAGGGTTAAATGTGTGCCTAGCCAGTGTTTTTGTGTACACAGTGTGCTGCTTTCACTAGGGGACGAGACACAGAATACATCCCTTCCCCCCTGTCAGAACTGAGATATGCCTTGTTTACTGTTTATAGGCATACAGTGCATCCGGAAAGTATTTACAGCGCTTCACTTTTTCCACATTTTGTTATGTTGCAGCCCTATTCCAAAATGGATTATGGGGTAATAGTGGTCTGTACCCCCCAAACGCAGTATCCCTTGTCATCTTCACATCACCCCCTGCCCCTCTCCCCCCACAGTAGTGTCCTGTAACCCCCCAATGCTGTGTCCTCTGCCCCTTCACATCACCCCCACTGTAGTATCCTCTGCCCCCTCCCCTCACAGTAGTGTTCTGTAACCCCTCAATGCAGTCTCCCTTGCCCCCTTTCTTGTAGTGCCCCCACAGTAGTGTCCTGTAACCCCCCAATGCTGTGTCCCCTCCCCCTTCACATCACCCCCCCACTGTAGTGTCCTCTGCCTTCCCCCCACAGTAGTGTCCTGTACCACTCTAATGCTGTGTCCCCTCCCCCCTTCACATCACCCCTCCCACTGTAAAGTCCTCTGCCCCCCCCACAATAGTGTCCTGTACCACTCCAATGCTGTGTCCCCCCCCCTTCACATCATCCTCCCAATGTAGTGTCCTCTGCCCCTCTCCCCCACAGTAGTGTTCTGTACCCCCTCAACGCAGTATCCCCTCACCCTTCATATCACCCCTCCACTGTAGTGTCCTCTGCCCCCTCCCCCCACAATAGTGTCCTGTACCCCCCATGCTGTGTCCTCTGCCCCTTCACATCATCCTCCTCTATATTGTCCTCTGCTCCTCTCCCCCACAGTAATGTTCTGTACCCCCCTTCAACGCAGTATCCCCTGCCCCCTTCACATCACCACCCCCCAACTGTAGTGTCCTCTGCCCCTCTCCCCCACAGTAGTGTTCTGTACCCCCCAACAGAATATCCCCTACCCCCTTCACATCACCCCACCAATGCAGTAGTGTCCTCTGCCACCCCTTCATCCACAGTAGTGTTCTGTAACCCCTCAATGCAGTCTCCCTTGTCCCCTTTCTTTTAGTGCCCCCCACAGTAGTGTCCTGTAACCCCCCAATGCTGTGTCCTCTGCCCTCTTCACATCACCCTCCCACTGTAGTGTCCTCTGCCCCCTCCCCCCACAGTAGTGTCCTGTACCACTCCAATGCTGTGTCCCCTCCCCCCTTCACATCATCTTCCCAATGTAGTGTCCTCTGCCCCTCTCCCCCACAGTAGTGTTCTGAAACCCCCCCAATGCAGCGTCCTCTGCCCCCTTCTTTTAGCCCCCCCACCCAGCAGTGTCGTCTGCCCCTCACAGTAGTGCCCGCTACCCCCTCAATGCTGTGTCCTCTGCCCCTTCACATCAACCCTCACCCACTGTAGTATCCCATAACCCTAATGCTGTGTCCTCTGCCCCCTTTACTTAGCCCCCCAACCAGTAGTGTCCTCTGCCCCCACAGTAGTGTTCTGTAACCCCCAATGTTGCGTCCTTTGCCCCTTTACATCATCCCTCCCCCCACTGTAGTGTCCTATACCTCCCAATGCTGTGTTTTCTGCCTCTTTACATCACCCCCCACAGTACTTTTCTGTACCCCTCCCCAAATACAGTGTCCTTTGCCCCCCACAGTAGTGTCCTGTACCCCCCAAAACCATGTCCTCTGCCCCTTCACATCACCTCTCCCCCTATTGTAGTGTCCTATACCCCCCCAATGCTGTGTCCTCTGCCCCTTCACATCACCCACCTAGCAACAAATCGCTGAGCAGCTCTCGCCCCCACCCTCCATCCAGCTCCTGCCTCCCACTCTCCATTCTGCAGTTAACAGGAGAGCGGCAGGGGTTGGAGGAAGCAGAACCATGGTCACAATCCACCTGTCCCCCCCCCCCCCCCCCCCCGCGGTTGACTGGTCGATCATGATCAACGGCTTGCCTGCCCCTTTCTTAAAGTTAGAAGTGGTTTGTGTATACTATGATATAGACAAGCCCATACTGTGCACAGGAAGAGAAACACACACCCGGAATCGTTAAGAGAAAGATCTATTCAAAAACATACAACAGCTTTATTACAGCTAAGAGATAAAGCTAGATTACATGTCAATCGGCTGGAACATTACAATTCTATGTCTAACTAGCAATTCTTCCAAGGTCAATGCTGGCTATATGCCTAGAAGTACATTTAATTTTCCATTTTCTCATGAGAATGCAGCCGAAGCAAATAAAATTTTAAAAGTGGCCCGTTGGGGGTGCACGCATGCCTCCTGCAGGCGGAAGTGCAGGATCGCGTATATACTGTATATACAGTTGTGCTCAAAAGTTTGCATACCCTGGCAGAAATTGTGACATTTTGGCGTTATTATTAAAAATATGACTGATCATGCCAAAAAACTGTCTTTTATTTAGGGATATTGATCACATGGAGCCATTTATTATCATATAGTTTTTTGGATCTTTTTAAAATCATAATGATAACAGAAATCACCCAAAGGGCCCTGATAAAAAGTTTACACACCCTGGAATGTTTTGCCTTAAAATGGCAATTAAAGGTTAATTCCCCACATTTGTGGCTTTTTAAATCACAATTAGTGTCTGTGTATAAATAATCAATGAGTTTGTTAGCTTTCACATGGATGCACTAAGCAGGCTAGACACTGAGCCGTGAGGAGGTAGAAAAGAACAGTCAAAAAGACCTGCGTAACAAGTTAATGAAACTTTACAAAGATGGAAAAGGATATAAAAAAAACATCAAAAGCCTTGAATATGCCAGTCAGTACTGTTCAATCACTTAATAAGAAGTGGAAAATTGGGGGATCTCTTAATACCAAGCCAAGGTCAGGTAGATCAAGAAAGATTTCAGCCACATCTGCCACAGGAACTGTTCGGGATACAAAGAAAAACCCACATGTAACCTCAGGAGAAATACAAGCTGCTATGGAAAAAGATGTTGTAGTTGTTTTTAACCACTTCAGCCCCTGGAAGATTTGGCTGCTCAATGACCAGGCCATTTTTTGCGGCACTGCGTCGCTTTAACTGACAATTGCACAGCCGTGCAACGCTGTACCCAAACAAAATGGACGTCCTTTTTTTCCCCACAAATAGAGCTTTCTTTTGGTTGTATTTGATCACCTCTGCGGTTTTTATTTTTTGCGCTATAACGAAAAGTGACAATTTTGAAAAAAACACAATATCTTTTACTTTTTGCTATAATAAATATCCCACATTTAAAAAAAAATATATATTTTTTTTCCCTCAGTTTAGGCCGATATGTATTCTTCTACATATTTTTGATAAAAAAAAAAATGCAATAAGCGTATATTGATTGGTTTGCACAAAAGTTATATTGTCTACAAAATAGAGGATAGATTTATGGCATTTTTATTATTATTTTTTTTTTTACTAGTAATGGTGGTGATCTGTGATTTTTATCAGGACTGCGATATTGCGGCGGACAAATTGAACACTTTTGACACATTTTTGGGACCACTGACAATTATACAGCGATCAGTGCTGTAAAAATGCACTGATTACTGTATAAATGTCACTGGCAGTGAAGGGGTTAACTCTAGGGGGCGATCAAGGGGTTAACTGTGTTCCCTCACTGTGTACTAACTGTAGGGCGGATGGGACTGTCTAGGAGGAGAGAGATCAGTGTTCATACATAGTATGAACACACGATCTGTCTCCTCTCCCCTGAGAGAACCAGGATCTGTGTGTTTACAGTTTATACTCCTAATAGAAGTAAGCGCTCTGTGAGCATTCAGCTTTTGTGAAGATTTATATTAAGAAGAATCTGTTATTACTTTTCAGAAGTGCAACTTTACTTTGACTTGTTTGGACTCTTTTTGTGTTATACTTTATTGGACTATATTACTGTATTCACTGGAGTTTTAGATTCCATCACCTTAGGAATTTGCGCAGATCACTTCCCTCTTTATTATATTCTTTTGTTATTGTGTTCACTTTAGGTCTAGCAGCATTTTCACAGCATTTAGTTAGTTAGTTATTGTCCACTTAGTAGCGCGAGTGACTACATTTTACATTTACTGGGCATGGACTCCAAAAGAATAGTTAGTAGTAAGTAAAATATCAATAACTTTATTTGGAAATGTTAAAACAGGAAATTAAAGTGCATAACTACAATAATACAGTGTCAGAAAACATGAATCAGACTGAGAGAGTAGTACAGTTAAATCACACTTGTTTAATAATAATAAAAAAAAGGTAAACAGAGTAAATGTAGTCAAAACATAGCCAGAGTTCAGGGACGGATAGTCAGACAAGCCAAAACGTCAGGGAGCCAGAGATGAGCGTAGTAGAACAACAAGCAGATTCTGGAGCCAGAAGAAATGTCAGCCAAGCAAGTCTTTAACAGGAACACAGGAGAGCGTCTCTAGAGATGTGACCAAGGTGAAGACAGAGATCACCTGGACTGGACGGCTTAAGTAGGCAGGACTGACGAGCAGGATATCATTAACAGGTGAGTCACTGTGGAGAGATAGGAGCTGGCAATTAGCCGACAGCTGAATGGCCAGCTTTGAGAAGGAAGGACTGAGCCCAGCCCTGACATATAGTGGATGCGGTTGCAGTGATAACGCACAATAATTGCAATACAAATAACCACAGTGCTCTGTTGGTGGAACACACATAAACAGAGTGATACCCAATGCGTTTCAAGAAGTAATGTTGTTCCTCTTCTTCAGGGGTAAGTGGTTATGGTTATAACATTCACCCCCCATCAAATCATTCCCCGCATCTATTACCTTTTGTACCACCACCACCCCCTCCCTTTAGAATGTAAGCTCTACAAGCAGGGCCCTCCTGTCCCTTCTGTATTGAACTGTGCTGTCCCTCCTCTACATTGTAAAGCACTGCGTAAACTGTTAGCGCTATATAAATCGTGTATAATAATAATAATAATAGCATTAGTATAACCATAGTAAGGGCAAATACAATTAAAAACTTTACAAATATATTCCAAATAACATAATTACATATGCATATTTACACTGACCATGTGAATATAAAATAATATCCTGGACATCCGCATCAAATAAAAGCAAGGATTTTTACTGCCATTGGTTGACCAAGAGTCCAGAGGGTGGGAAGTGGAAAGGTCCAACTCAGAATGACCACAAAGGACACCACACTCAACCCCCAAATGGGACGCTATATCAAAAACCAATGGATATAATAAATCTAATGCCGCGTACACACACGGACTTTTCGTCTACAAAAGTCTGACGGACGCCGACGGACTAAAGCTGGCTGACAATCCGATCGTGTGTGGGCTTCCCCGGACTTTCAGCGGACTTTTCCAGCCTCAAATCTGACGGACTTTAGATTTGAAACATGCTTCAAATCTTTACGTCATAACTGCGCCGGACCCAGAAATCCGCTGTGTGCTAGTCCGACGGACAAAAACCCACGCTAGGGCAGCTATTGGCTACTGGCTATCAACTTCCTTATTTTAGTCCGGTGTACGTCATCACGTACGAATCCGTCGGACTTTTGTGTGATCGTATGTAGGCAAGTCCGTTCGTAAGAAAGTCTGCCGCAAGTCCGCCAAAAGTCCGTCGAAAGTCTGTCGGACAGGCTGTCGGACTTTTGTAGCTGAAAAGTCCGACCGTGTATACGCGGCATAACAATATAGAGTGAAACAGCCAGTATCCAAAATTGATTAGTGTAGAGGAAGTGTAATAGATTGTGCTGTATAGGATATTATCCACCTAGGCCTATGGGGTAGAAGAGAGCTAAATGGAAAGCTCCAGAGTGCACAGAAAGGATACAGACATAGTCATTTCTTTCATTCATCTAAAAAAAGAACATGAAAAAAGGGGGGTGTCCTCTGCCCCTCTCCCCCACAGCAGTGTTCTGTACCCCCCCAACGCATCCCCTGCCCCCCTTCACATCACCCCCCAACTGTAGTGTCCTATGCTTCCCCCCCCCCACAGTAGTGTTTTGTACCCCCAACGCAGTATCCCCTTCCCCTTCACATCACCCACCCAGTGGTAGTGTCTTCTGCCCTTCTCCCCCACAGTAGTGTTCTGTACCCCCTCCCCCAACGCAGTATCCAATGTCTCTTCACATCACCCTCCCACTGTAGTGTCCTCTGCCCCTCTCCCCCACAGTAGTGTTCTGTACCCCCTCAACGCCGTATCCCCTGCCACCTTCCCATCACCCCCCCCAACTGTAGTGTCCTCTGCCCCCTCCCCCCACAGTAGTTTTCTGTACCCCCCAATGCTGTGTCCTCTGCCCCTTTACATCACCCCCCCCACTGTAGTGTCCTCTGCCCCTCCCCCCCACAGTAGAGTTCTGTACCCCCCCAACACAGTATCCCCTGCCCCTTCACATCACCCCCCCATTGTAATGTCCTCTGCCCTCTCCCCCTCAGTAGTGTTCTGTACCCCCCAACAGAATATCCCCTGTCCCTTTCACATCACCCCCCACTGAGGTGTCTTCTGCCCCCCTCCCCCCACAGTAGTGTTCTTTAATACCCCCATTTTAGTGTCCCCTGCCCCTTTCTTTTAGCCCTCCCACCCAGTAGTGTCCTCTGTCCCCCACAGTGGTGTCCGCTACCCCCCCAATGCTGTGTCCTCTTCCCCCCACAGTAGTGTCCACTGCCCCCCCCAATGCTGTGTCCTCTGCCCCTTCCCCCACTGTAGTTTCCTATACCCCCAATGCTGTGTCCTCTGCCCCCCACCCAGTAGTGTCCTCTGCCCCACAGTAGTGTACCCCCCCAATGCTGTGTTCTCTGTCCCTTCACACCACCCCTCCCCCACTGTAGTGTCCTGTACCCCCCATGCTGTGCCCTCTGCCCCCTTTACTTAGCCCCCCCACCCACCCAGTAGTGTCCTACTGCTTGCATATGAAATAAATCCATGTTGGTCTCCCCTGAAGGTGTATATTCAAATAGGAAAATAGTTTTTAAATGGTGGCATAATTATCTGCATTAAGTAGTGTAGATCTCATATATGTTTCTTTACTTTCATGATATCAGTTGGTTCTACACAAAAGAGACATACAGTGTTTCCCCGAAAATAAGCCCGGGTCTTATATTCATTTTTCCAACCAAAAACACAGTAGGGCTTATTTTTCAGGGTAGGGCTTGCAATTTAATCCCCAGTTTGAACAGCGTAAAAGTGCTTGCAAACTGCCAGATAACCTGGCACCACAGCAGAATATAATGCAAAATGTATGTGTCTCTGCAATCCAACCGTGTCACATACCTTCCCACAGATTCCGTGACCCGCTTGATCGGTCTTCCCTGGCACAGGCACTGCAGAGCGAGGGGGGCCCGAGATCCCCCGATGACAGCTGGCAGAAGAGGAGACCAGCGGGGATCAGCTGAGCGCGGTTTGGCGCTTCCGTGACCTGCCTGAGCTCTCCTTACCTCTCTGAGCCTTGCAGGGGTGGGGGGGGGGGGCGGAATCCCTCACTGACAGCTGGGAGAAGAGGAGGACTCCAGCAGCAATAGAGAGGACTCCAGCAGCCCACCTCCACCATAAACTAGGGGTTATTTTCGGGGTAGGGCTTATATTGCAGCCCTCCTGGAAAATCGGGGTAGGTCTTATTTTCGGGGTAGGTCTTACTTTCAGGGAAACGCAGTAAGGCTTAATTCACAAAGTTTTTATCACAAGGAAAATGATCTTCATTTAGCAATGTGACTATAATGTTTTAATCTCATTGTGCTGCACTGAAAATAACTGTCCCTTTTTTAACTAAGGGTCTTTATCCTGATGTGTTAGCTCTGTGAACTAAGCCTTTCATGTAGAAAGGGAAACAAATGCTCTTTGATTTTAGTAAACTGTGATATAGCGCAGCAATGCGGGTTTACATAATATCCAATTGTTTATTTTTTTATGAAAGATATTATTATTGGCATTTCAAATATCCATTCCATAAAGAACTGTTATTTTTATTATATCTGTATCTCAAACACTTTATCCAGTCAGTTCTGTTGAGGTTATTTTGTGGACATATGTGATAAAATGGAAGCCATTAAACATGGAAGGTTAGACCAGAGACAAGAACCTAATTCTTTTATCCATTAATCTCTTAACCTAACTTGAACCAGTCGAACATCATAAATTATACATAAGAAATAAAGACTAAACAAGTTTGGCCTGCGGTGTTTTAGAGAAAGAAAATTTCAAAAGGTAAACATGTTTGACAAGAACATCTCAAATAAGCAACAAAACTCCAGTGGTTGGAAGGTTGCAAAGCGATTAAATATTGCTGCGAGAATGTTGTGTTAATTCCCCTGTAACAAATCTTGTCATGCAGGATGAGCTAAGCTGACAACACATTCTTTTTTGTGATCTCACCTTCACCTTATGCAGCAATACAATATTTTGCATAAAATTCTTGTATGACATTTGGCATTATTGTCACAAAGTATGGGAAGTTAAAGAAAAAAAAAAAAGACCAAAGTTCGTCTTCTTTGACCGGTTTGAATTGTTAAATTGTTTTCATAATGTTGATCCAGAATAAGGTAAATTAATCCAAAAAGGCAGTTCAAGAAAAGTCAAAGTTCACAAAAAAGTCCTTTCTTGGCCTTGTTAATAGTGTTAAGATGTATTCTTTAGATAAGTCATTCCCAACCAAAGTTTCATTGAACCCTAGTTCCTCCAGAGATGGCTAAGGGTTAAGCTGTGGCCAACTGAACTCCCAAATAATGGTGCCTGCATAGTTCGAGGCTATGCCGTCAGGGCCACTCACGATATGGCTCTGATGCAGACTCCATTGAGGCTGACTTAGTTCCAACATTTATATTTTTTCCATTTCATGCATTTTCCTTGGCTGGCATATCCAATGTCCCTTTATGCCTATCCATCCTCGGTTAGATCTTTAGTGGGTGGTTAGCCTGCAAAGGCTATTGCTTCCATTTGTCTGTGCTTGATCCCTTGTTGGTTGCATGACCGTCCATGATGGGGACCTCCATAAGACGTGTTGCAACATTTTAATTCTGGTCTATTCATTTATATATATATTCCACCTATATCCCCTGAAGAAGACTGTTTCACAGTTGAAACGCGTCAGAGCAATTGGTGGCTGTATAATTAAAAAAGTTCATAGATGTCATATGATATTTCTACTCCTAATTAGGAGACACAAGCAATATACTAGTAGTCATGTTGACTAGACTAGAGGGATTAATAACCTTGTTGTTCAATAAATATGCTTTTTCTCTTATACTACAAAATGTATGTGTTTGTGTTTCTCTCCTACACTTGGTGGTGGATGCAGGGAGTATGGATATCTTTAAAAGACTCTTATGCCCCGTACACACGGTCGGATTTTCCGATGGAAAATGTCTGATCGGAGCGTGTTGTCTGAAATTCCGACCGTGTGTGGGCTCCATCGAACATTTTCCATCGGATTTTCCGACACACAAAGTTGGAGAGCAGGAGATAACATTTTCCGACAACAAAATCCGTTGTCGGAAATTCCGATCGTGTGTACACAAATCCGACGGACAAAGTGCCACGCATGCTCAGAATAAATAAAGAGATGAAAGCTATTGGCCACTGCCCCGTTTATAGTCCCGACGTACGTGTTTTACGTCACCGTGTTTAAAACGATCGGATTTTCCGACAACTTTGTGTGACCGTGTGTATGCAAGACAAGTTTGAGCCAACATCCGTCGGAAAAAATCCTAGGATTTTGTTGTCGGAATGTCCGAACAAAGTCCGACCGTGTGTACGCCCTATAAGATATACATCTTAAAGGACACAACATACAGAGATATGGGAAATCATTATAGACACTGATACACACACCTACATGGGTTGAACTGGAAGGACTATTGTCTTTTTTCAGCCTTACCGACTATGTAACCATATGTAACTTTGTAACTATGTCTGAATTTTGGCTGCATCGAAGTCCCATGGAAGATGCATTTTTTTTCTACTAGATATAGGGACGAATCAGTTGTTAACCCATGATATACTCACCTCTTTC
Organism: Aquarana catesbeiana; assembly: GCF_042186555.1. Taxonomy (NCBI): domain Eukaryota; kingdom Metazoa; phylum Chordata; class Amphibia; order Anura; family Ranidae; genus Aquarana; species Aquarana catesbeiana. Next base: position 667,274,005 of record NC_133327.1, on the reverse strand, counting down.
CCACAAAGCATAGTTTGAGGTCCAACACCCTTTGGCAAGGCCGGAGCCATGTCTTTAAGGGTGGCATTCTGACCACCAATGTAAGAAGCATTTTTCCCACTGGTAACCACCAACGGAAAAGGCATTTTCCCAATGACCACCAATGTACGACTTAGCAGGAGTTCCCTGAGGCCTGAAAAATTGTTGTAAGGTTTATTTTCGGGGTAAAAAGGTTGAGAAAGGCTGCTCTACATCAAATGCTAGACATGTAAAATCTAGTAGTTATATCATAGTGAGGACTATCTTTAATGCTGTGTACACACGGGCGGACTTTTCGACCGGACTGGTTCGACGGGACAAATCCGTCGGACAATCTGACTGTGTGTGGGCTTCATCGGACCTGCAGCGGACTTTTTCGGTCGAAAATCAGACGGACTTTAGATTTGGAACATGTTTCAAATCTTTCTGATGGACTCGGGTCCGGTCAAAAAATCCGCTCGTCAGTATGCTAGTCCGACGGACGACAACTGACGCTAGGGCAGCTATTGGCTACTGGCTATCAACTTCCTTATTTTAGTCCGGTCGTACGTCATCACGTACGAATCCGTTGGACTTTGGTGTGATCGTGTGTAGGCAAGTCCATTCATTCTAAAGTCCGTCAGAAGTCCGTCAAAAGTCCGTTGAAAGACCGTCGGACCTTTGATGCCGAAAAGTTCGCCCGTTTGTACACATTAGAGTTATTTTTTAAAGGAAATTGAACAGCCCTAAAACATCTCCAAGGTAAGAGCATTTCTGGAGGGCAGAATCGTATGGAGCCTGAAAATTCCTGTGTTAGTTTTCAGATTGATCCCTGTGTTATTTTGACTTCTGACCCAGTCAAGATTAAGTCTTGAGCCCTGTCATTTAATTGTCTAATGAACAGAGTTTTTTTGGGCAGTAAAGATTAATTGAAAGAGGCATTTGAAAGATTTTTGACAGCAACCAGCATGCTTGAAGGGGGTCTCAATTCACAAGTAGGGCAAGGATTCAAGGAGCTCCACTATCTCATGCCAATTGCTCTGTATTACCCACTTGCCTACAGGGCACTTATACCTCCTTCCTGCCCAGGCCAAATTTCATTTTTCTGCTCTGTCGCACTTTGAATGACAAATTGCTCGGTCATGCAACACTGTACCCATATAACATTTTTATAATTTTTTTTTCAACCAGAGCTTTCTTTTGTTGGTATTTAATCACCACTGTTTTTTTTATTTTTTGCTAAACACAGTAAACGAATAAAGACAAAATATTGAAACAAAAAAAACCTTTTTCATAGTTTGTTAAATAATTTTGCAAACAGGTAATTTTTCTCCTTCACTGATGTGCGCTGATGAGGCTGCACTGATGGGCACTAATAGGCTGTACTGATGATGTGGCACTAATGGGCATTGATGGGCACTGATAGGCTGCACTGATGAGGCGGCACTGGTGGGCACTGATGAGGAGGCACTGATGGGCACGGATGAGGAGGCACTGATAGGTGGCACTGATGGGCACTTATAGGTGGCACTGATGGGCACTGGTAGGTGACACTGATAGGTGACACTGATGAGGAGGCACTGATAGGCACTGATTGGTAGTACTGATGGGCACTATTTGGCAGCCCTGGTAGGCACTGATTAGCAGCAATGCTGGACACTGATGGGCAGATCTGATGGGCACAGATTGGCAGCACTGGTGGGCACAAGATAATCAGGATACGGATAATCAGTGCCCTGATTATCAGTGTACATATTAGTTTTAGAGAAAATGGTTATCGGCTCTCTTCTCCTCACTCTGTCAGCATGAGGAAAGGAGTGCCGATAACCAGCTTCTGTTTACATCTGTGATCATCTGTGATTGGACACAGATTGGCTCTTTACCTCAATCTGTGATCAGCAGTGTGCTCCGGACACGGCACGCTATCATATGACAGCATCCCAGAACTAGCCGGCCATGCCGTAGTCTTCATTCCTGATATCGCACGGTCGGCAAGTGGTTAAACATCCATAACCCCTACTTCACCAACTAACATACCCATCCTATTACCATCTGCACTTAAAGGGAATGTACAGTAGTTTACATAGAGGGGTTGATTAACTAAAGGCAAATCCACTCCTATACTAAAAGGGACACTGCTGCAACACCTAAAAGACTGCTCCAAACAGACAAAACAATGGTACAAGTAGGGGGGTGGTAGTCGCGCTGTGATAGGAAGGGAATCAAAGGAGGGGGAAGGGGCTAAACTAAAGAGCATGTGATAAACCTACCAGATGGTCTAAAAACATCAATCAAAGATAGGTGGAAAGAGAATGGGGAAGGAAGCTGGCATGTGCAAATGGAAAAAAACTAAATGGAAATACCACTTAAAGGTGTATGGAGATGAGTGCTAACGTAAAGCAACAGGGAAAATATATCACAATACATATCAAATGAACAGTGCACATGAGTATGAGAAGCAGCCAGACAAGTGCAAAAAATAACAAAGGTGATCATAAACAATACCTGTAAAGCGTGTAAAATATACTAAAAAATATATCAACACACTAAATGCATGAATGAACCAATAAATGAAATAATTAAAAGTGAATATAATATATATAATAGTCCCCATGGTGCGTGTTGTAAAAAACCAAACACTTGGCAGGTAACAAGTATGATCCAAAACATGAAAAAAAATTCTCATACAAGAGATAAAACAGTATATAATAAATGAAATAAAAAAAACAAAAAAATGTGACAACAGTCCCCCCACCGGATGTGACACTTCTGAATGACAATCCAAAACACAATGATGTAAATGAAAAGGGGAGGGGGTGATCTTCAGTGGGGGCACCTCCGTGTCCACAGGCACCTTACCTTACAGCTGTAAGGTATACAGCATATATGTTTGAAGCCCAGCAGATAGTAAAATCCAAAAATGCAGCTGATGGCGTTGCTCAAAGATGTGGTGTATAATATTCAGAAAAGACAAGATAAACAGCATATAGTGTGATACCGTATGGTATGGAGAACACGGGGGGGAGGGAAAGCAGGAAGAGGGGGAGAGAGGGATGGTTGCACTCACTTGTGACCAATGAGCGCAAGCCTCAACCCACGAGCGCCGAGCTCGTATAATTCCAGCTGCTGGCCAAGGACCCTCCAACGTATCTTGCCTCCTGCTCCTCACCGCCCGTCATGCAGCATTACACAGTGCAGTAAAAACAAAGAACCGCACATAGCGTGATCCCGTATCGTATAAACGTTAATGTATGAGCCAGAATATAATGCACTTACATACAACGACAGCTGGGGTAATATCTCCTCGAGCGCCGTGCTCGTCACATCAGCAGTTGTATGACAAACGTCCCGTGCTCCTTACGCGTGTCGTCACGTCACGTGACTTCTTCAGAGGAATCTATGGATTATATGGGCCTATGTCTATGGACTTGTTTTGGAGTAGCTATATGTTTCATATACCGTATTTATCAGCGTATAACACGCACAAGCGTATAACATGCACATTCATTTTAAAAGGGAAGTTTCCGGAAAAAAAAAAATGAAATAAGGATTTTTGAAGGAAAATAAGGGTCAGTGCCCATCTGCAGCCTCACCATTGCCATCAATGCCCATCTGCAGCCTCACAAGTGCCATCAATGCAGCCTCATCAGTCCACATCGATGCAGCCTCACAAGTGTCATCAATGCAGCCTCATCAGTCCACATCAATGCAGCCTCACAAGTGTCATCAATGCAGCACCATTGCCATCAGTGCAGTCTGATCGATGCCCATCTGCAGCCTAGAGGGACAGGGAGGGGGGCGGGACGAGCGCCGACAGATTACATACAGTGAGAATCTCCTATGATAGACGGAACAGTGGTCCAATGGCAGCCCAGGAGACGGAACTTCCCATTACAGAGGCCGCCAAGTAAACAGGAGATTCTCACTGTATGTAATCTGATGGCACTCATCCCACCCCCCTCCCTGTCCCCTCCGAGGCAGCTAAAATTGAAGTATTGGTGTATAACACGCACGCTATTTGCACCTGATTTTCGGGGTGAAAAAATAAATACAGTACTTATGCCGTGGATGGGATAGTAAAAACATACAGGGTTATATTTTCATTTCATTATGATGCATGCATGTTTTTAAATGTCTTTACCTGTATGGGTTTTTATTCAATCACCAACCTATGTTGGTAAGGTTGGAGTGATACTAATAAAGATGGCTTTTATTCTATACTTACGAGTTTTTGGATTTTCTCTAAGAGACAACTCACCGTTTAAAGTCCCACTAAACCTGTTCAGCTACCCTATTGGATAGCTGTTATTTTGTGTTGGTTCCTCTTTGGGATGTGGAGTTAGTGGATCCTTTTTTGATTCAACCTCACCTCAGATCACTGCTGCCTCGGAGGGGACAGGGAGGGGGGGTGGGCCGAGCGCCGTCAGATTTCATACACCGGGAATCTCCTGTTTACTCGGTGGCCGTTTTAATACAAAGTTCTATGATAGACAGAACAGTGGTCCAATGCCAGCCCAGTAGACGGGACTTCCTATTACAGAGGCCACTGAGTAAACAGGAGATTCTCACTGTATATAATCTGACGGCTTTCGTCACGCCCCCCCTCCCCGTTCCCTCCTAGGTAGCACAAATTGCAGTATTGGCGTACAGTATAACAAGCACACACTATTTGCACCCGATTTTCAGGGTGAAAAAGTGCATGTTATAGGCCAATAAATCCAGTATTCACATTTTGCAGTTTATGAATTGAGATTTCTATCATTAATTTATATTAGCGTTTAATGCGCAGTATATTTTCAATCATGTTGTATTAATTTAGCCCCACACTATTTGATTTATTTATGCACAAATCTGTTATCGTAGATTTTGGTGTAGGCTGCTTTTATGTGTTAAAATCTTCCCCAGTGCAGAATTATTTTTATTTTTATTTATTTGTAAGTAGTTTGAAGCATGGGGTCACTGTAGAATTTAATTTTTTTTTTTTTAAATTATGATATTAATTGGTTTTATAAGAAGCACTGTTATTTATTGATTGTTTCCAATACTGTATTTTAGTGATTTCACAGACGTGTTTACCAGCTTCCAACACATAATTGTAGTATCAATATTATTTTAAATATTCAGGTATATATTTGTAGTAGCACAAGTGTATTTATTCTTATTAAAAAAATATTGTATATCATAAACAATTACTGCGTAGTAACCGTTTAGTTCATTTAATAAATAATTTTAGTTAAAATTTATAGAACACAAGAATATTAGTCATGGAAAATACTAATACATAAACATACAAACAGGGAAGGGAGTTGAAGGATTTGTTGACATCAGTGAGACTCTAAATGATATTCTGAAACATAAAATTATTCAGAAATGGGATTTGATTGCGGGTTGCCTTGAATCCATTTACTTTTGCTTTTCTTCTTTTATAAATGTTTACTTTTGTAAAAGACTTCAATAAAAAATCCTCTTTCTGGCTCCAGCACATTTACGGCTAATAATGAAAATGTAAGTAACCTTGATATGACAGGCTGCATAGGATATTGTCGCATTTCACAACCTCCAGTTTGACATACTGGTACTTTATATATAAAAGGTTTTAAATGGTGGTGAAGAACATTCTACAAATATATATTTTTTGTGTATTTATTTCAGGATATCTGAGACTGTGATTGAACAAGTATTCAGCCGCTATTGTGCCTACATTGGGCATATTGTGTATGACCAATAAAGAGACTCTTCACCCATATTGTTAAAGAATGTATTGTACCTTTCTCATGGTTCACACAGGGGCCAAACTCCAAACCATGGAGCCTGGAACAGTTTTGGTGGTCCTCCCTTTGTTGCACACCAACTCTTCTTGCGTCCACAAGATGTATTAAGAGAGTTATAGACCCTAGATCAGCCTTTTTCAACCAGGGTGCCCAGGCACCATGGGATGCCTTCAGGTTTCTTCAGGGGTGCCTTGGCAAAATGCCTAAAAACTGCCCCAAAATTGTATACAAGCTGGTGGGAGGATGAAACCTGCTTTTTACTTCCCCAAACCACAGGTTTGTCCACTGGCTTGCTGGAGACCCGAACAAAGCCGGAAACAGCTTTGATCGGGTCTCCGATGTAGTAACCCGGAAGTGACGTCACAACGTCACTTTCGGTTTACTCGGCAGCCATCGGAGCCAGTTTTAAAAAAGTTCTAAAAAATCCACAGTATACTTGGCGCATTGTAAAGTTTTAGGTGCAGAGGAGGGGTTTGGGGTCAGAGGAGGGGTTTGGGGGGGGGGGTGATATGATCACCAGTGCCAGATTAAACTCTGTGGAGGCCCCTAGGCAGTCAAAACTTTGAGACCCCCCCTTTCAGGTTTCTGAAGGTTTCTTGTGCACATGATATAGTGGGATAACACTTAACTCAGTGTGAACGTTGGCCGCTAGATGGAGATAACAATCACTACTGTAAATGAAAACTATACTATATGTCTGGTGAAGGCTTGGTGGTCTTCTATACCAACCTCCATTCAAGTCAAAAATATATAAAAATATACGTTAAAACTGAGCTTACAGGATAAAAGCTTTAAAAACACCACAAATGAGTGAAGGAAACCAGGAAGAGCAACCTCTTACAGTCACTTTCAGACTGCCTCCGAGACACCCTACTCGTTACGTCACGCTCATGTGACTTCTTCAGGGAACTGAGAGTGGATTTCATTATTGTTGCAGTTCTGTAATATCGTGTCACAGTTTAATTGAAATTTATACTGTTTATATTGTTACATTTTATTACAAGTTGGGCAGCTGCGCAATGCTGTTTTACTTTATTGCATTGTTTTTATTCACTGTGGGAGCACATTTGATGTTTGCAGCGGCTTCATTTTTTTTAGATGCATTAATCCGCGTGCATCATCACTTATTTTTCTTTGTTTTTATTTATTAGATTGGTTTTGCATTGGTTTTCACCACAGGTAGCGCAGGAGTACATTAGTCATATTTTGTCCAACTACAAAACCACAGTGAGGTTGATTTACTAAAACGAGTGCAAAATTTGGTGCAGCTCTGCATGGTAGCCAACATAGGTGTGTGCAGCCTATTGCATTAGGGTGTACACCCAAAATCTCAAACACATGCCTGTATCTGCAGCCTCAGCTGCACTAGACTGTGAATGAATGGGAAGTGCTCTGTGCTGAGCGGCTTCCTGTTCATTCACAAACTGAAACATAGTAAACCCAGTGAGTGAGTGTGATCACTGTGTTCATTTAGAAAAGGAAGGGGCCAGTAAATGACATATAGACTAGCCCTTTCCTCCACTCTCCATCCTGAAACATCCTCCACAGCAGCCATGGGAAGAGGAGGGAAGCCAGCAGCACTGCGGGGGGTGGGGGTAATCAGAACCGCACAGAGTGATTTGGGTGTACCCAGGCACACCTTGCACCCCCCCTGCGCACGCCTATGGTAGCCAATGAGCTTCCAGGTTTTTTTTTGTCAAGGCTTAATTGAACAAAACTGAAGATAGAAGCTGATTGGCTACCATCCACAGCCAAATCAACCCCAGTGTGTTTTTCACCCAGAAGGTGGTACAATGATTTTTCCCCCCCCCGAAACTCCGGTCAACAAAGAAACATGTAGGACAATCTGAAAGCCAGGGTGCAGATAATAGTAACCAAGCCAAGCAAGCACGAGTATTGGCAGGCAATCACAAACATTGTCCAAAGGGCTTGCACAAAATGTCATATTCATCTGGCAGAAGCCATCTCTATGGCTAGGCATAAAAAAAATGGTAGAAGCTGAATCTGCTCATTCTCAGCCTTTTCACATTGGCCAAACATTGTTTCATAATGTAAGGTAATATATCTTGTATACATGAGTATATATGCCACCTGTCTCTAGCACTCTGACAAAAGGCACAGCCAAGAGAACAGCTTGCTTGACAGACAAGTGTTAACACTGGAGGCCCAAGACAAAACGGGCAGGAAAGATCAGACCTTTCTCCAGAAGTATCAATGGCAGCTTGGCAATGATGTGAGTAAATGAATAATAAGCACACAATGGAACTGTTTTTTAGTTACAAGCATGATGTTGTTATTGAAAAAGCACAAAAGCAGTTGTGACAATATTCTTAAATGCAAATAGAGTGGGTTAAATGAGTATTGAACGTGTCACCATTTTTCTAAATAAATGTACTTCTAAAGCTGCTATTGACATGAAATTGTCACCACATGTCGGTAACAACCCATGCAATCCATAATACAAAGAAACCAGAACAAATAAGTTCAGAAATGAAGTTATGCGTAATAAAATGGAATGACACAGGGAAAAAGTATTGAACACACGAAGAAAGGGAGGTGCAAAAAGGCACGGGAAGCCAAGACACCAGCTGAAATCTATCAGTAATTAGAGAGCAATCCTGCCCCTTGTCAGTGCAAATTAATATCAGCTGGTTCAGTCTCAACTGATGGCCTATAAAAACGTGTCTCATATCCATGGTGGCACACAAGAAACATCCCATAATGGGCAAAAGCAATGAGCTCTCTCTCAAGACCTTTGCAACCTTATTGTTGCAAAACATACTGATGCATACAAAATTTTTAATCCTAAATGCCACTCATTGTCCAAATAACCTCTCAAGGCACATAGGATAAATATGGGGCGCTGTTATATATACCTGATTTCGGGATGGAGGCGACTAGTGCGCCTCATTTAAAGTCCCAATTCCCCCTTTTTTCTGGAGGGTGTGATTCACTGAACACAGGGGTGAGGTAGAAGACACACGAAGACACCTGAGTGTATGCATCTGATATTGCACTAGATGTTGTCACAAGCAGTTCCTTTTGGACGGATTCATTTGAAATATATGGACTGTTGTGTGATGTTTTTGATATGTCACAGCATGGAGTGTAGTGATTGCACTTAGTGTTCCACCTGGATGTCACATATATTTATTTATTTTATATACTATTCAGAGATTGGTAGCATTACTTGTTTGTCACGAGGTATATAAACACAATAAGAGGGTCTCACCACTATTGTGCTAACACAGATTCTTGGACACACAACACATTAGCGCCCCATATTTATCCTATGTGCCTTGAGAGGTTATTTGGACAAGGAGTGGCATTTAGGATTAAATATTTTGTATGCATATTTAATTTTTTAAGGGGCAGCTTTTCTTATTATTTTAGTATTTCATACTTCACATTTTTGTTGAGCTCACCATTTAGCACTGGTCAGCACTAATTTTTGGATTAGGTATTTAGAATCATTGGCGCGGTGGGGGTGTCTTCTGTTTGAAGGGCGCTGTATCATCTAGGATACCCAGTTATTATTAAAACATACTGATGGCATTGGTTACAGAAGGATTTTTAAACCTCTGAATGTTCCAGTGAGCACTGCTGGGGCCATAATCCAGAAGTGGAAAGAACATCATTTCACCATAAACCGGCCACAACCAGGTGCTCCTCGCAAGATTTCTGACAGAGGAGTGAAAAGAATTATCAGAAGAGTTGTCAAAGAGCCAAGGACCACTTGTGGAGATCTTCAGAAAGACCTGAAATTAGCAAATTAGCAGGTGCAATTAAAAAACAAACAAACCAATGCGTAATGTACTCACCCGCCATAGCCTGTATGCACGCTCACCACGCGACACTCCATTGCTGAAGAAAAAGCATGTTGAAGTGTAATTAAAAGTTTGCTGCACAACATTTAGACGAGCCTGCGAAATACTGGGAGAATATAGTCTTGTCAGATAAGACCAAAATTTAACTCTTTTGATGCCATAATACACAACTGAAATTCAGATGGCACATCACACCATAAACCTCCCATACCAACAGTGAAAGTTGGAGGTGGGAACATCATGGTGGAGGCGGGGCTGTTTTTCAGCATATGGTACTGGCAGGGGTGTAACTAGAAATCACAGGACCCCATAGCAAAATGTTGTATGGGGCCCCCCCCTGCAAACAGCCCCCCCCCCCCCGAAAAAATTGAACTAATGCCATTGAACTACAGATTACCACACTCATGTGGCATAGTACCCAGGCAACAGCTTATATTAATTTCGAACAACAAAACAAAAATTTGCCAATAAAATCTACAGGTTACATTCAGTATATTATAGTGTAAGTAAAGTCAAAAAAGTTTTTTTCAAGTTTTGCACCCCCACAACTAACGCCCCAGGGCTTGTGGGGAAGAGGTCCTTGTCCCCATCTACACGGGGACAAGGTGCTTTTCCAGGCAAAACAGATGACAGTCTGTCTCCCACTCCCTTCCTACCTCCTGTCCAGACTCCAGAGCCTCCTCATGTGCCGAAAACGATGTCCCTTCACAGGTGCGCTCAAGTGTTCTGCCCCGCCCACTCTGCTCTCTGCTCTTGCCTCCTGCTGTATGTGGCTGCGACACAGCCGGACTCGTGGGGCCTGGGAGGCTTAACAGTAAACTTACAATCCTCATCCTCACCGGGCATAGTTGCCAACATTGTAAAAAAATTTATAGGGAAACTTTTTTTTGTCTGTGGGCGGAGTCTTATTATAATTAGGGGATGGGCATTCATTTGTAGGTTTGGCCTAGTGGGGAAAGAAAAATGTGGCGCGCAAAGCGAGCCACGGGGAAAATTAGGTGTGGTTTAAGCGTAATATTGGGCATGGCTTAAAGGGGCGTGAATCAAAGTGGGTGTGGTTAGAGTCTGAGATGAATGAGGGATGGAGGGAAAAACGAAGGAAGAAAGAGAGAGAGAGAGGAAGAAAAAAAAGAGGAATGGAGGGACAGCAGGCCCAGATCCTACACCATAATAGAAATATGTGTATTTCAAAAAGTTTAACAATCAGCAGATAAAGATACTCCAAACACCTGGTGTTAGAACTTCAATCATCCCGGCACCCAGCGAAGTGCTTCCTTACATCTCAGGTGTCCCCAGCGGAGTGCTTCCTTACATCTCAGGTGTCCCCAGCGGAGTGCTTCTTTACATCTCAGGTGTCCCCAGCGGAGTGCTTCCTTACATCTCAGGTTTCCCCAGCGGAGTGCTTCCTTACATCTCAGGTGCCTCCAGGGGAGTGCTTACCTACATCTCAGGTGTGCCCAGCGGAGTGCCTCCTTACATTTCAGGTGTCCCCAGCGGAGTGTTTCTTTACATCTCAGGTGTCACTGTCCCCAGCCAGTGGAGTGCTTCCTTACATCTTAGGTGTCACTGTCCCCAGCCAGCGGAGTGCTTCCTTACATCTCAGGTGTCCCCAGCAGAGTGCTTCCTTACATCTCAGGTGTCCCCAGCAGAGTGCTTCCTTACATCTCAGGTGTCCCCAGCGAAGTGCTTCCTTACATCTCAGGTGTCACTGTCCCCAGCCAGTGGAGTGTTTCCTTACATTTCAGGTGTCCCCAGCCAGCGAAGTGCTTCCTTACATCTCAGGTGCCCCAAGCCAGCAGAGTGCTTCCTTACATTTCAGGTGTCACTGTCCCCAACCAGCGGAGTGCTTCCTTACATCTCAAGTGTCCCCCCCCATTGGAGCCCTTCTATATCCCAGCCGGCCGGCTACAATAGAAATTGAGCTCTGGCACCGCCCACCCCCCACCACTTTCCACAACAGGTCACAGATGACAGACAGACTGGGGGTGGTTTCTTACTCGTCTGGTCTTCTGGAAAATGGCGGCTGGCGGAGACATTATCTCCATTGGCCGTGGACCTCTAGCGGCGGCGAAAAATCATGAAAAAAAGGTGATATCTACTGGCAACTATGACTGGGCCCCACTTGGCTGCGGGCCCTCCCGTGGGTCGCTATGGCGTTAGTTCCGCCACTGGGTACTGGCAAACTTCATACCATTGAAGGAAGAATGAATGGAAAAATGTACCAAGACATTCTTGATAAAAATCTGCTGCCATCTACCAGGATGATGAAGATGAAACAAGGGTGGACATTTCAGCAAGACAATGATCCCAAACACAAAGCCAAGGAAACGCTCAATTGTTTTTTAAAGAAAGAAAATAAAGCTGCTAGAATGGCCCAGCCAATCACCTGACTTGAATCCAATAGAGAATCTATGGAAAGAACCAAAGATCAGAGTTCATAGAAGAGGCCCACAGAACCTTCAAGATATGAAGACTGTGTGGAAGAATGGGCCAAAATCACACCTGAGTAATGCATGCGACTAGTTTCTCCATACAGAAGGCGTCTTGAAGCTGTCATTACCAACAAAGGATTTTGTACCAAGTATCAAATAAATTTCAGTTAGCGTGTTCAATACTTTTTCCCTGTGTAATTCCATTTTATTACACATGACTTCATTTCTGAACTTATTTGTTTTGGTTTCTTTGTATGTATGTATTGCACGGGTTGTTACCGACGTTGTGAAAATTTTATGTCAATAGCATCTTTAGAAATATATTTACCTACAAACATGGTGACGTGTTCAATACTTATTTTACCCGCTGTATATACATGCCACACTAGATTTGTCACCTCACTTGCCCTTGTGGCTTGAAATCAGTGGCGTCTCCAGCTTTCATATTTAGGAGGGGTACATGGGGGGACAGGGACAAAAGTAGGGGGCCCAACTATAAAAATGTATATATATATCCCTTTCATGACTAAGCCTATTTTTGAAATTTGGTGTTTACAAGTTAAAATCCGTATTTTTTGCTAGAAAATTACTTAGAGTTCCCAAACATTATATATATTTTTTTAGCAGAGAATCTAGAGCATAAAATGGCGATTGTTGCAATATTTTTTATCACACGGTATTTGTGCAGTGGTGTTTTAAACGCAAATTTTTGGAAAAGGGACACTTTCATGAATTTTAAAAAATCCAAACAGTAAAGTTACCCCAATTTTTTTGTATAATGTGAAAGATGATGTTACGCCGAGTAAATAGATACCAAACATGTCACCCTTTATAATTGCACACACTCTTGGAACGGCGACAAACTACGGTACCTATGAATTTCCATAGGCGACGCTTTAAAATTTTTTTACGGTTACCAGGTTTCAGTTACAGAGGAGGTCTAGGACTAGAATTATTGCTCTCGCTCTGACGATCGCGGCGATACCTCACATGTGTGATTTGAACACCGTTTACATATGCGGGCGCGACTTCCGTATGCGTTTTCTTCACTGCGCGAGCTCGCGGGGACAGGGGCACTTTAAAAAATTTTTTTTTTTTTTAATTTATTTTATTTATTTTTTTACTTTATAAATTGTGTTTTAAATGTAAACATCCCTTGTGACAGTAATAGGTGGTGACAGGTACTCTTTATGGAGGGATCGGGGGTCTAAAAGACCCCCGATCCCTCCTCTGCACTTCAAAGTATTCAGATCGCCGAAAACGGCGATTCTGAATACTGTGTATTTTTTTAAATTCGCCGCCATTGGCAGCCGAGTAAATGGGAAGTGATGTCATGACGTCGCTTCCACATTTACAATGAGAAGGCTGGAACGAAGCCGCCCACAGCTTCGTTCCAGCCCGCCCCCAGCCGCCGAAGGCACACGATCAGACACCGGGCCTCCCGATCGCACGGGAGGCCCGGTAACAGCGGCGGGAGGCGGCGGGAGGGGGGGATGTCATCGGTTGTTATACACGGGTAGCCGATCGCCAGCTGTAAACAACGGTACCGGGATGATGCCTGCAGCTGCGGGCATCATCCCGGTATAACCCCAGAAAGCCGAGTACGCATATCTGCGTACGGTCGGTGGGAAGGGGTTAAATACACACACACACACACACACACAGTGCCTTGAAAAAGTATTCACACCCTTTGAAAATTTCCACATTTTGTCATGTTACAACCAAAAATGAGAATGTATTTTATTTAGATTTTTTGTGATAGACCAACACAAAGTGGCACATAATTGTGAAGTGGAAGGAAAATGATAAATGGTTTTCAAAATTGGCACCTGGGGCTGATCCTATATCTGGCATCCCTCCCCCCAAGCAGACAGGCAGCGCAACGTACATCGACGTCAAGTGATGTTAGGGTAGTATACTGGCAGATTGGGGTGATATAGTGCCAGGTTAGGGTGATATAGTGCCAGGTTAGGGTGATATACAATAGTGCCAGGTTAGGTGGTAGTGCCAGGTTAGGTGATATATAATAGTGCCAGGTTAGGTGGTAGTGACAGGCTAGGTGGTAGTGCCATTTTAGGTGATATACAATAGTGCCAGGTTAGGTGGTAGTGGCAGTGCCAGGTTAGGTGGTAGTGCCAGCCAGGTTAAGTGATAGTGCCAGGTAGGGTGGTAGTGCCAGGTTAGGGTGGTAGTGTCAGGTTAGGGTGGTAGTGCCAGGTTAGGTAATAGTGGCAGGTTAGGGTGGTAGTGCCAGAGTAAATACATGACAACATGAATAGATAAGAGTCCTGTTCCCCTCTTCCTCCATCACCTGCACTAAAAGCATGAATCTCTGACTGTCTCTGCTGCTGCAGAACCTCCTTCTTCCCCTCCCTGAAGTAAACATAAGGAAAAAAAACTCACATGGGTGCTGGCAATCTGAGGATTGATTCTGGCTTCTTCAACCTAGAACTGTAATCAAAATGTGGCGGGTGGGAGGGGAAGAGGGAGGGGCTGCAGCATGGACAAAGCATTGCAGCCGAACCGTGCCCATCATTATTGCCTTACTGTGCCCATCATTTCTGCCTTACTGTGCCCTCATTGCAGCCTCACCGTGCCCATCTCATTGCCGCCTTACTGTGCCCTCATTGCAGCCTCACCGTGCCAATCTCATTGCCGCCTTACTGTGCCCTCATTGCAGCCTCACTGTGCCCATCTCATTGCAGTCTTACTATGCCCTCATTGCAGCCTCACCGTGCCCATCTCATTGCAGCCTCACCGTGCTCTCATTGCAGCCTTACTGTGCCCATCATTGCCGCCTTACTGTGCCCTCATTGCAGCCTTACTGTGCTCATCATTGCAGCCTCACCGTGCTCATCATTGCAGCCTCACCATGCCCATTATTGCCGCCCTACTGTGCCCGTCATTGCCGCCTTACTGTGCCCTCATTGCATCCTTACTGTGCCCATCATTGCCACCTTACCATGCCCTAATTGCAGCCTCACCATCACTGCAGCCTTATGCCGCGTACACACGACTGGACTTTACGGCAGACTTTGTCCGGCGGACTTTTCAACGGACTTTCTGAATGAACGGACTTGCCTACACACGATCAACCAAAGTCCGACGGATTTGTACGTGATGACGTACGACCGGACTAAAACAAGTCAGTTCATAGCCAGTAGCCAATAGCTGCCCTACTGTCGGTTTTTGTCCGTCGGACTAGCATACAGACGAGCGGACTTTTCGACCGGACTCGAGTCCGTCGAAAAGATTTGAAACATGTTTCATTTCTAGTTCCGTCAAACTTTTTGGGAAAAAAAGTCCGCTGGAGCCCACACACGATCGAATTGTCCGACGGACTCCGGTCCGCAGGACCAAGTATGCTGGAAAGTCCGGTCGTGTGTACGCGGCATTACTGTGCCCATCATTGCAGCTTCACATGCCCATCATTGCAGCCTCACCTTGCCCATCATTGCCGCCTTACTGTGCCCTCATTGCAGCCTCACCGTGCCCATCTCATTGCAGCCTTACTGTGCCCATCATTGCAACTTCACATGCCCATCATTGCAGTCTCACCGTGCTCATCATTGCCGCCTTACCGTGCCCTCATTGCAGCCTCACCATCGTTGCAACCTTACTGTGCCCTCATTGCAGCCTCACCATGCCCATCTCATTGCAGCCTTACTGTGCCCTCATTGCAGCTTCACATGCCTATCATTGCAGCCTCACCATGCCCCTCATTGCAGCCTTACTGTGCCCATCATTGCAGCCTTACTGTTCCCATCATTGCAGCTTCACATGCCCATCATTGCAGCCTCACCGTGCCCATCATTGCCGCCTTACTATGCCCATCATTGCCGCCTTACTGTGCCCTCATTGCAGCCTCACTGTGCCCATCTCATTGCAGCCTCACCAGGCCCTCATAGCAGCCTCACCATCGTTGCAGCCTTACTGTGCCTATCATTGCAGCTTCACATGCCCATCATTGCAGCCTCACCGGGCTCCTCATTGCAGCCTTACTGTGCCCATCATTGCCACCTTACCGTGCCCTCATTGCAGCCTCACCATGGTTGCAGCCTTACTGTGCCCATCATTTCAGCTTCACATGCCCATCATTGCAGCCTCACCGTTCCCATCATTGCCGCCTTACTGTGCCCACCTCATTGCAGCCTCACTGTGCCCATCATTGCCGCCCTACTGTGCCCTCACTGCAGCCTCACCATGCCCTCATTGCAGTCTGTGCCCATCTCATTGGAGCCTTACTGTGCCCATCTCATTGCAGTCTCTCTGTGCCCATCTCATTGCCGCCTTACCATGCCCTCATTGTAGCCTCTGTGCCCTCATGACAGCCTCATAATCGTTGCAGCCTTAGCGCTGTGTCACGGAGCTGTGAAATCATGTTCTGCCACGCTATGACAAAGGTCCCGCCCTCCTCCTAGATCAGCTCAGGGGATAGACAGAACACTGCACCTATTACATGAGCTGGTCTAGGAGGAGGACGGGACCTTTGTCATAGCGCGGCAGAACACGATTTTACAGCTCAGTGACACAGAGGTCTCCCGCTGTAGCCACGCACCAGCATAGATCCAAAGCGGCCAGTCCTACCCTGTTGGGGGGGGCACATGGTATGATATTGGGGGGGGGTCAGTGCCCCCTGTTGCCCCAGGCTGGTGACGCCTCTGCTATGTGGGGAGAACCACTAGACCCTTTATTAAAAGGATAAATGAGCATGTGAATAACATAAAGAAGGGGTGTTTTAAGCATAATATATCTAGACATTTTAGAACAATGCATAATAGGGATCCATCAGAATTAAAATTTATTGGTATAGATAGGGTCTACAAACATTGGAGAGGAAGTGTTCTCCGCAAACAAATTTCTCAGAATGAAACCTGGTGGATACATGAGATGGGATCTCTGTGTCCATCAGGCTTGAATATAGATATCGATCTAAATTGTTATATCCCTGATTATTAATTTTGTGCCTTTCCCAATTTTTGAGCTTTGTCACTCATGGGGATTGCTAATTTAATATTAAATAATTCCTCCCCCTTACTATTTTTAAATGTTAAATATTGATTTATGTTAGACCTTTCTAGGGTTGCTGATAAAGATGTATTCTTAAGAAGACGTTTTAAAATTGACCTTTCGAGATTTGATAGATTCTGCATCTTTAATTTATGGTTGTAATTCGACCTATATCCACTAGATGGTATTAGAGGTAATATACAGCCGTTTGGTTTGTCAAATAAAGGATTATTGTTATATTTTTAATCATTTTTAGAGACATATATTAAATTTGTTTTATTGATAAATTGACAATATTAGTTTGATTGACTGCATTTAGGTTTGATTAATCTGAATTAGGCCATTTGTATGGTTTGATTTAAACACATAAGGTTACATAGATCAATTGTTGGACCAATAGTATTAACTAAGTTTTAATATGCTTTTAGCAAGTCTTTTTGTATGAATTTGTGAAAGTGGGACACCAATATGTACAGTAGTGTTCTAAAACTATTTAATTGGAAATACAGCGATTCCCGGAAGTGTTTGGAGTAATTTACCATTGACTTCTTCTTAGTTAATGATAACAAAAGGCTTCAAGAAAATGGCGGCAGGCAAGCTTTCTGATGACGTGTGTAACACGAAATGCATAGAGGCTGCATGTCCGCTTCCTACTGACGTCACATCCGGTTCTTTGGTTCCAATCCCCTGTGTGTTGGAACGCACGCTGTGGCTTGGCGGTATGGTGAGCACATTTAGCCAAAGCTGTACATGTTGGTGCTGACTTATAGAACTTTCAAATGTAAGTGTACATTGTTTTACTTACTGGCTTTTATCCATCTCCAATAAACATATTGCGCTATGATTCTCCATATGTTTCTCCCGAGCTTTTTTGTTTGACTATTGCCAAAGATACACGTTGTGGCTTAGAGGCATCGCTTCCATATAGGCTGCTGATTGAAAGAAATGCAATATTGCTACAAGGCTTATTTACTTTTATTTTGTCATCTGTTGCAAGACTTTGTTCTGTGTTGGAAGTCAATAAAGTGCATCTCTCTGGAAGAATTGGGTTGCTGCGGAAGATTACGTACATCATCTTATCACAATAACTACTAATTAATTATCTACCTACTATACTATATCACTACAATCCAGAGTGGTTAATCCACTCTTAAAGGGGCAGGATCAATAATCACCATTCACAATTTCTGGCGCCATCACTTGTCACTATATTTATTTATTCACACTTCTTTTCCTTCACATGCGGTCCCACTTGCTCCTCAAGCTTGGCCTTCCCCCTGATATATATGCTGAGAAGGGTGGAGGGCCGAACCCAAAAAAGCCTGGGAAACTGGCAAACCCAATGTTAACTCTTCCCCTCCTGGGCAGCTCACACTCCCTAACAGCAACCCACCTTGTGGGCACCTGCTTACACTCTTGCATTCGTCAGAGTTTCCAGAATGCCAGTTAAAGTGGAAGTTCAATCCACTTTTTAACTTGTACCTACAGGTAAGCCTATAATAAGGCTTACCTGTAGGTACAGTGAATATCCTCCAAACTTGCACTGTTTAGGAGATATTCACACGGCGGCGACATCACCGGCGCATGCGTTCTGAAGAGATCCATACCTGTGCCGTATCTTCAGAGCTATGCGCAGGAATAACATCATCGTGGCCCCAGCCACAAATACTTGTTTACCACTACTATTCCTTTAAATTGGCTTTTGAAATGTAGCTATTTAGAAATCAGATGAAAGGTTTAGCACTGGGAAACACTTTTTGATAGATAAAAAGTGCATTTTATATACATCTATGAAGCTCTGGTAGATTTTTATCTACCGCTTATAGGTAAATTTAGTGGGTTATCTGTTTCATACATAGTCAGATTTGCCTCTGTTCCAGTTTGGCTGTGTTGCATGCAGTTTCACACTGTGCCTGTGCGTGTCGTTGTTGCCATAGGCCGGTGTTGGAAAGGCAACGCGCTGAAGCGTTTGGGTGCTCTTCTGTCCCGGAGATAACTCGGTGGAGGTGGTCCTCCGAGTTGCATTCTGGGAGAGGGTATTTATGGAACAGACACCATGTTCTTTTAGGTTCCACCTGCTGGCCCTCCTGGCCGACAGGTATGTGTTAGGAGTACTACCGTGTGGTCCTCCGACCGGGAGGACCACGTTGCTGCAGCGTGTGGGTGGGCCCAGAAGCATGTCTGGGGCCTACCACAGCAGCAAAGGAATGGGACGGGAAGAAGCTGGACAACTGAGAAGATCCCAGGGGAGGACCCGTCATGGAAGGATCATGCAGAGTACTTGTCTGGAGAGGGGCCTGGTGACTCAGTTGGAGGACGTATCCCAAAGTTAACCTACCGCATAGTACTGCCGGGTCGGCTTAAAGGTTCTAGTGCTGTGTTTGCTATCCATCATAAACCATTACATGCTGTGGCAGAGGATCGTACGGGTTTCTATTCCATTCAAGTCTGTGGCAGAGACTTTTGTTCATGCTGCGTGCCGGTTGCTAGGTTAGTGAGAGAAACCTATCCGGGCGGGCAAAGATTCAACTCTAAAAGGAAAGTACATTCATCTACAAGATTCCAATTCCTAATATTACATCAAGAAAAGGTATTTGAACTTCCCTGCAACTCTTTTTATACCTCTTTCCTGCTACTTCCTTCAGTTACTCTTTATTAAAGTATTGGAAAAGATACTCAAGTGTCTGGTGTCTACACTGCCTGGGATTAAACTCAACGGGACCCTAGACCCGGTTCTGGTGAAATTGAGGTAACGAATGTGACGGTAACAGCCCACTTTAAACCAGCAGCTCCACCGTGAGTTAGTGCTACATCTATATAGATCAGACCAAAATGAGGGACAAATGAGGAGGAATTAGGGACAGAGGGACATTGCTCCAAATCAGGGACAGTCCCTCGAAATCAGGGACAGTCCCTCGAAATCAGGGACAGTTGGGAGCTATGTGAATCTCCCTAACGAGGGCACAGACAGCAATAAAAACTGACAGGTGTTCTAATCCATCTCCACTATATCCAAGACTAAAAAAAAAAGCTTTAAAGTGGGTTGTAGAGGGAAAAAGTTTTTTACCTTCATGAATTCTATGCATGAATGTAAAAAACCTTCTGTGTGCAGCTGAGCCCCATCTCGATCCAGCCATGTCCACGAGAGCCTTGCCTCTCTGGGTACTGGCTCTCCTGTTTGGCTTTTGGCAATCACAGCCAGTAAAATCATCAGGAGACGGAGGGGGCGGAGCCAAGCCGCGGCTCCATGTGCGAATGGAAATGCAGAGCTCTCCTGCATGGGTGGCTTTTTGCTGTGGGGCCACTTGGAAAGAGGGAGGAGCCAGGAACACCTGCGAGGGACCCGAGAATAGGAGGATCGGGGCCACTCTGTGCAAAACCACTGCAACAGAGCATGTAAATATAACATGTTTGTTATTTTTTTATTTTTTTTTAAACCAGGTTTTAATATTGCTTTAACACTTTCCTTGAGTCTTGTATGGTACTCCCATTACTGCAAACCTAAAATTTGCACTTTCTCTGAATCTTAAACCATTTATAACCTCTACGGCAAAATATGTTTGGTCATATCTGCTTGGTAAGACATCAACTATTATCTTTTTAGTATGTTTACTTATAATATTGCTCATACATCATGGAGATCTTCTTTATTTAATCCGTCTTATTTTTTTATTTCAAGTTTTCTGATATTCATGCTAAGATTGTTCATTAATTTGTTATGCTTCCTTTTATGTCTGAAACTGCATTTTTAATATCTTGGCAGATGGTGCTGAGACACTTATGAATTTTACACCCCAAGATCCCTTGATGCCGGGGGGGTTTCTCTTTTATGTAACACATTTTTGCTGTCTTATTATACCACATTGCATTTTCATCATCAGGCTAATTTTGTATCCTGCTCTTTTTCTTTTAATTAAAATTTTAGAATCGTATCTCTGCAAAAAAAAAGTAGTTTCTTCGAGCGAGCTGTCAGCTCCAAATAGACAACCATATGTACATGTACAAATGTTACATTGTAAAGGAAGAATGTTGTTGATCCAAAGAGGAACTCGGTTTTTGAAACACAACATTTGTTTACGAAAACTGTTAACGGAAATCCAAGAAAAACAGTCAAGAACATGTGACGGCGTTAGAAATAACAGACACACCAGAACAAAAATTGTATTCAGCAGCAAAAAAAAGGAAGTTTTAAATATGTATAGAATTCCAAAATGTTCGATGGTTAGGGAAGACTTTATACACATGATATGGCGTTGCCCGAAACTTGCCTGGTATTGGGCAGAGGTTTTGCAGGTTATTTCTGATCTAGCCCAAACTCCTATACCTCTTGATCCTCTGGTGTGCTTGTTGGGCGCAATTGATGCTGAAATGTATCCAAAAGGTATTTATATTATGGTGTCCAGCTTATTATACCTAGCTAGAAAACTGATTGCCCGATTTTGGTTGACACCCACTGTACATTCTAGGGCGCAGTGGATCGCCTACGTTAATTCTCTCTTACTTAGAGAGCAATTGGCTTATCGCCATAGAAAAGCGGTAAACAAATTTCACCTTATTTGGCAAAGTTGGCTTCATAACCCAAGTCTTGCTCCACCACAATTAGGGCCCTTTCACACTGGGGCGGTTTGCAGGCGCTATTGCGCTAATAATAGCGCTTGCAAACCGACCCGAAAGTGCCGCTGCTTTGTCTCCAGTGTGGAAGTCCCGAGGGCTTTCACACTGGAGCGGTGCGCCCCGAGTTCGGGGATTTCATCGCTGCGCATCCAAGAGTAGACAAAGAAGACTGAGTAATCGTTGCACAATAAACTCGGGCTGTTTTGTTTTAGTTTCTTTTGCCCTATGTTTTTTTTTTCTTTATTGTTTTTGTGTTTTCAAAAAAAAAAGGTTTTGGATATGCCTTACATATGATGTGATGCTTTGTACCTGGCCCTATATTTTATATTCAATGTAAATGTTGATGGTTGACATCTATGCTTTTCAAATCTATATTGTACAAGCACTTTATTGTCTTCCTTTTCAATAAAAAAAAATTTTGATCAAAAAAAAAAATATGTATAGAATAAAAGTATGTAGATTAATTAATATAATGCATTTTCACCTTGGCACTCAAATTGCTTTAAGCTGCTGCTGGGGCAGCCATCTTTGGCGCGCTCATTAAACTAACAAAAAATAAATAAAAATTCACTGCATTGTTAAATATCCATAAATCATAAGAATCTCAAATAAATGATATTAAAATATATTAATATTAGTTGCAGCGCTGTGTAAATATTAATTCACAAAACTGTAATTTGAAAATTCCATATACCAAATAAAACGTTCTTAAAATAAACTCTAATTTTCCCTACGCTCTCCTGCAATGGACTCGTGCAATAATTAAAAGAAAAAAAAATAGATAAAAGTTCATAAACAAAACTCCATGCAGATATTGCCCTGCCGAGGACACAAACT
This sequence comes from Aquarana catesbeiana, assembly GCF_042186555.1. Classification (NCBI taxonomy): domain Eukaryota; kingdom Metazoa; phylum Chordata; class Amphibia; order Anura; family Ranidae; genus Aquarana; species Aquarana catesbeiana. The sequence continues at coordinate 667,251,517 of NC_133327.1, read as the reverse complement.
TTCCTCCCAAACTCCAGAGTGCCGCTCACATGATCTGCATGTATTATAGGAGCCCAGCCCTACATATACAGATTTTTGGTTTTCTATTACACCCACCTTTTTCCAGTACATTCACCTTTAACAATAACCCATTGTTTATTTATTTAAAGCTGATGTACAGGAAAAGGGGGGTAAAAAAAACAAAAAAACAAAAAAAAGCCCTTGTCCACACCTCTATATGCCTACAGGCCCCAAATTCCTACCTAAACCCAGAGTCACAGGACAGGCTGGATCCTAAAGCCTCTTACACACGATTGGACTTTCCAACAACAAAAGCCTGGAATTTTGATCGAAGGTTGTTGGCTCCAACTTGTCTTGCATACACACGGTCACACAAATGTTGGCCAACAATTGCGAACGTAGTGACGTACAAGACGTACGGCGAGCCGATGTGATACCTCCATTACGAACGCTAGTTTTACAAGACCGATCGCTTCCGGCTCGTCCTTGTTTCCGAGCATGCGTGTTTGTACTTTGGACTTTTGTCCGACGGACTTGTGTACACATGATCGGAAAGTCCGACAACACACATTTGTTGGTGGAAAATTTGAGAACATGGTAGCCAACATTTGTTGGTGGAAAGTCCGACAACAAAAGTCCGATGGAGCATACACACGGTCGAACTTACCACCCACAACATCCAACATTTCTCATCGAAAAAACTTGTGTGTACGCGGCATAAGTCTTATTTCTTAGGGTCTGTAATGTAGGAAGGTTCTTCTTCTAGTACCCACTTCACTTTCTGGTGATATGGGCACTTCCTATTGGCTGTAAGAAGAGTCCACGGGGAGGGTTCATATAGATCCAGAAGACTAGAAGTGTTGTTATGACATCACAGCATGAGGGGTGTCAATGAGACCGGGGGATGGACTCAGACTGCTGCGGCGGATTGCTGTTCTCAGCTACCATAAGAAGCATAATTGAGGGTCATACGAGGGTGGATTTGATAAGTAAAAAAGAAAAAGGCATTGGAATGGATCCAGCGCTATGCCCATCTGCACCGGCTCTGTCATAGTTACATAGTTACATAGTTAGTCAGGTTGAAAAAAGACACAAGTCCGTCTAGTTCAACCATAAAAAAAAAATTAAAAATAAAATAAAAAATATCATACAATCCCATATACACAATCCTATACCCACAGTTGATCCAGAGAAAGGCGAAAAAAACCCCCCCAGAAAAGCATGATCCAATTTGCTACAGCATGCAAAAAAAATCCTTCCTGATCCCAGAGAGGCAATCGGATTTTCCCTGGATCAACTTACCTATAAATGTCAGTACCCAGTTATATTATGTATATTTAGGAAAGTATCCAGGCCTTTCTTAAAGCAATCTACTGAGCTGGCCAGAACCACCTCTGGAGGGAGTCTATTCCACATGTTCACAGCTCTTACTGTGAAGAAACCTTTCCGTATTTGGAGATTAAATCTTTTTTCCTCTAGACATAAAAAGTGCCCCCTTGTCCTCTGTGTTGACCGTAAAGTGAATATCTAAACACCAAGTTCACTATATGGACCCCTTATATATTTATACATGTTGATCATATCCCCCCTTAATCTCCTCTTCTGAAGAGAGAATAAATTCAGTTCCTCTAATATTTCCTCATAGCTGAGCTCCTCCATGCCTCTTATCAGTTTGGTTGCCCTTCTCTGCACTTTCTCCAGTTTCCCGATATTCTTTTTGAGAACTGGAGTCCAAAACTGAACTACATATTCCAGATGAGGTCTTACTAATGATTTGTACAAATGATATCTCTCTCTCTCTGGAGTCCATACCTCTCCTAATACAAGAAAGGACTTTGCTCGCTTTGGAAACCGCAGCTTGGAATTGCATGTTATTATTGAGCTTATGATCTACCAAAACCCTGAGATCCTTCTCCACCGTTGATTCCCCCAGAGGTACTTCCCCTAGTATGTATGATGCATGCATATTCTTAGTCCCCAAATGCATAACTTTACATTTCTTAACATTAAACCTCATCTGCCACATAGTCGCCCAATTAGACAGTGCATTGAGGTCGGCTTGCAAATTGGAGACATCCTGTAAGGACGTTATTTCATCTGCAAAGGCAGAAATGTTACTTATAATCCCAGACCCTATATCATTTATAAGAGCCCTTTCGCACTGAGCTGCCCGTTTTTGCAGCGCTATTCAGCCGATAGAGGGGTGCTTTTAACTTCTGCTAGCGGCCGAAAAAAGGTTAAAACTGCCCGCAAAGCGCTGCTACAGCGGCGCTTTGCCAGCGGTTCGGCGGCGCTGCCCATTGATTTCAATTGGCAGGGGCACTTTAGGAGCAGTGAGTTCACTGCTCCTACTAATGCGCTCCAAAGAAGCTGCTGGCAGGACTTTTCTGATGCCCTGCCAGGGCACCGCTCCAGTGTGAAAGCCCTCAGGCTTTCACACTGGAGTGAATGGAGCCGCTGTTTCAGGGCGCTTTGCAGGCGCTATTTTTAATGCTATAGCGCCTGCAAAGCGCCTCAGTGTGAAAGGGGTCTTAAGATATTAAAAAGTAAGGGTCCCAGCACTGAACCTTGGGGTACACCACTGATAACCTTAGACCATTCAGAGTAAGAATCATTAACCACTACTCTCTGAATTTGGTCTTTTAGCCAGTTTTCTATCCATTTACAAACTGATATTTCCAAGCCTGTAGACTTTATCTTACACATGAGCCGTGTGTGGGGAACTGTGTCAAATGCTTTTGCAAAATCCAGGTATACCACGTCCACCACCACTCCTCTGTCCAAGGTTTTACTTACCTCCTCATACTCTCTACTTACAATGACAGGAGTGGCTCCCGCTGCTGTCAATCAATTCCTGTCAGCAGAGAGTGGGGGGGGGAGGGAGGCTGAGCTGCACTGTGTGTGTCAATAAATGCACACACCCCGGCTAGGGATCGAACCTGCAGTTGTGCCCCCATAGCAAGCTGCTTGCTATGGGGGTACACAAAGAATAGGAGGAGCCAAGCGAGGCAGCTTGGGACCCAAGAAGGGAAGGTTTGGGGCTGCTCTCTGCAAAAACATTGCACAGAGCAGAAACAGGAAGTATAGCATGTTTGTTATTTTAATTTAAAAAAATTACCTTTAACAACTTAAAAGACCAAAATATATTTTCTAAAAGTAGAGACCCTAATGAATAAATGGTAATTTCTCACCAAAATGGTGCAGGACCCTTTTTTTGGTTCGCAGTGGAATCGGATTGCATGGGTGTTCACACCCATGCGATCCAATTGCTGCACCAGTTCCCCCTGCGATCTGTGAGCCGATCTGGGGGTGTCATTAAAGTGGTTGTGAACCCTCCCTAGTGACTTCTAACTATAGGTAAGCCTAGAATAAGGCTTACCTATAGGTAGTGGAAATTTCTCCTAAACGTGCGCCGTTTAGGAGATATTTGACTTATAGTGCGCCGATGATGTAATCGGCACATGCGCTGTGAAGAAACGGACCTCCGTGCCGTTTCTTCCCCCAGCGTGTGCCGTTAGTGACGGCTCCGGCGCGCATGCCACAGTGACGTCACGCAGCTCCGGCCAGTCACAGAGCCGGAGTCCGCGGCCCCAGAAGGAAGAGGGGCGAAGATGGACGCAGCCTGCACAGGGGACTGCGCGAGTTTCGTTTGCAGGTAAGTGTCACATTATGCTTTTAATTTGCAGGCTTTGCAGGGAGCAAAAGAGGAAGTAAAACCCATCCCATTACCCATTAACCCTACATTGAGACCCCCAGTGGTTCGCAGGTGTCAGTGTGAACCGCTGGCAGATGACATGTGATGCGGGAACCTGCACTGGAATCGCACTGGTTCCCGCATCACATATATGTGAACCTGGACACAAGCCCCATGAGTGCTGCTTTATCTTTTGGATTAGATATCTGCATTCCTGTAGACAGGCAGGGCAGGAAATAGTGGTGACGTTGAGACGCTCGTGAGAGTGCTAGGACGGTTATATTTCCAAATGCCACTTTTGTTGTAAGTAGATTTTTAATAAATTAACAGTTTTTAATAATTATGATATGATCAATGATTAGATCGGCTTCTGTGGATATCCTGTGATTATTATCTTTGGCTCGTTTTCACCAACAGTCCCCCCACGAGGAGGCTGGACAAGCTAAGATGACCTGCACCTAATGTGAGGGGTAATAAAGCTCACAGATGCGAATATAGACCTTGATAGATCTTTGGATCTGGTAAGAAGATATTTTTGCCTCATCCAGGGGTGGACTGACAACTCATGGGGACCCCGGGAAATAGGAGATTATGGGGCCCCCGGGCAATAGGAGAAGATTATGGGGCCCCCAGGCAATAGGAGATTATGGGGACCCCAGGCAATAGATTATGGGGCCACACAGTATACACACACACACACACATACAGTATATACACACAGACACACAATATACACACAGTATACACACACACACACATACAGTATATACACACAGACACACAATATACATACAGTATACACACACAGAATACACATACACACACTGAAAAGGTACTGGAGAGGCGGGGCAGCTATAATCTTGGGATTTAAAAAAAAAACAGATTTTTACATACTGTCCCTGGTTTTATTGAGGCTGGCAACTCTGATGGGGCCCCTTAGTGGCATAGGGCCCTCGGGCAGTGCCCGAGAGCCCGAATGGTCAGTCCGCCCCTGGCCTCATCTGTCTAAGCTCTTGGTGTTGCACTGAATTCAAGCACATTATCACTTTATGGACTTCGGTGTCTCATTTATTTATTTGTGATTTTTGTTTTATTTTTGATTTATAAATTTAATTGTATTTCACAAGACAGCGCAACACGTTTTTTTAATATAATAATTCCTGTACACAGAGAGTGAATTGCAATGGATTTCTTTAGAAGAATTGGCAAGAGACGTTTCATTCAAAATAAAATATTAAACATGACTGTGACTTTTAGATGTGCAAAACATTTCCATTTTATACAAAAAGAATCAGTATTCTTTATTAATATTCTGTAATGCTAGTTTAGCATAATAATATCTATACTACATGTTTGCCAACCTATCGTATTTATCAAGATACGCAGATATCAGAGGCCAGGATGACTAATCTTAAATAACCTGCAAAATGTCAAATCAAAAGATTGACCAGGTAACCAAAGTTGACTCACAATGTTTTGTCATGATTTCCAATGTGTTACATGTCTTACTCCAACCCACATGAGAACATATACATTTAAATCTTATGCTTTTGCCGTGTGTTTACCTTATTGTTAGTTTGAATTAATTAATTACAATATGTTAATGGATAATTTACAGTTCATTATCCAAGTCTAATCTGCTGGCAGGTATTTGAAGTGTAACTATGGGCTAGATAAAAAAAAAATACATATTACACAGTCTGTTACTATCAAAAACACATACCCTGCAATTCATAAAGAGTGCTGTAGACTTATGGAGTCTAGAGATACATTTTTTTTTTTTTTTAACAAAGATAAGAGATACAGTTTGTTTTTTTTTTTTAAATACTTTTTATTGGTTTTCTGATAAAAGTTGTATAATACAGAGCCTATGTGTATTCCCCAGCTCAAAAAGCACAAAACAAACAAGAAGAAAAGCAAAAAACAACTACAGTGAACCCCGCAGATTGAAACCTGCGTAAAAAAAGAGTCCATCAATTTGTTACTGCTCACTCTTACATATTATATGTCAGGGGTGGCCCGTCCGTTAAGGGCACACGGGCACCGCCCCCCTGTCCATCGCTGCCTCCCCTATCCATGCGTCCGACCCCTTTCAGGACACCGGCGCATGGATTCCAATGTGGAGGGGCTGTTTTTTTGAAGCACCGATTAGAGCCAGAGGCTCTAATTGGCTTCAATATAGGGTGGGCTCAGGTCGCAGAGAGTGCGCTCCGAGCCCACCCAGTTGTGTTACAACAGCGAATAATGATTCGCTGTTGTAACACTGATCCGCCTTCAGGCCAATCAGGAAGCGGGTTTTGACACCGGTCACCCATTTGGCTGAAAGGGCAGGCGATCCTATTGGACACCTAGGAGAAGGAGGGGAGGAGCTGGAAGCCGCCATGGAGAAGAGGACCGATCAGCAAACAGCGGGGGGTGGGGGGGTGTGTGCTGCTCAGGAGGGATGGGTGGTTGTTTGCCCACCCCCCAAAAAAAAACATCAGCCGCCACTGTAATATGTTATAGCAATGTAATGCATCTTTTGCAATAGACAATGTCAAGATAAAGGAGGTATACTGGGGAATATGTGCACACAGTCTTAAGCTAGCAGAGCTTTAATATAGGATAACTGTCTAACGTCTGGTTTGTAAAAGCATGTCATTCACCTCCCACCCGCCCACGCATCATTACTCAGCATTAATGTTTGGAGATTCTAACCAGATGTTCCAAATTTTGTCAAATTTACTCCGACATCAACGGGAAATGTAAGTTGCTTTGTATAAGGATATTCCATTAACTAAGATCTTCCAAAAATTTAAGTAGAGTTCCTCAGGTTGTTTCCATTTTTAAATAATTGCTTTGCGAGCATAGAACAACAATAGCCCTAATAGGGTTCTGGTTGCTCTACGATGTGCCAAGGGGACTTCTAAACCTATTAAAAAAAACTGTGACGGATTGGGGGATTGTGATAGTAGTTAGAGAAGTTATAAATTGAATAACTAAACCCCAGAAAGATTGCAATTTGGGGCAGGACCATAACATATGATGGAAGTCTGCATCATTGCCGCCACACTTCCAACATTGGCTAGAGGCCTTGAGATAAATTTTGCAAAATTTTAGGGGTGTTAAATAAATTCGATGGAGCAACCTATATTGAATAAGACAGTCTCTAAATGCACTCAATTGTAGAAATGGGTACTCCAAGTCCTCCGTGTCTAGTTCAGGGTGAGCTCCCTGCCATGTAGAGTATAACACCCCCCAGGCCAAAATGAGGGAAGAAATGTCTTATAGATATTGGATAGGAGCTTTTCCAGCTGGTCATCTCGTAGTAGAGATTCCATGTTAGTTTAAAGGACAGTTAAGGGTTGCGAACCAAGTTGAGTAGAAAAAGCATGTCTGAGTTGAAGAAACCTAGAAAAATATCTATTTGATAAATCAAACCTTTGTTTTAAAGTGTCAAAAGTTCCCCCCTCACAAATATTGGCAATATGTTTAATGCCCTTTATTTCCCATATCTCTGGGTCTGGGATAGATTGAAATTCGGGCAAACAAGAACTATGCCATAAGGGAGTGGCAGGGGACCACCTGTTGGGGTCCTCATGACGCTTAAAAACTTTCATCTGCCATGGAAAGTGTCAAAGAAACCGATCCCCGAAGGCCTCAGTATAATGCGCTTTTCAACGATTCATAGGAACCAAGATAAGCAGCTTCTAGGACAACAGAAGAATTATGCCGCGTACACACGGTCGGACTTTATGGCAGACTTTGCTCGGCGGACTTTTCGACAGACTTTACGACGGACTTTCTGAATGAACGGACTTGTCTACACACAATCCACCAAAGTCCGTCAAATTCGTACGTGATGACGTACGACCGGACTGAAACAAGGAAGTTCATAGCCAGTAGCCAATAGCTGCCCTAGCGTGGCTTTTTGTCCGTTGAACTAGCATACAGAGGAGCGGACTTTTCGACCGGACTCGATTTCGACGGATTGATTTAAAACATGTTTCAAATCTAAGTCCGTCCAACTTTTGAGAAAACAAAGTCCGCTGGAGCCCACACATGATCGAATTGTCTGACGAAATCCCGTCCGCCGGGCAAAGTCTGCCGTAAAGTCCGCTCGTGTGTACGCGGCATTAGAATCGCCTGAAGTAACCCAGTTGTAGGCATGGGAAAGGAGAGCTTCATAGTAATATTCTTGCAAGTTTGGACAGGCTAATCCTCCCTGTGTCCAAGGCCTCCGCAGAATCACTTTATTTAACCTGGGGGGGGGGGCGCAATCTCCACATGAAAGAGAAGATAATGGCAGTAAATTGTTTAAAAAATGTATTGGGTATCCAGATTGGGGCATGGCGTAATATATACGTATATATAGAAATACGGCGAGAATTTTCATTTTTAAAAGATTAATTCTACCAATTATAGAAAGAGGGAGATTGTCCCAAGCCTTCAATTTGGCTTTGAGCATGATAAGGAGAGGATGAAGGTTCAGTTTATTGTAACCCAAAACATTTGAGGTGAATGTAATCCCCAGATAGTGCATTGAGGTGACCCAGGACAAGAGTATAGATTTTAAGTTTCTTAAAAAAAAAGACACTCAGAAAACTGTCAAATCTTATGGCCTGTACACACGGTCGGACATTGATCGGACATTCCGACAACAAAATCCTAGGATTTTTTCCGACGGATGTTGGCTCAAACTTGTCTTGCATACACACAGTCACACAAAGTTGTCGGAAAATCCGATCGTTGCATCCACCTGACTGGATGGTTATTACTGCTGAACTTTGGCTTTTTTAATAAATATTTAATTTTTTGGATTTACGCACTATGTGGAGGCCCTTTCCTTCTCTCCTTTTCTTATATGGTTTGATGTGATGCTATTGGGAGTTCGTACACTTTATCAAGTGTGACCACTGCATGAGAGTTTGAGTTCGCTGGCTCGGGGGTCCTAACTACACCGGTTGTTCACCACGGCTTTGGATGAAGTTTTGGAGGGGTATTCCCACACCAGCCTTTTTCAATAAACATCTGCTGGATTGTTGAATCCAAATGCCCGACTGACCCACAGCCGTATGGTGAGTGTTGATGCTGTGAAATACCTTATGAAGAGGCTATTCCTGTCACATAGTTATTACCATCTATATGCATCATCTACACATGGAACTTCACCCTACCCACTGAGGAATTGTTTCGTTTATTTTTTTCATCACGGACAGTTTTTGTGGCATGTTTTTTCTTGCTGTCATATATGGACATTTCACTTATTGCTACCTTATTTTTGACAAATTTTTTTTAACTTACTTTTGTTTTAAATTGTTTATACTGATGTCTGACCTACAAGTCACCACCAGCTTTATTTTTACACTTTCAGTGACACTTTACTGTTGCACCTTATTACATATTAGCGCTGCATTTATTCATAAATCTCCTCACCTATTTGTGCAGTTCACTATACTGTTTATGCTAGCAGCTTTGTTATTTCACTTTATACACTATTGTTTATCATTAGTAGCGTGACATTGTTTCATATTTATAAAAACAAAGGTACTACTCACAAGCGAGCGTAAAAAACAGGCTTTTTTTAGCAGTTGCAGCTACATCCCTTGGTGCCTGATGACAAGAAGTAGATGATGGCACCCCAAACGGCTGAACGGCTGATGCGTTTCAGGGGCGCACCCCTTTCCTCAGAGCCTAGGTGGTCTGTGGCTCCTCTGTCCTGTGTGCCCTAATGTATACATCCATATGCCCACGCCCCAAATGACCACTACCCTAATAAGCCACGCCCATCCATGAGATCTAACTCCAAACAAAGGGGCGATACTTACTTCCCTCTCTACAGCACTCTGTAACAGTGTCGCCAAGTGCGGTGCTGCCAACAGGCCAAACAGTTGTTCTGAAGAGAGCTGTAAGACTTTAGAATTTGCCTTATATTCAAGAATGGACCACACCATCTGTATCTAGCAAAACACTGGAGCGCAGGAGATTATTGTTTGGTTGAGGTTTGCAGTTGTGCCAAACTCTTTCCATTTTCTGATGATGGATTGAACAGTGCTCCATGAGATGTTCAAAGCTTGGGATATTATTTATAACCTAATCCTGCTTTAAACTTCTCCACAATTTTATCCCTGACCTGTCTGGTGTGTTCCTTGGCCTTCATAATGCTGTTTGTTCACTAAGTGCCGGTTCATACAGGGGCGACCTTTCAGGTGACTTGTCAGCCTGACAAGTTGTGCCCCATGCAGTACAATGGAACTGTTCTACTAGGAGCGACTCAAGTCGTTCCGACTTAGAAAAAGGCTCCTGTACTACTTTGGGGCGACTTCAGAGTGGCTTGCATTGACTCCTATTAAAAAAGTCGTTTGCAAGCCCAGCTGAGGTCGCGCTGTGCGGGGCGGCTTCAGAGTCGGACGACTTTGAAGCTGCCACTGTGTGAACCAGCACTAAGGTTCTCTAACAAGCCTCTGAGGGCTTCATTGAAGAGCTGTATTTATACTGAGATTTAATTACACACAGGTGGACTCTATTTACTAGTTAGGTGACTTCTGAAGGCAATTAGTTCCACTAGATTTTAGTCAGGGGTATCAGAGTAAAAGGGGCTGAATACAAATGCACGCCACACTTCTCAGATATTTATTTGTAAAAAAAATTGAAAACCATTTATACTTTTCCTTTCACTTCACAATTATGTGCCTCTTTGTGTTGGTTTATCACATAAAATTCTAATACAATACATTTACATTTGTGGTTGTAACATGACAAAATGTGGAAAATTTCAAGGGGTACGAATACTTTTTCAAAGCACTGTATTTTTCATTTCAGAGGTTTACAACGACTTTAATTCTAGTGACAATCTGCAGCATATGTGTCAACTTTTATTTTGCTCATATTTATTTATTTTTAATTCTTTAATTCTTTATGTAAAGTTTTTTTTGTCAGGACACAAGTTGACTGAAGATACAAAGCACTTAATATCCAGAATTAGTACAGTCAATTAAAAAAACAATCCAGTATACTGTATATGTATTAGTGAATAATATAATATATTATAATATAAAGAGCACCTCCTATTACACATCAGTGTCCAGGGGAGGGGATATCATCAGGTGTGTCCACGAATTAGGCAACCACTGGTTTTCTTTGGCTTTTTTATTTAGGAATTCAGGTGGGAGTATCACTAAGGTCTAGGGAAGGGAAAATACAGTATGTGTACTGGGTATGTGGAATTTTAAATTTAACATGGGTGTATATGTAGGCTGGGGTTGGCTGTAGTACTTCCTCCAACAATCCTGGGGAAGACAGTGATTCTATTGGTTAAAGAAGAACCACAAGATCTGGACGGCCATCTTGATGAAGGACCCTTTAAATATAGGGTCAACGTCATACAGTGTGCCGGCAGTGAGGCAGTAAGGTAGGGAGAGAGCTTCACGTTAGTAAAAATGCAGGTGCAGGAGTAGGGGGAGGTTCCAGATGAGTAGGGACAGGTAGGTTTCTATTCCAGGATTTCTCCGTTGCACCGAACCTGAACAGTCTGCCTCTGGCTCTTGTATATCACAGAGGCCTAGCGGAATCCAGTGCCATCTTACCTTGCCACCACCTCTCCAATGGAGCACTCCTCTGGCACTGTGAAATTGTAAGTAGAATTTGTAAACTGCTGAGTAAAGCCTACCTCTCTACCAGCATTCTGCAGGTTGTTTGTATTTTATACTGTAAATAAAGTACATTAAAGATTGATCACTGACTTCAGTATCTACACTTTTCATATTGATTCCACTTCACACAGAGGGCAAGTGCAGCAATTGTAAAATGATTCAATAATCCAATGAATGATTCAATTAAGAAATTGTGAGAAAAGCACTTGCACATGATTGGGTATTTAACGAGAACAATGGTTTTCTTTTCACAGAATTGGATAACTGAAGAATATTCTCAACATCTCTAGTAAATCAGTCTCAGTATGAGGGCTAGTTGGCTTACACAACACCTTCCAGTAATGGTACTGTAATGGCCCCATGGAGTGCTTTATATATTCTTACATAGATAAAATGTTCACATGCGGCAGTGATCTAATAAAAACAGTCTTTTATCTATGAGGAAGGAGAGATGAGAACCCTTCACCAGCTTCGGTGTATGGAAAGAGGCACACCACACTACACGTGAATCCAATCTGCTTACCAGAGATCACGATAAAGAAGGCATGGAACAACGACTTCCCGAAGGATCCCAGCTCCACCTTTCAATCACTGTAGTGTAGTTAGATTATGGTTCAATCGCACAGCAAGACCTGCATCTGATACTGTTCCCAGCCGAACAGCCACGATCACCAATAATCCGCAGGTGTCTCACCCAATTGAGAGGATAGCAACACCAAATGAAGAAAAAAGGCAGCAAATAGTGAAGCCCGTATTGCATAAAAATGTATTTAATGCAGTAACTTACATCACAGTACAGAAAAACAATCATCAATGATAAAAGCGGCGGCGGCTCTCAGTGTGCTTGTGTGCCAGCCAGGCTGACATTTTTCATCCCATTGGATATCATCAGAGGTATGGCTCTATGACACAAGCACGCCTATTTGAATGAGTCATGGCTGACACGATCACAGGAAGAACAAACCTCCTTAGTGACGCATTAGCCAGAAATAAGAAGAACTCACTTCTTGTATCTCTTGTTCATTGAGGTGTCTGATGGTACCGGGGGTCTTTGGTGGTCTGCAATATTATCCCTTTGGTGGTCCGTCACGTACATGAAGCACCTGTAAACCCCTTCATAAGTGGGTGGAACGCATCACACACCGCTCCTGCGTTCCATCACAAGGAAGTGGTTCTCAAATGACACGGACGGAGGAGGAACCTCCCATCCGGCAATGAGTAGTTGGAACGCATCACGTGCTGCGCTTGCGTTCCAACACTCTGAGATGCTGCACGAATGACGCGGACAGCAGGGGGGGAGCCCTTCGTCCATCACGTCAGCCGGGAATACACGTACTGAGCACTCCACGCTATCGTGCCAGTGCCCACTACTATTATTGCACAGAGCCCGCAATTTAATATAAGCAAAGACACATTATTATTATTATTATTATACAAGATTTATATAGCGCCAACAGTTTACACAGCGCTTTACAATGTATAAGGGGGACAACACAATTACAGTACAGTTCAATACAAAAGGTACAGGAGGGCCCTGCTCGTAGAGCTTACATTCTAAAGGGAGGGGGTGGTGGTACAAAAGGTAATAGCTGCAATGAATGATTTGATGGGGGTGGCTCAGGGACAGTTATGTGGGTGTGGGATAGGCTTCCCTGAATAAATGAGTTTTCAGGGATCTCCTAAAGGTGGGGGGGTGATCGGACATACTGGGGCAGGGAATTCCAGAGGATGGGAGAGGCTCTGGAGAAGTCCTGAAGGCGAGCATGGGAGGAGGTAACAAGGGAGCTAGAGAGCAGGAGGTCCTGGGAGGAGTGGAGGGGGCGATTTGGGCGATATCTGCAGATGAGGTTGGTGATGTAGATGGGGGCGATGTTGTGAATGGCCTTGTATGTTATGGTTAGTATTTTGAATCTTACACGGTGGGGTAGGGGAAGCCATTGAAGGGATTGGCAGAGAGGAGCAGCAGTCATGAATCGATTAGTGAGGTGTATTAGTCTAGCAGCAGCATTCATAATAGACTGAAGGGGGGATAGCCTGCTTAAGGGTAGGCCATTAAGGAGAGAGTTGCAGTAGTCAAGGTGGGAAATAATCAAGGAGTGAATAAGTTGCTTTGTGGTGTCATTAGTCAGGAAGGGTCGAATTCTGGAGATGTTGCGGAGGTTAAGGCGGCAGGATTCAGCCAGTGATTGGATATGGGGGCTTAAGGAGAGGTCAGAGTCAAGGATTACACCCAGGACCCTGGCATGTGTGGAGGACATGCACAATACATGTAAAACTATGACTAGAGGAGTGCAATATGACATTATAGGAGGCTCACTATAGTCATATAAAATATAAAAATAGTATACAAAGTATAAAAATAGCATTTTCTATAAAAATTAAATTTAAAAACACGTGAATAACGGTCCCCTAAGGCAACTCAATACTAGGATATTATTATTGACCAGTAGTGATACCCACCTGTATTCTATATATTCTTACATAGTTACATAGTTTATAAGGTTGAAAAAAAGACAAATGTCCAACCAGTTCAACCTATGTATGTGAAGAAGGAAGACATCTAATCTTTTTTTTAAGTTGTCGACACTCTTAGCTAGAACCACTTCCTGGGAGAAGAAGTTCGACATTTCAACTGCTCTAACAGTAAAGAACCCTTTACTCAATTTAAGGGTAAACATACTTTGTTCTAACCTTAATATGTGGCCATACAGTATCTCATAAATGAGATACACCCCGCACATTTTTGTAAATATTTTGTTATATCTTTTCATGTGACAACACTGAAGAAATGACACTTTGCAACAATGTAAAGTAGTGAGTGTACAGCTTGTATAACAGTGTAAATTTGCTGTCCCCTCAAAATAACTCAACACACAGCCATTAATGTCTAAACCGCTGGAAAAAAAGTGAGTACACCCCTAAGTGAAAATATTCAAATTGGGCCAAAAGTGTCAATATTTTGTGTGGCCACCATTATTTTCCAGCACTGCCTTAACCCTCTTGGGCATGGAGTTCACCAGAGCTTCACAGGTTGCCACTGGAGTTCTCTTCCACATTTCTATGATGACATCACGGAGCTGGTGGGTGTTAGAGATCTTGTGCTCCTCTGCTTTCCATTTGATGATGCCCCACAGATGCTCGATGGGGTTTATATCTGGAGACATGCTTGGCCAGTCCATTACCTTTATGCTCAGCTTCTTTAGCAAAGCAGTGGTCATCTTGGAGGTGTGTTTGGGGTCTTTATCATGTTGGAATACTGCTCTTCGGCCCAGTCCTCGAAGGGAGGGGATCATGCTCCGCTTCAGTATGTCACAGTACATGTTGGCATTCATGGTTCGCTCAATAAACTGTAGCTCCCCAGTGCCGGCAGCACTCATACAGCCCCAGACAATGACACTCCCACCACCATGCTTGACTGCAGGCAAGACACAATTGTCTTTGTACTCCTCACCTGGTTGCTGCCACACACTCTTGGCACTATCGGAACCAAATAAGTTTATCTTGGTCTCATCAGATCACAGGACATGGTTCCAGTAATCCATGTCCCTAGTCTTCTTGTCTTCAGCAAACTGTTTGTGGGCGTTCTTGTACCTCATCTTTATAAGAGGCTTTGACAGTCATGAAGACCAATTTGATGCAGTGTGTGGCGTATGGTCTGAGCACTGACGGGCTGCCCCCCCCCCACCCCTTCAACCTCTGCAACAATGCTGGCAGCACTCATATGTCTTTTTCCCAAAGACAACCTTTGGATATGACGCTGAGCATGTGCACTAAACATTTTTGGTCTACCATGGCGAGGCCTGTTCTGAGTGGAACCTGTCCTGTTAAACCACTGTATGGTCTTTGCCACCATGCTATAGCTAAGTTTTAGGGTCTTGGCAATCTTCTTATAGCCTAGGCCATCTTTATGTAGAGCAACAATTCTTTTTTTCAGATCCTCAGAGAGTTCTTTGCCATGAGATGCCATGTTGAACTTCCAGTGACCATTATGAGAGAGCGATAACACCAAATTTAACACACCTGCTCCCCATTCGAACCTGAGACCTTGTACCACTAACAAATCACATGACACTTGGGAGGGAAAATGGCCAATTGGGCCCAACTTGGACATTTTCACTTAGCTGTGTACTCACTTTTGCTGCCAGTGGTTTAGACATGAATGGCTGTGTGTTGAGTTATTTTGAGGGGACAGCAAATTTACATTGTTATACAAGCTGTACACTCACTACTTTACATTGTAACAAAGTGTCATTTCTTCAGTGTTGTGACATGAAAAGATATAATAAAATATTTACAAAAATGTGCGGGGTGTACTCACTTTTGTGAGATTTGTATGTCTTCTTCAGGGACCTTAGCGTGAACAATTTATTACAGTTACTGGGGTCACCTTTGATATATTTGTACATTATAATAATATCTCCTCTTAAGTGCTTCGTCTCCAGAGTGAATAACTGATATCTGTATACGCAGTCTTCATAGCTGAGGTCCTCCATCCCTCTTAAAAATGTTGTTGCCCTTCGCAAAAATCTTTCGAATTCAACAACATCTTTCCTGAGGACTGGTGACCAAAACTGAACTGCATATTTAAGATGAGGGTGAACCAGTGTTTTGTAAAGGGGCAGAATTATTGATTCATCTCTGGAATGTATGCCCTTAGGTGGAATACTCCAGCTTTGTTAGCTGCTGCTTGGCATTGCATGCTATTGCTAAAGGACACCCAAAAATCTCAAAGGTCAAGAAAAGTAGCTTGTCTGAATAGATATGGTCTAAGTCGGTTACACCTGTGCTGAAGAGGTTCTAATAGCTGTAAAGACCGTTTACAACCATGGTTGTCAACTTTCTTGATATGGGGGTCTTCAAGTGGTCCTACATAAAATTAAGTGACTATTCGGTCTTAGAGACAGCAGACACACAACTGAATATAGTCAAAAGACTTTGGGTGTGATACAAGAGATGGTCAGAAATAATAGAAATGGCCTGTGACTGTGGATATGATACAAGAGATGATAAAACACTGCAGAAATAATACGAGAACTTGTCAGAGATTGTGGATACAATAAAGGAGATGGTCAGAGACTGTGGACATGATACAAGAGATGGTCAAAGACTGTGGACATGATACACAAGCTTGTCAGAGATTTTGGACATGATTTAAGAGATGGTTAGAGACTGTGGGCATGACACAAGAGCTTGTCAGAGATTTTGGACATTAATTAAGAGATTTTTAGAGATTTTGGACATGATTCAAGAGATGGTCAAAGACTGTGGATATGACAGAAGAGCTCATCAGAGATTTTGGACATGACATAAGAGCTGGTCAGAGATTTTGGACATGATTCAAGAGATGGTTAGAGATTTTGGACATGATTCAAGAGATGGTAAAAGACTGTGGACATGACACAAGAACTCATCAGATATTTTGAACATTAAGAGATTTTTAGAGATTTTGAACATGATTCAAGACATGGTTACAGATTTTGGACATGATTCAAAAGATGGTCAAAGATTATGGACATTACACAAGAGCTCATGAGAGATTTTAAACATGACACAAGAGCTTGTCGGAGATTTAGGACATGATTCAAGAGATGGTTAGAGATTTTGGACACGATTTAAGAGATGGTGAAAGACTGTGGACATGACACAAGAGCTCGTCAGAGATTTTGGACATGATTTAAGAGATGATTAGAGATTTTGGACATGATTTAAGAGATTATTAGAGATTTTGGACATGATTCAAGAGATGGTTAGGGATTTTGGACATGATCCAAGAGATGGTCATAGACGGTAGACATGATTCAAAAGATGGTCAAAGACTGTGGACATGATACAAGAGCTGGTTAGAGATTTTAGTTATGATTCAAGAGATGGTTAGAGACTGTGGACATGATA
Organism: Aquarana catesbeiana; assembly: GCF_042186555.1. Lineage (NCBI taxonomy): Eukaryota > Metazoa > Chordata > Amphibia > Anura > Ranidae > Aquarana > Aquarana catesbeiana. Next base: position 667,234,300 of record NC_133327.1, on the reverse strand, counting down.
CAAGAAATGATCAAAGACTGCAGGGCATGATACAGGAGATGATCAGAGACTGGTGGCATGGTTCAAGAGATGATCAGACACTGTGAACATACTGCAGGCTGCTGTTAGAGACTGTGAAAATGATCTAGGAGTTGTTAGAAAAATGGAAACATACAGAGACAGTAATAGACTGGAGACATACTACATGAGATTACTAGATAGCATTGCTGCACCAGGGCAATAAGGGAGATGCAAATTAGTGTCTGCAGGGGCCGAGAGGGCTGCACAATAAGTGTGAAAGTGCTGCATGTGGTCCCTGGGCAGCGGGTTGGGCACCAGAGCTTTACAAGATTGAACCATGCCCCACCTTAGATACCTGTTTTGGGTTGAGTTGTCCTTTAATTTCACCAATATAATTGCAGTACCTTCTTTTTTATAGTAATGCTCAAATACAGCCCTCATTATGACATCCCACAGAAGCTGCTTATGTTTTTTATAATCTATAAAAGAGTCAGGAATAGGTGAACTAAATGAATTGCAGCTAACAATTTATTGCACATTATAAGGTAATGTCATCATACAATGTGTTCCATTTATGCAGAATCCATTTGTTTGTAATTCAGCTCACAGTATATTTTCCATCCTTGTTTGGTACTTTCCTCATCTCAAATTAATGACCTGAATCTCTCCGATAATTCAGCACATAACCCATAAACGCACTTTGTATACTGGAGTATTGGAGAATATTTACTGGTTTAATTATTTATATCTCGGCTCTTAATTTCATCTGAAATATTTATATATACTTTCTGTGCTGCAAATCTCTGAAATTAGTGTATGGATGATGTAAGGCGCTCAGTTTTAAAATATTCACTGGGATAGCAACCAGAAATGATTAGGAAAGATTGTTATGAATGCAGAAAATGATTCATTCTAAAAGGTTGCATCATGTTAAAAAAATGCCATTGATATTACCTGATAATTGTTGGAATAATGGCAAAAAAAGGAACAAAGGGTTCACATTGTTGAAATTAAAGCTTGTTTTTAGTGTATTTGTTTACCCAGCCCTTGCGTCATTTTTGGTCCGTCGGAATAGCATACAGACGAGCGGTTTTCCCGATAGGAACTGATTCTGTCGGAAAGATTTGAAATATGTTCTATTACTGGATCCGTCAGAATGTTAGAAAGAAAAAGTCCAATGAAGCCCACACACGATCGAAATGTCCGACGGAATGATTCCGATGCTCAAAATTTTTTGGGGGGGCGCAAACTAACTGAAAAATTCTGAAACAAAAACATTAATTGCAGCCTCACTGTGACCATCATATGCAGCCACTGTGCCCATCATATGCAGCACTGTGCCATCAAATGCAGCCACTGTGCCCATCATATGCAGCCAACTATGACCAGCAAATACAGCCACTCTGCCCATCATATGCAGCCACTCTGCCAATCATATGCAGCCAACTGTGCCCATCATATGCAGCCACTGTGCCCATCATATGCAGCCACTGTGCCCATCATATGCAGTCACCTGTGCCCATCATATGCAGCCAACTGTGCCCATCATATGCAGCCAACTGTGCCCATCATATGCATCCAACTGTGCCCATCATATGCAGCCAACTGTGCCCATCATATGCAGACTATGTGCCAAGCAAATGCAGCCAACTGTGCCCATCATATGCAGACTCTGTGCCAATCATATGCAGCCACTCTGCCAATCATATGCAGCCAACTGTGCCCATCATATGCAGCCACTGTGCCCATCATATGCAGCCACCTGTGCCCATCATATGCAGCCAACTGTGCCCATCATATGCAGCCAACTGTGCCCATCATATGCATCCAACTGTGCCCATCATATGCAGCCAACTGTGCCCATCATATGCAGACTATGTGCCAAGCAAATGCAGCCAACTGTGCCCATCATATGCAGACTCTGTGCCCATTATATGCAGCCACCTGTGCCCATAATATGCAGCCAACTGTGCCCATTATATGCAGCCAACTGTGCCCATCATATGCAGCCAACTCTGCCCATCATATGCAGACTCTGTGCCCAGCAAATGCAGCCAACTGTGCCCATCATATGCAACCTCTGTACTCATCAAATGCAGCCAACTATGCCCCATCAATTGCAGCCTCTGTGCCCATAATATGCAGCCACTGTGCCCCACAAATGCAGCCAACTGTTCTCCATCAATTGCAGCCACTGTGCCCCCCTTGCCCGCCCGCTGTCTGCCCGGCACTTACCCCATTATGGTAGTGGGTCAGGCAGCAGGTCAGACGGCAAGCTGTGGGATGGGTAGCGTGGCGATGGATGCTGTGTCCTCCGTGCGTGTCTTCTTCCTGTTTTGCTAGGCGGCCAATGGGATCACCTCTGCCTTCAGCCAATCAGGTGCCCGGTATTACATTCGCACCTCCTGATTGGCTGAGAGGCGGTTTTGTGTTAGCAAAGCATATATTCATTTGCTTTGCTAACACACCTGGGAGCACTGCGAGCGCAATGGTTTGCGCTCGCAGTGCACCTTTTTTGAAGCCTATTAGAGCCTATGGCTCTAATCAGGTGCTTCAAAAACACTGCCCCCGCCACTGTAATTCAGGCACCCGAAAAGGGGCTGGACGCCTGAATAGGGAGTGGCTACAGCATCCGTGGATAGATTCATGCAATGCATGAATCTATCCATAGTACACAGAGGGGGTGGCTGGTGAGAGGGGGCGTCGCCCTTACTCCCTTAATGGACGCTTGTATCTCTGTTGTCCTTGATCCCAAATCCAGATTGACTCTGTTATTGACCTGCCTCTGGATTTCCCCTGCCTGTTTAAGTCTGCAGCCTACCTGTGTTATCAACCTTGACCTGGATTCTTGACCAAGATTTTGCCCACCTCGTTGACTGCACATTGCCAACCTTTGTTTATCTCTGACCTTAATCCTTCTTGAGATCATTGCTGGATGGTTTTCAACTTGTATCTCTGTTATTCTTGATCCCAAATCCGATTTGACTCTGTTACTGACCTGCCTCTGGATTACCCCTGCCTGTTTATGTCTGCTATCTACCTGTGTTACCGACCCCGGCCTGGACTCTTGACCAAGATTTTATTCCTAGTTGACCGCATGTTGCCAACTTCTGCTTTTCCTTGACCATGGTCTTCTCATGATTTAGTGCCTTTTTGCCCTGTTGTTACCAAACTCAGTTTGTGACCCGGCTCTGCTCTCTACTGGTCTGGGTGAAGTTGTGTTGCCCTTATCGCATCTGCTTACCTGGCACCAGTGCCCCAGCAGTCCCTGTCTCAACTTCCAGGGGTGCCCAGATGGGAATTATGCAGGAAGCCACCTTCATCAGCTCCTCATACAAGTACGAGACACAAACATCTGTAAGGGTAGATTTAGACATGTGTCTAAATCTCCTGTTACTTTGACACCCAATCCAGGTTCGGATCACGCTTTGGAGCATCACAGCAGGCTATAGAAACCTTACAAGAGGACCTCAATAAATTAATTGGGTAGGCAACTACATGGCAAATGAGGTTTAATATTGAAAAATGTAAAGTAATGCACTTGGGGGTTAAAAATATAAATGAAAGTTATTTACTAGGGGGAGAACCTCTGGGGGAATCAAGGATGGAGAAAAATCTGGGGGTCCTAGTAGAAGACAGACTGAGCAATAACATGCGATGCCAAGCTGCTGCAAGCAAAGCTAGCAGACTATTAGCATTAATTAAAAAGGAAAATTACTCCAAAATTACTCCAAAAATAAAACTATAATCCTGACACTTTATAAATCTCTGGTTCAGCCACATCTGGAGTATTCTGTCCAGTTATGGTCACCAATCCTCAGGAAGGACATGCTGGACCCGAAAGAGTCCAGAGAAGGGCAACTAAATTAATAAGGAGACTGGAAGACCTCAGTTATGAGGAATGACTACAAGCACTAAACGTATTCTCCCTGGATAAGAGACGCTTGAGAGAAGATATGAGAGCAACATACAAACATCTCAATGGTGATCCCAGTGTAAGTAGGAAACTATTCAGTCTCAGGGAGTGTAAGAGGACACGGGGACACACGATGAGATTGGAGGAGAAGCAGTTTAACCTTAAAGAGGAACTCCGTCTGATCTGCCCATATTTCCCAACACTTACCTGATGGTGGTATCTGCCAACTTCAGATACTCACCCATCCAGTGGATCCAGCGTTGGCCTGCTGAGATCATCTGACGCCCAGCCACATCTTTGTCCCACACCACCATGTTGTATCTGACGTCATCGAGTGGCCCACCGACTCTTCTGGGTTCAGCGGGCAGGCCTCTCAATGGTGCGTCAATAGGCCCGCCCCGTCCACCTGTCCTTCAATGAAAACCTATGCCTCCTGGGATATCTGACGTACATATCCCGGGCACCGCGGGCAGTGTGTACGTCACTCGCCTAAGGTGAGTTATGTGATTGGGGAGGCGGGGCAGACTTTTATTCGAAAAAAAAAGGCATAAGCGAAAACAAAAAAATTACCTGATTCTTCCAGAGGATGGGAGGAGGGGTGGAGAGGAAGGATCTTCCTTGGGAGGGTGAAGCTCTGCTTTAAGCTTGTGTAGGGGGTTTTTCACTGTCAGGGCAATAGGGATGTGGAACTCTCTTCCACAATCGGCGGTGTCAGCGGGGAGTATTGATAGTTTTAAAAGACTTTTGGATGTGCATCTAAGCAAACACAGTATACAGGGATATGGGAAATGATTATCAACAAACGCACACACCAACACAGGTTGAACTGGATGGACTAGTGTCTTTATTCAACCTTACCAACTATGAAACTATGAAGGCTACTGATAGGCGGTGAGGAAGTGATGAGACACCACCTACAGGCCTTTTTTAGCCCCATTTTTGCCAACAAACTTGCCACAACCACGTGCATTGCACGCATCCAAATGCCCCATTCATCAGGGTTAAAGTACAGAGTTGAAAAAAACGATTAAAAAAAAATAAAATCTAACATCATAATCACCAATAAAAAAAATCGTATTTTTTTTTCTTTTGATGGTGATTAAAAAAGTATCCTACTTTTTTTTTTTTTTTTTGAAAAGTTTTATTTATTGTTTTTTTTTAACATACCATAACAAGTACATACAAGACCCATTGGGCCACACACAAAATAAACTATTTACAGTTCTTCAGCATTGGCTCTCTCCTCCTTCCTCCAGACCTTCGTTCAGTAAAAATAAAAAAATAAGATAATAGTAATTAGGCCACCTTTTCACAATATCAGTCAATGAAAAATTTAGATAGTTACATACATGTTAAAATCCACTGTAAGCATATTCCATTAGGTACCACTCAATCCGCCACCGTAGTTTCACTATTCATCCAACTACCCCACACTTTATCAAATTTTTGTGGTATGCCCCTGCTAATATATGTAGCCTTGTATAAAGGTGCAGCCCTATTCACCACACCCTTCCACGCTGATACAGATGGAGGATTAGGCTTTTTCCATGACAACACTATAATTTTTCTAGCGTAATAGATTAGGATCGTTAGCAAAGTACGAGTCACTCTCTTTGGGGCTAGATTGTCCACCAACCCCAAAAGGCACACCTCTATTGTGGGCTGTATAGGAATGGCTGTTACTTCTGCTATACATTCTGTAACTCCCTTCCAAAATGCTTGAATGTATGAGCAATTCCAGAAAATATGCATGAAATCAGCAGTGAGGGAGCTGCACCACCAGCAACTAGGTGACCGGGTAGGGAACATTCCAGCTAATCTAGCTGGAGTAAGATATATGCGATGAAGGCATTTGAATTGAATGAGTTGGTCTCTAGCAGAAACCAATCTAGTAAAATTAATGTCTAATACATCGTCCCAGTAAAAAGTATCCTACTTTGACACTGTCCTACATCAGTGCTTGACCTCACAAATGCGCCTCTGGAAGAATGATCAAACATTCCCATAGACACACTCCTAAACCTTGTGGGCAGCCTTCCCAGAAGAGTTGAAGCTGTTATAGCTGCAAAGGGTGGGCCAACTCAATATTGAACCCTACGGATTAAGACTGGATGCCATTAAGGTTCATGTGCGTGTAAAGGCCGGCATACCAATACATTTGGTAATATGGTGTATTTTACTCCATGCTCCAATTAGAAAGCAGTCATTTGAGATCTGGTCTTTTCCATACACATTTGCTGGGAATAAGTCACAGTAAATGGCTGGGCAAATTTTCGATCATGCAGATCCCTGACATGAAAAGTTCCTATAAGCATGCAGAATATTTCCTGGCAGAAATCAATAAAACCTGTTTTATGAAAGCTGCCACTTTGTATGACTCATTCCGCGCCTGTATTTCAAAGCTTATCTGTTTTCTGCTACATCACAGAAAGCCTTGGCGCCTGCAAAAATATTTTCATTATGATGGAATTTGTGTACAGACTTTGCTTGAAGTTTTCAGTGTTTTTTTTTTTTTATTTTTCTGATTTGCTCTTTTACAAGCTTGGAATATGCTCGGGTTTAAAAATAAGGCAGCAGTTGTGTACAAATGAGATGGATGGGAAGAAAGGAAACACAATGAATCTCACAAAGCAGATCATTGCTTCTTCTTCTGGAAAATAAAAAAGATTCAGCATATATATATTTATGATAGTACTGTGCATTCCACTGTTTTTTATTTATTTTTTATTTAAAGGGAAAATATGGTGTATTTCTACTGAGTATACATTTTGAGTTATAATTTCTGTTTTTACCACTTTTTTTGAAATATGTCTTTCATATTTTAAATGCTTGCCTGTTCATGTTTTTGCTATAGTATTAAATGTAGAGATTTGCTAATTAGCCACTAGAGGGAGCTCTAAGTGGATCACATTTGGTTGATATGAAATGTGAGTATATCACCACTAGCAGTGTATTTAAAGCGGTATTAAACCCAAAAGCAAACATTTATTATATTGCAGCTTATCAATTCTTAGAAGTGATGGCTGCATTCTGTTTCTTTTTTTTGGCTTTCTTTCTTCTATTTTCATCTGGCAAGCCAGCCAGTAAGTTGGTTGTTTTTCAAAAACACAAACTATCCAGCACAATGTATCAGTTTACATAGGCGTGACAAACCACTTAACACCGACAGGGGTGCTTTCAATGTTCAGCTTTTATTTATTTATACAAAACCTTTAACCCAAAAGGGGGAAAAAAAATCAGTTTGCTGTAACTGCTTATAAAGTGTGAGCTGGAGTTTGGCTTCAATTTGTTAGTGCTTCTAAATTGGCTGATACATTTAACCCCCCCCCCCAGGCTGATAATGCTGCTGTCCGTTGTGCCTCCTGTTCTCATTACTCCAGAGTTGTGTCTCACTATTACAGGACGTGTGTTACTGGCCAGATCACCAGATTAAAACAGAGAGGAAAAAAGCAAAGAAAATAAATGAAGCCACCACATCTAATGATTGGTAAGCTGCTATATATTACATTTTTGGTTTTGGGTTTAAAGTATCACATAATAAAAACTGGTCAACATCAAATGGGGTATTACATGCTGTTCACACTCACTCAGTCACTATGAGATTTGTTTTCTGTATTCTGCAAGCAACCTGTTTAATCCTGCTGCTCTTTATCTCCCCCTTCTGTCCATGTCCCCAATTCAGATGGAGATTTTGCAGAGCAGTGTTGGCAGCTCTGCACATGCTCAGTTTTCAGTGAGTTTCTATGCTGAGCATTTCCTCCCTATCACATCTGAGCAGCCCATATGACTGTAGAGCTTTTTTTAAATTTTATTTTGAACATGTGACCAGCAGCAGAGGACTAGAAGCTCCTCCTGCTTATGTTTCCCTGCAGACAGGCTGGGAGAGAGCTGGGTCCTGTGGCAGCTGAATATCGATTAGGAAAAAGGTACTTAGATTTTTTTAAATTAAAATAATTACAGTGCCGTCATTCCCATACAGAAATAGAAAGGGTAATGTTAATTAAACAGTGTGTGTTTATTATCACTTTAATAATGCTTTGAAGTGTAACTAAAGGGAAAACTTTGAACTTTTACATTTTAGGTTTACAGTATGTAATGTCCAAACTTTTCTAAGTTTTGGATAATATAGGTAGGGAAACTCTGTCAATTTTTTTTTTTTTTTAATTTCTGTCTGTGTCTCCACTAGGTATTTTCACTCTCTCTGTTTGTCCTGGTGACCATGGTCATGGAGACAGAAAGTGTTGGGAAACCCAAACTTTACCAGTTGGCACCAGAACAGGAGGTAAGGGATATTATTTCAATGGGGACACCTGTTTCGGTGTCAACTGTCTAAGATGGAAATTCTGCCGACTCTGAAAATTCTCATTGCATCTCCCGGAACAGGATGTAAAGTGTAATCTCTCTAACAGGACACAGGCAATTAAAAAAAAATGTTTTTAAAGCAGAAAACTTGAGCCCCACAAACTGGTCCCAAACTAGTCCCAAGTGTGGCTCGGGGTGAAATGTCAGTACCATTAGCGGTAACCCCCGAGCCACACTCCGGATTGCATCGCTGGATCCTGGAAGAGGTGACCTTCCTTGTCTCTGGGATCTCGCGATGTGCTCCCGCTGTGTCCGGCGGCCGGATCTTATGTCCGATACCCTGTGTGTTCCGGCTTCCCTGCGAAGAGGGGTGGAACCAGCGGCAGATTCAAAATGTGTAAAATACAACACACACTCAATACATTATAATCTTATTTGATTAATTACTGTATCAAATTATTTGACCTTAGTTTGCCCCCCCAGTGCTTTGTCCAGTGCCCTTGCCTGCAGTTTTACTGTACTTTCTGGCTGGAAACTGGAGAACGACCATAGCATCCAAAAAGCGTGCCTCTACATCAAAAGCTGTTTACGACCTGCTGGAAAACATCTTTACCAAGATCGGTGTAGCGGTGTGTCAGACTGACACACTGCTCCACCGATCGCCGCGATGCGCGCCCCCACGGGCGCGCGGCGGCATGTTATCCTGAAGGACATCATATGACGCTCAGTCAGGATAACTGAACCACCGCCCGCCCGTCAATCTGCTATAGGTCGGGCGGGAAGTGGTTAATTCACTCCAACACAGAAAATCAGTCCTTGGCTTGTTTTTGTTGTTTTATTAGGGGATGATAACTTGCATGGGGTAGGGAAATATGAGATGCCCAACTTGAAATGTCCAGGACACAGACAAAAACTTCCTCCCTATTTACAAAGCAATCCTCTTCTTCCTTCCACCTGCACACACTTGGTTCACTATGTACAGCACCTGCTGATCACTCCAGTGGAATTAACAGTTTTTTTGTCAATTCAGCAACAGCCTATTACAGGATAGAAACATCCCGTTGCTGTGTGGATCAGTTTAGTACATTGTGGGGTAAACAGCATCTCCTTCTGCCTTCCTGTAGACACTGAGTCCAATTCTACCACTGCAGATGACTCTCTAGCCTACCTGGCTACCACCAGCCTACTTGGCTGCTTGCTTCCCTCAGTCTTCCTGACATGCACACACAGGGATTCCCAGGGTAAAGGTTAGAGGAAGCCTTGGCAAATCGTAATCTTCAAGAGAGCACAGATACAGCTGACAGTGTCTCCCCTTGACTTGTCCCTGCACCGTGCTGATCTACTCACTGTCTCTCCTTGTTCTCTCCCACTGCCTCTCCGGTCTGAATCCCTCCAACTGCATCCTGTGGTGGGAACCTTCCAGGTTAGCTATCCTGAGCTCCAGCCCGAGGTAAACCCCCTGCCCGGCAGGGGTCCCTCAAGGGCCACCAACAGCCTCTCCTCAGCACTGCTTTTCTATTTTCCACCCGACTCCCTTTGCTGTCATGGCCCTTTCCCTTTTATGGGCTTCTCAGTCCCCTGCCAGACCAACTTCTGGGCCCACATAAGTTCCAGACAGCCCCTCCTAGCCCCCCGCCCCCTATCTTCTAGAATGTCCTCAAACACTCTAGAAACGGTGGGGGCACCAGAGAGCTGCCAGGATGAGTCATCAAGCCCTGAACTCTTGTAACCCTGACCCCATTACAGACTCACCAGTTAGTCAGAGTATAGTTTGCCTACTCTCACTGCTAGTAGCACACACTAGAAGGTGCTACATAGGTTTAAAACTTAGAGTGGTTCTAAAGTCTGAAGGTTTTTCACATTAAAGTGGTTTTAAACCGCAGGTGATAAAAAAAAAAATCCCTGCAAGGCAATGTCATAATGTACTATTATGCATTGCATACTAGCACATCATGATAGAATGTCACCGGCTGACATCGTCAATGTCAATGGCTGACATCTTCCTGACATCTTCCCCCGGTCTTCCTTCCGGGTTTGCAGCCTTCGGCTATATGAGTGGGCTGGGGGTGCGATGACATCACGTTTCCGGCATGAGCTCTGAAGTTCCGGCACTGTAAGCCGGACTTTCAGAGCGCATGCGCCGGTGATGTCATTGGCTGCATGCACTTTGAATATCTCTTAAACTGTGCAAGTTTAGGAAACATTCACAGTACCTACAGGTAAGCCTTATTATAGAAATGATGTAACAGAGTTTACTACCACTTTAATGCATTCTGTACTGCTTTCCTTCTATTCCTTCTATTCCTATTCTTTTTTTTCCTACAGGCTAATTCTTACCGGTCTTTGTAAAGATGATTGCTTTTGTATTTTGTATGTACAGCCATGGCCAAAAGTTTTGAGAATGACACAAATTTAAATTTTAACAAAGTCTGCTGCCTCAGTTTTTCTGATGGCAATTTGCATATACTCCAGAAGTTATGAAGAGTGATCAAATGAATTGCAGATAAATACAAAGTCCCTCTTTGCCATGAAAATTAACTTAATCCCATGAAAAAACATTTCCAATGCATTTGTGAAGAAGACTTCAGAGTGCCCAAGAAAGACCAGCAAGCCCCAGGACCGTTTCCTACAGTTGATTCAGTGGCAGGTTTTGGGCACCACCAGTGCAGAGCTTGCTCAGGAATGGCAGCAGGCTGGTGTGAGTACATTGGCATGCAAAGTGAGGAGAAGACTTTTGGAGGATGGCCTGGTGTCAAGAAGGGCAGCAAAGAAGCCACTTCTCTCCAGGAAAAACATCAGGGACAGACCGATATTCTGCAAAAAGTACAGGGATTGGACTGCTGAAAGGTGAGCGCTACCATCAGTACTATGTCATGCCAACAGTAATCGACAACAAGCATTCAGAGACCATTCATGTTTAGGGTTTCTTCTCAGCCAAGGCAGAGGGCTCACTCACAATTTTGCCTAAGAACACTATGAATAAAGAACGGTACAATAACAACCTTCGAGATCAACTTCTCCCAACTATCCAAGAACAGTTTGGGGACGAACATTTACTTTTCCAGCAAGATGCAGTACCTTGCCATAAGGCAAAAGTGATAATTAAGTGGCTTGGGGAGCAAAACATCGAAATTTTGGGTCCATGACCAGGAAACTCCCCAGACCTTAATCACATTGAGAATTTGGTCAATCCTCAAGAGGCGGGGGAACAAAAAACCCCCCACAAATTCTGACAAACTCCAAGCATTGATTATGCAAGAATGGGCTGCCATCAGTCAGGATTAGGGATGAGCCGAACACCCCCCGGTTCAGTTTGCACCAGAACCTGCGAACTTCGCACGAACATTAGAACCCCATTGAAGTTTATGGGACTCGAACGTTCAAAATCAAAAGTGCTAAATTTAAAGGCTAATTTGTCCTAAAAAGGGTTTGGGGACCCGGGTCCTGCCCCAGGGGACATGTATCAATGCAAAAAAAAGTTTTACAAATGGCCCTTTTTTCTGGAGCAGTGATTTTAATGATGCTTAAAGTGAAAAAAAGTGAAATATTCCTTTAAATATCGTACCTGGGGGGTGTCTATAGTTGCCAGTAAAGTGGCGTGTTTCCCGTGCTTTGTCCCTGCACAAAATGACATTTTTAAAGGAATAAAAGTCATATCTAAACTGCTTGCGGCTTTAATGTAATGGTTTGTTGTTAAGAAGAATCTGTTTGTAATTTTGAACTGGTACATTTTTAAAGTGTAGCTCCAGCCAAAAAATCTATTTTTAAGCTTTTTGGAAAACATAGGGAAGGGTTATAACCCCTGTGACATACAGGAGAGAATTTTCCTTTCTAGGGGTAGATTTCATCACACTTCCTGTTGTCTCCTTCCGTTTGCAAGTAGGAGTCATTTGTAGGTTGGATGTTTGAAAGTAGGGGCCTGCCCTATATACTCTGCAGAAATTGCGGCCTTAGGTGTTGCCACAACACTGTAAGCCCTCACAGTTACTCTTGGTGGGTGCAGGAACGGGCTCTGCTGTGAAATATTAGATCAAGAATTGTAATTACATGCCCTGTTGAACAGGGTCAGAAAAATTGGGCCTTTGGTGGTGGTGGTGCTGGTGCCATAACACTGTAAGTCCTCACAGTTACTCTTGGTGGGCGCAGAAACGGACCCTGCTGTGAAATATTAGATCAAGAATTGTAATTACATGTCCCTGTTGAACAGGGGCAGAAAAATTGGGCCTTAGGCACTGGTGCCACAACACTGCAACCCCTCACAGATACTTTAGTTGGAATGCAGGAACGAGCCCTGCTGCAAAGTATTGCATCAAAAATTGTAATTACACGCCCCTGTTAAACAGGGGCTGAAAAATTGGGCCTTAGGCACTGGTGCTGGTGCCACAACACTGCAACCCCTCACAGATACTCTATGGTTGCTGGAACCAATCAGACCTTGGGGCTGCGGACTAAAAAATTGTCTGAACCCATCGGTCAGACTGCCACCTTCTCCACCGCCCCTTCTTTGACTGACCGAAGCCTCAGCAACACGTTGTCCAGGAACAGGAGTTTGTAACCTCCCAGTCTCTGGGAAAGCATTGCACAGACCTTTCTGCATGGCCTCCCGAAGATGTTTCATCCTCTGCTCCCTCTGCGATGGCAAGATAAGGTTACCTTACCTTACCCTTGTAAAGTGGATCAAGGAGGGTTTCCAGCCAGTATAGATCCCTCTCCTTGATGCCATGAATACGAGTATCCTTCCACAGGCTGTCACGTACCTGGTAGGTTTTGAGCCTGAATTGCAGAGAGAGACCTCCCTTACAGCTCCCACTCCCGTCCCTCTGGAATGGAGAGAGATTGCCCAGGAGTGAGGAGTGGTATGGGTGCCTGGCAGGATCAACAGTCACCAGAAGTTCAGGAGTGGTGGCACCCTCTGGAACCAGAAGCTGAAGAGGAGACTGGAATGCAGAATGGACCAGGAACCACAGCAGGTAAGTAGGCAGGAACTGAAGTGCTGGACAGGAACCAGGAACAAGCAGTAGGTAGCAGACTGGAACACTGGACTGGAACCAGGAACAAGCAGTAGGTAGCAGACTGGAACGCTGGACTGGAACCAGGAACAAGCAGCAGGTAACAGACTGGATACTGGAGCGCTGGACTGGAATCAGGAACAAGCAGCAGGTAACAGACTGGATACTGGAGCGCTGGACTGGAACCAGGTACAAGCAGCAAGTAACAGACTTAATACTGGTGCGCTGGACTGGAACCAGGAACAAGCAGCAGGTAACAGACTGGATACTGGAGCGCTGGACTGGAACCAGGAACAAGCAGCAGGTAACAGACTGGATACTGGAGAGCTGGACTGGAACCAGGAACAAGCAGCAGGTAACAGACTGGATACTGGAGCGCTGGACTGGAACCAGGTACAAGCAGCAGGTAACAGACTTGATACTGGTGCGCTGGACTGGAACCAGGAACAAGCAGCAGGTAACAGACTGGATACTGGAGCGCTGGACTGGAACCAGGAACAAGCAGCAGGTAACAGACTGGATACTGGAGAGCTGGACTGGAACCAGGAACAAGCAGCAGGTAACAGACTGGATACTGGAGCACTGGACTGGAACCAGGAACAAGCAGCAGGTAAAAGACTGGATACTGGTATCAGGCAGAGAGATGGTCAAACAAGCCGGTGGTCAGTATTGGGCGGACAGCAGAGGTACCAGGGATAACACAGAAGAATGGTCAGGCAAGCCAAGGGGGTCCGGTGCAGGCGGATAGCAGGATGGTCTAACAGGAAGCCGGGTCAGATAACAGAGTATACAGATCAGATCAGGTTTAGGTACACAGAACGCTGTAGAGCAGACAGCGGGGACTGAGTGTGACAAGCCGGTTTAAATAGCCCGCCTGACACCAGCGGGAGTGCGCGCGCGTGCCCGTGCGTGACAGCACCCGTGGACGCGCGCGCATGTGCGGTAGAGCCCGTGGCCGTGTTCCCGTGCGTCTGGATCGCCAATTACTGGCAGGATCTTCATGACACAGGCTTTGCAGGATCAGGGAGGCCATGCAGTGTAGGTTTGTTGAGGCATTCGGTCCAGAGTCCTCTGGGTCACTAAGGACCACATGATCCGCAGCCACCTCCTCCCAGCCACGTACAAGTCCATGGGTTTCTTGGGAGTGTAAATGATCCCTTAAAGACTGCTGCTGATGCTGAGTGCCAGGCTCCATCTCCATGCTGACACAATCCTCCTCTTCCTCCTCCTCCTCCTCGTCCTCATCCTCTTCCTGCGTGATCGGCGGGCTATTGCTACTACTGTGCCCATCAATTACCGCCACTGTGCCCATCAATTGTCGCCACTGTGCCCATCAATTGCTCCCACTGTGCCCCATTAAACGCAACCACTGTGCCATATCAAATGCTGCCAGTGTGCCCCCCCACCGGCCCACCATCTTCACTTACCTGTCTCGGTGGGACAGCTCCTCGATGTCTTCTCCCGTCCTCTCTTCCAGTCTGCAGCCAATCAGGTGACAGATAACAGATCTGAGCACCTGATTGGCGGAGAGGCGGTTTAGTGTTAGGAAAGCGAATATTCATTTGCTTTTCTAACACAGCTGAGTGGCCTGCGAGTGCCCAGCATGGCGCTCGCAGGTCACTTTTTTTGACTCCTATTAGAGCCTACGGCTCTAATCAGGTGCTTCAAAACCACCCCCCGCCACTGTAATTCAGGCGCCCTGCGCCCGAAAAGGTGCCAGGCACCTGAATAGGAGGTGGGAGTGGCGGCCATAGATAGATTCATGCAATGCATGAATCTATCTATTGGTGCTAGAGTGGGTGGCAGGAGAGAGGGGGCAGCGCCTGTGCGCCCTTAATGCACGGGTTGCCACTGCTTCTTTCTATTCCTGTGCATTCTTCACAGTGACCATTTTCACTAAGGCCAGAAGAAAACATCTACAGTCAGGGCTTTTTTTCAGCTGGAACTTGGTGGAACTCAGTTCCATCACCTCTGCCTCAGGCCCTCTGCTTCCTGCTCAACACTATCACTTGTAAACACAGAAATTTGGCTTCTATGTTTACAAGTGACAGCTTGTCTCCCAACATCCCCCACAGATCTGATCTCCTGAGTGACTCCGACTGAGTGCATGATGGAGACAAGGGAGATGCAGGTGCTGACCCCCCCACTAGATGATCTCCCTGCAAGTGAGAGAGGCAGAGCCACCTACAGTGTGTGGGTAAGTACTAGAGCCCCCTAGGTGCTTCAGCTTAATACAGGAACGCAATTAAGACAAGTGGAAGATGGGGGAGCTTTTAATGAGGAAAAAGATAGGGGCAGTGGAAGGGGGGTTGCATGCAGAGGTCAGAGCTGAAGAGGGGTGAAAGTGAGGTGTGACTAGGGGATGCAGAGGTAGGCAACTGTTGAAGAAGGCTAATGCCGCGTACACACGGTCGGATTTTTCAGCTACAAAAGTCAGACAGCCCGTCCAACAGACTTTCAACAGACTTTCGACTGACTTTTGGCAGACTTTCAGCAGACTTTCTAATGACCGGACATTGCCAACACACGATCACGATCAAAAGTCCGACGGATTCGTACGTGATGACGTACACCGGACTAAAATAAGGAAGTTGATAGCCAGTAGCCAAAAGCTGCCCTAGCGTCGGTTTTTGTCCGTTGGACTAGCATACAGACGAGTATTTCTGGGTCCGGCGGAGTTACAACGTAAAGATTTGAAGTATGTTCCAAATCTAAAGTCCATCAGATTTGCGACTGGAAAGGTCCGCTGAAGGTCCGGTGAAGCCCACACACGATCGGATTGTCCGCCGGATTTGGTCTTTCGGCGTCCGTCGGACAAGTCCGGTCGAAAAGTCCGACCGTGTGTACGCAGCATAAGTCATGCACTCTGTGTAGTGCAGCACACCCCTGAACTCTGCACCCTGTGTGTAACAACCCCCGAACTCTGCATTCTGTACATAATGCACTCCTGGTATTTAATGCCCCTGTGTGTGTATGTGTGTGTGAGGGGGGGTTGGGGGGTCGTGGTTGAGTTCCTGCACCTATTTTCTGAGAAAAAAAGGCCTGTCTACAGTACATTTACTTATTGAAACTCTGGGTTTTCCTCCTAGAACATGTTACAGTGCACATCATCTGAGGGGGAATGCACTAGTAATATAACCTTCCCAGAATACAGCTGTAAGGTCAGGGTTACATCACCAGTGCCTCACTCAACCATGAAGTGGAAAAACAGTAATTGTATGTAAAAAACAAAATGTTTAACTTAAGGTTGTAAGATGATTTCATATGTTGATGTGATTTTTAGTGAAAGGGAGGAGAGGAGGGAGTCTGCACTTTTGGTCACCAAAAAAGATATATTAAAATATTTACAAAAATGTGAGGGGGAGTACTCACTTTTGTGAGATACTGTACAAAGTTGCATTAGTCCAAGCTGGAGCGATGTAAATTTATAAAAATATCTCTCTCTTGAATTCTTCTTTAAGGAGTATTGACTTTAATGAACAGATGGCTATACAGGACTGAACTTACATCTAGAGCCAAAACATCGACAAGGCAAGGTAGGCAGTATCCTAGAGCCAGATGGATGCAGTAAATCAGAGGGATAATGCAATTGGTCTAAGCTGTGTACCTTACAGTCATTTTGCAAAGGAGGATGCAATTGTAGGCATGTGGTATATGATGGGACCAATCCAAGGCAGACTATACAGATGGAACAGCTTCTCTGTGCCTATTGCAATCCTTATCAATGTCAACTGAAGGGATGAGTGGCCACAGCTCTAATTTTGCCTATGGCCCCATTCTGTCTTCGTTCTTCTGCTTATAGTCACTCATTTTTTTTTTTTAGAAAAGTAATGCATTTAAAATGTTGCTCAACATATGTTTACACTGGTATTATTATCCTGAAGAAGCAAAATACTGATGTAAAGGGACTAAGAGTGTGGGGCCCAGAAATAAAATATTTTACATTTTTTTAGTCACTCATAGAGATGTATGGCTTTTAGTCTACATATGTTAATATCCATATTTTTAAAATATATGTAAACTGGATATTGTCCTCTGATTAGGTGTTACTGATGTGTAGCTGAAGATCACAATGAAGGATGGGCCTGACCAACCATGTTGTCTGCAAGGGGTGTCTGGGTCAAAGGACTGGCTGGACAGAATTACAAATTGTTTTGCAAGTAGGTCAGTTCCTATATTTGTACTTCAGCTGTGCATTTAGCTGTTTTCCCGGAGTTCAGCTTTAATACTTTCTAAACTCCGTTATTTTTTTTTGGCATTTCCAAAGAATAAATTGTTGGATGTGCCATTTAGCCAGCTGCCGTAATATTACAATAGTACATCAAAAGTGACTCAGCTTTGTTTGCTTGTTATTGATTGCCTTCTTTGCATTTATTACTCAGCAGAACAGTTCTCCATTAATATTAACTGACACTAAGTGTCTGAATTGCTAAACTAGTCATTTTCACTGTGTTCTGTTTAAACATCCAGTCAGTTTAGAGGAAATTCTATTTTCTTAATCCATCCGTAAATAATTTGTAATCCAGTTTGATTTGCCTTGCCGGTTGAGTTTGAGGTAATGGTACTTATTAAAGCGGTCCAGTTAGTCTAAAAAAAAAACTTATCATACCAGAAGTTTAGTTTAAGCTGCCAATGTACTTTAACGCTGAACTCAGGTTTAAATATTTGCCTAATTGCAGATACAACAAATTGTCAGTCATTATATCTACCAGTCAGAAAAACCTATATCGTGCCCCTCTCTGATTTAGCTTCACTGTTACTGATGCCTGACTTTCCCTGGTTACAATTTGCCAACTGTCATGCCAATGTCCAATAAGAATGCTCCTACAAATGTTTATTTTTCTGCTGTGAACACCAGCACTGACTGTGGTTTATAACATCCTCTGCCTGTAGATCAATCAGCTTAGAAGTACTTTTGACATTTTGCCATTCCACCAAGTGTGTTATGCCCCGTACACACGGTCGCATTTTCCGACGGAAAATGTGTGATAGGACCTTGTTGTCGGAAATTCCGACCGTGTGTGGGCTCCATCACACATTTTCCATCGGATTTTCCGACACACAAAGTTTGAGAGCAGGATATAAAATTTTCCGACAACAAAATCCGTTGTCGGAAATTCCGATCGTGTGTACACAAATCCGACGCACAAAGTGCCACGCATGCTCAGAATAAATAAAGAGATGAAAGCTATTGGCCACTGCCCCGTTTATAGTCCCGACGTACGTTTTTTACGTCACCGCGTTTAGAACGATCGGATTTTCCGACAACTTTGTGTGACCGTGTGTATGCAAGACAAGTTTGAGCCAACATCCGTCGGAAAAAATCCTAGGATTTTGTTGTCGGAATGTCCTAACAAAGTCCGACCGTGTGTACAGGGCATTACTATGCCTATATTGGTGATTTTTATTTTATATATAGATATATATCTATATATATAGATATATATATAGATATATATCTATATATATAGATATATATAGATATATATCTATATATATAGATATATAGATATATATCTATATATATCTATATATACCATGACACTCCCACCACCATGCTTAAAGCGGGGGTCCACCTATCTATCGTTTTTTTTTTTTTTTGAGTTCATTCACAAACTTTTCTTCTCAGCATTACATACTCACATATTGTGTGTAATATGTCCGCCTGTGTCAGATTTCGTCGGAAAGAATAACTTATATTATTCACTGCAGGCGGTTTCCATCTTCATTGTGGGCATTTGAAGCCCACAAGCATTTATTTCCTGGATGTGGTGAATGCTGTGCTCCCAGCATTCACCGCTCGTTCCCGCACATGCTCAGTGGCATCCTGGGAAGCCTGAGACTAGCTCCCAGGAGTCTGGGAGAGGCTAGAAACACGCCTACTCCCACGGGAGGAGAACCAGGAAGTGCAAAGAAGAATAGAAAAATAAAAGGTAATTACTGCGATTTAAATTTTTTTAAATGGCATGTCAGCATCCAGGCAAGGAAGAGAATACATACAGATATTGTTCAAAATTTGGGTGGAACCCCGCTTTAACTGTAGGCAAGACACGCTGGCCTTTGTACTCCTCACCTGGTTGCCACCACACACGCTTGACACCATCTGAACCAAATAAGTTTATCTTGTTCTCATCAGACCACAGGACATGGTTCCAGTAATCCATGTCCTAATGCCGTGTACACACGGTCGGACTTTTCAGCTACAAAAGTCCGACAGCCCGTCTGACAGACTTTCGACAGGCTTTCGACGGACTTTTGGCGGACTTTCGACGGATTTTCTAACGACCGGACTTGCCTACACACAATCACACCAAAGTCCGATGGATTCGTACGTGATGACGTACACCGGACTAAAATAAGGAAGTTGATAGCCAGTAGCCAATAGCTGCCCTAGCGTCGTTTTTTGTCCGTCGGACTAGCATACAGACGAGCGGATTTCTGGGTCTGGCGGAGTTACGACGTAAAGATTTGAAGCAAGTTCCAAATCTAAAGTCCGTCAGATTTGCGAGTGGAAAGGTCCGCTGAAGGTCCAGTGAAGCCCAAACACGATCGGATAGTTCACCGGATTTGGTCCGTCGGCGTCCGTCACACCAGTCCGGTCGAAAAGTCCGACCGTGTGTACGCCCCATTAGTCTGCTTGTCTTCAGCAAACTGTTTATGGGCTTTCTTGTGCATCATCTTTAGAAGAGGCTTCCTTCTGTGACGACAGCCATGCAGACCAATTTGATGCAGTGTGTGGCGTATGGTCTGAGCACTGACAGGCTGACCCCCCACCCCTTCAACCTCTGCAGCAATGCTGGCAGCACTCATACATCTATTTCCCAAAGAAAACCTCTGGATAGGATGCTGAGCACGTGCACTCAACTCCTTTGGTAGACCATGGCGAGGCCTGTTCTGAGTGGAACCTGTCCTGTTAAAGCGCTGTATGGTCTTGGCCACCGTGCTGCAGCTCAGTTTCAGGGTCTTGGAAATTTTCTTATAGCCTAGGCCATCTTTATGTAAAGCAACAATTCTTTTTTTCAGATCCTCAGAGTTCTTTGCCATGAGGTGCCATGATGAACTTCCAGTGACCAGTATGAGAGAGTGAGAGCGATAACATCAAATTTAACACACCTGCTCCCTATTCACACCTGAGACCTTGTAACACTAACGAGTCACATGACACCAGGGAGGAAAAATGGCTAATTGGACCCAATTTGGACAGTTTCACCTGGGGGTGTACTCACTTTGTTGCCAGCGGTTTAGACATTAATGGCTGTGTGTTGAGTTACAGTATTTTGAGGGGACAGCAAATTTACACTGTTATACAAGCTATACACTCACATATTACATATATTTACAAAAATGTGGGGGGTGAACTCACTTTTGTGAGATACTGTACAAACGGTACAAATGAGAAGATAGATGAGAGATAAGAGCAAGGAGCAGTTGAGAAGGGGGAAAATAAAACAAACTGGGATGGGAACAAGGCAGCAGGATACTGTATAAAGTGCAAGATCAAGAGTAAATTGCTACAGAGTCAGGCAGCAGCACGACAAACAGGGTACAAAGCAGAAGAAGCCAAAACACAGAGGCAATGAGCAGTGCCCTCCCAGCAGGTGTGACCAGGTAGAGCTGATCGCTGGAACCTGCTGGCTGCTGGGTGACACCTGCTGGTTGACACTAAAACTGCAGCTTTTCCTCCCAGAGCACCACAGTGCCACCAGCAGGCGAACTCGGTCCTAACAAAAGGAACAGTTGTTTTTAGGACTCTGAGAAGGAAGGAGGCATAAGAAGATTCCATCAAAGGAAGACCCAAGTTAAGTAGATGTTTAGTATACATATTGCATACATTGTACATGCTTATTTGATAGGAAGGGGATAGCTTGTGAATGTTGTAGGCATATTTTATAAGATCTCTCAGTCTTGTACTGTATTCCTAAAAGTGTAATAGTTTGTATGTACAGCATTTTCATGTAGTAAAAGCAAATTAATACACTACAGAGCTTTAATTGCTTCCTTGGAAACCTTAAAAAAGACATGCAAAACACCTAGCCCTGATGAAGGGGGTATTGTGTGGTCCCTGAAAAGTGTTGGCTGTCCTTTCGTTTCATGTTGTAACCAGTTGAACACTTAAGACTTTGGACTCCTAAGGATTTTCCATTTGGCGCTCTCTTTGACCAATTACATTTGGATTTCATAACTCAGGTGAATGGCCTTTCCTGGTAGATCCCAATATTTGTTATGAACTGTCAAATGCAGAACAATTGGGCTCAAGTAATGACCTGATTTTGATAACCTGTGAACATCAGTGTCCAAGACCCCCTCCATCACCACCTCTTGGACTTACAGGCTACTGAGGCCATTCAGTTGGAGTGGCATTAAAGTATTTAACAAGTTATACCCATGAAGGCAAGGACATTAGGGTCCCAGTAGGTATAGCAGGGACATTGTTGTGGATAACAGCCATGTACGAGGGATGCACCAAAAATAATGCAAAAGTGGCCTTAACTTTTTATTAAGTTACATACAGTAGGTAATTCAAAGTGATGGTAGCGTTACTTTTCCTGTACAGTAACTCTTCTTCTGTTTCATTGCAGGTAAATAATGGATTCCATGCAGAGATAACGTGCCGTCATTGAGTTCTTGATGCAGGAGGTTTGCAGGCTGTCCGACATCCACAGCAGTCTACAGAATGTTTATGGAAATTACACCACTGACAAGGGTCACCCATGACAAGACATTACTCTTGTCAATGGTGTCATCTCCATTAACATTCTGTAGTCTTTGTGGCTCAGACAGTCTGCACCCCTTTTTTGTCAAGAATTAAATAACAGCACATTGCTTCACCTTGGAATCCATTATTTACCTGCAATAAAAAAGAAGAAGTGTTTCTATAGAGAAACAGTCACTCTACCAGCATATGAAATTTGAACAACCTATGTAAGTTAGTGCCCACTTTTATATTCCCTTTGGCACAATCCATGTTGCTCTATACCAAAACGTCTTGCTAGTACTGCTATCCAGTCCACAGTTTGGATAGCAGTCTCTGTGCAGTATTATGTTTTGGAGTTTCCAATTTGGAAAGTCCTCTTAGTTTTGGGATTGTTTTTAGGGCAGACACCTAGCTGTCACATATGTGTGGATGCATGGAGACCATATCAGGCCTATATGGGTACAGGTCTGAAGATTACGGAAGAATCTAGGCTTGCGACACAGTGATGTCCTTGAGGAGCAGGGTTGTAGATAAATACAATGTATACTGAAAGTGCTGGGGGACCAGAGGGGACAAAAAAAAGGGTAAGTATGCAAAAGAAAAAATCATTGTCGTTAAAACATCCCAAACACACAACACCATTCCAGACCTGCTCCTCTCATCTGTCCATGCTGTGTGCTAGCGCAAAGAAGCCTGTCCTTGCTCACCATTGCAGGAATAGATGAATGAGAGCTGCACTCTGATCTCTTCTCTTCCAAATGATTTTATTGACTCATCAGCAGCATAGTTGCAACCATGATGTCTCCACCCTAAAGCCAACACTTCCCTAACGTGTTTCGTCACTTCACCACAAATGGCTTGGTCACAAGGAAGTGGTGGTTTCAGATTGGAGACATCAAGGTTGAATGAGAGCTGCACTCCAATCTGTACTCTCCAAAATGCTTTAATTCACTCATCAACAGTATAGCTTCAACCATCATGTCTTCACCCTGAAACCGACACATTCTTAATGTGTTTCATCACATTTCACCGCGAATGACTTAGTCACAAGGAAGTGGTGGTTTCAGGGTGGAGACATCATGGTTACAACTATACCTTTGATGATTTAATAAAAGCATTTGGAAGAGTGTTGCTCTCATTCATCTATTCCTTGCAAAGAAAAAACAATCATTTAAAAATAGTTTATCATGTACCTGTTAGTGGAGCCTGATATGGAGAGGAAGGTCTCTCTTACACCTCTGACTCTGGGCCCCTGATAGTGTAGACAGGAAGCGCAAGAGTACAGAATGGCACGAATGCCTGTAAGTCATGCTAGCAACAGGGCAGATGTCCACACTTGGCAGGAGAAGTCATCAGTTGACTTCAGTAAGCATGTGAGCAGGTGGGCAGCTGATACTGCCAACAGGAGGCAGAGTAGCAGAGTCAGGCAGGCTGGTTCATATTATACACAGATGGCATGGATCAGGTACAGGACACAGGCAGGTGCATGGTCAGGAAACAAACCGGGTCTGGAACTGATCAGTAAAGCAGGAGCCAATGGAGAAGACAGAAACGGAGATCAGGGCACAAGCCAAAGTCAGTGCAGGCAGAGTATAGAGAGTCAGCAAATGGAATCAGGATACAGAAGCACAGGGTCACAGTATACACAGGAGGCTGAAGACAAAGCAGAACTGATCCTGAGCACTGGCCGAGTTTAAAAAGCCCATTTGGTACCAACATCTGTCACAGGTACACGTGAGCACCGGCATGCACGAGAATGCGGGGTGGCATGTGTGCGAGTATGCGCATGAACATATGCATTAGCCGGTGCTCAATTCTTGCAAGCACGAAAGGGAACATGTTTTAGCTTGTGCACAGAAGTCCATCCAGAGGAGTCATCTTGTCTATTGGCACGCCTTTCCTTACAGAGTTGAAGGCTGTATGTCAAATAACAATTTCCCCCTGATGGCAAATGAAGAGTTTAAATTTGAAAACTCACTTTTTTTTAAAAAATTTTGCTATTGGTATTTAGACTTTATGTATTTAATGTTATATCTACAGGTGTTGATTACTGCAATTTACTTCCACATCTACAGCTCTAGGTAATGTAACGCGTCTTGAATAATCATCAATATTTAGCGCTGTCTTTCCCTGAAAACACTTTTCCGACTTGGTTACAGAATAAAGAATTATTCTTAAAACGACTGTTAAACTGTTAGCTGTCTGAAGTGCAGAATGATATTTCAGGTCACGTTCTCCCATGATCAATCATAACAAGCTGCAATTTACTTAATTTTGGATAATGGCCTTTGAAATGAGAACTATACTTTAATTTGGTGGAAATGCTAAGCGTTGAACCTTGGGCACTGTAAGAGATGTGGAGCATGTGTATGTGAATGGAAGATGCTCTCATGCTGTGATCTGGAATGAAACTCACAAGCAATAATGGATAATAAACCAAAACGAAATGCTTATTTGGAATGAGGAGAAAGACAGACAAATAAAAGTTTAGGGTGCATGAAAAGTATTATCATGCAATCAGTCTTTCACAGCTTTCAGCACATCTGTAGCCTAGTGACAAAATGGCAGTGGATGCAGAAAAAAACGATTGTTTCACTCTAATTTTACAAGCAAATGGAATATACTGACATTACAATAGAACTCATGTTAGGAAAAGCCACATAAAAGAGTGTGCCTATATAAATGTTTAGAAGCACAATAAGGAACCGAAAAACGTCTGCAATGGAATCATTTTAATGATAGAAAGGAAGGTCTTTAGCAGCAGACTCATACAGCAAATAACTGGCCACTAAGCTGCTCCTACCACCCAACTTGTAAAAGCACTCAAAGCAGCTTGAGGAAAGCCTCAGTCCAGGTTTGATCCATTTGCTAGTGCACCATATACAAGCTGCTTTGGCTTCCAAAAGCAAGAGAACATCTGCTACTGTCCTCCACATGTGCTGCTCAAGCTTGTGAAGAGGGCTGGATCTTCCTCTTTAAAGATGGCCAGTATTAGTTTCTTCAACCACTGCTATGTTGACAAGACTCACCAGTATAATAGAAGGTATCAGCCTTCAGCAAAATCCGCACAAATAAGGAATGGTAAGCTTTGGACTTTGATATATGGTATATACCTCAGTGAGATGTTCCTATTAGGAACTTCTCACTGAGGTATATAGACATGTGCGCCGTCAATAAATTCGTTTTGTTTCGTACGAAAATTAATTCATATTTCGTAATTCGTGTCCAAAATTCAATTCAGATTCGTATGAAATATGAATTTCCGTTAGATTCGTAAACTTTTCACGAAACAACGCAAGTTCGTTATGATGAATTTATCATTATGAGGGGCTCCCACCATCCCTGTGCTGTGCTGACTTCCTGGGTTTTTAACATTTAGGTTCATTAACTTTTCGTAAAATAACGAATGTTCGTTATGATGAATTTATCATTATGAGGGGTTCCCACCAGCCCTGTGCTGTGCTGACTTCCTCTGATTGGTGAACAAAACACCAGTCACGTTTCTGTTGTAACGGAATATGGATTTGAAATTCCGAAATTCGTTAACGAAATTTCGTATTTCATATAAAATTCGTAAGCATAGAAATTCCCATAGGGTTCCCACCATCCCTGTGCTGAGTTCCCAGGTCTGTACACCTGCTGTGTCCATTATGAGGGGTTCCCACCATCCCTGTGCTGAGTTCCCAGGTCTGTATACCTGCTGTGTCCATTATGAGGGGTTCCCACCATCCCTGTGCTGAGTTCCCAGGTCTGTATACCTGCTGTGTCCATTATGAGGGGTTCCCACCATCCCTGTGCTGAGTTCCCGGGTCTGAGTGTACACCTACTGTGTCCATTATGAGGGGTTTCCACCATCCCTGTGCTGTGCTGACTTCCTGTGGTTTTAACTTTTAGGTTTGTTACCTTTTCGTAACAATTACAAATTATCTTTATGATGAATTTATCATTATGAGGGGTTCCCACCATCCCTGTGCTGTGCTGACTTCCTGGGTTTTTAACTTTTAGGTTAATTAACTTTTCGTAACAATTACGAATTTTCGCTATGATGAATTTATTATTATGAGGGGCTCCCACCATCCCTGTGTTGTGCTGACTTCCTGGGTTTTTAACTTTTAGGTTTGTTAACTTTTCGTAACAATTACGAATGTTCGTTAGGAATTTGGATCCGAAATTCGTAAACGAAATTTCGTATTTCGTACAGAATTCGTATGCATAAAAATTTGTATTTCGGATTCGTACGAATGTACGAATTTCCTGAAATTCGTATGAATTTTCGATTCGTACAAAACTAATCGCATATGTCTAGTTCCTATATCCTACTAATACTTAGATGTGTTGAACTAATAATTCATATACAGTTTAAATACCAACTATTATTCCACAAGTATTAGAACTTCCTATTTGATAAATAGATATACCATCAATTTATATATATATACAATATAAACAAAATAAAAATAAAAGTGTTCCTTCTAACTTTTTAGTTATTATTATTATATATATTTTTTAGTTCCCCCCTTGCAGGTGACTCCTGAAGAAGTTACGTGTGTTGTGACGCAACGCATTGGAAGGAGCCAGGTGACGTCACATCCATGTCATGGCCAAGACCGGAAGTCTATATATAAAACATCACATTGAGCACACCCAATTTATGGGTGCTTTTATCAAAGCGCAAGTGTAATCCTATTGTTTTTAATAAAATTGGTGACATAGATGGGAATGTTTTTTTCATTTATATGAATGCTGCTGTGGGACAAACGGTTGAGAGGAACAGGAGAGGAGGTATATGGTGAACATACGGGAGATCCAAACATCCAGGAGGACTTTGTTATCAAGCGCTATTAACCTGTATGAGAATATGGGTGTATATTGGAGGTGGGCTGCCACTGTAGCGGTAAGGTGTGGGGAAAATAATTAATGTTGGAACACACAGTATAAGAAGTTCATTCATGTTGGAATTCCCTTTCTAAGCAAGTTTGAAATTTGTGGTTATGGACACACTGGGGTTTATTTACTAAAACTGGAGAGTGCAAAATCAGTCTCACTTCTGCAAAGAAACCAATCAGCTTCCAGGTTTTTATTGCCAAAGCTTAATTGAACAAGTTGAGGTTAGAAGCTGATTGGTTTCTCTGCAGAAGTGAGATTGATTATGCACTCTTCAGCTTTAGTAAATAAACCCCTCAGAGGCATTATTTTATGAAAATACACTGACAATATTGGAGATATGGGACTCTTGATTATAATTATTTATAGTTATTTGTCACTTTTGCACTTTTATTTGCAGAACTAGAATAGTGGCATCTGCCCCCAGCAGGGTTGGTAACAGAAAAATATTGCACAAGTTAAAACAAGCACTTTTATTTTTATTTCATTTTTATTGTATATATGAAATAATCTAGTTAACAAATAGGAAGTTATAATACTTGTGGAATAATAATTACACTGCATATGAATCTACACATCTAAGTATTAGTAGGATATAGTAATTTCTCACAGAGGTATATACGGTACACCTAAGCAGTGTTTCATTACTAAAATATTTTCGTTGACTAACTTAATACTATTTTAGTCGACTAAAATACGACTAAAACTAAAACAATTGAGATGACTAAAATACGACTAAAACTAAAATGGCATTTCAGTCAAAAGACTAAAATACGACTAAAACTAAAATGGCATTTTATATTTGTAAAAAAAAAAAAAAAAAAAAAGCTAAAATGGTATTTTAGTCAAAACACTATGACTAAAACTAAATTGAAATTTGACATCAAAATTAACACTGCCTTACCACATAAAAATATGTAGGGGGCATCTACTAAGCTGCTGAAAGAAAAACATTTTTTTTATTTAGTTAATTATTATTTCTTTATTTTATTTTTTTCTTGATATATTTTGTATTTTTTTTTAGAAAATTCCATACATTTTTTTCTTGATATTTAATGTTGGTAATACAGTATATTCTGGTAATATGTGCAATGGCATTACAGCCAACAGAGTTTACAGTTTTTTTTGTTTTTTTAATATTTTCAAGTTGTACTTCTGCTTGTCAAAAAGCAATATTTTTGTTTATGAAACTTGGTTTTATTTATAAAGACGTTATATATTGCAACGGCTAAATCTGTGTCTGTAGTGCATGTTCAACCCTTAATACCACAAATAATAACATGTTATTAGATTTTTACTCCAGGAGTATATAATGAGTTTGGCAATTCTAGAGAGAAATGCTTAAATAATGCATTAAAATATAACTAAACCCATTTGATTTTAGTCGACTTAAATACGACTAAACCTAAAACAATTCCGATGACTAAAATATGACAAAAATGGCATTTTAGTCAAAAGACTATGACTAAAACTAAATCGAAAATTGACATCAAAATTAACACTGCAAGTAAAGTGCCACATTAAAACACTTAAAGCATAGGCGTGCGCCTAATCACCCCTAATCACCCCGTGTGGCGCAGATTTCCCCTGCTGATAGTTCACCAAAGCCCCTAAACAGGGCTTCTAAAAAGAATTGTAAAAAAAAAAAAATAAACATAAAAACCTGCTGACACCATCCACTGCCCTACTGACAAGTCCCTTGCTCTACTAACACTGTCCATGTTTTATTATATTTGAGGTGCACACCCTAATGCAATAGGCTGCGCACACCTATGACTTAAAGCTTAGCACTTTACTATACCCACGCAACAAAAGTCAACATAATGAGGTTAATTTGCTAAACGCAAATAGGATGTTTACTTTGCAAGGGAAGTTGCGTTTGGGGTGTTGTTAACTTGACATTGACACCCGCTGCAGCTCTTCTTTGTAATAAAAAATTGGACACTATGATCCAAAACCTTAGGCCCCCCAAATAATTTTGTGTCCACTGGAGATCCTTTATAAAGTCAACCTTTTCAGCTCCAGAAATACAGCTTTTAATGTGGTCTTTTCAATTCACAGAGTGGTATGCCAAAGCGGACTTGAGGAACTCGCTAGGGAAGCTGAAGATTTGCCCTTCTACCTCCTCCAAGGGACCTGACCCTACTCTGCTTGTTTCCTAACTGCCCCTGCCCCTGGTCAACATAGTAGGTTCTAGGTTGTCTTAGATATAAAGATTCTCTTATCTGTCTATATGGTTTTGATCTTCCTAGCTGCTGATTGGGCTTCCCCCTCTCCACCTCTCTACGGAGGTAGGAATGTGATACAAAGTTTCATGTTGGCTGTACATCTTTTGTAAGGTATCCTATAGTGTCAGCAGGTGCATATTATTGGATATGACATGCTGCTTCCTTGTTTATTGTCGATGCACACAATAATCTAATCTTGTCCCCCCCCCCCCCCCCCCTTTATCTTCTTTTCATATTGTCTTCTTTTACATTTTGCAAAATTCAATAAAAATATTTAAAAACAAAACAAAAAAATACAACAAAAAAATTATATTGCATTTTAAATGTGGTGTGGGAAATGTGCGCGGATCGCGGGTTGCCCGCCCTATGTTCTAGTGTGAACCTAGAGTAAGTTAATCACAAAACTGGCTGCACAAAATTCCAAATCCTTTGGAAGCTAAAAGAGCATGCTTGTGTTTTAACTGTGTTTCCCTGGAGCCCTAGGATACTAAATTCTTAAATCAACATGAACTTTTTTGTAATCCTTATGTTTCTAGCACACATGGGAGTAAGTCACACATGTGCAAGTCACAAGCAAGTCTCAAGTCTTAACCTTCAAGTCACAAGCAAGTCCCAAGTTACTGTGGCGAAAAGCAAGCAAGTCAAGTCGAGTCCCTGCTAGAAGTCAAGCAAGTCAAGTCAAGTCATTTATTTTGGTCAAGTCACAAATTAAGCCAAAATACTGATCTACCCCATTTCCACCTTTAAATGAGTTAAAAGTCAGTTTTCAGGAAAGGTTTTGTTTTATTTTCAACATTAACAAAACTGCTTAGTGCTTTTTTCTTGGCATATTAAAGAAACACTTTGAATGCCCAAACAGCAGACAAGGAGCAGAGCACTCAGCAATTAAATGGCCAACAAGCCTGAAAAAATGTAGTCCTTGCTGAGGGGGAAAATAACTAAGCTCAAACTTTGAACTTGACACAATGCCAACATCTGGACACTTGAATGGTGATGAGAATAGCCACTTAAAATGCATTGCATTTGCAAAAAATTAAATTGGAAAGTACTTTCTCGCTCAGTTGTGAGCGATGGAGTCACATTATCACCCCACCATGGCTGAACACACGTTCAACAGGTGCGCTTGATGCAGGGACTGACATAACTCTTATGCCCCGTACACACGGTCGGATTTTCCGATGAAAAATGTTCGATCGGAGCGTGTTGTCGGAAATTCCGACCGTGTGTGGGCTCCATCGGACATTTTCCATCGTATTTTCTGACACACAAAGTTGGAGAGCAGGAGATAAAATTTTCCGACAACAAAATCCGTTGTCGGAAATTCCGATTGTGTGTACACAAATCCGACGGACAAAGTGCCACGCATGCTCAGAATAAATAAAGAGATGAAAGCTATTGGCCACTGCCCCGTTTATAGTCCCGACGTACGTGTTTTACGTCACCGTGTTTAAAACGATCGGATTTTCCGACAACTTTGTGT
The DNA here is from genome assembly GCF_042186555.1 of Aquarana catesbeiana. Taxonomy (NCBI): domain Eukaryota; kingdom Metazoa; phylum Chordata; class Amphibia; order Anura; family Ranidae; genus Aquarana; species Aquarana catesbeiana. Next base: position 667,203,786 of record NC_133327.1, on the reverse strand, counting down.
GACCGTGTGTATGCAAGACAAGTTTGAGCCAACATCCATCGAAAAAAATCCATGGATTTTGTTGTCGGAATGTCCGAACAAAGTCCGACCGTGTGTACAGGGCATTACCGCTACCCTGAACAGCTCCAATGGCATTTGGCAAATGCTGATTGGCTCAGAGGCAGTGGTGGGTGGAGTGTGTGGGTAATATTTTTGGGGGGGTGGTGCCAAGTCATTGCAAGTCAAATAGCCCAAGTCAAAGTCATGTCGCAAGTCATTAGTGACAAGTCAAAGTCAAGTCGAGTCATTTATTTAATTTTGTCAAGCAAGTCGCAGGTCCTCAAACAGGTGACTCAAGTCTGACTTAAGTCAAGTCATGTGACTCAAGTCCCCCACCTCTGGTTTCTAGCATTATTGTATAGATAGGAATGTACCATATTTATTGGCGTATAGCACACGCCGGCGTATAACACGCACCCCAAGTTTAGGAGGGAAGTTTAAGGAAAAAAACTTTTAGGAGGGAAGTTTAAGGAAAAAAGCTTACATTTTAAATGCCCATCAATGCAGCCTTTTCAGTAGCCTTGAGAGATCAGTGTCCATCTGCAGCCTTGCCCAACAGTGTCCATCTGCAGACTTGCCCAAAATTGCAGCATGATCGGTTTTAAATTGTTACTGGTACTCAATTTAGGGAACGAGCGCCGCCAAGATAGACAGAGCCGGATGTCCTGTGTACTCGCTCCTCCCGGCTGGTCTCGCAGTCCCGCCCAGTCCCGCCCCTTGGTCTGGCTCCTATGATGGACACAACACCGGTCCAAAGGCGGGACGTAAATGCTAGGAGGCGGGACTGGGCGTGACTGCGAGCGCAGCTGAGCGGAGCCAAGCCTAGCCAAGTACACAGTACACTCGGCTCTGTCTATTTCGGCAGAGCTCGTTCCCACCTTCACCTTCGAGGCAAAGGTTTGGCGTATAACATGCACCCATGATTTTCCCCTGATTTTAAGGGGAAAAAAGTAAGTGTTATACGCCGATAAATACGGTATATTATTTTTACTTGTTTTCAACTTTTTTTTTTTACATTTCTTCAGTTGCTTCCTGGTTTCTGACCTAGGCCAAAATTATGTCATACATCCCAGGAGTTTTCAGAAGGGGAGAAGGGGCTTTCTCAGCTAAGCTAACACCCTCCTGCCTGCACGCCTGAGCTAAGGGCAGATGGGTTCCAGGAAGTAAATGCTCCATTAATCACCTGCCCTTAAAAATAGAGAGTATTCACTGTGCTTGGGTTATAAGGAACAGCTAGCATAGGATTGTTGGTATTGGTAACGATAACAGACTAGAGTGAATAATGATATCCTCCACCGAACATCAACACACCGGGCCTCTTACTCCAAAAAGTGGACAACAGCTGGTCACGTCTCCACTAAGACAACAAGCAACTGAATATTGTATAGCCCTCACAGGTGGTGAATCCACAGGTTCATGCATTGAAATAAGAGAAAACGACTTTTCATGGTGCAGCTTACTGTCCACTACTCACTTCTTGCCTTTAAATTCCAGTGCTATTGCGCAATTTTTGCTCATGGTGTAGTATATCAAGTCAGTGCATAATTTATTCCAAAAAGAATTCCAGAGTACTCACATTTAAAACGATAAAAACGAGCATGTCATAAGGTCTAAAACGAGCAGATGTTTCCAATCCACAAGATGGCCATGGTCAGTGCGTGTAGCGTTGTGACATCAGATCCCAGGCTCCACCCAAGTCATCTGCCCTTACTCAAGATGATTGCAGCTAGAAATGCTAGGGGGGGTGTTTTTCTGTGTAATTTTCCAACAAAAAAAAAACATAGAGACGTGGATGAATTGGTGAGTTTGCTTTGAATATTTAAGCTGAACTCCAGAAATTCAGCTACTTTGTAAAAACTGTAGGCATTCCATGGATTACGTCCAAAGAGGTGCATGCTACCTCATGGACGTATCCCTTTCATTTACATTTGACAAATTTATTGCGCTCCAGGAAGATAACTTGTGGAGCTCCGACCCTCAGTTCCTTCAAGTGTTCCTGCAGCTGCTATGCCCACCCCTCCCCTCCTTTGGCCCAGTTACAGAAGCCTTTGTACTATGTGTACTATTTCACAAAATACAAAGGCTTTTGTGAATGGGCAGTAGAGGAGAGGGGTGGGCATATCTGCTCTGTGTGCTTCTCTCCTCTCAGAGCCCCAGTCTTGGGAGTAATAATAAACCAGTCAGATGTAAACAATAGACATAAGTCCAGGAGGTAGCAGGCACCTCATTGGACTCAACTCATAATATGTCCGCACATTTTACAAAGTGGCTGAACTCCTGGAATTCAGATTTAAAAATCAATTATTTATTACAGTTACTTATATAGCACCATCAATTTATGCAGCACTTTACAATAAAATTGTACATTCACATCAGTCCCTGTCCTCAAGGAGCTTACAATCTAAGGTCCCTAACTCACATTCATACATACACATATTAGGGCCAATTTAGACAGGCGCCAATTAGCCTACCAGCATATCTTTGGAGTACTTGGAGGAAACCCACGCAGGCACAGGGAGAACATGCAGACTCCAGACAGGTATTACCATAGTTGGGATTCGAATCAACGACCCTAGTGCTGCCAGATGGATGTAGTTAACCACTTAGCCACTGTTTCCATTTGTGGTGCTCACATACAGTTTAGTTACACTTTAAATTTCCCAGAATTGGGTTTTAAACCTACAGCAGTAGTGAAGTGGTCAGTGGCATGCAGGGTGTGTGGACCGCATCAGGGTGACACCCGCCAGAGGGGTGACACCATCAAAACCCTGCAAATATGTTTTATGGTATAGCGCCGGGTGCAGTCGATCCCCCCACTTGCTCTCCTGTGGCCACACTGTGACAGGGAATAGGCACAGCTGTGAGCTGCATGTTCTAGAGCCAGCTTGTCTGGCTTCTTCCTCTCTCAAGGTTCAAAGCAGCTGTGACAGGGAATGAGGCAGAGCAGGCTCTATGTCTTTCTCCGCTGGCCCCCCTTCTCTGGTCAGCAGCATGGAGATCAAAGACACACAGAGCGGGCTGTCTGTGGATTCTTTTTTCTCACCCTTCTTCTGTCAACAGGAGATTAATAAAGCAACAACAGGACCGAACAGCTTGCAGAGGGGAACACTGAGTTGCAGGCAATCAGTGAGCATTAATAATATCCAGTAACCTCCAGCAACCAATGTGTGAGCAGTAATGATGTGCAGTAACCTATGGCAACCAATGGATGAGCGGTAATGATGTGCAGTAACCTCTATCAACCAATGGGTGAGTGGTAATGATGTGCAGTAACCTCCAGCAAAAAATGGGTGAGCAGCAATGATGTGCAGTAACCTCTAGAAACCAATGGGTGAGCGGCAATGATGTGCAGTAACCTCTAGCAACCAATCAATGAGCCTGGACTAATCAGTGTGTACCAGTTCTTTATGTTTACTTTTTTTCTTTGAGATAAGTCTATGTGTGTGTTTGTTTTTTGGGATGTTGCAGTGACGAGCAAAATTGCATTGGGGGGCCCAAGTAAATGTTTGCCCAGTGTCAAATCACTATTAAAGGCGGTCCTGTATCCGACCGCGATGGTGTCACCCCCATCCATGACAGCACACTGGATTGGCGCGCCAGCACCGACCGCATCATTTACAGGGGACGGGTTGGGGTGCGCACCATGACCGTGTGCTGCCGTCCGGAAACTAGCCTGTCCAGTGTCTATGTTATATGAGAAAAAAAAATATTGGGCGGGGGGGGGGGGGGGGGGGGTTGGTGGCAGCATGTTTTACCGCACCAGGTGACACCAACCCTAGTGACGCCACTGGAAGTGGTTATGATACATCGGGCCATCTTTGACTAGTATAAAGTACTGGGCCATCAAGGCCTATGTACTTTATATGATTACTGTCAGTTCTGATGTAAACCACTCTGCTTCATATAAATTCTATAAAGTAGCTATATTGGTTACATGGCCTCCTGTGTATGTATCCAGTGCCATCTACCCATCAGAATCCCCATTTACATAAATATCTCTAGCTGTCTGTCTCCTCTCCTTTTTTCATCCATGTTTAATACAAATCCGCTATACCGATCCTTTGAAATAATCCCATGCTTTCTTTCCCACTTAAACCTCGAGGACCCCCAAGGTTATCAGCATTAACATAAACCAATTCTGATTTTAAATAGAATAAATGCATACTCAAGTTTACTTCCCATTTCGGTTCTGTTTGACAGGTAAAGCATTTTATATTAAGCGTCTTCACCAACAGCAACGCACACCTACCCTGGCACAAAAGATACCATTCAATAGAGTTTTACTTGCTGTGCATATTGAACAAAACACAAGAAAACATTTATATGATCAGGTGTGGTGACTTTCAGCATTTAGATTCTGTTTTACTTTTTTTTTTTTTTTGACTCAGTGTGAGTTATTTGTATTCTGTGTATCAATCCTGCTGCAGACTACTCTTTTGTGTTGGTATTCCTTTCAACTGTCTTTACCCTTTCCTAACCTGCTGTGTGCAGCGATGCATTTCAATTCTCAACTTTACCTTCCAAGATTCTCTTTTTTTTTTCAGCTCTTCTTAACACCACGCTATCATAAAAAGGTGAATAATGGGGCAATCCATTGTTCTCTGCTGACACTGTTCTTTAGTAAAAGGTTGTACCGATTCCAGTAGCCTACAGTCACCGCCACTCTTTTCATAATTCACAGCAGTTCAAATTACCTTTTTCATTTGCATAAGCAGCCCAGCAGAACCTTGGGCAAAACCGCCAACATGGTGTGAAATAGCAGAGAAAATTATGATAGAAATGTTTGGGAGAGATAAAAAAAAGGTTGAAGAAAATTAGCTTGTAAAATTTAAAGAACCTGAAGGCGACGCTTTGAAAAAAAAAAAAAAAAAGAGGATTTTTTTTAGCATAGACAAAATGAGTTGTTGGCCCTTTGCTGCAGCCATTTGCAGTATTTCTGAATTCAGCCAAGGATGGGGCATTACTGAAGATCGAGAGGCTTGTCTCCTGGATGGCTGGTCCTGGATCATCAATCATGACAAAGTGTGCTGTTAAATAAAATAAGCTGAAGAGATGTCTGCAAGCAACAATTTTTGGGTGACTTGAACTTTGGAGACATTTTTTTAAAAGTACCTGTATTCTTGTGGCACTGTTTCAAGACTTGTACCGGAGGGAAAATGTAAAGAACGAAATTAAATAATATTCCTATATAACATAAACGCATGGGAAAGTTAGAAAAAAAACTGCAACCCTTAGGAAGAAAAAAATATATTTAAGTGCGATATTTATTACCAGAAAACTAGAGGTGTTTTGAGTGTTCACATACAGTATGTTAAATTATAATCACAGTGCTTATCTTAAAGCCCAACTTCAGGTTTACCCAACACCTCCCCTGCCTGAAGTTCTTCTTCTCCTGCACCTACACTATATTGGCCAAATTATTGGGATGCCTGCCTTTACACACACATGATTTTTAATGGCACCCCAGTCTTAGTCTGTAAGGTTCAGTATTGAGTTGGCCCACCCTTTGCAGCTATAACAGCTTCAACTCTTCTGGGAAGGATGTCCACAAGGTTTAGGAGTGTGCCTATGGTAATATTTGACCATTCTTCCAGAAGCCCATTCATGAGGTCAGGGAAGAAGGCCTGGCTCGTGTAATATCCCAAAGGCGTTCTATCGGGTTGAGGTCAGGACTCTGTGACACCAGTGAAGTACCTCCACCCAAACTCGCTCATCCTTGTCTTAATGGACCTTGCTTTGTGCACTGGTGCACAGTCATGTTGGAACAGGAAGGGGCCATCCCCAAACTGTTCCCACAAAGTTGGGAGCATGTAATTGTCCAAAATGTCTTGGTATGCTGACGCCTTAAGAGTTTCAAGCCCAAGCCCTGAAAAACAACCCAACCCCATAATCCCCCCTCCACCAAACTTTACACTAGGCACAATGCAGTCAGGCAAGTGCCGTTCTCCTGGCAACCGCCAAACCCAGACCCATCCATCAGATTACCAGACAGAGAAGCGTGATTCATCACTCCAGAGAACATGTTTCCACTGCTCTAGAGCCCGGTATAGGCATGCTTTACATAACTGCATCTGACGCTTTGCATTGCACTTGGTGATGTAAGCTTGGATGCAGCTACTCGGCCATGGAAACCCATTCCATGAAGCTCTCTATGAACTGTTGTGGTAATCGAAAGGCCACACGAAGTGTGGAGGTCTGAAGCTGTTGACTCTGCAGACAGTTGGCGACTTCTGCGCGCTGACCCTGATCTGTTATTGTATGTGGCCTACCACTTCATGGCTGAGTTGCTGTTGTTCCAAATTGCTTCCACTTTGTTGTAATACCACTAACAGTTGACAGTGGAAGATTTAGTAGCAAGGAAATTTCACAGATTGTCCCAATACTTTTGGCAATATAGTGTATATGTTTTATAAAACTCTATAATGCATACTAGGGATGAGCTTGTTCGACTCGAACATCGGCTGTTCGCAAGTTCGCCGAACAGCGAACAATTAGGGGTGTTCGCGGCAAATTCGAATGCCAAGGAACACCCTTTAAAAGTCTATGGGAGAAATCAAAAGTGCTAATTTTAAAGGCTTATATGCAAGTTATTGTCATAAAAAGTGTTTGGGGACCTGGGTCCTGCCCCAGGGGACATGGATCAATGCAAAAAAAAGTTTTAAAAACGGACGTTTTTTCAGGAGCAGTGATTTTAATAATGCTTCAAGTCAAACAATAAAAGTGTAATATCCCTTTAAATTTCGTAGCTGGGGGGTGTCTATAGTATGCCTGTAAAGGGGCGCATGTTTCCCATGTTTAGAACAGTCTGACAGCAAAATTACATTTCAAAGGAAAAAATTCATTTAAAACTACTCGCGGCTATTGCATTGCTGGTCCGACAATACACATAAAAGTTCATTGATAAAAATGGCATGGGAATTCCCCACAGGGGAACCCCGAACCAAAATTAAAAAAAAAAAAATGACGTGGAGGTCCCCCTAAATTCCATACCAGGCCCTTATCCGAGCACGCAACCTGGCAGGCCGCAGGAAAAGAGGGTGGGACGAGAGAACGCCCCCCCTCCTGAACCGTACCAGGCCACATGCCCTCAACATTGGAAGGGTGCTTTGGGGTAGCCCCCCAAAACACCTTGTCCCCATGTTGATGAGGACAAGGGCCTCATCCTTACAACCCTGGCCGGTGGTTGTGGGGGTCTGCGGGCGGGGGGCTTATCGGAATCTGGAAGCCCCCTTTAACAAGGGGACCCCCAGATCCTGCCCCCCCCTGTGTGAAATGGTAAGGGGCTACAAAAGTACCCCTACCATTTCACTAAAAAACTGTCAAAAATGTTAAAAATGACAAGAGACAGTTTTTGACAATTTATTTAAATGCTTCTTCTTTCTTCTATCTTCCTTCATCTTCTTCTTCTGGTTCTTCTGGCTCTTCTGGTTCTTCCTCGTCCAGCATCTCCTCCGCGGTGTCTTCTATCTTCTTCTCCTCGGGCCGCTCAGCACCCATGGGATGGGGGGAGGCTCCCGCTCTTCTCTTCATCTTCTTCTTTTCTTCTCCTCTTCTCTTCTTCTCTTCTTCATCTTCTTCTCCGGGCCTCTCCGCATCCATGCTGGCATGGAGGGAGGCTCCCGCTGTGTGATGCGTCTCCTCTTCTGACGGTTCTTAAATAATGGGGGGCGGGGCCACCCGGTGACCCCACCCCCCTCTGATGCACAGGACATGACGGGACTTCCCTATGGCATTCCCCGTGACGTCACAGGGAAGTCCCGTCAAGTCACCGTGCGTCAGAGGGGGCGGGGTCACCGGGTGGCCCCGCCCCCGTTATTTAAGAACCGTCAGAAGAGGAGACGCGTCACACAGCGGGAGCCTCCCTCTATGCCAGCATGGATGCGGAGCAGCCCGGAGAAGAAGATGAAGAAGAGAAGAAGATGAAGAGAAGAAGATGAAGAAGAGAAGAAGATGAAGAAGAGAAGAAGATGAAGAGAAGAGCGGGAGCCTCCCCCCATGCCATGGGTGCGGAGCGGCCCGAGGAGAAGAAGATAGAAGACGCCGCGGAGGAGATGCTGGACGAGAACACCGGAGGAAGAACCAGAAGAGCCAGAAGAACCAGAAGAAGAAGAAGAAGATGAAGGAAGATAGAAGAAAGAAGAAGCATTTAAATAAATTGTCAAAAACTGTCTCTTGTCATTTTTAACATTTTTGACAGTTTTTTAGTGAAAAGTGTACTTTTGTACCCCCTTACCATTTCACACAGGGGGGGCCAGGATCTGGGGGTCCCCTTGTTAAAGGGGGCTTCCAGATTCCGATAAGCCCCCCGCCCGCAGACCCCCACAACCACCAGCCAGGGTTGTGGGGATGAGGCCCTTGTCCTCATCAACATGGGGACAAGGTGTTTTGGGGGGCTACCCCAAAGCACCCTCCCAATGTTGAGGGCTTGTGGCCTGGTACGGTTCAGGAGGGGGGGCGCTCTCTCGTCCCCCCCTCTTTTCCTGCGGCCTGCCAGGTTGCGTGCTCGGATAAGGGTCTGGTATGGATCTTTGGGGGGACCCCACACCTTTTTTTTTAAATTTTGGCGCAGGATTCCCCTTAAAATCCATACCAGACCTGAAGGGTCTGGTATGGAATTTAGGGGGACCCCCACGTAATTTTTTTAAAAAATTTTGGCCGGGGTTCCCCTTAATGTCCATACCAGACCTGAAGGGCCTGGTATGGAATTTAGGGGGACCCCCACGTCATTTAAAAAAAAAAATTTTGGTTCGGGGTTCCCCTGTGGGGAATTCCCATGCCATTTTTATCAATGAACTTTTATGTGTATTGTCGGACCGGCAATGCAATAGCCGCGAGTAGTTTTAAATGACTTTTTTCCTTTGAAATGTCATTTTGCTGTCAGATTGTTCTAAACATAGAACATGCGCCCCTTTACAGGCATACTATAGACACCCCCCAGCTACGAAAATGAAAGGGATATTACACTTTTATTGTTTGACTTTAAGCATTATTAAAATCACTGCTCCTGAAAAAACGGCCGTTTTTAAAACTTTTTTTGCATTGATCCATGTCCCCTGGGGCAGGACCCAGGTCCCCAAACACTTTTTATGACAATAACTTGCATATAAGCCTTTAAAATTAGCACTTTTGATTATTCATGTTCGTGTCCCATAGACTTTAACGGTGTTCGCGTGTTCGAGCAAACTTTTTTCCTGTTCGCATGTTCTGGTGCGAACCGAACAGGGGGGTATTCGGCTCATCCCTAATGCATACCCTCATTTCGTTATATTTCTGGACAGTCACTTAAAGTGGTTGTAAACCCTTACATATACCCAGTGAAGATTATACCTCAGATGATACACAGAGATTAAACAAATCCTACTACATAGATTTTACTTGTTTATCTGCAGTTTTCTCTTCCTTACATCCCTTCATCTGTCAGGAGCACAGAGAAGGGGGCAGGGAGGCTACAGTTAAAGTGTGTGAGAGCTGACTGGAGGAAGGGAACCCCCAAATTTTTTCCCATGTGTAGGGAAAACTTCTCAGACGTGATCCATGCTGATAACAGAGGAATGAAGCACCAGAGAGAAATTACACTTAGAGCTCTGGAGAGAGAAACACTACAGATATATGTTCTTTGCTCAGATTCCATGACTAATGTTTAGAGCCACTTTAAAGCGGAACTAAACCTCTCTATTGTTTTCTGCCGAGGAAGCTGCCATCTTGGCCTCTTTTTGATCTGTAACTGCCATGGTGCTGAACATGTGATCAGTTATGATACCAGCCATTTGATAGATTGACAGTTTGGTTGAGAGCACAACCAATGTGACAGTTACATTCCTGGCAACTGTTTTATGAAACTGTTAAATCAATGGGTTTAGTTCTGCTTTAACATCATGGACCTTTTCTACTGTACTTGGTTGGTGGTCCTAACTATTTGACCAAGTGTCAGGTACCAAGAATCAGACTGAGACAGAAAATGCAGTAAAAATCACACCTTTAATGTAATGGTAAAAAATGGTACAGATCAGTAAACGTATTTAAAACATAAGCCACAATGGGTAGGTTGATGAGCCAGTAATCAGGAAACCAGAAATCAGCTTAGTCGGAGGCAGAAGAACAGGATCAGGAACCAGAAGGGACGTCAGCTGGGCAAAGTCTTTCACAGGAACACGGCAAAGAAACTCCAGATATGTTCACCAGGCGGCAAAGGCACGAAAGGAATGAAGAAGGCAGTTTAAATAGCCAGAAGGGGCTGGCTGTAAGTGGAACTGATGAGCAGGTAACGATAACCCGGTAAGCCACTGTGAAAACAATGAATGCTGACAATTAACTGACAACTGAGCAGCTTGAGCACTGAGAAGAGAGCTGCTAAAAGCCCAGCCCTGACACCAAGGCACTAATGTATGTGTGTGTTGTTCTGTTTAATATTACTGTGAACCCAGGCTAGCGTGATGATGCACTAAAGGGAGTGTTCCATGATGCCCCGGGATCTCATAAAATGGGTTGAACGATGTGGTTGGTGCTGGGTCCAAGAGTGTGATTCTGTGGGGGATACCACCAGAGAGGAAATTAGTGTTACAAAAAGCTGCTTTCTTATTTCTAGCAGTATTGCCTAATTATTTTTTCAATAAAAGTAAAATAATTTTTCATACAACATGTTTTCATGCTTTTTTTTTTTTTTTTTTTGCTGCTTGTTTCCCATTGATAAAATGTCTTGACCAGGGGATGCAACACATATCTTCATAGTGAGGAGAAATGCATTGTTAGACAGCTGTCACTGAAACAAGTGTCCCCATTTGAAGATTTCCCCTCTATTGCTGTTCTGGTGATGACTCAAAATTTTGTATTGACATTAAGTTAAATTTTGGATGTGGAACTGTGATGGCCTTGAATTTTTAAGATACAAGTAAATGATTATAATCCAATAATATAGCCTATCCTCTATGAGAACAGAAGGGAAGAAAAAAAGTTAATTATTAAATAAAATGATTTTATTCTTCCTCTCCCTTAATTAAGTGTTCTTGCATAGCAAGACCACTTATTGTTATCTCACATATATATTATTATAACCAAATTTACCACCCTAACTCCTCCCACAGTTTTTACACTACATAGACAAGTAATATACCGAAACCTTCACTCCCCACTATTCTATTCACCTTATTACCTTCCCAACTGTTTCGTTCACACATTTCCCATTATCCAGAATGTGCCCACAGTCCAGTGATCATCCATGGCTGCGACTCCTCACTTTTTTACCTACTAATAACCATTCCTAGTGCACTATCCCCTTCACCTTACACAATGGCCCCCGTTAGTGGGTTCCTCTTGTTATCTATGCCGTTTATGGAGTGTCAATTTCCTCAGTGTTTACCAAACACCGTAATTGTTATTGTGGCATTCACACTGCCACTTATACCCAATTTTACTTGTAATTGTTTACATTATTTATGTTCTTCTTTATCATTATTTTATTGTTGTTTTACTTTTGTGGCGTTCCCTGGGTGTCTGGTGCGGTTCCTGGCTGCCTATGTCTCCCTTAACGGCGGACTTGTGTCTCTCCTGGCAGGGATGACGTCAATCGTTTATTCCCTGCTTGCTCTCGTCGAGCCCAGGGCTCTCCGCCCATTGGCTCGCCTTGAACGCGCTTGCGCAGTAGCGCTGGTTGCGCACCTGCGCAGTGCGGAGAAACTGACCCGGCAACGTCAGGCACCGCCAGATGGTGACGTCAGACGCCGCCGGACGGCGGCGTCATGGGCATTTTCGGGTTGGGGAGCTCACTTAATGGGCCCTCGGGCCTTCTGGGTGAGCAGTGCGGCTCTCCCCACTAAAAGTTGCACACGTGGGTTTCGATGGAAGGGACTCCTCCGTTGTCCTACCGGGGATCCTTTCGGGTATGTTTGTCCTTAATTTTACCCTCGGATACTATCCTTTACCCCACGTTATCTATTATTGATACCGTCTCACGGATACTACCCTGTATCTCATGTTATATGCGATACGTTTTTATTGACAGACTTCCATATTACCCTATGGATATCCCCTTACACTGTTGGGCTCCCACACCCGTGTACCCCCTTTGATGCCCCACCTGGTGGACATAGTGGGTGCTCTTACTCCCTACGGGCCATCCGACCCCTGCGCTATCAAGAAGCCTTTATGTGGCTTGGTACTTTATCACCCCTTACCATGGTAAGCTACAACATATGCCTTAATGTCATAGCGGGTGTGCGGGTAATTTTACCCCTCCTTTCCTCCCCTGGTTCTATGCCCTGTCTGTCCCATCTTGTTCCCTTCCCCCCCCCCCCCTTTTTCCCCCCTTCCCATTTCCTTTTCCTGATCCTCCCCATCCTTTCCTTCCTTCCTTCCCCCTCCCCTGGTTTCCCTCCATTTCTCCCCCCCCTCTTCCTTTCCCCCCCCCCTTGCCCCCCCCTCTTTTCTCCTCCCCTACTACCCTCTTGTCCCTTCCCCTCTCCCCTCCTCCCCTGTTGTTCCCCTCCCCCTTTCCCCTTCTCCCCTCCTTTCCCCTCCCCCCCCTCCTTCCCCCCCCCCATCCCATTTCCTTCCCTATTTTCCTTCCCCCACCTTACCCCCCTCCTCTTTCCTATCCTTTTTCCTTCTTTCCCTTTTGCCCTTAATTATCTCCCTCCTTTATACTAACGACTATCCTCCCCCTTCTTACCCCCAACCAGCCAATATATTAGACCCCCTCAATTGCCATTTTGTTATCCACTCAGGGAACTTCGCACAATCCCCCTTGTCCGCCGCGGGGGAGTTATGTTTGGGCAGCTGGGTGCCGCACATATTCACCTAGATATAGGGTAAGCCACTTCTTTATTTACCTCTTATGTTGTTTCTTCTACATGCTGTATTATGATTTTTGTCTGCATATTGTCTGCATTATTATGTACTATCTTTTTCATAGATCGGTCCTCCTGAGGAAGCGGTAATACCGCAAAACTAGTCGAGAACCAGACCATTCTATACCCTGTAACAACAGATGCCTCTTGGGCAATTCCGAGCCTCTGTTTTTGCAATTTTAACAAGTACACTATGTAATTTCTTTTTTTGTAATAAATTCTTTTACTCAACTGTCCATTGTTATTTATCTGTACCGATATAGTCCAGTCTTTTCCAGGGTGGGAGCATGATTGGGCCAACATCAGCCACTGTCCCCTTGATCCCACTCTTCCTTGTTTTTGTATATTAATTTGGATGATGGTACGTTTTTAACAAACTATTACTTTTGATTACATGAGGCTATACTCAAAATTTGTGCACGTGCGGATTGTTCCCGATTGGTGTGCTATTACTTTGTGGAACGTTTCGCCGAATGGTTCACGAAATATCGATGTTTTTGCGGCGAAATTGGTCCCATAGGAATGAATGGGGAAATGTTCAAAACTAGAGTGGGAGGTGACAAAATCTGAAAAATCAGGACATGATTTCTAAACTGCCACCACTCCCTCATTTTCAAGCCCACCCACACAAATCTTATATCAAAATGTTCAGCTATCCCTGCTGCCACTAAACATGTCCACGGCTAAGCCATAGTCCTGATAGTTTTCACAATATGACCATTTGTTTGTAACTCATGCCCTCCACTGACATTCATTGAAACTCTACTCTAGTCACTTCAAATTTGAAGGGCAACATCTAAACTGCGACTGTGCCTTCATTTTTAATATTTCAGAGACATACTATGCATCAAAATCTAGGTCTGAGTCTTGTGATTCTCAGAATATAAAGATCTTCGCTGTAGGATTTATAGTTAAGTGTTCTTGCATAGCAAGACCACTTACTCCGACTGCACCTTCAGTTGGAGCCGGCCGTTCATCTGGCTGGTCTCCGCCTGGGGCCCCTGCACACCAGCCACTCCACCGCTTGGTGTTGCACGGTATGCTACTTGGGTAAGTGTCCCTTGAGTCAGGTCCACTGTTGTTCACTCGCATGTCCCTGCACGTTTGTGTTCACACATATTTCCATCACTATTTCCAGGTTTTTGTGTTTCATTCATGGTTTTAGCTTTTTCACAGTCACATTCACATTTAGGTCAGCTCACCTTATACACACACACAACCATTTTCATACACTTACCACACTCTTCTTGGTCACCATTTATACATGCGGACATATTGGGTGTATATATATATCACCCAATTTACCACCTCATCCCACTTACACTCTAATTGTTTCTCACACTCTCAAATTTTTTTTTTTTTTTCACACACTTTTCATCTCACAATACAATTTTCATTTGATTTCAGATATCTCCAATTTGCAGCATCACATACCCGCATTTTGGCACATGGAAACCCTCACAGGCACCCCTACATCTCCCAAAGTTAGTTGTGCACTATTACGCCGCCTCAGCTCCCGTGATGTGGTCTATGCTCCCGATTCGCCGTGTCCTGCTTGGCCCCTACTGCGCCCACCGCTGTGGTTGGTGAGTGCACTGGGTCGAATTTCTTAAATTTCAATTTACATTTTTCAATTTCCAACAAAGTATGGTTTACTTCAATTATTATACTTACAGGGATATGTCGCATCTGCTCCTGACGAGTGGAAATGAATCCACGAAACGCGTAGAGCTACATGATGCTACAGACACATCCATTATGGCTTATGATGTTACCCATATGAACCCAGCTATTTTTGATTTTGTATCATGTGATCATCTATACGGGTGCCGGGCATGCTGTGTTTGGCTTGTTTAGGCCGTTTTGCTGTCGCATACTATCTATCTGATTGTTGTTAATTTATTTTATTCAGCCATGTTTTTTACACCTCTGTATTACTGTGCCCACATCTTGTACATATATGTAATAAACGTAATTTAATAATTTGATACCAATAAAACTTTATATTTATACCATTACCTCTGCATTTCAACCGCTTCAATTCAAAGTCCCACCTTCCTTTTGATGCATCCACATATATATTATTATTAGGGATGAGCCGAACACCCCCCGGTTCGGTTCGCACCAGAACCTGCGAACGGACCGAAAGTTCGCACGAACGTTAGAACCCCATTGACGTCTATGGGACTCGAACGTTCGAAATCAAAAGTGCTCATTTGAAAAACTAATTTGCATGGTATTGTCCTAAAAAGGGTTTGGGGACCCGGGTCCTACCCCAGGGGACATGTATGAATGCAAAAAAAACTTTTAAAAACGGCCGTTTTTTCGGGAGCAGTGATTTTAATGATGCTTAAAGTAAAAAAAAAAAAAGTGAAATATTCCTTTAAATATCGTACCTGAGGGGTGTCTATAGTATGCCTGTAAAGTGACGCGTGTTTCCCGTGTTTAGAACAGTCCCTGCACCAAATGTCATTTTTAAAGGAAAAAAATCTCATTTAAAACTGCTTGCGGGTTTAATGTAATGTCGGGTCCTGGCAATATGGATGAAAATCAGTGAGACAAACGGCATGGGTACCCCCCAGTCCATTACCAGGCCCTTTGGGTCTTGTATGGATATTAAGGGGAACCCCACACCCAAATTAAAATAAGGAAAGGTGTGGGGCCACCAGGCCCTATATACTCTGAACAGCAGTATACAGGCGGTGCAAACAAGACAGGGACTGTAGGTTTGTTGTTAAGTAGAATCTCTTTGTAATTTTGAACGGGTACATTTTTAACATGTTTAGCTCCAGCCAAAAAATCTTTTTTAAGCTTTTTGGAAAACATAGGGAAGGGTTATCACCCCTGTGACATTTGTTTTGCTGTCTTTCCTCCTCTTCAGAAGATTTCACCTCACTTTTTGTCCCAATGGATTGGAAAGCATCAGTGGAAAGGAGAAATGTTTTTCCCATATTAACTCTTACAGGAGAGAATTTCCCTTCCTAGGGGTAGATTTCATCTCACTTCCTGTTGTCTCCTTCCGTTTGCAAGTAGGAGTCGTTTGTAAGTTAGTTGTTTGAAAGTAGGGTCCTGCCCTATATACTCAGCAGAAATTTGGGCCTTAGGTGTTGCTGTGGCCACAACACTGTAAGCCCTCACAGGGCCCTGCTGTGAAATATTAGATCAAGAATTGTAATTACATGCTCCTGTTGAACAGGAGCTGAAAAATTAGGCCTTAGGCACTGGTGCTGGTGCCACAACACTGCAACCCCTCACAGACACTCTAGTTGGAACGCAGGAACGAGCCCTGCTGCAAAGTATTGCATCAAAAATTGTAATTACACACCCCTGTTAAACAAGGGCTGAAAAATTGGGCCTTAGGCACTGGTGCTGGTGCCACAACACTGCAACCCCTCACAGACACTCTAGTTGGAACGCAGGAACGAGCCCTGCTGCAAAGTATTGCATCAAAAATTGTAATTACACGCCCCTGTTAAACAGGGGCTGAAAAATTGTGCCTTAGGCACTGGTGGCGCCCAGAACCAAAAATGTTCTTACAAGCTATCAGCGTGATGATTGAGGAGGAAGAGGATAATTACTCAGGGATAGTCACTCAGCATCAGCATAGGCAGTCTTTGAAGGGATCTGAGATTTCAAAAAAAATTATTCGGTTACATCAGCATCAGGTGCTTGGTAGCTGGTGGTGATCTAAGACTGATTCATTTTTATGAAGGTCAGTCGATCGACCGAGTCAGTGGACAGACGCACCCTGTGATCGGTTACCACGCCTCCAGCAGCACTGAATGTGCGTTCCAAAAGAACGCTGGATGCAGGACAGGCCAGTAGCTCAATTGCATACTGTGCAAGCTCTGGCCAGTGATCCATCCTCAAGACCCAGTAACCCAGAGGATTTTCGGTGGGAAAGGTGTTCAAGTCTGATCTTGCCCCTAGGTATTCCTGCACCATGTAAAACAGACGCTGGCGATGGTTGCTGGAACTGATCATACCTTGGGGCTGCGGACCAAAAAATTGTCTGAATGCATCGGTCAGACAGCCACCTTCTCCACCGCTCCTTCTTTGACTGACCGAAGCCTCAGCAACACGTTGTCCAGAAACAGGAGTTTGTAACCTCCCAGTCTCTGGGAACGCGTTGCACAGACCTTTCTGCAAGGCCTCCCGAAGATGTTTCATCCTCTGCTCCCTCTGCGATGGCAAGATAAGGTCCGCAACCTTACCCTTGTAACGTGGATCAAGGAGGGTTGCCAGCCAGCATTGGTCCTTCTCCTTGATACCACGAATACGAGGATCCTTACGCAGGCTTTGCAGGATCAGGGAGGCCATGCAGCGTAGGTTTGCTGAGGCATTCGGTCCAGAGTCCTCTGGGTCACTAAGGACGACATGGTCCGCAGCCACCTCCTCCCAGCCACGTACAAGTCCATGTGTTTCTTGGGACTGATCCCTTAAAGACTGCTGCTGATGCTGAGTGCCAGGCTCCACCTCCATACTGACACAATCTTCCTCCTCCTCCTCCTCCTCCTCTTCGTCCTCTTCCTGTGTGATCGGCGGGCACGCAGGAACACTGTCTGGATAAAGGGGGCCTTGAGAGCTAAGGAAGTCCTCCTCTTCCTGCCTCTGTTCTGCCTCAAGTGCCCTGTCCATTATTCCACGCAGCGTGTGCTCCAACATGTGGACAAGGGGGACAGTGATGCATGCACTGTCACTGCTCACCATCCTCGTGGCCTCCTAAAATGGTGACAGGACAGTGCATGCATCCCTGATCATGGCCCACTGGCGTGGGGAAAAAAACCAAGCTCCCCTGACCCTGTCCTGGTGCCATAGTCGCACAGGTACTCATTGATGGCCCTCTGCTGCGTGTGCAGCCGCTGCAGCATGGCCAACGTTGAGTTCCACCTGGTTGGCATGTCACAGATTAGGCGGTTCTTGGGCAGGTTAAACTCCTTTTGGAGGTCCGTCAGCCGAGCACTGGCATTATATGACCGGCGGAAATGCACACAGACTTTCCTGGCCTGCCTCAGGACATCCTGTAAGCCCGGGTACAGTAGGTGACCGCGATATTGTGTCAATCTCGCCGCACTTCTCGGCGAGATTTGACACCTACGAGCCCCGTCGCAGGAGCCAGCGCCGAGATGGCTCACTCATCGGGAAAGGAAAACGTTGTTTTCCTCCCGCGATGAGTGACAGGCAGCGCTGACAGCTGTCTAGTATGAATCCTGAGGCGGGAACACCGCGCCAAATTTTAAATGAAAAAACCGGCGTGGGTTCCCCCCTCGGGGGCATACCAGGCCCTTAGGTCTGGCATGGATTGTAAGGGGAACCCCCTATGCCGAAAAATCGGCGTAGGGGTCCCCCCCAAATCCATACCAGACCCTTATCCGAGCACGCAGCCCGGCCGGCCAGGAAGGGGGGTGGGGACGAGCGAGCGCCCCCCCCCTCCTGAGCCGTACCAGGCCGCACGCCCTCAACATGGGGGGGTGGGTGCCTTGGGGGAGGGGGGGCCCTGCGGCCCCCCCACCCCAAAGCACCTTGTCCCCATGTTGATGAGGACAAGGGCCTCTTCCCGACAACCCTGGCCGTTGGTTGTTGGGGTCTGCGGGCGGGGGGCTTATCGGAATCCGGGAGCCCCCCTTAATAAGGGGGCCCCCAGATCCCGGCCCCCCACCCTGTGTGAATGAGTTTGGGGTACATGGTACCCCTACCCATTCACCTAGGCAAAAGTGTCAATATAAAAAAAACACACTACACAGGTTTTAAGAATAATTTATTAGTCAGCTCCGGGGTCTTCTTCCGACTTCGGGGGGTCTCCTTCCGACTTCTCCCGGTGTTCGGCCTCTTCTCCCGGGCCCCGCCGCTATCTTCTTCCAGCTCTATTGCCAGCGAGGGGCCCGGTCTGCTGCCGCTGTCTTGTCGCCGCTGTCTTGTCGCCGCTGTCTCGCCGCCGCCGCTGTCTCTCCGCTTCTTCTCTTCTTTTCTTCTTCCCCGATGTTGACACGATGCTCTCTCCGGCTCGAATGCTGTGTGCGAGCTGCGGAGCCATTTATATAGGCGGTAACCCCGCCCCCTTACGACGTCATGGTCCCAGCATGCGCAGGGACTCTGGGGCCACGCCCCCTTATGACGCCAGAGTCCCTGCGCATGCTGGGACCATGACGTCGTAAGGGGGCGGGGTTACCACCTATATAAATGGCTCCGCAGCTCGCACACAGCATTCGAGCCGGAGAGAGCGTCGTGTCAACATCGGGGAAGAAGAAAAGAAGAGAAGAAGCGGAGAGACAGCGGCGGCGGCGAGACAGCGGCGACAAGACAGCGGCGACAAGACAGCGGCGACAAGACAGAGGCAGCAGACCGGGCCCCTCGCTGGCAATAGAGCTGGAAGAAGATAGCGGCGGGGCCCGGGAGAAGAGGCCGAACACCGGGAGAAGTCGGAAGGAGACCCCCCGAAGTCGGAAGAAGACCCCGGAGCTGACTAATAAATTATTCTTAAAACCTGTGTAGTGTGTTTTTTTTATATTGACACTTTTGCCTAGGTGAATGGGTAGGGGTACCATGTACCCCAAACTCATTCACACAGGGTGGGGGGCCGGGATCTGGGGGCCCCCTTATTAAGGGGGGGCTCCCGGATTCCGATAAGCCCCCCGCCCGCAGACCCCGAAACCAACGGCCAGGGTTGTCGGGAAGAGGCCCTTGTCCTCATCAACATGGGGACAAGGTGCTTTGGGGTGGGGGGGCCACAGGGCGCCCCCCTCCCCCAAGGCACCCACCCCCCCATGTTGAGGGCGTGCGGCCTGGTACGGCTCAGGAGGGGGGGCGCTCGCTCGTCCCCATCCCCCTTCCTGGCCGGCCGGGCTGCGTGCTCGGATAAGGGTCTGGTATGGATTTGGGGGGGACCCCCACGCCGATTTTTCGGCATAGGGGGTTCCCCTTACAATCCATGCCAGACCTAAGGGCCTGGTATGCCCCCGAGGGGGGAACCCACGCCGGTTTTTTCATTTAAAATTTGGCGCGGTGTTCCCGCCTCAGGATTCATACTAGACAGCTGTCAGCGCTGCCTGTCACTCATCGCGGGAGGAAAACAACGTTTTCCTTTCCCGATGAGCGAGCCAGCGCGACATTCACAGTACCCTGTCGCCGAGAACCAGCGCGATGGTATCGCGCTGGAAACACAATCTCGCGGTCAGGTACTGTACCTGCCCAAGAACCGCTGCACCACCAAGTTAAGGACGTGAGCCAAACAGGGCACATGGGTCATTTGTCCCTGTCGGAGGGCAGAGAGGAGGTTGGTGCCATTGTCGCAAACCACCATTCCTGCCTTAAGTTGGCGTGGCGTCAACCACCTCTGAACCTGCCCCTGCAGAGCTGACAGAACCTCTGCCCCAGTGTGGCTCCTGTCCCCCAAGCACACCAGCTCAAGCACCGCATGGCATCTTTTGGCCTGCGTACTTGCGTAGCCCCTTGAACGACTACGGAGCACCGCTGGTTCCGAGGAAGAGGCCATGGAGGAAGAAGAAGAGGAGGGGTGGAGGAGAGAGGTGTGTCACAATCATTAGCATTTTGGAGGCGTGGTGGCGGAACAACCTCCAACACTACTGCACCTTGTCCTGCATCCTTCCCAGCTGCAGAGTCACCCAATGCGCCGTGAAACTTAGGTAACGTCCCTGTCCATGCCTGCTGGACCATGAGTCAGCGGTAATATGCACCTTACCACTGACCGCCCTGTCCAGCGAGGCATGGACATTGCCTTCCACATGCTGGTAGAGAGCCGGAAGCGCCTTCCGTGAGAAAAAGTGGCGTTTGGGTACCTGCCACTGAGGAACCGCACATTCCACAAACTCACGGAAGGGGGCAGAGTCTACCAACTGAAAAGGCAGCAGTTGAAGTGCTAGCAATTTTGCCAAGCTAGCATTCAACCGCTGGGCATGTGGATGGCTGGGAGCAAACTTCTTTCAGCGGTGCAGCAGCTGGGGCAGGGAAATTTGCCTGGTACAATCTGACGTCGGTGTACCAAAATCAGATTGCCCACAAGTACTTGGCTGTGACACACCTAATTCTACACCTTCATTCCTCTCAGTGCAGGTCTCAGAGAGGACTGAAGGTCTAGTGGGGTTGGAAATCTCAGCTGATGAGGAGCAAGGAGAGGTCCTCTTTGTTCTTTGGTGTGGGTCTTTTAGATACGCTTGCCAACGAACTGCATGGCAGGTCAACATATGTCTGGTCAAGCATGTGGTACCCAAGCGGGAGATGTTTTGGCCACGCGAGATACGCTTGAGACATATGTTGCAAATAGCAGCGGTGCGATCTGATGCACTCGTCTCAAAAAAGGCCCACACCAAAGAACTTTTTGAATAACGCGCAGAGACTGCAGCGCCCTGCACATGTGGAGCTTTGGGGTGTGATGCAGTCAATGTGCTGCCCTTAGGCTGGTCCCTGGAGGGCATCCTGCCTCGTTGGTGATGTGCCGCCTCCTCCTCCTCCTCCTCCTCCTCTCTCCTATCAGGCACCCACGTTGAGTCAGTGACCTCATCATCCCCTCCCTCCTCATCACTGGAGCAAACCTGGCAGTATGCTGCAGCAGGGGGAGCATGACTGCCAGATTGCTGTCCTTCTTGGGCACCCCCTCTGTCCGTGCTCATGTTACTGCCTTCATCGAGCTCAGTATCATCATCAGAGCCTTCCAAACGCTGGGCATCCTCCTGGAGCATGTACCCAACACTGTGGTCAAACAGTTCGAGGGACTCCTCAGGAGGACATGGTGGGGCTAGGGAAGGAGTCACTGATGACATTGAGCCGAGGGAAGAGGCCGCTGCTTTGCCAGACAAAGTACCCTGGGCATGGGTAAGAGAGGATGAGGAGGATGAGGACGGCTTGGTCATCCACTCGACCAAGTCTTCCGCATGTTGCGGCTCAACATGGCCAGCTGCCGAAAAAAAGGCCAAGCGTGTCCCATGGCCACGTGCTGATGAGGATGCACCGTCTCCACGACCAGCACTAGACACAGAGCCTGCTTGCCCTCTCTTATTGGCTTGTGACTGTCTGCCTCTCCTTCTTGGCCTTCCAGACATACTAATGGCCTGTAGCTGCACTAAGCTGGGATATATATATATATATATATATATATATATATATATATATGTACTGATACTGCAGCTAGCAAAATCAACTGCCTGCCTGTAGTATGAGAACACCACCAACCTTCAGGTAGCTTTAGCTGAACACTGTGAGGTGGACGCACCCCACTAACTTGTAGGTTTAGCTGAACACTGTGAGCAGGACGCACTGCACTAACTCTAAATAGTCTAGCTGCCTGACTGTGGTACTAATAGGATCAAAAGAACACCAGCAATTTTCTTCAGGTAGCTGCATTTACTGTAACAAGACAAGCCTGCCTGTCAGTAAGAAGATAACAGAAACGGATCTAGCTGAACACTGTGAGCAGGACGCACCCCACTAGCTTGTAGGTTTAGCTGAACACTGTGAGGTGGACGCACCCCACTAACTTGTAGGTTTAGCTGAACACTGTGAGCAGGACGCACCCCACTAACTTGTAGGTTTAGCAGAACACTGTGAGCAGGACGCACTGCACTAACTGTAAATAGTCTAGCTGCCTGACTGTGGTACTAATAGGATCAAAAGAACACCAGCAATTTTCTTCAGGTAGCTGTATTTACTGTAACAAGACAAGCCTGCCTGTCAGTAAGAAGATAACAGAAACGGATCTAGCTGAACACTGTGAGCAGGACGCACCCCACTAGCTTGTAGGTTTAGCTGAACACTGTGAGGTGGACGCACCCCACTAACTTGTAGGTTTAGCTGAACACTGTGAGCAGGACGCACCCCACTAACTTGTAGGTTTAGCAGAACACTGTGAGCAGGACGCACTGCACTAACTGTAAATAGTCTAGCTGCCTGACTGTGGTACTAATAGGATCAAAAGAACACCAGCAATTTTCTTCAGGTAGCTGTATTTACTGTAACAAGACAAGCCTGCCTGTCAGTAAGAAGATAACAGAAACGGATCTAGCTGAACACTGTGAGCAGGACGCACCCCACTAGCTTGTAGGTTTAGCTGAACACTGTGAGGTGGACGCACCCCACTAACTTGTAGGTTTAGCTGAACACTGTGAGCAGGACGCACCCCACTAACTTGTAGGTTTAGCAGAACACTGTGAGCAGGACGCACTGCACTAACTGTAAATAGTCTAGCTGCCTGACTGTGGTACTAATAGGATCAAAAGAACACAAGCAATTTTCTTCAGGTAGCTGTATTTACTGTAACAAGACAAGCCTGCCTGTCAGTAAGAAGATAACAGAAATGGATCTAGCTGAACACTGTGAGCAGGACGCACCCCACTAGCTTGTAGGTTTAGCTGAACACTGTGAGGTGGACGCACCCCACTAACTTGTAGGTTTAGCTGAACACTGTGAGCAGGACGCACCCCACTAACTTGTAGGTTTAGCAGAACACTGTGAGCAGGACGCACTGCACTAACTGTAAATAGTCTAGCTGCCTGACTGTGGTACTAATAGGATCAAAAGAACACAAGCAATTTTCTTCAGGTAGCTGTATTTACTGTAACAAGACAAGCCTGCCTGTCAGTAAGAAGATAACAGAAACGGATCTAGCTGAAAACTGTGAGCAGGACGCACCCCACTAACTTGTAGGTTTAGCAGAACACTGTGAGCAGGACGCTCTGCACTAAATGTAAATAGTCTAGCTGCCTGACTATGGTACTAATAGGATCAAAAGAACACCAGTAATTTTCTTCAGGTAGCTTTATATACTGTAACAAGACAAGCCTGCCTGTCAGTAAGAAGAGAACAGGAACGGTTCTAGCTGAACACTGTGAGCAGGACGCACTGCACTAAATGTAAATAGTCTAGCTGCCTGACTGTGGTACTAATAGGATCAAAAGAACACCAGTAATTTTCTTCAAAATACTGTAACAAGACAAGCCTGCCTGTCAGTAAGAAGATAACAGGAACGGATCTAGCTGAACACTGTGAGCAGGACGCACTGCACTAAATGTAAATAGTCTAGCTGCCTGACTGTGGTACTAATAGGATCAAAAGAACACCAGTAATTTTCTTCAAAATACTGTAACAAGACAAGCCTGCCTGTCAGTAAGAAGATAACAGGAACGGATCTAGCTGAACACTGTGAGCAGGACGCACTGCACTAAATGTAAATAGTCTAGAAGATAACAGGAACGGATCTAGCTAAACTGAATACAGTGTATATATATATATATGCAACACCTGGGATGCATATATATAGACAATACACTTTAAGTGCAGCTAACTGACTGACTGTCCTGCCTAATCTAGCTAACTCAAATGAAATGACACTGTCTCTCTCTCTCTCTATTTCTCAGCACACCGGAACACACTGCACAGGGCTGCCGTGCAGGCAGCCTTATATAGTGTGGGGCGTGTACTAAATCCCCTGAGCCATAATTGGCCAAAGCCTCCTTGGCTTTGGCCAATTACGGCTCTCTGTTAAGGCGGCGCTGTGATTGGCCAAGCATGCGGGTCATAGTGCATGCTTGGCCAATCATCAGCAAGCAATGCACTGCGATGCCGCAGTGAATTATGGGCCGTGACGCGCCACACGAATTTGGCGCGAACGGCCCATATCGTTCGCAATTCGACGAACGATCGAACAGCCGATGTTCGAGTCGAACATGGGTTCGACTCGAACACGAAGCTCATCCCTAATTATTATATATTATATACCGAAATGTGCGGATTGTTCCAGATTGGTGTGCTATTACTTTGTGGAACGTTTCATCGAATGGTTCACGAAATATCGTCATTTTTGCGGTGAAATTGGTCCCATAGGAATGAATGGCGAAATGTTCAAAACTAGAGTGGGAGGTGACAAAAGCTGACAACCCTATGATCATACCACCCTAACTCCTCCCACAGCTTTTAAACTACATAGACATTAATATACCGAAACGTGCGGATTGTTCCCGATTGGTGTGCTATTACTTTGTGGAACATTTCGCCAAATGGTTCACGAAATATCGTTGTTTTTGCGGCGAAATTGGTCCCATAGGAATGAATGGGGAAATGTTCAAAACTAGAGTGGGAGGTGACAAAAGCTGACAACCCCATGATCAGCCAAAACATTATGACCACCCCATGATCAGCCAAAACATTTTGACCGCCCAATAAAAAAAAAAATTATTGTTGGAAAAAAAAAAATCATTTTTGAAAAAAAAAAAAATTAATTTTTGAAAAAAAAAAATTAATTTTTGAAAAAAAAAAATCATTTTTGAAAAAAAAAATCATTTTTGAAAAAAAAAATAATTTTTGAAAAAAAAAATCATTTTTGAAAAAAAAAAAACATTTTGGAAAAAATTTTCAGCTCTTTCAGCTAATGATGGGACTTCTTCAACTTTTTTACTACTATTTATACTTTTTAAAATATTAAGCTTTTTAACACTTTTCACAGTTACTCCAGCCACTCCAACCACACAACAGTTGCTCTAGCATCACACTAATGTATCATGAGTTGTAGAAATAGACATTTTTAGTAGGGGTTCCATGAGACTGTAAAGTTATTTTGAAGGGTTCCTCTGTGTTAAAAGGTTGAGAAAGGCTGATCTAGGGTCTGGAGGAAGTGGGTGATCCCGCGAAACATGTCGATCTGTGTATATTACTCCCACTGTCAATCTCCGAAGCTGGTTGATTTAATGACCTCTGGACTTGCAAGCCACTAAAATATATATTTTTTTTAACTGTCTATTTTTACCTACTGTGAAATAAACATATTGTAATAGGAAATCTTTTTATATACTATGTAATATTGTGGTTGACCATTTGATGCACATTTAAAGTCCCATTTTGTAATGATGCCTCAAGATATTATTGACAACACTTTACTCCCACGTGTGTTTCTTTTCAACTTGACTGAGGTTCTAGTGGTATCTCAATTATTGTATTCAGGACAGCTTGGAAAGTTTCATGTGTTGTTTTTCTATTCAGTTAGTCACTCACCACCTTCATTTAGGGAACAACTGTAATCTGCTTACTCAAGTACCCCCAACAGGTCATGTCCTTAGGACCTCCTTCATCTTGCAGAGGTTCTTCAAATCAGAGTCAACGACTTGCTATTTATATAAGCTATTCTATGGAAGAGAAATTCACAAAACATTGCCTGTGGGTGGTACTTAAGGACTGAGGTTGGGAGGCACTGCTTTAGGCCCAAGGTAGCAATCCATGACAGCCAGGATCTTCAAGGCCATCATCACATGGGGTTGATTTATTAAGGGCAAATAGACTGTTCACTTTGCAAAGTGCAGTTGCGCTTTGCAAGAGCAGTTGCTCCAGAGCTTAATAAAGGAGCAAAAGCTCTGCTGGCTTCCATCGTCCAATCATGTGCAAGCAAAAATGCATTTTTTAAAATTTTCCTTGCACATGATTGGGTACTTTTTGCAAAGTGAAGCTTTAAATAATTTACTAAGCTCTGGAGCAACTGCAACAGTCTATTTGCCTTTATGAAAAAAAAAAACCCATGTGCCAGCAAGTGCCCAAAATATTTAATATATCTCCCAGCATGCACCAGTCAGTGCCCAAGCCTACTGATTGGTAGGTATTAAACACGCTAAACACAGAATTATTGTTTGATACACCCTGCTGGAGCCAGCTCCTTGCTTAGAGGACACCAAAAGACACATGCCTAAGCTGACTAAAGCTCACAAAAGAAAAAAAAATTGGAAAAATACTACATCCCTATGCTGCCATGACAATCATGACAGTAGTAGAAACAAATTACTTGTAAATATTAGCATGACATTTAGCAGAATATAGAAAGGTGAACCTAGATAGCCTTTTTCTTTCTGTAGCTAATCTCCCCATTTGCTTCCAGGCTTCTTGCCATTTCCAAACATTTCGACCTTTCTTGTAAACTATTTGTGGACAGAATGTTGTAAAACAATGTTGGAATTGGTGAACACATTTAGCAGCCATGTTGTCAAAGTATTGCTGTTGTGACAGGAGCCTTGTCCCTCATGAAACACCTGCCACCACCTCCGCAGATGCCCTTCCTATGAAGCAAAATCATAAGCCGGGGCTAAAATGAAGGTTTTAATTGCTTTCTACTTGTTGACTGTGGAATCATAGAACTCAACGTGCTACAAAAGATACAATCGTACACAAGGAGTTAAAGACTCATACTAACCATATCTCAGGTGTAGCTGCCACCATTCTGCAAGACTTTATTAAGCTGCTCAAGATGTCTTTATGAAGAATTGTGAGATATATTAATAGTACAAGGATCATATTCATTTTATCCTAGGAAGCTTGTTTAGATAAGTGTTGCTAAAAGTCTTGCTCTGTCTGGCTCATTATTCTAAATTTTCTGTTTAAGCATGGAGAATTTACAGTCTATCAGAGAAAGAAACTTGCCACCAGCACTGGAAATGTCAGATAAATGTCATTACTTAATGGTTGCATGGCGTATTATTCTTGAGGTGCTGATGATGGAAGAGATGAACTTTGTTGTTTGGCTTTTCTCCAGAAAAAAACTGGAAAAGGGAACAATTAAAAAGAATCTGCGTTAAAAAAAATGATGGGATTGTCTATTTATAGCTAGAAAATATTCAATGCACAAAAACTAAAATACAGCCAATGGCTCCACACGGCTTCACCACTGCTTTATTGTACGCACGTCCATCTTACATGCATTGCTCCCTCACCTTGTGTGTTAGCTCAATTTTTAATAAAGTCTTTAGGAAAATAATGTAATGATAGCAGCCAATGTAAGGATAATGGGATAGATGTTGGTTTTCATTCAATACTACAGCTCAGGATTCTATGGGGCACATCTATAAACTGCACTCCATACAGCACTTGAACAGTAGAGATTGTGGGTGCTTATAATGACAACAATTTGTGGTTACTGGTCTTAAATCCAGTAGAAACATAGAAAGTCACCAGTACTCCAGCAATGTTCTTTTTACAGTTTTATTGTAAAAAAATTGCCACATTTTATAGACAATTAATGCTTCGGGGCCTCAAAATGCAAAAAGCCCCTGTAGGGCCACAAGACGTTGGCTGCCAAATATTTGGCAAGTCTCTTGCACTAAAACTGTGAAAAAAAATTTCAATTGTCTCTTACCTCAATCTATTGCCATCTTAAATATAACCATATAGATGCAGCGCAAATCATAAAACAGGGGTAGGCAACCTTTCAGAGGTTAAGATCTACCAGGACAACATGGAGCAAACAAAGATCCCAGGGGAGGGGGAATTAGGTGGTGCCCTTTTTAAAAAAGAAAAAAAACAAACAAAAAAACAACTATTAACCTTCCAACAAAAAGATGTAGTGTTAGGTACCCCCCCCCCCAACGCAGTGTTCTGTGCCCCCTTTTCATCACTCTCCCCAACTGTAGTGTCCTATGCTTCCCTCCATAGTGTCCCCACCCCCCAAAACAGTATCCTCTGCCCTTTCACCCCCCCCCACTATAGTGTTCCCTACCCCCCATAGCAGGGTCCTCTGCCCCCCACAAAGTGTCTTCTGCCCTCTGAAAATAGTGTCCTCTGCCTGCCCATCCTCCAAAGCAGTGTCCTATGTACATTTCTCATTACAATTCCCCTCCCCTTATTGTAGTGTCCTCTGCCCCCCTACCCTCCAACAGTGTCTCCTCTGAGATCTGGAGACGACATAGTGCTGGGTGGAAGGTGAATGCAGGAGCTGTCGGAGTTAACTTTTCATAACAATCTGGTGATTGGATGCTAGGACTGACTAGCAACCAATCACTGAGGCGGTTCCCACCCCCGCCCTCCATCCAGCACTATGCTGCCTCCCACTCTCTGCTCTGCAGTGAATGAAAGCCACGGAGGCTGGGTGGAGCAGAACAGTAATCTTGATCCACCTGTTGGCTCCCCGTGGCCGTCTGGTCGTCATACAATAAACAAAATAAAAAATATCCAATATAATTCCGTGAGGGAACGGTCCACCACCAATGTGTTATAAACACTTTCCACTTTGTGCTTCCAGTATTGGCGTTGTTATACATGTAGCCACCCAGTGCAGTTTAAAAATGCTCACCTCATGGTGTTAACCCTAATATAATATCAAGCTGACAACAAGCATTTGTTGTCCTTTCCCGGGCAGTATCTCCTCCCCTCCACCAAAACACTCTCCTTCTCTGGCAGTGCCTCACTCTCAGGCAGAAGTTACATGTAAAACTGAAAGGGACTAATTGTGTTTTCTGTATAAAACCTGCTTTATTAAAAACTCCCAAATACAACACTTGATTATTAAAAGCACTCTCAGTGCTATGGCATATCAAGGCACAATGATCATCACTTCCTCCGCAGTGCAACTCCATCCCTATACGCATTACGCCCGGAATATAGACTTCCTCAGTAGGGCGTAATGCGTATAAGGACAGAACCACGCTGCAGGGAAGTGATGGTCATTGTGGAATGATATACACCGCTGTCTGGGGAGGCACGGGGAATGGCAACTGATGACCATG
The DNA here is from genome assembly GCF_042186555.1 of Aquarana catesbeiana. Classification (NCBI taxonomy): domain Eukaryota; kingdom Metazoa; phylum Chordata; class Amphibia; order Anura; family Ranidae; genus Aquarana; species Aquarana catesbeiana. The sequence goes on along the minus strand of NC_133327.1, from coordinate 667,174,421 downwards.
CAACCCAGTTGGATGCCTACCTGCATATATAAAAATGCACAAATCAAAATATAGGGGAAAGGAGAAATTTGGTACTGGGGCACTGGCTACTAAAGTAAAATTCCAGCCCAAAGCTTTTTTGTAAGTTTTGGGCAGAGTGAAGGCCTTAGAACCTAGGATTTTTATAACTGTCAAACTTGTAGGTGAGTGCAGTCTATTTTCTCCATTGCAGGTGGCACTCATCCGCGGTGGCAATGCAGGTGGAGGAGGAAGTAGAGAGGAACCTAGTTCCTCTATGGTTTCCTTGGTCACAGGGAGGCTGTATCCGATTGGATGCTGGAACCCCATGTGACTTTGGCTTGAGTCACATCTTGAGTCACGTCTTGAGTCAGGCAGAGTCTTTTAAGACCTTGGCTCCCGGGTTTGGCACGCATTTCACTTGTGGCTAGAGTAGGGACAGGTCACACATCTGGCAGGAAAAATGCTTAGCATCAGGAAGAGGTTCCGGAGGAGTAGGGACAGTGCAGGGACACACCATCCTTTCTGGAAGCCTCCCCACTTGGGTACCAGGCCACATTCCATCTTTCGAGAAGGACGTTGTCAGCACACTTAAGGCCTACTTCAACTGGCACATCGCTGTTACATGCTGTGAGTGCTCCTGGTCAGGTTGCCTTCCCACTGGGCCTATTTTGTATTGCTGAACTAAAATATATTCTCCTTTTTCTGTACTGGGACTCGTAGTGTTTTCTGTCGCCACACCACGCTGCACCCACCCACAAGCTGTTGAGGAGATTGATTGTCCCTGTACTGAACAACCTCAGTTGTGTCCTAATCACACGCCCTCATTTAAAAATATTTAATTCATTTTAGGTGTAAGGTCTTTTAAACCCCACTGGTACCAATGGAGAAGAATTTAGGCATAGACTATATCACTTTGTTACACTCAACTGGACTTCTATAATATTGAATGTGACTAACTTCAAACTACTAATAACAGTCATGAAGGAAGAAAAAAGTCCGGACAGCCGCACACCAGGAGAATATAATCCAACGGAATTTCTTTATTGTAAAATCAGGAACAAATCATGTACAAAGCCCATGAGCTATGAGTAAGCGCTCCGCAGAGCGTGAAACGCGTTAGCTGATTATCTGTACATTCTATCCATGGTGCTTTGTACATGATTTGTTCCTGACATTACAATAAAGAAATTTCGTTGGATTATATTCTCCTGGTGTGCGGCTGTCCGGACTTTTTTCTTCCTTCACAACATGGATTAGCATTAGCCAGCACCTGGGGCTTTTCAACTCTGGAGAGCAACATTCAGTTTATACCTGGTTTGGATACAACCTGGTGCGGGGAAAACGCTTGTACTAATAACAGTCACCTGGATGTGAGTAACTACAATTACTAATAAAGTTCATCTGAGTGTGACTAACTACAAACTACTAATAAAGTTCATCTGAGTGTGACTAACTACAAACTACTAATAAAGTTCATCTGAGTGTGACTAACTACAAACTACTAATAAAGTTCATCTGAGTGTGACTAACTACAAACTACTAATAAAGTTCATCTGAGTGTGACTAACTACAAACTACTAATAAAGTTCACCTGAATGTGACTAACTACAATTACTAATAAAGCTGACCTGAATTTGACAAGCTACAAACTACTAATAAAGTTGACCCGAATGTGACTAACTACAATTACTAACAAAGTTCACCTGAATGTGACTGTCTGCAAACTACCAATACAGTTCATCTGAATGTGACTAACTACAAACTACTAATAGAGTTCACCTGGATGTAGGGTTACCCCCTCATCCCAGTAAACTCGAACACATAAGAATTACACAGGTTCTGAGGCTAATTTAATGCAGATAAGGCACCAAGTGAGTTTATTACCACCTTAATCAGTCACAGAACCTGTGCAATTAATATGTGCTCGCTTTTAAAGAGGTGAGGTGGCAACCCAACCTGGATGTGACTAACTACAAACTTCTAATAAAGTTTACCTGAATATGGCTTACTACAATTACCAATAAAGTTCACCTAAATGTGACTAACTACAAACTACTTAAAAAGTTCGCCTGAATATGACTAACTACAAACTACTAATAAAGTTCAGTTGAATGTTACTAACTATTACTAACTATATCATGACCTGGGTAAATGAGAACCTTTTCATACAGTACGTAAAGTGTTATCATAAAACTGTTGCCATAGAAGAAACTTTTGGAATGAGCTGTCTTTGACATCATTACTCATTGGGTTGCATTAGGGAGTAGAGTAACATTGCCCAGTGTGCATTAGACCCAAAAGGCTCAATCTATGTGTGACTAATCTGAGCCGAGAACATTTTTCTATAACTTTAAAACCTGAATATGGCACGAACATTGGTCTCCATGACATCAATTAGGAAAAAGACAATAAAGAAAACACTGAGATGGAATATAAAACATTTTGCAGTAAGTATCCAAAGACTGAAATGTTTCCTGTGGATTTTCTATAGGATAAAAACGTACCCAGTAAGCAAAAAAACAAGATTTTTGTAACTTTGTAATTATTTTTTAAAACAGTATAGTGCTCGAGTTTTATTCCCTGCTTCCATATTTTATTAGCAGATGCAATTGGATAGGTTATATTTTCCCTGTAGTTTTAGGGCTCATGCACACGGCGCTTATTCAGGCGCTCAGAATTTTTATTTTTTTACGCCTGTAAGTGCACCTTTATGTTAGCCTATGTGGTCATGTATAAAATCCATTTTTTTTTAACTTTTCGTTTTCACTTGTGCATATTGAGTTATAGAGTAAAAAAAAAAAAAAATAAAAAAGGTGAGCTTTCAATGTCAAAAAGCAATTGCTGTTTCAAGTGATATAAGCGCGTTCAGTGCCAGCATAAGCTTTAACAATAATTAAGTCACTGGTAGTCACAGCTAAGACTTTAAACATGCCTAAAAGGGTAAAGTGTTGAGATAATAATTCAGGGAGAGAGACAAGAAAATAACAGGTTGGAAAAGCCTGCAAAGAACCAAGAGCTGTTACAGTTAGTGATTCTAAACACTGGCAGCTACGGTACGTATTGTGACGACAGCAGCCTTGCTTACGTTGTCTCATGGGGTACACAGCCTCCACGGGGGGGTTTATATATAGGCAGCCAGAGTCCACACATGCCATTTCCAGCATCAAATAAACATAGATAGCATTTCAAGCAGAAAACAACTTGAGTGGGGAAAAAAAACATAAAACACAAAATAAATCCTGGCCTGTCTTGATATACTGTACAATTAAAATACATATAACTCAATAGAAATGTAAAAAGATTATAACTTTTTTAGTTTTGTTTAAATTTTGCCTAGGGAAGCCCTTTTCAAATAGGGTTCCATGGAACCCAGGGTTCCTTTAAAATCTGCTAGGGGTTCCTTGAGCAAATTAAGCAATTTGTGCTTCTCAGATAAGTCATCACTGACAACAATGATCTTTTTACCTATCTGTAATAGGCATTCTTCCTACTGACCACCAATGTAAGGATCATTCTTCCTAGTGACCACAAATGTAGGGACTGACTACCAATATAAGGAACATTCTTCCACTGGTCACCAATGTAAGGAGCATTTTTCCCACTGACCACCAATGTAAGGAACACTATTCTGCCAACTAATCACCAGTGTAGGGGCATTCTTTCCACTGACCAACATAAGGAAACTTCTTCCAACTGATCATCGATGTAAGGGCATTTTTCCCACTGTCCCCTAATGTAAGGAACATTCTTCCCACTGGCCACTAATGTAAAGTGCATTCTTCCCACTAATTACTAATGTAAAGGGAATTCTTCCCACTGACCACCAATGTAAGGGACATTCTTCCCACTGACCACCAATTTGAGGAACATTCCTGCCACTGACCACCAATGTAAAGAAACATTCTTCCCAGTGACTAGAGTTGTAGGGATTGACTACCAATGTAAGGAATTTTCTTCGACTGGCCACCAATGTAAGGGACATTCTTTCCACTGGCCAACAATGTAAGGAACCTTCTTCCAATTCGATCATCATTGTAAAGAACATTCTTCCCACTGGCCACCAATGTAAGGGGCATTCTTCCCACTGACCTGACCATTCTTCCCACTGACCAACAATGAAAGGAACATTCTTCCACTGTCCACAAATGTAAGGGGCATTCTTCCCACTGACCCCTAATGTAAGGAGCATTCTTCCAAGTGACTACCAATGTAAAAGGCATTCTTACCAGTGACCACCAATATAAGAGACATCCTTCCCACTAATCACCAATATAAGGGGCATTCTTTCCACTGACCAACAATATAAGTAACCTTCTTCCAATTGATCATCGATGTAAGGGGCATTCTTTCCACTGATCATCAAAGGAGCATTCTTCCCACTGTCAACAAATGTAGGGGGCATTCTTCCCACTGACCGCCAAAGGAGCATTCTTCCCACTGACCACAAATATAAGGGGCATTCTTCCCACTGACCACCAAAGGAGCATTCTTCCCACTGACTACAAATGTAAGGGGCAGTCTTCCCACTGACCACCAAAGGAGCATTCTTCCCACTGACTACAAATGTAAGGGGCAGTCTTCCCACTGACCACCAATGTAAAGAGCATTCTTCCGACTGACCAAAAATGTAATGAATCTTCTTTCCACTGACCACCAATGTAAGGAACATTCTTCCTAGTGACCATCACACTAATATACTGTGAGCTGTACATATAGTAAATATTATCAGGGGTTCTCTGAGATTGAAAAGTTTTTACAAGGGTTCCTATATGTCTCTATGTAAAAAGGTTTAGAAAGACTGGAATAGAGTAAGGAAGGGTTAGAACTGTTGTTGGGTTATAATTGCTATCTTATGTCTCCATCTGGTAGATTTCCCTACAAGCTAAGTAAATATCTCCCCAAAATGAGGAGCAATTCAACCTCTGATAGTTGTCCCCATCCCCCATTGGAATATTTCCCCTCACCTCCTGTTCCAGTGACAGCCCTAAAATTTGGACTCCCCATTACTTTTTTCTGATGACAATGGTTACAGAGGAAAATAAATAGGATAAATCCCCTAATGGGGACAAGGAATAAAAGAAAAACTTGATAAGGTTCTAAAGTTACAGGAAGCCTCCTTTCCCTCACAGGCATCTGACAACACAGCTAGTAAGGAGACGGCTGCATTGATAGCCAGCAGATATGTCCAACTCCAACCACTTTCCCGAGTAAGACAAGTGCTGGCAAAAAAAATGCAAACGGATGGGGCCCGAGCCAGAAATGAGTGCCAGCTGTTAATGCAGCCATCTCCTTGCTTACTGTGTTTTCGGATGTTGGAGGAGGAGGGGCGGCCTGTTCGACCACATAGCAATCCTTCCACAGCACATAGGTAGTATGTAGGTAGTCCTACATGTATTTTTCCCCTTGGGGGACAGAATACTGTAATGAAAAAAGAAATGGATCTTCTTCTTTAGGTCCCTTTTTATCAACTTTTTATCCAGCTCCACAAAAAAAAAATTAGATTTTTACCTACGTGGCTGCCAAGCACATGGTGGGGTCGATTTACTAAAGGCAAAAAGACTGTGCTCTTTGCAAATGCAGTTGCACCCATTTAGTAAATGTGGTGAAGCGCTGCTGATTTCCATCATCCAATCATGTGCAAGCATGCTGTTTTTTTATTTTCCTTGCACCTGATCAGGTATTCTTTACACATTAAGGCTGGGTTCACACTGGTGCGACACGACAGCCGTCCTACTTTGGATCCGACTTTGCCCTGCGACATGAAGCCGGCATGTGTCCGACTTTCAATGAACGGGGATCCGACTTGGATCCTCGCCAATGCCGGCACTGTGTTTGGTATGAATCTTTAGGGGGGAACTCCGCGCCAAATTTTAAATAAAAAACCGGCATGGGTTCCCCCTCCAGAGGCATACCAGGCCCTTGGGTCTGGTATGGACCTTGAGGGGAACCCCCTACGCCGAAAAAACGGCGTGGGGGGTCGCCCCCAATCCATACCAGACCCTTATCCGAGCACGCAGCCCGGCCGGACAGGAATGGGGGTGGGGACGAGCGAGCGCCCCCCCCCCTCCTGAACCGTACCAGGCCGCATGCCCTCAACATGGGGGGTGGTGCCTTGGGGGAGGGAGGCGCGCTGCGGCCCCCCCACCCCAAAGCACCTTGTCCCCATGTTGATGAGGACAAGGGCCTCTTCCCGACAACCCTGGCCGTTGGTTGTCGGGGTCTGCGGGCGGGGGGCTTATCGGAATCCGGGAGCCCCCTTTAATAAGGGAGCCCCCAGATCCCGGCCCCCCACCCTTTGTGAATGAGTATGGGGTACAGCGTACCCCTACCCATTCACCTAGGAAAAAAGTGTCAATTTAAAAAAAAACACTACACAGATTTTTAAAGCATTTTATTAGACAGCTCCGGGGGTCTTCTTCCGACTTCGGGGGTCTCTCCGGTTCTTCTCCACGCTCTCCGGATCTTCTGCCGGGCTCCTCCGCTCTCTTCTGCTCTTTTGCCGCTCTTTTGCTAAAGCGGAGGAGCCTGGTCTTCAATCTTCTGCCTTCTGCCTTCTGCCCTCTTCTCCTGATGTTGACACGACGCTCTCTGGGGCTAGAATGCTCTCTGTGCACTCTGCTCTGACTTATATAGGCGGTGACCCCGCCCCCTTATGCCGTCACAGTCCCTGGGCATGCTGGGACTGTGACGTTTTAGGGGGCGTGGTCATCACCCGATGACCACGCCCCCTTATGCCGTCACAGTCCCAGCATGCCCAGGGACTGTGACGGCATAAGGGGGCGGGGTCACCGCCTATATAAGTCAGAGCAGAGCGCACAGAGAGCATTCTAGCCCCAGAGAGCGTCGTGTCAACATCAGGAGAAGAGGGCAGAAGGCAGAAGGCAGAAGGCAGAAGATTGAAGACCGAAGACCGGGCTCCTCCGCTTTAGCAAAAGAGCGGCAAAAGAGCAGAAGAGAGCGGAGGAGCCCGGCAGAAGATCCGGAGAGCGTGGAGAAGAACCGGAGAGACCCCCGAAGTCGGAAGAAGACCCCCGGAGCTGTCTAATAAAATGCTTTAAAAATCTGTGTAGTGTTTTTTTTTAAATTGACACTTTTTTCCTAGGTGAATGGGTAGGGGTACGCTGTACCCCATACTCATTCACATAGGGTGGGGGGCCGGGATCTGGGGGCTCCCTTATTAAAGGGGGCTCCCGGATTCCGATAAGCCCCCCGCCCGCAGACCCCGACAACCAACGGCCAGGGTTGTCGGGAAGAGGCCCTTGTCCTCATCGACATGGGGACAAGGTGCTTTGGGGTGGGGGGGCCGCAGCGCGCCCCCCTCCCCCAAGGCACCACCCCCCATGTTGAGGGCATGCGGCCTGGTACGGTTCAGGAGGGGGGGGGGCGCTCGCTCGTCCCCACCCCCATTCCTGTCCGGCCGGGCTGCGTGCTCGGATAAGGGTCTGGTATGGATTGGGGGCGACCCCCCACGCCGTTTTTTTCGGCGTAGGGGGTTCCCCTCAAGTTCCATACCAGACCCAAGGGCCTGGTATGCTCTTGGAGGGGGAACCCATGCCGGATTTTTATCTAAAATTTGGCGCGGAGTTCCCCCTCAAGATCATCTGAGCACAAGTCGCGTGCCGAAGTCGGATCATGCGAGACGGCAATCCGACTTTGATCCGACTTCAATGATAGTCAATAGGCTGAAGTAGGATCAAAGTCGGACCAAAGTAGTACAGGGAGCATTTCTAAAGTCGGAACGACTTGTGTCGGACCAGTTAGGACGGCTCCCATAGGGAAACATTAAATTTCACGCGTCATGCGACATGAGCTCCCAATGTCGGAGCGTTTGTCGGACCAATGTGAACCCAGCCTAAGGCATTACCACATTTATATCTACTAAGGAAAGTGAGTGCAACTGCACTTGCAAAGTGCACAGTCTATTTGCCTTTAGTAAATCTACCCCAGTGTCTCTTTCCAGCTCTGCCTTCTTCTCATGGACAAATAACACCATTTCATAGTCAGGCTGGCTTTCCTAGTGCTTCTCTTATTGTATCTGTGATACTATAGGATTCTGCCAAGTAGTGATTAGCAATTTGCAAATGTTTGACCTGCTTGAATATTTACATGCCAATCCGTCAGATCTTGGGTGAATCATGCAGTTCTGGAATCCAGGCCTTCAAAAATCACAATAGCATATTGTCTGGCAATCATATTATTCTTAATTATAGGAATCTCCTCACCTAATATTCTTGTAAATGTCCCCAAATTTCATTACTCTGTCTGCCATATGCCAGGAAAGCCTGTGCCAACACTTTAAAAAACTACATACTTGGTGGCTAGCTTCTTCTTCGTATTTCTCTGGGCCCACCTATGATGTCTTCCAGATCTCACTCGTGTGCTTCACTAAATCTTATAAGCTTAAAACCACTTGCCGACCAGCCGCCGCAGTTGTACTGTTGCAGAATGGCACGGCTGGGCGAAACCACGTTATGTTACGTTGCCTCGCCCTGTGGCCACTAGGAGCCGATGCGAGTGCCCGACGGTCACGATCACCGTCGGGCTCCCGCGATCGCTGCTGACACACAGAGAACTGGGATCTGTGTGTGTAAACACACAGTTTCCGGTTCTCTGAGGGGAGAAGAGACAGATCGTGTGTTCATACAGAGTATGAACAGTGATCTGTCATCTCCCCTACACAGTCCCCTCCCCCCTTCAGTTAGAAAACACTAGAGAACACAATTAACCCCTTGATCGCCCCCTAGTGTTAAACCCCTTCACTGTCAGTGACATTTTTCACTGATCGCTGTATAAATGACAATGGTCCCAAAAATGTGTCAAAATTGTCAGATGTCTCCGCCATAATGTCGCAGTCCCGATAAAAATCACAGATCACCGCCATTGCTAGTAAAGTAAAAAATAATAATAAAAAAAATGCCATAAAACTATCCCCTATTTTGTAGATGCTATAACTTTTGCGTAAACCAATCAATATACGCTTATTGCAAGTTTTTTACCAAAAATATGTAGAAGAATACATATCGGCCCAAACTGAGCAAAAAAATGGGTTTTCTTATATATTTTTGGGGGATATTTATTATAGCAAAAAGTAAAAAATATTTATTTTTTTTCAAAATCGACGCTCTTTTTTTGTTTATAACGCAAAAAATAAAAACTGCAGAGGCGATCAAATACCACCAAAAGAAAGCTCTATTTGTAGGAAAAAAAGGACATCAATTTTGTTTGGGTGCAACATCGCACAACCGCGCAATTGTCAGTTAAAGCGACGCAGTGCCGAATCGCAAAAAGTGCTCTGGTCAGGAAGGGGGTAAAATCTTCCAGGGCTGAAGCGGTTAATGTATAAGTAAAGGCAAATTTTTTTTTTTTTTTTTTGTTTTGGATAGAGTGGAGAGGGATTAGAACACATATTAGGTTTTTATCGCTGTCTGTGCCCCCGTTAGGGAGATTCACCCTCTCTATTTGTCCTGTATACCATTATCATTGAAAGTAAAATAAAATACCAAACTTTTGGTTGTCCCCGGAAAAGTAATAAGGATTTCCTTTATTTGCAGGGATTTCCTATCACTTCATGTTTTGGCAATTGGATATGAAGTGAAGGTAAATCTCCCCAATGGGACACAGATGGCAAAAAAAAAAAATCTGACAGGGGTTATATCCCTCTCTAATGCCCTGTACACACAACCGGTTTTCCCGTCAGAATAAACTCTGAAGGTTTTACCGACGGAGTTCCGATGGAATTCTGCTCAAGCGGTCTTGCCTACACACGGTCACACCAAATTCCGACCGTCCAGAACGTGGTGACGTACAACACTTACGACGGGACTAGAAAACGGAAGTTCAGTACCCAGTAGCCAATAGCTTCCGTCTCGTACTTGCTTCAGAGCATGTGTCATTTTTGGTACGTCGGAACAGCATACAGACGATCGGTTTTCCCGATAGGAATTGGTTCCGTCGGAAAAATTTAGAACATGTTCTCTTTATAGGTCCGTCAGAATTTTCGACGTAAAAAGTCCGATGGGGCATAGACACAATTTGAATATACGATGAAAAGATCCTGTCGGACTTTTTCTGTCGGACATTCTGCTTGTGTGTACGCGGCATTACTCTATCCAAAACGGAAAAAAACAGTTTTGCCTATAGTTCTACTTTAACTACTTGCCGACCAGCCGCCGCAGATATACTGCGGCAGGGCGGCTCTACTGCGTGAATCGCCATACCAGTACGGCGGTCCGTGCAATAGCTATAGTGGACGTGCACCCGCGGGGCATAGCTGGAGCCAATTTGCGTGGCCAGCAGCTGTGTTGTACACCGGCCACCCGCGATTGCTTCACAGAGAGCCAGAACAGGGATCTGCCAGTGTAAACGTCTGTTCCTAGTGATCAGGAACAGTGATCTCTCTCTACTCCCAGTCAGTATACTCCCCCCACAGTTAGAAACACCTCCCTAGGGAACACTTAACCCCTTGATCGCCCCCTAGTTTTAACTTCTTTCCTGCCAATGTCATTTATACAGTAATCAGTGGCTATTTTTAGCTCTGATCGTTGTATAAATGTCACTGGTCCCAAAAAAGTGTCAAAAGTGTCTGATCTGTCCACCGCAATGTTTCGGTCCCGCTAAAAATCGCAGATCGCTGCCATTACTAGTAAAAAAAAAATAATAATGATAAATAAAATGCTATAAATATATCCCCTTTTTTTTTAGACGCTATAACTTTTGCGCAAAGCAAACAACTTTTTTGTTTGGAGTATGTATTATAGCAAAAAGGAAAAAATAACGTTTTTTTTTTTTCAAAATAGACGGTCTATTTTTGTTTAGAGCGCAAAAGATAAAAACTGCAAAGGTGATCAAATACCACCAAAAGAAAGCTCTATTTGTGGGAAAAAAAGGACATCAATTTTGTTTGGGTACAACGTTGCACGACCGCGCAATTGTCAGTTAAAGCGACGCAGGGCCGTATCGCAAAGAATGGACTGGTCATAAAGGGGGTAAAACCTTCCGGGACCGAAGTGGTTAACATTAATAACCCCCTGGAAGACACTGGTGATGTAGTCCTCCCAGGGGTGGGGTTGCCACCTCATCCCTTTAAACCTGAACACATATTACACAGGTTCCGAGGCAAAGTTTAATTACCACCTTAATCAGTCACAGAACCTGTGTAATTAATATGTGTTCGGTTTTAAAGGGATGAGGTGGCAACCATACTCAGGGGGCAGCTGTGAGGCCCTAACTTGGCGCCACCAAAGCCACCAGTGCCTCTTGTAGAGGCAGAAAAAGGAGGAAGCAGTAGTAAGTGTACATAAATAACAGCATGTAGTATGTTTATTGCCGAGTTTGAAGAACTCGTTCATAGTATTTATCCACCCCAGTCTTGACATTTCCTTAGCTTCTCTTTCCACTTGGCTGGCATGGACCACGTTGGTGCTTGGTGAATTGATGTGTTGACATCAGAAGTGACATGACTAAATGCAGCAGACGCATGAAAAAATATCTCTACCCCAGCCATTAGCAGTTTTCCTGTTGTGCTGTCAAGGGTGAAGCCAGCACCCCTTTGTTTGGTGCACTCTGCATCAAAAGTATAATTTGACATAGAAGGAGGGTGGGTGGAGGGACACACTAAGGGCCTTGTTTAAAACTGATATTGCTATCCACTCTCCTCAGGACACTGCAGTGTTTATTCCATGCTATGCCAGCATTTTACCTGTCATTCATAACATTTACAGCATGGTTACAGCATCAGTGATAGAGAGAGAACTTAGTACTATGACTTTGTGAGGTCATGTGATGATGCTTCCCCCTCCATTCCAGTGCTTTTTTTCAATTCATTGCACTAAACAGAGTATCACTTGCTTCAGAATCACTAAGCAAGCGATTTGTAAAACAGATGAACGGGCTTTATAATCACACCAGAATATTTTTTTTTCTATAAAAAGCAGCAGAATAGCCACAATGGGGACACACTACTGCTTTATAAACTGAACCATTAATGGTAACTAGGGCTGTATTTAACTTATCTGACTACTCTAGGCATTTTTGAATTGTAACATCCTCTAGTGCGTGCTGCTAGTATTAGTAGAGTATACTCTGGTCAGGAATAACTATGTCACTAAATTGGGTCAGGGTTATTAGAGGCCAGGGCTGGATAACTCATCTTGGCAGCTTCCTAGTACCTCTCCCTGGTCAGGAAGGTTGGGGAAACTTCTAGAACTAGAGGTGGGGGATAGGACAGGCTGCCATGAATATTTGTGGGGCCTCGGCCAATCCCCAGAAGTGGGCTGGAACTATCCCATAAAGTTAAAGCTTAAGTTACTGAACTTAGTTTGTGAACCGACTCTTCACTTCTGCTCATCCAACCTCAGTATGTCAAGCTGAAGTTCGCTGAACCAACTTTCTGGCACCTGTTCCCTTCTGCTGCTCTAGCAGTCCATGTCTCCACCACCATGGGTGCTTGGACGGGAATTGTGCAAGAGGCCACCCTTGTTATCTCAAGCTCCACATGACAGGTGTCCAGTGTAGTTCCCAAATTGGCCACAATATGTTGCCGTAATTAGGGTTGGGAACCTTGTAGTGTAGAGTGGGCAGAATAATTGTCTAGGTCAGCGGTCTCCAAACTGTGACTGGGGAGGCTGGATGCAGCCCTTTGCTTGCCTTTATCTGGCCCTTGGGGCACTATTCTTCCCAATGATACAGGACACTATTCTGCCAACTGACATCAACGATGGTGTACTATTCCTGCCAATGATACCAACGATGGGGCACTATTCCTCCTTCTTTTACCAAATGTGGTGATATTTATTCTCACTGATGCTAGGAAAATGTCCTCTTCTACTGTGTATGTATGTATGTATGTATGTCAAATGAAGGACTTAAAAGGCTGTCATTGTGTGATCTCTTCCTTTCCTTAACCTCAACATGGAAACATCTTCTGGAAATGAAACTTAATGGTCAATAGGAAGAATGCTCCTTACATTTGTGGTCAGTGGAAAGAATGTCCCTTACATTAGTGGTCAGGAGGAAGAATACCCCTTACATTGGTGGTCAGTGGGAAGAATGCTCTTTACATTTGTTGTCAGGAGTGTCCCTTATATTGGTGGTCAGTAGGGAGAATGTCCCTTAACTTGGTGGTCAATGGGAAGAATAATTCTTACATTGGTGGTCAGTGGGAAGAAAGTCCCTTACATTGGTGGTCAGTGGAAAGAATGTCCCTTACATTGGTGGTTAGTAGGATGAATGTCTCTTACATTTGTGGTTAGTGCAAAGAATGTTCCTTACATTAGTGGTCAGTGGGAAGAATATCCCTTACATTGGTGTTCAGTAAGAAGAATGTTCCTTACATTGGTGATCAGTGGGAAGAATGCTCAATACATTGATGGTCAGTGGGAAGAATGCTCCATACATTGGTGGTCAGTGGGAAGAATGTTTCTTACATTGGGGGTCAGTGGGGAGAATGCCCCTTTCCACTCCCACTGGCCACAGCCTACCACCTAACGTTTGAAGGACAATAAAAGTGCCCTTTGTTTAGAAAGTTTGGAGACCCTTGGTCTAGGTAGTAGCTAGAGGTCTCCAGAGTAGTGAGAGTGTACCATAGATAATGAGGAAGTGCCAGCCCTGCCCCTGTCAGTGTGGGACATCATGGGTAAGGAGGCTCTGTATAAATAGTCTGGAGGGAGTCCACCTAGAGTAGCTGGTCATGGGAATTGACGCAAAGACGGCAACAAAGATGTAATTTTTGGGGGGATATAGCCTCTGGAAGCTTCATCTCAGGAGGAAAGCAAGCAAAGAGAGGTATAGGACTTATGGGGCTACTTATCTCTTTGATATAGGATGAAGGACTCTGAAAAACTCAAAGGCATAGCCTGCTCTTGACCCAGATCTCTGCTGTTATCTGCTTGCAAATGAAAGAATGTGCTGTCATCATTGGGATGGCTGAAACCATGTATATACTGTATGTATGTCAACTGAAGGACTTCCTTGTGTGAACTCTCCCTTCTCTTAACCTCAACATGGAAACATCTTCTGGAAATTAAACTTGTGGTGGGTGAGATTGTTGTAGGGAGGCAATGGCGTAAGGACCAAGGATGGTATGGAATTGGCTATTTGTACTTGGAGGTGATGGTCAGGCCAGGCCGGAGGCCTCCCGGGGGAGCTTCTGTTAGGCGCACAGGGTAGGATCTTGTGTCCATAGCACCTCAGTGAGTCTAGAAGGGCAACCTATTCTGGGCAGTTATGGTGCTACCCCAACCATGAGGCTGTGCACATGGAGGACATGCAGCTCAGCACGGCTACAAAACAGTTACATTCCCGGTCTACAGAAATCTTTGGCTGTACAAATATTTTCTTCTTGTAGGACAAATTACCTTGTTCCTGAAATACAATTAAATATTTATATCTCCATACTTTTATTTTGCATACATAACAAAAAGCTATTTGTTGCTTTCTCCAAACTCCTTATTTTTTGCCTTTTCCAAAGCGAGAAAATATTCAGCATTTTACTCCAGCAGCACACTGAGTGCTTTAAACAATATAAAATGTTTCTTGTAATACTCAATAAAGTACAGACACATTTATTTGAAAATTCCAATAAACAATATGATGTAATTTGGACAAGAGCGCCAGCATGACAGAGTGTTCCATGGTGTTAGGTAATGACAGATCCCATCTCGAAGGCAGCCATAAAAGGTTCTGATTGGGACAGAGCAGTATATCTATCTTTCTGTTTCTACTTGATTTAGACTTTTCTTCACATAAATTCAAGATGTTTCTCTGTCTATTCAGCACAGTAGGATAGATTGGCTATAAAAGCTATCAATCCATTGCTTTTGTACAAGAGGTGGTAACTCATTCAAAACCATGTTAGTGATCTCATCCTTCTCTATATACTAAATATAATTTAAAGGGATGAAGCTACACTATGTGTCAATAACGACATGTGTTCTTATTGATGTTAGTCTGTATGTACAATAGAAAAGGAAAGATGAGGGGCCTATACATGAGTCAAACTATTCCTCCATACCAGCCTTTCTCAACCTTTTTAAATGGAGGAACCCTTAAAAAATATTTGCAGCTTCAGGGAGCCCCTGCCAATAATGACTACATCTGCAGCTTACGGTACATTCATTTGATGGTCAGTGAGAAGAAAACTTATTACATTGGTGGTCATAAGGAAGAATGCTCCTTCCATTGGCTGTCAATGGGAAGAATGCTCCTTACATTGATGGTCACTGGGAAGAATGTCCCTTACATTTGTGGTTAGTGGAACAAATGATTCTTACATTGGAGGTCAGTAGGAAGAATGTTTCTTGTATTGGTAATCAGTTGGAAGAATGCCTCTTCTTGGTGGTCAATGGGAAGAATAATTTTACATTGGTGGTCATTAGGAATAATTGCTCCATACATTGGTGGTCAGTGGGAAGAATGCTCTTTACATTGGTGGTCATTGGGAAGAATTCTCCTTACATTGATGGTCAATGGGAAAGAATAATTCTTACATTGGTGGTTAGTGAGAAGAATGCTCTTTACATTGGTGGTCATTGGGAAGAAGGCTCCTTACATTGGTGGTCAGTGGGAAGAAGGTCCCTTACATTGGTGAGCAGTAAGAAGAATGTCCCTTACATTGGTGGTCAGTGGGAAGAATGTCTCTTACATTTGTGGTTAGTGGGAGGAATCCTCTCTTCACAGATCGTTATAAAGATGTAGTGCCCTGAGGTTTAGTCAGGGAGCTCCTCACCAAATTCCTTTTCAGGAGTAGTTACTGCAGTTAATTGATAGAGATCTATTGTGTTCTCCATAAGTTTGGCCTTATTGCACTTTTCTCTTCTACCACTAGGTGGCCGGGAACTTGGTGGTACTAGATGTGAGAAGGGCAACCCAAGGTTAGGTTATGGGTATATATGGTATCTCAGCCAATGGGCAGGGGTTTTCTTGAATCCCTTGGTCTGCTGGGAGAGCCTATATATTCGGGTGAGGTCAGGTGATCTATGTCCTGTGCCACTAAGACCGCTGTCTGGGTGGACGTGTGTCGTACGCCCGGGCTGCTAGGCCGGAGATTGGGCCTATCCTGAGGGCATCTGGCTACCAGGCTGTGTGAGGGCCTATCCAGAAGTAAGAGGGCAGCACAGGGTTGGGACTACGGCTTGCAGTCCAAACGAAAGTGTCAGTTCTGCCGGCCGGAGAACCTGTCGTGGTCGGAGGTAGAAGGAAAGCTGTCGCCACTAAGGGACCAACCACCTTTACCAAGGACCACAGTGAGTAACTGAAGCAAGTACCAGGGCAGTATTCTCCCCGAATGGGCACGGTGGAGAATTGGGAAACTTCAGGCAGTGATCACGTCAGAGACCCAACCAGCGGAGGTGACGCTTGCAGAGCAGCCTTGTGAGTCAAGCCAGGGACTGAGCCAGTCAGCAGGGATGAAGCTTGAGAGGTATCTGGAGTGCCAAGCTAGGGACCCAGCAGGGAAGCGGGGGTGATGCTTGAGGAAGATACCACCGCAAAAGCCTTGAGGAGCTCACGGGATTCAGAGTCAGTGAAACGGAGAGTCAAGTGAGAGACTAGGAGCTCAAGGGGCTGAAGAACTACAAATAGAAATTGTAGTGAAGCTGAGTGAACTGTTGGACTTTGTGTTAGGAATTTTGTTAGGAGGTACTGTTGCTATAGGAGGCAGCAATCCTGCATGTGCAGAAGTGGTGCCTTGCTGGGGCCTTTCCCTGTTAGGCTGTCCTCCTATTGAAGTCTCAGAGTTTGCTAATTGAAATTACAACCACTTAAGGGTGTCCTTGCCCTAAACCTCTTTCTCTTTAAAATATAAAAGGACTGTTAAAAGAAATAAAACCTCTTTTGAATCCAAGAAGTATCTGGGCGTCCAATGACTTTCACCATCTTTGCACCCACTATGCCTCACAACCCACTACATATGGAAGGATGTCAGCTGTCTTTGGCCTTGAAGGTCCTCATTAGGCTGGAAGAGTTTAAAGACCTTGCTACAAAGATAATTGACGTGAGTGGTTACTTATCAAGGAGGCAGAAAATGTCAATTGCTTAAGCAACTCCTAGCAACCTCTGGACTGACCCTAGAGTTCCATAGGACCCTGGTTAAGAATGGCTGCTCCAAACCATCAGAGATATGAAAGTGAGAGAAATTATAGTGCCAAAATAATCAAGCATAAAATATGCCCTGATCATAGCTGGAGCTGCTAAATCACATGACTGAAATGGACCAGATTAAAAAAAGGTAAATACACAGATCTTTTTTTAAACAGGATATGCATGATAGGTAGGAGAATGTATTCAAAATCTATTTAAAAATGTTAAAAAAAAGATATAAGGAATCTAGTAATTTTCCTTTAAGAACTCAACCAATAGCTAAACATTGGTCAAAAATTCAAATCTTTGTCAATATCGAGACCAAGTAGACTCAGACTGTCCAATTCATCAATTCATGAATCCACTTGGCCTAGTTCTGTGACACTTTCTTATGCAACCCCCCCTCAGTGATTAACAACCCTATCTATATCATAGGACCTCAGGAGAATCATCATCTCCAGTTTCTATTGACGTCACCTCCAGGCCCAGAGATCTGGCCTTTGGAGTGCACGCTGGACTCCAGTGAGTGGAGCAACTGAACCATTTTTTCACAGAACTGTTTACATTGGTGCCGATTTGGGGCACCAGAATATTTGAGTGGGCATTTGATATTTTTGTTTGTGCTTTTATATATACTTTATGTAGCGCCCTCCTGGGTAGGTGCTAGACTGAGTGTATATTGTTTTTGGTTTCTCTGCTTAACAGGTAGACAGCTAGGCAAATGTATATGCTTTCTGCTTAACATAGAGCTTTGATTGATTGATAGAGTGTGCTCAGTGTGCTCTGGTGCTGCTCATGCTATTTTGAAAGTTTCACATTGGTCTGGTAGCTATGGGATGTACTGGACAGTGGGAGGAAACCTTGCATATGAGAGCATGGATGTCTATACAGCCCTGGCCAACTAGAAGGTGGTGTGCCCCAGTGCATGCTGGTTAACTGTATTTATATCTGATGATCACATGGGCTCAGAGTCTTCCTCTACAGAGAGAGGTCCAGGTGGGGAAGGGGCCTGCCACCCCTCCTCAAGCACAGGCTGCCATGCAGGTCTCAGGTGGGCAACCTGAGGACCTGAAACATTGAAGCTGAAACCCATGATTCTCCTAAAAGCTGACTGAGGGAGGATGTCCAGTGATCCTGTCTGGTATCATTGAGGAAGGTGACCTGCGGCCAGGGCCTTGTGAGTACAGACCCCTAAAGGGATCCTAGAGACTGTTGCTGCTAAAAATCACCCTCTTTGTGCTAGAAGTCAACATACTGGGTATAAGCTAAAAGGGGACACTGGCTAGTGTCTTGAAGAAGCAAAGTCCACTAAATTCCTTCTGCTAAAAAGGGACTTGCTCTATTCTGTACAGCCTGCTGCATAGTTCTACTGACAGTCTGCTACACAGTTGAGAACTGAGGGGGTGGTGTAACTTCTGACATGTCAGTGCCAACAGTTTTATGTTGACAAAACTAAATTAAAATTTTACAAGAGAGCATCTAGACATGTAACTTCAATGAAGACGTCTAACCCGGAGCTCCCCCTGGGGAGACATGTCATTGATAAGCATCAGAGCAGGTTTCCCAGGATCCAATTTCTAATTTTGGACAGGATTCATCCGAGTCCGAGGGGCGAGGATTGGAACAAGGTCCTCCTTCAGCGGGAGGCGCGCTGGATTGCGGACCTTGGGGCCACCTCACCCACCGGACTCAATGAACACCTTAGTTTCATACCCTTCCTTGAGGGCTTTTCCTCGGGTGGATGTGAGAAGGAATGATGTGTATATTCGTTCACTCTTGCTTCCACCTGAGGTTGCACTAATTCCTCTGGCATCCCCCCTTTTTGGGCGGTTTTTGGGTGGTTTCTGGGCGGTTTTTGTCATCATTAATTTATGGTATGTGGATGTATAGGTTGTCTATTGAGGCCACCTTTGTGGTTCCCAGGACAGTCTATTATTTAACATGTCACGTTGCTATTATGGGGATGATTTGATCTGACGTATAATTGACTATATACTTGCTTTTTACTGAGGTTATTTGTATATGCTTACAATCTGTTTTCTCCATCTCACTGTCTGATTATTATGGTGATTTCTGCTTGGACCAGTGGCGAGCATCGTGGATGTTTTAACACCATCATTGGTGGATCTCTTTTCATCCCGCCCGGCGCACGGGGGTCTCCCTTAATTTAGGCGGCCTCTTTTGCGGCTCAATTGTGGAGTTGTGGACATATGTGTCTGTAGCACCATTTCGATGGTGTCTGGAACTTTGCCCTCTGTGTGGACCACATATTTGCGTCGGTGGTTGGTGTCTGCGGGGCGCGTTTTCACAGATCCAGCCTTCTAGTCTGACTTTGTGATGGGCGCCTGCGCAGTCACTACCCAAGGTCCTTCCAGGCATCGTTTGCTGGTGCACCTTTGCTTATGAGGCGGTTGTATAGCCTCCTTGCCCCTTTTGTGCAGTAGCATTATTGGGCTTGCGCATAACATTGTATTTATCCTGTTCCTATGGCCCTTCTGATTACTAATTGCCTCGTAACTGCTGTCCACACACTTTCTGATACCGATTCTCGCGCCTGCGCTGTGAGTAGGCGGAAACGTTGTTATTGTGGCGGCGGTGGGCATGTTGTTGTAGCGATGCTAGGCGTGGTGACGTCATCGCGCCACGCGCCGCTTTCATATCATTTAAAAAGCTGGCGTTAGTTGTTTGTGCCCTGTCACTGTATTGGACGGTGGTTGCACACAACTGACACCGGAGGATTTACACGGAAAGAACTAGTTTTGACTTACTCTATGTTTGATTGCACTAACAGTACATACGAAGGTACGGTTTTTGGCTTTACAAGCTTCCTCTTGGTTACCCTTTTTGCTTTATATATCAGAGTTCATATCTGGTAAAGGGTCAATCCCTCTGACATGGTCTGTTTTGCGGATTTAGTGGTTACTAAGAGATGCCTTTCTTTACATTCTTATAGATCAATTTTTACTGAAAATGAGCAAGCCTGAAGAGTGACATTTCTGTGCATGCCTTTGGCTGCTGCCTTTTCTCTGCTTTATCCCCATTGTGGATTCTAGTAAGGTAGGATGTTTTATCATGTATATCTATGGAATCATATTTTGCCTCTTCCATTTGACCCATGTCTGTTAAAAGTAGAAATCCTTCGGACATGGAGTAGTCTGATACTTATTATAGAAATAAGATATCTTCCCTACCTTTTAGATCATACACTGTGGAGAGATTCCAGGAATACTGAGGGGTTATATCCATTTGTGCGCTATTTATCGGTGCCACAGTGTGGGACTTGTGTGGCTGTTTGGTGACCCACCCTTTACAACAATGTCTTTGTGACATAGATGGTGTATGTTTATGATGCAATTACCGCCATTGGTCCAGCAGTGAATTTCCATGATGATCGTTCTGGGTATGCTTTCTATGCAAATTTTATGCTGTATGTCTTTTACTTGCAGCAACTGATTTAAATTATTTCAATTATTACTTTGTTACTTATTAATGTATTCGATCTTTACTATGCAGTGTGATTCCTTCCTGACTAATGCCCCTGACGAAGGGATGTATTGTGTCCTGAAACGCGTCGGGCCGTCTGGACTCACATGGGAATTTATCACCCTTGTCATCAATTTTTTATTGGTTTGAAAATCTATATTTGTATATATGTACACTTTGTTTAATAAATTTAATTGTATTTTTGTATTCCGTTGCCATTAAAGTCCCAGTTATTATGGGGGGTATTTCCTTTTCTATTTAACTGTATAAGGGATGTTGGCAGCTTCAAGTTGGTATAAATCAGGGGTCTTCCAACTATGGCCCTCCAGTTGTTCATGAACTTCAATTCCCATCATGCCTAGTCATGTCTGTGAATGTCAGAGTTTTACAATGCCTCATGGGAAGTGTAGTTCTGCAACAGCTGGAGGGCCGTAGTTTGAGGATGCCTGGTATAGATGGATGTTCTTCTTTTATGTCCAGTTGAGAAAGATGTCTTCACTTGTGAATAGTTAATTTGGAGTATCTTACTAATTCCCTTCTCCTATCCAAGTTCTCCAAAATAAAACAACAAAAAACATATCCCCTAGACTGGTTATTGGAGACAACGAGCAGAAGAGTGTGTGAACCTGGCTGTGTAAAAATGCCCTGTGACTGACTGTGGATTAATCAGCGGGAGACTCGGGCACAAAAATCCAAGCGGCTCCTGCAGGGGTTGCGCTACAATTGGATTAATAAATACTACACTTTAAGCAATTTTCTCTGGTTTGGGTGACTGCAAATGAGAAATCTATAGAGTCCAGTGAGGAGGAACTAATTGGCAGAGGGAATTACCTGGGCCTTGACAGATGGTATCTTTGGTTTACTAAAAAGCGTGCTGTGACCTTTATTCATTTAGAGGTCATGGGCTTGTGGTGAGTGTGCAGTCTATGGGGTTGATTTACTAAAGGTAAAAAGAGTGTGCACTTTGGAAAGTGCAGTTGCACACGGCAAGAGCAGTTGCTCCAGAGTTTAGTAAATGAGCAGAGGCTCAGCTGACTTTCATCAACCAATCATGTGCAAGCAAAAATGCTGTTTTTTTTAATTTTCCTTGCATGTGATTGGGTATTCTTTGCAAAGTGAAGCTTTACCTCATTTACTAAGCTCTGGAGCAACTGCACTTGCAGAGTGCAATTGCACTTTCCAAGGTGCACAGTCTATTGGCCTTTAGTAAATCAACCCCACATGTAGTAGTGGTTGTCTGGTGCACAATATAACAGAAGCATGTGGAAAAAACTTAAAGTGTTTTGGAGACACATTTGGTAGAGGAATTGGAGTATCACTGATGGTCTGTATCCCATTCCTTGATATACAGTACATTTTAAATTTTTGTATCTTTCATGACTGTATATGGTTTTTTTTATGGAGTTGTTTTTTTCTCAAAATTTTTTGCATAAAATGTGATTACTTTCTTTACTTTGATATTATCTAATATTTGCTTTCAAAAAAACCCTGTTATAAGAGAAACCGAGGTTGTCATCACTGAGCTAGTTGCCTGGGTGTCATGTTGACTCACTTGAGTGATCAGCATCAAGTATGCACATGACTTCTGACACTTCCCTGACTTATATCTGTGTACTTATCCTAGCTTAATTATTTGGAAACTCGAGGACAAGCATAACAACTAAGCAGCTAACACTTCAAATAGAAGGTCATCAATGGCAGACCTATATTTCTTTTATAACAGTTTTTTTTTTATATATATATATATTTTTTTAGCTAATCTCATGGTTTCAAGTGTGTCCACCTATTGCCGGGTGCACAGAGGCTCTTATGCATTTCAACACCTGACCACACTGTATGGTCATAGGGAGGAGAGCCTGATTCTGGTGCACACGCCTAGGAGACTGTTGTTGGTAGTTTTAGAACTCATAAAATAAGAACATAAAATACAGTATAAATAATTGACTGTACAGTTAAAATCCCCTGATTAAACAAGCAGTGGGGTGTCACTTCTATACAAGAGATAGTAGATGTCTGGCAGATTGGCTGATTTATTTTTAAACATATTACAGGATAGACACAGTGAACACTAAATGGAATGGGACTGTATATACAGGACATAAAATACCGCAATATAAAGAGTGTTATAACTCTGCATTTACGCTATATGGCCACAAATTTTGTGAACAGCTAACCATCATAACAGTGTGCTTTGTTGGACAGCCTATTCCAAAACTATGAGTATTAATATGAAGTTGATCCCTACTGGTACCCCCCTGGTTTTTCCCACCCCCCTCCCACCCTACCCCTCATTTCTTCCCTACTCCCCCTCCAACCTTCCCCAACCTTCTGCTGTTTGGCTCTCTGTCCTTCCTGTACTCTTTTAGTCCCCATATTTTCCTTGTTTTCCTCCACAGCCCCTACACGCTCAGTGGACACCTCCAATTGGGCCTGCCCTATGACTTGCCCTATCGCCCACCCCTAGCTGCAGTCTCCCAGTGCTCTTGGGCTCCTTCGTAACCCCCTTTGTAGGAGTGCCAAATGGCTACCTTTGTTTCATCCTTTATATAGATAAGGGTGCTCTTACCTATATACCCCTCCCCACCCCCCTATTCTTTGTTGCCATGTTGACTATGCACTGACTTTATTAACAATGTCCTCCTAGATTTGTTGTAGTCATGAGTAGTGGTTTATCTCGACGGTATCCTCATATTTTCCAAGTCCCTGGAGAGCCACCACACAGATGCCTGTCGTGTGCTTCAGAAACTAAGAGAGAACAATCTCTATTGTGTAAATTGGAGAAGTGTGAGTTCCATCGTGAACAGGTTAAATTCCTGGGTTATGTCATTTCCACTGCTGGTTTTTCGATGGATCCGGAGAAACTTTCAGCAGTCCTACAGAGGCCCCGACTCATGGGTTTATGTCCTCTGCAACGTTTTCTTGGCTTTGCCAACTTTTATCGGAAGTTTATTCTTAACTTCTCTTCTCTGGTCAATCCCCTGACTGATATGGCCAGAAAGGATGGTAACCCACAGAGTTGGTCTCCGGAGTCCATTAAGGCCTTTGAGAGTCTCAAGGCTGCCTTTGTTTCTGCTCCTGTGTTGGCAGATCCTGATCCTCCGTTACCTTTTATCCTTGAGGTTGATGCTTCTGAGACTGGAGTTGGCGCCCTTCTGTCTCAACGTAGGTTGATGCTTCTGAGACTGGAGTTGGCGCCCTTCTGTCTCAACGTCCTACCTCTGACAGCGCTATGCATCCTTGTGGCTACTTTTCCAAGAAATTGTCACCTGCGGAGTGGAATTACGAGATTGGGGACAGAGAGCTATTAGCGATCATTTTAGCCCTGAAAAAATGTAGACATCTCCTTGAAGGTACCACTGTGCCTGTTCTCATTCTTACTGATCATAAGAATCTCACATTCTTGTCTGAGGCGAAACACCTCTCTCCCAGAAGGGCGCAATGGGCTCTTTTCTTGTCAAGTTTCATTGTCTCATTCTTACCTGGTACTAAGAATGTAAGGGCTGAAGCTTTGTCGCGACAATTTTCCTCCACTTCCAAGAAGGAGTCGGTTCCGGTTCCTGTGATTCTTTTTGATCGTATTCTGGCTACGGTTCACACCAGTCTCACTTCTCCTTTGGGTGACAAAATTCTTGCCGCTCAGGTCCATGCTCCTTCTGAGAAACCTTGTGACCGCTGCTTTGTCCCAGAGAGTCTCCGTACTGCCGCTCTCCAGATTTACCATTCTCCCAAGGCTGCTGGCCACTCTGGGAAGAATCAACTCTTTTGGGCCATTTCCCAACAAGTCTGGTGGCCTAGTCTACATGCTGATGTAACCGCCTTTGTAGCTGCCTGCTCCGTGTGTGCTCAGAGTAAGACTCCACAACACCTTCCAGTGGGCCTCCTACAACCCATACCCAATGGAGAGAGGCCCTGGACCCACCTCTCTATAGATTTCATTGTGGAGTTACCCAACTCCCAAGGCAACACTGTTATCCTTATTCCTTATGGTGGTTGACAGGTTCTCTAAGGACTTCTAAGGAATTGGCTTCCATTTTTGCTCGGGAGATCTATCGCTTACATGGGCTACCCAAGGTGATTGTCTCGGACAGGGGTAGTCAGTTTGTGTCTCGGTTCTGGCGAGCCTTATGTGCACAGTTTGGAATTCAGTTCGCTTTTTCGTCTGCGTATCACCCGCAGTCTAATGGGGCAGCAGAACGAGCCAATCAGTCCTTGGAGCAGTTCCTAGGTTGCTATATTTCTGACCATCATAACAACTGATCAGGCCTCTTACCATGGGTGGAGTTTGCTCACAGTAGTGCCTTGAATTCTGCTTCCCGATTGTCCCCGTTTATGACGAACTATGGTTTCCAACCTTCCATGTTGCCTGACTTGTTTTTTCCGCAGAGTATTCCTGAGTATTCCACATGTGTATGTTAGTTGTTCAGCTCAGAAACCATAGTGCACATTTTGTTTTTTGTTTTATCTTACAATGACACTAATTGAAACTGATACTTATTAAAAGAAAAAAATCCTGCCAAAAAAAAAAGTATCTCTCTCCTCCATTCAGAGAGAGAAAACACGGGGGGGGGGGGGGGGGCAGAATTCCTGGTGACTGATCACTATGATAGTCAATCAGAGGTTATCACAGAGATCAGGTAACCTGGAATTGGGAGTTCCGGGTCCCAATCGTTACTACGGGGCCCGAGACTCTTGGCGAGACCCTGGTATCTGTGCTGGGAGCACGCGATACTCCCAGCACAAAGATAGATACGCAAATATGCGGTGCCACAGAAAAAAAGCCCATTCCAGTGGGGCTGCATTTGTGTGCACGCTTTGAGCCAAGGGGTTAGAGAGGAACTGTTACAAGGAGCATAGAGACAATGCCATAAATGCTGAAAGAGCCTATGCTATTTTTCTACTTGAAGCTTACATTGTGAACTGGTTTATTATTTGAAAAGTAAAGGCCACTGAGTCACCTCAAAGAATTTCAATATACTTTTGTATAGTTCTTACAAAAACAAATTCTTGTTGTTGATAATATTAAGAGTTCAATTAAAGAGGCTAAGTGTGAAACTTCACAATACAGCAGTCTGAGAAATAAATTCTTTACCATAGTGTTTAGCGTAAGAGAATAAGGTAAGGCTAAACTCTGGTTTAAAAAAGAAAATTTTATTCAGGCATGTAATATTAACGTAAAGAAATCCCTTCAATTGTCCTCAGTCTCCTCCAAATCTCAAATTCTTTTATTGTTGCTGTGACCTGACTTCCTGCTAGATGGTGGCTACGTTCGTTCTCCATGGTCTCATTGTAGGAACATAATTACCCTCTCGTGGACCAAGATGGACTATGGCAGGGGTCTCCAAACTTTTATCAGTTTACTATCCTTTAGACTTTAGAGGGACTGGACTGTAGCTAGTGGGAGTAGAAAATGCGCTGGTGTCTGTAACAATGCCCCATCATTGGTGTCCGTGAGATGAATAGTAACCCATCGTTGGTTTCAGTGGGAGGAATAGTAACCCATCATTGTTGTCAATGGGAATAATAGTACCCCATGATTGGTGTCAGTGGGAGGAATAGTACCCCATCATTGGTGTCAGTGGGAGGAATAGTACCCCATGATTGATGTCAGTGGGAGAAATAGTGTCCCATCATTGGTGTCAGTGGGAAGAATAGAGTCCCATCACTATTGTTAGCGGGAAGAATAGTGCTCCATCATTGGTGTCAGTGGGAGGAATAGCTCCCTATCGTTGGTGTCAGTGGGAACAATAGTGTCCCATCACCGGTGCCAGTGGGAGGAATAGTGCTGCACCGTTGGTGTCAGTGGCAGGAATTATGCTCTATTGTTGGTGTCAGGAATTTTGCTCCTTTGTTGGTGTCAGTGGGAGATATAGTGCCCCAAGGGTCGGATAAAGGCAAGCAATAGGCCCGCTTCTGGCCCCTGGCCCACAGTTTGATGACCACTGGACTATGAGATTTGTAGTGAGCATAGAGCAGTGCACATGACCACAACTAACACGCAATGCTAGTTTCAAACGGAAGTGAGGGAGAAAAAGAGAGGTTCAAAAACTCACAGAGGAGACTACAAGGAAGCAGAAAAACACAATTTTATGGAAAATAGGTTAAAAGGCCATTTAAGTAGCGGATGTGTAGGGATTAGTGTCATTTTAGGGTAAGGTACATATATTTCTTCCACTGAGAGTCACAAGAATTTAGAAACAGTTGAGGTTATACTGCCACCTACACAAGGTACTGAAGAACACTGGCAAACAGAAGAATTGTAAGGCAGCCCCCTTAAACTCTCCTCTACCCAGCATGCCTTGGTTCTTTGCTAGCATTCTAATCCACCTAAAACCCTACACAGCATCAACTGTTCAAGTTTCGGAGTGCCTGAGGCCTTGCATCACATTGAGCATAGTTGAAATACCACTGCATAGATGCTTCATGTCTTCGCTAAGACACAGATAGGACAGCCCTGCTACCAGTCCATACTTACCTTGTGGTTGTGGGGGTGTTTACCTGGCATCCACAGGGAAAACTGGTTCCTGTAATCTGGAACCTGGGAAAACTATTGTTATAAGGTGGTCATCATTAGAGCCTTCTTCAGCTCCATGAGGTGAGGCTGAGACCTTCCCCATATCAACAGGGACCTCAATGTCTACTCTGGACCATTTAGCTGTTCATGATCAGATACTGGAGCACTCCGACTGCAAAAGCTCTAAGCACGCTCCTGTGCCATCACCTGTTCCTGACCCCCCTGGGCCCTTAAATCAAACTTGGCCTGTGGTCCCTGTCACCATCTTGGACTCAGATTCAAAGTCCCAGCAGTCTATCCTTGAAGAGACTGTTTTGTAGGCACCACAGTCTCAGATTTACATACGGTTCTTACTGATACAGTGCATACTCTTCACCTGGAGGATCATTCTGCTGTTCCAGGCCTTGGGTCCTTCGAAGTTCTAACAGCTGCAAAATTCCTTTTCACTACATATTGCTACTATTTAAGGTATTCCTATATGTTGAATGGAAACACCCCAAAGGGTCCTTCTGGGCCCCACCTAAGAATGTGTTGCAACTGTACGCTTTTGCTCTCAATGGATTTAGGAAGGGGTTAAGTAGCTTCTGATGTAATTCCCTGCAAGGCCACTTTTTTCCAGAGAGAGAGGAAATATATAGGGCTTTGGTGTGGGTGTGGGTGGATTCGGGTACTGGGATAGGAAGAGGAAAGTTGGCCCTTGTGGGAAGCTTGAGGCTTTCCTCAGCCAGATGTAGGCTGTCAAGAAAGACCGATTTCCCTGGCTGAGCATCGCCCCCAACATTCACCTCCCCCTTGGCCTCAGCCAGGGAGACAGCAGATGTGAGGCAGCCCTACAGTAGAGCAAGAGGAGACATAACCCAAATTATGAATGGCAATATGTTGACTACCAGTGATCTGTATTGAAGAAATTATTGGAAGATGTTTGAGCTTCCCTTACTATTTAGTAAAGAAAAAAGGAAACACCAGTGGACTGGACTCACTTTATATTGCAGCAGTGGCCTATATGTGGGAAACCATAAATAAAGTAACCTCTAGATCCTCCAGAGGAAGGGTGGAAGATGTTAGTGCTTTTTACGATGTGTTTCAAGGAAGTTGACTCCTTCTGGGAATTGGGGTTCACATTGGTGAAGTTGGGTTCATACTGGCTTTTGGTACCCAAGAAACTATGGCCTCACCTACACAGGCAAAGAGAACAGTGTCTCTTTAACTGCTTCCTTACCACTGTATGTATGTATATATATGGGCTGGTAAGGATGTAGTTATACCGGGATCATGGTTGAGGCTACAACCATGATCATTTTATCATTCTTTAGGTTCGGCGATTCTCTGTTATGTAAAAGTGATCTGAGAGGCTAAGCAGCTGCTGGATTACTTTTATAGGTGGCGGAAGGGGGTCCCATCCCGTCGCCGCCATTACCTTTGGGGAGCCCAGTAAAGATGCAACCAACAGCATTGGCTCCCCCAGACACAGTGGGAGGAACTGATGTTGTTCCTCCCACTGTGTGATGGAAATGAGGATTTCATCACTTCCTGTTTCAGTTCTGTGTTTACTGTCTGGTTAGTGTTGAAGACCAGAGGAGTGATTTTGGGGTCTAATAGACCCCAGATCTCCCCATAAGGAGTACCTGTCACTGCCTATTGCTGTCACAAGAATATTTAAAATTAAAATTTCATTCAAAGTAAATAAACAGTGTAAAAAAAATAATAACAATTAAAAAAAAAAATGTTTTAACCACCTGCTTACTGGGCACTTAAACCCCCTTCCTGCCCAGACCAATTTTCAGCTTTCAGAGCTGTCACTCTTTGAATGACAATTGCACGGTCATGCATCGCTGTACCCAAATGAAATTTTTATCATTTTTTTCACACAAAAAGAGCTTTGTTTTGGTGGTATTTAATCACCACTGGGGTTTTTATTTTTTGCTAAACAAACAGAAAATACGCTAAAGTTTGAAAAAAATAAAATCATGTTTCATAGTTTGTTATAAAATTTTACAAACAGGTACTGTATATACTCGAGTATAAGTCGACCCGAATATAAGCCGAGGCACCTACTTTTACCACAAAAAAATGGGAAAATTTATTGACTCGAGTATAAGCCTAGGGTAAGAATGCTGCAGCTAATGTAAGTGGAAAAGGGGGTCAACAATGCCCATCTGCAGCCTCACTGTGTCCATCTGCATGCCTCATGCCTCAAGCCTCATGCCTCATGCCTCAACCTCAAGCCTCATGCCTCAACCTCATGCCTCATGCCTCAAGCCTCATGCCTCAAGCCTCATGCCTCAAGCCTCATGCCTCAGCCTCAAGTACCTTGATCGGCGTTGTGCCGGCGTTATCTCCTGGTGCTGTGCCCATCTGCAGTCCTATCTCCTGATGCTGTAATACATTCAGTCTAATCTACGGCTATGCAGTGTAAACAAGTGCCGCCTCCTCCTCCTCGTCCTCCATGTCCTCCTCTGTGACTGAACACTGACTCCGTTTCTCAGCAGTGAGTCAGTGTTCAGCCAATCACGGACGGTGTTCTGACGAGAAAGGTCCCCCCCATCGGATAGTGTCCGCCTTGTACTCCGATCTGTGATCCAGTGAGTCCCATAGACTCGCTGATCACAGAGCGCGCCGCATGCACCCTGCAGGGGGCGCGCAGGCCGCACGAGCATGGGAGGACGTCTATTGACACCCTCACCAGCAAAGTAGGTCCGCACTGTAGCCGCCATTCGGCTATGGCGCGGATCTGAAGCCGTTAAAGCACCCCCAGCCTCCATAGGTGTGCGCAGCCTATTGCATTAGGGTGTGCACCCCAAAGCTCCAACACATTTGCGTTTGACATATTTACCAGCCTCTTCCCCACTCTCCATCCTGAAACAATGGGAGGAAGGGGGAGCAAGGGAGCACATGGGGGGGCTCGGGCAACAGAAGGAAGAGGAACAGGGAAAGGAGGGGTGGTGGGGTGGCATATCTTAGTACCGATCCCTTATATTTTCCTCCTGTGGCAGCTGAATGTTGACAAAAGGGAGAGGAGGAGAAGCCTACTTTCAGCTGCTGCAGGAGGAAAATACAGATCAGAACAACTAAATTCCACCCCCGCCACCTCTCTTGTCCAGGTTCTGAGGGTCGGCAAGGAAGGATTGCGATTTACCTGTCACCTGCCCACCATTGACAGGTTGCCAACCCCAGGATTAGGGTGTGCCCAGGCACACCTGGCACACCCCTTGCGCACGCCTATGCCAGCCTCCCATACTCATGCACAAAGGTGAACACATGCATTGGTCTCACACGCATATGAAAACAGTTATCGCACTATACATGTGAGGTAGCACCGTGAACGTCAGAGTGAGATCAATAATGCTAGCACCACCCCTTCTGTGTAACTCTAGACTGATAACCTGTAAAGGCTTTTAAAGTGTCACCTATGGATAATTTAAAGTACCGTAGATTGTTGCCATTCCACGGGCATGCACAATTTTAAAACATGACATGTTTGGTATCTATTTACTTGGTGTAACATCATCTTTTATATTTTACCAAAAAAAAAAATGGTATTATATCGTGTTTGTGTTCAAAAAAATTTCTTAAATTCATGAATCTTTTCAAATGAAGTGCAAATACCATATGACATAAAAATTGCAACACCCATCATTTTATTCACTAGGGCCTTTGCTAATAAATAAATAAATAAAATGTTTGGGGGTTTAAAGTAATTTCCTAGCAAAAAAAAAAAATTTTTACATAAGTACGTGAGGAATGTTAGAATTGGCTCAGTAGGCAAGTGTTTAGGCAATATTACTTCTAAGTGTAATCTGGTTGAAATTCTCTAGTAAAGCACTAAATATGATGCTATTCTTTTCAAAAGCTTATTTAAAGAGATGAGAAAACTTCAGACCTATTGGAATAGAGTTTGCATGAGAGCCCCACCTTGTTCTGTCAATGAATAATGTATCTACAAAAAAGAAAAGAAGAGATTTCACCTTCTCCTATTGTTCATTAAGCTTGGGTATCATGATCCCCAGCATGGGTCTTTATATGGTTCTTGACATCCAATGTGCAGTTCAGTTATTATAAGACATAACTGGTAACTGAGAGGTAGTTGAATAATAAAAGGCTGAAGCCATGAATATGTACAATCATGTCTGTCTTTGGCTCAGTTCATTTCCCACTAATAGATAGGGGTCAGTGAAGGTTTAGCTGGTGTCGGCCTTTTGCTTAATAAGCAATAGAGAGATGTAGGCTTGCCAGGGGCATGATATTAAAACAATACATTTTGCTGCAAACTTATCCAGGAGGTAGAGGGCATGAATTCATAACACAACTTTATTCCATTAACAGTGTTTTCCCAGGCAGGTGTCATCGGCCGTACAAATGAAATTACTGAAAGGCAGAATCTGTAAGGTTTTTACAGCCATAGATTTGATATTTTGTGCCTACACAGAAACAATTTAAATGCTGAGGCACAAGGATCATTTAGGACTGTAAATATAAAATATAAACTAAACTGCTTACCCAGGAACAGCTGGCTTTCCTCTTTCTCAATATTACCTGCTAGTCTTATTGTGGATCCAGCTAAATATTACATGATAACCAGTGGCAGCTGGTGCTCCATTTTTTGAGGGGGGGGGGGTGTGGGTGCGAACAAACCTCCCCCCAGTCGCTCTGTCGATTACCCACCTGTGGTGGGGTATGATCCCAGTACCCTTCCCAGTACATACAGGTATAGAAGCCAGCAGCCAGCAGCCAGTTGCTCAGGGCTGAGCCCGGAGTGTTGCGGCGAGGTGTGGAAGGTCCCCATTTGGCTTAATCATGTCCAGTAGCTCGGGGTAGATGGCAGGATCCTTGTTCTCCTGCTCCCCGGGCAGTCAGTGCAGCCTCAGCTCAGTGTCTGACCAGTAGGTCCGGTTGCTGGGGGATGGGGACGTTGCTGGGCTTGCTTCCCCGGAGGAAGGGAGAGGTAGGGAAATATTTGCAGTGCCCTAATCAGGCCAGTCCCCAAGCTCCCAGCTCTGGAGGATCCCCCCGCAGAAGAAGCACTGGACCTGGTGCCCAGAAGTTGCCGGCTCGGACCAGGTGATGGGATTACACCAAGCTCGACCAGTCACCGGAGCAGATGACGTTCTGGATGAGCTTCTCCCTCTGGCCAATCTGGTCTTAAGACCCGCTTCCTGATTGGCCGGGAGGAGAAGCAAGAAGACAATAGTGAATATTAATTTGATATTGTCACACAAGTGGGTGGGCTCGGGGAGCAGTGCTCAGAACCCATCCTTTTTGAAGCCAATTAGAGCCTCAGGCACAGAGACTAGGGGGGTGGCGCCCGGCGCCCCTTATGGACCGTCCGCCATAACTTGTCCAACTGGTATAAAAAGGGCTGCTTAACCCACATATAGGTGTTTCTGTGTGTTTGAAATCACTCTCAAACGCATGCTCCCAGCACTGAGACCGGGCCTCAGTGACAGCTCTGTTTCTCTTTAGACATGTGAAATTTGTTTGAAGAGGAGAAACGACAGACTTCCCCTCTAGTGAGGTGGAAAAGATACTTTTATAAAAAAGTCTGTAGTAAAAAAAAATGATCTAGCTTAGCGAGTGGTAGGCTGACCATACATGGGTCGAATTTTGAAAGAATTTTCTTTTGATATTCAGAAATTTTGTGTGTTTTGTGATCATTGGTGCCACCATTGATTTCGAAATTCAACCAACCAAGCCTTCAATTTCACCTCATGTGGCTACAGAAAAGAATTTTTGTGGCTGGGAATCTTCTTTTCTGGGAACTTACTTTTCTTCCACTCATACGCATTTCTTTTTCGATTATATTTCTCGCACGATTCTCCTATCATTTTTTTTTTTTTTTTAACAATCAAATGTGCTTTATTGTCATAAAGGGCAATCACAGTATACAGGTTGACATAAAACAGAACAGAATGCTTTGACCAAATGCATATAGATAGGTGGAGAGAAACAGTACAAGCAGTATATATATATATATATATATATATATATATATATATATACAGTATATATATATATATATATATATAAAACGACTCATAAAATACCATTGGCACAAGGCCACAACTGTAAAAAAGGAAGGACAGTACAGCCAGATAAAACCAAGTAGAATACAGTGAAAGAAGGTACCAGTTGGAAGCTTAGGTGAAGGTCCAAGGGGCCCATACTTTGTCGTATTTCCATTGGCAACCTCTATTCATGTATCTAATCCTATACATGGGCAGGGCTGCATCTATCTGTGCCGCCCAGGAACAGAGGGCCGGAGGAGATGGCGAGCTCCATTTCAGGAGAATCTCCTTTTTGGCATAGAATAGGAGATAGGAAATTAATAATTTCGACTGGTGAGAGCACTGGGCATCCTCCTGAACCCACCAACAGGGCCAATTCTGGCAATACCGGAAGGGACAGTTGTAACCTAAGTTTGATCGCCGCTGACCAATAGGATGATATAATTGGACACTCTCAGAACATGTACCTACATGTGTTTTACATCTGGAACAGATGGGGTCTCTGCCTGGAAAAATACGAGATGCTCTCATCATTAATTAAAAAAATCGTAATTTTTCAAAAAATTTCCAACATGCCCGATCACTCAAATTCGATGGCCGCACAAAAATCGGCCATTGCTGCAGCCCACTAA
This sequence comes from Aquarana catesbeiana, assembly GCF_042186555.1. Classification (NCBI taxonomy): domain Eukaryota; kingdom Metazoa; phylum Chordata; class Amphibia; order Anura; family Ranidae; genus Aquarana; species Aquarana catesbeiana. The sequence goes on along the minus strand of NC_133327.1, from coordinate 667,140,717 downwards.
TGGCGTGCAATTCAAACAAAAATTCATGTGTACCATCTTTTTTGGGGATGCGAGTTTGCAAAAGAAGTGTGGAAAAATATGGGTAAATTAATTGAAGGGTTGACTGGAATTAAGAGAATAACATATGAAATGGTGTTGTATGGTGTATGTAAATTGGGGAAGGAAGAAATGAGAATATTGTGGCTGTTGGTAAACTGTGTGAAAGAAAGTCTTTGGGATGCTAGGAACATTTTGATTTTTAGGAAGGAGGTGGTGGATTGTGTCGCCATGGTCCGTGGAAGGTTGTATTTCTATGGATATTGGGACTGTAAAAAATTGGGGCAGGAGGGAGCATATGCCATTTAGAAGTTTAACAAATGGAGGGAGTGGTCTGTTTAAAGGTTTTTTTCTCTTCAAAAGTGCCTTTTTCTCCTTGAGAATCTCAGGCTTTTTTGATATTTTGTGTTTGAAATATGCAATTCTAACATATGTCCTTTTGTTTTTCAGGGTGTGTGGAGGGTTCTGTGAAGGGAAAGCAAGAAGGGATAGAAAAGGATTGAAACATGTTATTGTAGGGATAGGGTGGAGAGAAAGATTGCATTTTGGGTGGTATAACGTTTTTGCATATGTAAATAAGGGTGGTTGTGGGAAAAATTTGTATTGTTCATTGTGGAAAAAAAAAACTTCTTTTTTTTGGAAATGTTTATCTTGAATTTTGTTATGTTATGTTTGATTTTATGGACATTTTAAATAAAAGATTTAAAAAAAATTCAAACAAAAATTCATAGATAAGATTTTCTAAAGAAAATTCTTTCGAAATTCGACACATTCGCCTTAGTATCAGTGTAAGTTAATGTTAATGTCAATTAGTGTAAATATGTGTGAGCTGTGCTACCTCCAGTGATATCAAATATATCATGAAAAACAAAAATGCAAATAAGATGCAAAAAATGGGAAAGGTGCTATTATAATTTATGGAAGTATCATTTATAAATTTACAAAATTATAATTTGTCTAAATTACACAATCAGTGATAAAACGATGAATAACAATAGCTGAGATATCCTCTGTAATTATAAGGTGACAATTATTATATAAAGTTGTGCTTAAAAGGTGCTATAAAGTCTTTAAAAAGTGCAATAGTGTTGAAAAAAGTGCTTCTCCTGCGTATTCCCAAGTAAAAGTGCTTTATCTTGTGCAAAAAAACTGCAAATCTCTGTGCTCAATTGCTAACCAAAAGGCCCTCCTAGGACCTCACTCACCGAATGTTGTTTACCCCCTGAGTATATACTAAGGCAGGTCAAAACACGCTTAATGTGACTGGTCAGTCTCTCATGTTGTTCCCCATCAGGGTCATGTTTATTCATACAAAGGAAACCAGAGAGGGTATCATCGCATAACACCGTTTATTGCACAAAGTACCTTAAAATCAAAGTATTGGACACTCACATTTTTTGGGTGCCTATCCAGCACCAGAAACTATCTGCCGTCAGTATAGATCAAGCCACGATCATCCCATGTCTCCAGTAGCGTGTAAAAGCCAGTTTGCGTTCCGCCTGGCAGGAATCTTCCGTCACCATTTGGAAGGTACCAGGAAGCTCCCTGGCACAGTCAGCAGCTTCATGTTCAGGATGTGGCCGCAAGGTCCATAAAGACATGGATAAGCAAGTTTGGGGTGGAAGAACTTGACTGACCTGCACAGAGTCCTGATCTCAACCCGATAGAACACGTTTGGAAAGAATTATGCCCTGTACACACGATCGGACTTTCCAACGGAAAATGTGCGATCGGAGCTTGTTGTTGAAAATTCCGACCGTGTGTGGGCTCCATTGGACTTTTTCCATCAGAATTTCCGACACACAAAGTTTGAGAGCTGGATCTAAAATTTTCCGACAACAAAATCCATTCACGTAAATTCCGACGCCCAAAGTGCCACACATGCTCAGAATCAAGCAGAAGAGCAGCGCTGGCTATTGAACTTAATTTTTCTCGGCTCGTCGTACGTGTTGTACGTCACCGCGTTCTTGACGTTCGGAATTCCCGACCAACTTTGTGTGACCGTGTGTATGCAAGACAAGTTTGAGCCAACATCTGTCGGAAAAAATCAGATGGATTTTGTTGTCGGAATGTGCGATCGTGTGTACGGGGCATTAGGGTGGAGATTGCGAGCCAGACCTTCTCGTCCAATATCAGTGTCTGACCTCCCAAATACGATTCAGGAAGAATGGTCAAACATTCCCATAGACACACTCCTAAACCTTGTGGACAGCCTTCCCAGAAGAGTTGAAGCTGTTATAGCTGTGTAATTAACTGATGTAAAACAGTTGGAACCTTGCTATGCCCTATGCTTTCTCCTGAATCTCACCATCCAGCCATTGGAGACACCTGTCAAAGCGATGGGTTGGGACTTGGGAGAAAGACTTTGGAAAGAGTGGGACCAGGCTCTTGGCTAGGGTAGCAGAGTCTATCTTTTCTCACCTAAAAACTTTAGGTTTGTGAATTTCTGGAGGTTCTATTTGGTGCCAGCTTTGGTTTATTTTTTCACTTCTGATTTGCTTTAATGAATATATTTTCTCTTTTGCCTTATGTAAGTTGCACTTGTACACCGGTATCGATCTCTGGCAGAATGCACGGTACATACTGTATGAATCTAGGTGGCAGGTTTGTATCTCGTGTAGAATGTAGCCCTTCAACTTCTGAGCGATGTCCTGCTCCACGATCAATACTCATCTGTGAAAGAAAAACAACGAGATTATAGAAAGGTTTAAAACATTGTGCCATACTTCAGCTACAAGCAACAGCAGAATATAACTAGAAAAGAAGAAATAAGGTAGGAAGATTGAAATGGTGAAAAACACTCACTTCAATATTCCGTTACCAGTCTTATATATTGAAGTCAGTCAGCTGAATCATCTCCAAAGAGTTCTAAGTGACTGGCATCAAAATCTGTGCAACTGACTTTGCAGGTAACATCCAGGTATGTAAAAAGGACTCACTTTCACTACGTCTTTTTCTTTTACATTTGCTTTGTTTGACCCCTGAGGAGGGAAAGGGGTTTCTAAGATGTGTCACAAAGGTCTCAGATTTAGCTCCATTCCTATGCTACAATTTCCTTCTTCTCCTGCACATACACTATATTGTCAAAAGTATTGGGACGCCTGCCTTTACACGCACATGAACTTTAATGGCATCCCAGTCTTATGCTATGTACACACGATAGGATTTTCCGACAACAAATGTTCGATGTGAGCTCGTTGTCGGAAATTCCGACCGTGTGTAGGCTCCATTGGACATTTGTTGTCGGAATTTCCGACAACAAAAATTTGAGAGCTGGTTCTCAAATTTTCGAACAACAAAATCCGTTGCTGGAAATTCCGATCGTGTGTACACAATTCCGATGCACAAAAATCCACGCATGCTGGGAATCAAGCAGAAGAGCCGCACTGGCTATTCTTCATTTTTCTCGGCTCCTCGTATGTGTTGTACGTCACCACGTTCTTGACGTTCGAAATTTCCGACAACATTTTGCGACCGTGTGTATGCAAGACAAGTTTCAGCCAACATCCGTCGGAAATAAATCCACGGTTTTATTGTCAGAAAATCCTATCGTGTGTACATAGCATTAGTCCGTAGGTTTCAATATTGAGTTGCCCCACCCTTTGCAGCTATAATAGCTTCAACTCTTCTGGGAAGGCTGTCCACACTGTTTAGGAGTGTGTCTATGAGACGTTTGACCATTCTTCCAGAAGTGCATTTTTAAGGTCAGGCACTGATGTTGAACGAGAAGGCCTGGCTCGCAGTCTCCACTCTAATTCTTCCCAAAGGTGTTATATTGAGTTGAGGTCAGGACTCTGTGCAGGCCAGTCAAGTTCCTCCACCCCAAACCCACTCATCCATGTCTTTATGGATCTTGCTTTGTGCATTGGTGCGCAGTAATTTTGGAACAGGAAGGGGCCATCCCCAAACTGTTCCCACAAAGTTTAGGACTATGAAATTGTCTTGGTATGCTGACGCCTTAACAGTTCTCTTCACTGTAACTAAGGGGCCAAGCCCAACCCCTGAAAAACAACCCCACACCATAATCCACCCTCCACCAAATGATTTGGACCAGTGCACAAAGCAAGGTCTATAAAGACATGGATGAGCGAGTTTGGGGTGGAGGAACTTGACTGGCCTGCACAGTCCTGACCCAAACCCAATAGAACACCTTTGGGATGAATTAGAGTTGAGACTGCGAGCCAGGCCTTCTCGTCTAACATCAGTGCCTGACCTCACAAATGCGCTTTTGGAAGGATGGTTAAATATTCCCATAGACACACTCCTAAACCTTGTGGACAGCCTTCCCAAAAGAGTTGAAGCTGTTATAGCTGCAAAGGGTGGGCCAACTCAATATTGAACCCTACGGACTAAGACTGGGGTGCCATTAAAGTGCATGTGTGTGTGTAAAGGCAGGCATCCCAATACCTTTGGTAATATAGTGTACATACAATTTGCCTACAAAGAAACCTTATGTATTCAAAGCGGAACTTAAAAGTATCTAAACACCACAAACTGAAATCACTATTTAATTAAGACGGAGCTCCATCCAAAAGGGGAAGTTCCACTTGTTTTTGTTTTTTCCCCTAGGGACCTTTTCTACTTCCACTGGCCACAGTCCTGTCCTAAAGTCTGAAGGACAGTAGACTGGCCCTTTGTTTAGCAAGTTTGGAGACCCCTGCCCAAGACATCACCCTGTTTTCGACGGGATGAGGTCCATTGCCATATCATGGGGGAGCGCCATCTGCTGGGGGAGCGGAGGATCCGGTAAGTAAAACTATTTTTCCTTTCCCTAGCCCTTGAAGAGTGTGCACTGCCCCACTGCAAAGGATAATTTTACTTTTTCCCAGAGTCTGGCTTTAAATCCTTTATGGCCATGACATGGTTAACAATATTAGTTTTGGATCAGCATTTCAGTTGTGCTGCTCTTAGCTCCCTTCCCTTAGCACAGGGTTGTTATTTGTGAACCATATTACAATTTAGCTGAGGTTTATCTTCTGTAATTCTAATCGGACTTTGTTAACCTCTTAGGTCACTTCTAAGAACACAGATAAGAAAGTTTATTATGTGCTCACATAACAACTGCGGCTGCAAATGCGTTTCGCTCATCTTTATTCATGAAGCCCTTGAAATGACGGGAAAGGGTGACGGAATTCTGTGCAGGCTGTCAGCTCACATAGACGTTGGTAGCTGGCTTCATCTTGCTCACCTTAGTTAAAGAACAAAAATGCATGGCGCTGAATAGGAAGACTAGCGGCTTGTATTGTTAGAGTATTTGTATGCTAAGTGAAGATGGTCACTTCTGCACTGCTTGCATCCATCACTTGGTGAGTGCCCGGAATGAGAGGTTCCCCTCGTCTGCTGAGCCTGCATTTGTGGAGAAAGGCACTATGTCATCTTGAAATTCTAAGCTTGTGGAATTGTGTTTGATAGCAAAGTATCAGCTTAAAGGTGGACTCCAAATAGATATAATAAATATCATTTAAAGTGGAAGTAAAGTCATTTTTTTGACTTGTACCTACAGGTAAGACTATAATAGGGCTTACCTGTAGGCACAGTGAATAGCTCCTAAACTTGCACGGTTTAGGTGATATTCACACCGCATGCAGCCTGTGAGGTCACTGGCGCAAGCGCTCTAAAAGGACGCAATAGGTTTGTGACTACCACGCGCATGTGCAGGAGTGGCGTCATCGCAGCGCGGCCAATCAGATGGACGTGAACCCAGAAGGAAGACCGAGTGATGATGGAAGTGCCATCAGCAGTGACAGCATGCCGCTGGAAGGCTTTGTTCCAAGGTAAGTATTTCATAATGTGCTAGTATACAATATATACTGTACTAGCAAATGTCTTTCAGGGTTTAAAAAAAATGTGGTTTATTACCATTTAATCCTGTTATGTCTTCATTAAGGCTAGGTTTACACTTAGCATCTCCTGAATGTGCATTTTTGCGCACGTTTCTGCACTACATGCATTTTGCCACGTTTGTTGTCTGCTTGTCATGGTTGGGGTGCCATTAACAATGAATGACATCGCAAGTCCGACACATTTTTCACAAATTTTGCAAGAATACACGCTTTTGTGCACATTTAAGGAAAGCTTAGGTGTGAATGGAGCCTTAAAAATGATTAAAGAGGAAAGGATTGACAGTTGACATTTCCCATGCCTCTGCAAAAGGTACTGACAGTGGAGGTTGTGGCAGTGATGACAGTGGAGTACTACTACATGTAGTAGTGGAGTAGTGGAATAGTATGGGGGTGGATACAATGTAAGCAGGTGCTTTTGGGGTGCCATTGAATGTATTCTAGCTGTTTTATTAATTGTACTGTGTACCTTTGTAGATAGCAGTCCTGCCCCCTACTCTAAGACACAGAAATACAGGAAAGGGCTCAGAGCTCTACCTTTCTTCCACATGGGACTCACAGAGGAAGATCTGCTGCAACATGTAGTGCTGTGCTACTGGAGCATATGGCCCTCCTGCTGTTGTCACGGTATAGCTATGAAGATAGTTCAGGCTGCCTGGAATAAGAAGGGATTAACTGTGTCTAGATTTTTTTTCAGGCTGCCCCTGCTCTAAGCCACATAAATACAGGGGAGGGCTCAGAGCTTGCTCTCTCTCTTCCACATAAGATTTACAGAGGAACATAGTTCTTTTGGAGCATTTGGCCCTCCTGCTGGGGGTTTTCCCTGGGCTAGGACCCTACCATTACTAGACATTTTCTGAATGGACTTTGCTTCTCTGGAAGGTATGAACCTGGGCAGCCTGCTCTAGTTAGTTAGGGCTAGACTCTGTTTTATGTAGTGTGCTGCTTGCAGGGCCGTCTTTAATATTGATTGGACCCTGGACGACAATTTTCTTTGGGCCCCCCTGCATGCAATTTTGCTCTCCACCTGCTTTAAACCTACAATAAATAGCAGCTAAACTCTAAAAGTTTAGTGTAGCAGATCAGGCAGCAATTGTGATTGGTTGCTAGAGGTTACAGCATAACAATACCGCTCACTGATTAGTTTCTAGAGGTTACAGCACATCATTTCTGAGGCTGATTGGTGGCTAGAGGTTACTGCACATCATCACCGTTCACCTATTGTCTTCTGGGGCTAGGGCGGTGTGATCAGTGGCAGTGGTGGTGGGGGGTAGAATGTTATTAATGGCAGTGCTGGGGGGGATCATTGGCAGTGCTGGGGGGGGTTGATGGAATCAGTGGCAGTGCTGGGGGATGGGATCAGTGGCAGTGCTGGGGGGATGGGGGGTGGGATGAGTGGAGACATTGCTGGTGGGGAAGGGATAAGTGGCAGTGCTAGTGGAGAGATGGGATCGGTGGCAGTGCTTGGGGGGGATGGGATCAGTAGCAGTGCTTAGGAGGGGGGGAGTGGCAGTGCTTTGGGTTGGATGTGATCAGTGGCAGTGCTGGGTGCAGATCAGTGACACTTACTTGTACACTCAGTTCAGAGAGAGAGAGGGGGTGAGAGAGAGAGGGCTCAGAGAGGTGGATGAGAAAGAAAAAGGGGTCAGAGAGAGGGGTGAGAGAGGGGTGAGAGAGAGAGGGGTGAGAGGAGAGAGAGGGGGGGGGAGAGAGGAGGTGAGAGATGGGTCAGAGAGGGGGATAAGAGAGAGAGAGAGGGGTCAGAGGGGGGGAGAGAGACAGAGGGGTCAGAGAGAGGGGTGTTAATGAGAGGGGTGAGAGAGGGGCCAGAGAGGGGGGTGAGAGAGAGAGAAGGAGAAGGGCCAGGGAGGTGAGCAAGGGGTGAGAGAGAGGGGGTGAGATGGGGGTGAGAGAGAGGGGTCAGAGGAGGGTGAGAGAGAGAGGGGATGAGAGAGAGATGGGGTGAGAGATGGGTCAGAGAGGGGGATAAGAGAGAGAGAGAGGGGTCAGAGAGGGGTGAGAGAGAGAAAGAGAGGGATCAGAGGGGGGTGAGAGAGGGGTCACAGAGAGGGGGTGAGAGAGAGAGGGGGGTCAGACGGGGAGGGGGTGAGAGAGAGAGAGGGATCACAGAGTGGGTTTGAGAGAGAGGGGGGTTAGAGAGGGGGGTGAGAGAGAGGGGTTATGGAGGGGGTGAGATAGAGAGAGTGGTCAGAGAGGGGGGTGAGAGAGGGAGAAGGGTCACAGAGGGGGGTGAGAGAAAGAGGGGGGTCAGAGGGTGGGGGAATGAGAGAGAGAGAGGGGGGTCAGAGGGTGGGGGGTGAGAGAGAGGGGGGTGAGAGAGGGGGGGTGAGAGAGATGCCAAGTACCTTCCATAGGACATTCATGCTGGCCAGCAGCAGGGCCCATTCTCCTTCTGGGTGAGGAGCTCTGCTTCTTCAAGCTGATTCATGGACCGCAGACTTTCCCGGGCGGATAGTAGTCCCTGACTGCATGCGCCTCCCGCCAGTACTCAGGGGGGCCCGATCCACCTGTCCTCCGGTCCGCTGTCAGTGCTGGAAGTGGAGAGGAGGACGGATAGCAGTCCCTGGCTGCCTGCACCTCCCAAGGGTCCTCAGAGGGCCCCGATCTGCCTGTCCTCTGGCCTGCTGTCAGTGCTGGAAGTGGAAAGGAGGGTGGATAGCAGTCCCTGGCTGCCCGTGCCTCCCAGGGGTTCTCGGCGGGCCCCAAGGTGCCTGTTCTTCAGCCGCTGTCAGAGCTAGGAGAGGGGGTAAGAGAGAAAGTGAGGGGTCAGAGAGAGGGGGGTGAAAGAGAAAGAGGGGGTGAGAGTTGGGTCGGGGGGGGTGAGAGAGAGGGGTCAGAGGGGGTGAGAGAGAGAGAGAGGGGTCAGAGAGAGGAGTTAGAGAGAAAGAGGGGGGGTGAGAGAGGGGTCAGAGAGGGCAGTTAGTGAGAGAGAGGGGTCAGAGGGGGGCGAGAGAGAGGGGTCCTTTTGCCCCACGTTAAAGACGGCCCTGGCTGCTTGAGCTGTGGTGCTGAATCTTCAGTAAAGCTGTTAACTGTTTCAATGCTGGCCTGAAGTCATTCTAGAGGGGTGCATGATAGTTTCTGGCGTATCTAAGTAAGCACATGTAGGATATAAAGCAAAGCTACTACAAACGATTTGCTCAGCAAGACAAACAGGAAAAGTAATGCACTTGATATAGGTAACCAAGAACTAGTGCAAGGTACATTGCAGCCAGTTGTGAAGTGTGTTACCTGGCATGGCCAAGGGGCTTCTGGGGGTCTGTTGTCTGGCTTCCTCCCCAGCGGTCAGTTTCCCATTACAACCTGAACAAAACCAACATTGCGAGGACCCATAGCATGGCTGCATTGTACAGGAGTGAAAGCAATAACAAGTTTGTGCATGGGGTCTGCGCTGGGTGAACCACTGTTACTGGGACTGAGAAGGTGGAGGTGCGCCGGACTGGTGGAGAGGGTACGGGCTCAGCAGTGTCCCTCCTAATTGCAACATACATAAAGCTAAGGTGTGTAGTGGCATGGGATAACATGTTTCAGAGGAACTTGGGAGTGGGTCGGGAATCGCCAAAATGTTTGATTCTCACATGCGTGCGGTCCTCGCCTGGTTCCCTACATTGATGAGCGTGCTCTTGGCAAAAGGTAACCCAGCATACACAGCGAGTAGGCCCAGCCTGCACACACAGCACATGCACTAACAACTTCACCTCATTATGGTGCATCAAGTTCAGGTGGTCATGATGGTTGTCATTGATGATGATGTTAGATGGATGGATAAGGCTTGGTAACTTACTTGAGATTAGGAAGAAAAGATATCCAATATCCAGGATCAGGGGGAAATAAAGTTGCCAGCTATGGTAACATATGGAAAGGACAGAGTGCAACTACTACAGTGATTTGCAGTTCCACATAGATTGTTCCGGTATGAGACATACATATTTACATTGGTCCAAACCCGACCAATGTAACATTGCAATAAAATTCATACCTAAACTTCAGCTTCAACTTCAAGTTCACCTGATCTTTGGTTCTATGCAGAGTCCAATCCGATATTTCAGAATCACCGGCCCTCAGAAATGTGACTCACAGTTTCCTTGATAGTTTTAATGTCAGTTTAATGATAGTTTAATGATAGTTTTTAGGTTCAGAGCTAAAAAGTGCAGTAGCTTTTCTTGTCCCTTAAAGGGGTGTTCCAGGGTCTGGGGTGTGTGCTGATAGGTGTGATGGAGAATTTTTTTTCCTGCTCATTTGGCGTACCCTTAATCCCATCTATCCCTTAATTCATCTATATTTCCAGATGACAAGATTTCGCAATCCAAAAACCAACATATTATTTAACAAAATGAAATTATGATTTGTTTGACACAAAGTACTATAGGCTTTTTTGTTTTCTCTTTAAGGAGGCATACTGTGCCCTATCTGCTTTCTGGAACTTGTAATATAGGCCTGTTTGGTAAACTGGCATTTTCCAATATTTCACTGTAACCATTCTGATGAAGGTAACCCCATTATAGCAAGAGTTATGGAATCGAGTTAATGGGTATGCCACATGATTTACAAAAAAGAGTGAAATATCATTGGTAGGTACCATCATCCTAGATATGAATGAAGCCGAGGAGTGGGATTGAAAGAGAAATCAGGGCAGGGACCTCTCCAAAAGGATCCTGCCTCTTTCAAAAAGAGAAAGAAAAGGACTGTTGCGGTACCATAAGGAAAAAACTTAGTTTAAAAGTATATAAATTTATTTCAAGAATGATAAAAAGTCCTGTAGGGGACATATGTTGTACATATTCATGATTTGACATACATAAACAGTGGTGATTGTTTACAGCATTGTTGACACTTAGTTTGGTATAACTAATGCCCACACAGATGCAGGGACAAAGGTTATATGGTGTGATACTTGCAGACGTGACCTCTACGGTTTCGCGGTCACAGCCGCTTCTTCAGGAGGCGTCTGATAGTATATAGTCTATGAAGATGAAAAAGCAATACAGTATCAACATGACAAGCACAAATACATAAGTAATTTTCAGAGGGTACACAATTTAAATTGGAGAACATACTTAGAATTTAAAAATTGCACTCACCACACTATGACCTGGAAGGTTCTCTGGAGCGATATTGTGAGACGCCCTCAAAAGGGGGCGTTCCCCCGGGGGCGGACCAGGGAGGCAAATTGGGGTATTGCTATTGTAAAAAAATATTTAATAGGATAAGGTTTTAAAAGGTCATACGGTGTGTTCTGTTTAAGGGTCACCCGGAAGTGCCAGAGTTGAGGTGAGGTGGGAATAGAGGAAGGAAAAAGGAAGGGTGACCAGAAAGCTGAAAGGACGGAAGGGGAGGGGAAGAAAAAAACAAAGGAGGGGGGAAGAGTGGGAGAAGGAAAGGAAGGAAGGAAAAGAGGGGAGAGAAAGGGGGGAAAAGCAGAGGGGGAAAAAGGGGGTGGGGAATGGGGGGGGGAAAGGGGGAGGGGGGAAGGGAAAAGGGGGGGGGCACAAGGGAAAAAAGGGGGAGGGGAAGATATGGGGGGGGGGGAAGGAGGAAAAAAGGAGGGGGGGGAGGGGAAGAGGGATTAGGGTGAAACAGATATCCCATATAGGCGCCACACCACACTGTCACAGGGAGTCACTGCAATGAATATAGATCAATGAGGAAAATATTAGAAAATGGTTTAAAAGATAAGCAGCGGTCATGAGATATTTAGTGCCAGGGAGGAGGGGGGATGCCATATAGGAGTGATGGGAATCCCCACCCAACAAAGGGGAGCATAGCATGGGTACTTACATGGACTCCGGATAGCGTCAGCAGAATGCTGAGTGTCCGCCTGTGGCTGTAGGCAGCTGAGTCTGGGCATCTTAAATGCCTCCAACCCGGAAGTTTCGACGGCGGAAACGACCGCCGCGATTGCTTCCGGGTCCGGTCCTCCACTGTTGCGCAGGCGCGGGAGGTTCACCCGGCGCAGGCGCACAGCTCAACAGTGATCAGTGCCGAAGCATTGATCAAAACGAAGCAGCAGCTGGGCTCATTATAGCCCCGCCCACCGCCGGAGGAGCGCAAGCCCGCCACGGGGGGAGAATTAACTCCTCACATCCCTCCAGAGCAGAGTGGCCGGTGCAACTTTGGTAGTGACTTTAGTATAAATCCTGTTGATAAGGGGGTAAACTGGGGGGGGGGGGGGGAACCGATGCATAGTCTCCAACGGTGGGAGCACAAGGGACCCCCACAGTTAAGGAGGTGTGCATCATGGCCCGTCCCAGGACATATACAGAACAAAATATAATCAGCATAATGCATCACTTTAATTAACAAAGCAAGCAGATTACTGGACATTTGAGATCAGCCACTGAAAAGGAGCAATAAAGAATAAGAGGTTTTTTTAAAATATAGTGAATCCACTATATATAAAGAGTCCACTAGTATACAGTCAGGGGGGAGCAGTACCTGAAGCTTAGTAGAGCAAAGCCCAAAGATTGTTTTAGTGTGGTTTATTTGTAGTTTATGTAGTTGGGTCATGGCAGAGACTGGGGGGGGGGGGAAGGGGGAAATTATAACAAAGTTATTCAAGGAAGTATTTGTATGAATGTGCCTCATTAATGCCGGGAGGGACACATGCATTAAGTCGCTCAATCCAGAGGGATTCACGTTTTAAAATTTCGCGGTCCCAGTTGCCCCCTCGGGGGTCTTCAGGGACAACGTCTAACACAGTAAACCGAATGTAATCAAGATTGAAGCGGTGATGAATACCTATATGGCGACCCACAGTGGTGAGCTTGCCATTTGTAGAGGCGTATAAGTGATCCCCCAGTCTCTGCCGTAACTCTCTAATTGTTTTCCCAACATAAAAAGCGCTGCAGGCGCAAGTCATGAGGTAGATTACTCCACGCGTGCCACAATGGGCTGAATGTCTGGGGAAAAACATTTCACCATTGGGAAGTAAAAAGTGTTGTCCTTCTTGAATCCAGGGGCAATGTGGGCAGTTGCCACATTTGAAAGTGCCCCTGGGTTCCGACGGACCAGGAGAGGGAATCCTGTAATGACTGTGTGTTAATCTATCCCTCAGAGAGGTGGCCCTTCTAAAGACCAAGTCAGGAGTTGGTTTGATGTATTTTTTAAGGGTGTGGTGGTCGGTCAGGATATGCCAATGGTTAGACAGTATTTTTCGTAATTGCTGGTGGTGGGCAGAGAATTTGGTAATGATCTTAGTCCTGTAGGGTTGTTTAGGACGTGGAGGGCCGTATAGAAGTGTTTGTCGGTCTAAAGCTAGGGCCTTGTTAAAAGCTTTTCTTAGCACGGTACGTTTATAGCCTCTAGCTAGCAGACGTGTGCGAAGAGCATTGGCCTGTTTGTGGAAATCCCCGTCCTCTGTGCAGTTCCTTCTCACTCTGAGGTACTGAGCAAAAGGAATACTGCGAACCAGGGGACGGGGATGAAGACTGGAAGCGTGCAACAAGGTGTTGCCCGCGGTGGGTTTACAATAGAGATCCGTGGTAAGGTGGCCAGTGATGTCCTTGGTGATCTGTACGTCCAGAAACGGGATACTTTGTCTATCGTAAGAAAAAGTAAAATGGAGGTTGAAAGAGTTAATGTTTAGCTCTGCAATAAAGGTCTGCAAAAGTTGTTCTGTGCCTGTCCAGATGACCAAGAGGTCATCAGTGAATCTGAACCATCCTAGGACGTGGTCCAGGAATGGTTCCATAAGATCATCACTGAAGACCGCCCGTTCCCAACTGCCAAGGTATAAATTTGCGTATGAAGGGGCACAGGACGTGCCCATTGCCACGCCTTGAATTTGAAGATACATTTGATCCATGAATAAGAAATAATTTTTAGTCAAAATAAATTCTAAAAGTTTTAGGATGAAAGTATTGGTGGGCCAGGTATGGTGGTCCTGTTCCATCAAGAAGGAGCCAGCCATCCGGACGCCCTGCTCGTGGGGGATGCTCGAGTATAGAGCCTCGACATCAATAGCCACGAGGAGGGCGTCCGGAGGGATCTGGACCCCCTCGATGTGTTTCAACAGGTCAGTTGTGTCCCTGATGTAGGAAGGTAGTCTCATGACGTGGGGGAGAAGAAAGGTATCCACCAATTTGCTGGCGTTTTCCGTTAATGATCCTTTGCCAGAGACAATAGGTCGACCTGGAGGTGCAGAGAGATTTTTATGAGTTTTCGGCAGAGCATAAAACGTAGGGGTACGTGGGTATTGTACATTGATGAATTTATAGGTGTCATCATCGATGAGGCCCTCTAAGAAGGCCCCACCGATGAGTCCCCTAAATTCATCAATGGTTTGTTGAATGAAGTGGTTTTCAATAGGTAGGTACCAGTTGGCGTTAGAAAGAATTTTGAGACACATGGTCTGATATTGATGATGAGTCATCAGCACCAGGTTTCCACCTTTGTCAGATTGCTTTATGACCAGATCGGTGTTTTTTTGTAGTCTGGTGACTGCTCGAAACTGTTGTCGGGTCAGATTAGAGGGTAATGTGTGCCAACGTTCTCTTTTAAGGGAGAGGATGCATTCATGCAGGAAAGCCCAGATGGAGGGGCAAGTCAATAGATCAGGGAAGGCTTTAGACTTCATTTTTAGGGAAATTTTGGGGTTGGGATGTTGGGGTTGGGAGGTACTGACCGTTTGGAAGGCGGATGGAGAATCGGAGTTGCCATCTAGGGCGTCTGATTCGACCTCTCCCTCATCGAAGAGTAGCATGAGGTCCCTTAATGGAATATGAACCAGAGTTGAAAGCTTGAAATGTATAAAACTTCAATTTTAGTTAAAAAAGCAGACTAAAAAATGTGGTCTGGTCCTGTAGACTGTTTATGACCGGTTTACAACAGCCATTTACATAAACAAAAATCCTGTTGTTTTTAAGGACAAGTGTTTGCACAAGAATTTTCTGCTATCCTTCAATATAATGGAGTTAAAATTACTACTGTTGTATATTTGGTCAATGTAAACATTTTTAGCTATTGCCACTGTTTTCAAGGAGCTTCTGTCAAACATTTGTCAATACAAATAAACCTTTTGACATATTTGACTCATGGCATGTATTACACTACAATTTCATCTAGAGTTAGAAAATGTTTCTCTCCTAGAAACATGTAGAAAAGGAGTGGTAGAAAAGGAGAGGTAGAAAAAAATACACCCATGTGTAAATTCCTACCCAAACTTTTTAAATAAATGGTCGGCAGCACTAACTGAAAGGAGGAATCCACAGGATTATGGAAGAGCTTCGGTATCCACTAGAACAAGGAAGGGTTTTGAGAGAGGGGACTCTAAAACACCAAAGAAGACTCTGCCAGGGAGGATAACAGCTGAAGCCACACTACGAGAGAGAAACAATGCCAAGAACCTGGTTTCCTGCAATCACTCAAGGGGCCTGGAGTCTTGTTTGCTATAGAAATCACAATCCAACTATATTAAAAGCTAAGTAACTTTTTAGTGAATCCCTATAACATACAGACAATTGCCAATGCTCATTTGCTAGGAAGGTTAGATAGTGTGTGCATGTGTGTTGTATGCATATTCTATTACTTTATATGGCTTGTATTGTTTTCCTACATTTGTAAGTAATTTGCATTTGCAACATTTAGTAAAAGCACAGTAATATATTACAGTTTTTGTTTGTTTAAGTTCCTTGCTTTACCACAAATTAGCTGAAAAGCAAAACAGGGGCTCATTAAGGAGTCTTTTACAGACTTTAGATAGTGGTGTTTTATGATACTTCTGCTTTTTTACTGCCACCAGCGGCAGTACGTTGGTGGAAGCAGAAGGTTTTACGTAAACTCCCGGCAGCTGCAGACCTGCAGCCTCTGGGAATGTGTGTAAATCTTACAAGACAAATGTCAGCTGTGAGATAGAAGAGATGTGCAGCTATCCAGCCGACAGATCACTTCCACACACCCGTGTATATGCCAGTGTCCCCCCCGCCTGCCCCCCCCGCAAGGTTTCCCAGGTTTACTTATCTCCCCTTCCTGCTAATGACCCAGAAGCAACGTGTATAACATCACTCCTGGGTCCTGGTGTCACTTTTTCAATCCCATGATTAAGTCCTATTGACGAAACATGTCGGGGCGTGGCTATACGGCATTCTAGCACGTGTGACATAAGAGAGAGGAGACACGAAGCATTAGGAATCGGAGGTTTGATTCCAGGAGCGGGTGAGACTATCGCCGGCATCCACACCCCCCCGGGTCCGCCGCGGCCGCTGCTATTTGTTCCAACCACTACATGGATTTCTTTTGATAAGATTGGTCTTTTTTTGCCTGCTGTGATATGTTTACATGTGAGTACAATGGTGATGGATCGTTGCTATTTTATTAATAATAATAATTTTCTGAATGGTATCACACTATTGTAGCGTTTTTATTTATTCACATGTGGAGCCACTACTTCAGGGAGAGTGCTTGACATACTACCGTTGGATAATGGAGATCTGATTTTAACCCCCATGTGAGTGGGTTGAGGTGATTCTGGCCAAACACGAGAGTGTGAGGCTATAGCAGCTGGTGAGTGCGTTTTTTAGAGAGGAGTGGAATCACGTCACTGAGGTGTGGTGGATGATTACAAGAATCACACTGTGTTTCTCATACCAGAGATCTTATCACTCTTTGGACTTTTGTTCACATTAAATATGGACTGTTTCCATGCATTCTAATAATTAATATATATATTTTTATATATATATATATTTTTTTTTTTTGAGAAGTGACACATCCATTTCACACTTGTCACAGGGTGTTAATCATTTGCTTAGTCACATTATTTACATTCTGTATTTAGACACAGTTTTTATTTTTTGCTTTTATTCATTGTGGTGCTGATGTCACATTACCAGCAATATTTTCATATATATTTGTTTCACTCATCCCTTATCATTTGCACATAAGCGCCTCTATTCCTTCTTATACTTATTAGAGGTTTGAATTCAGTTTACACTTTTTCTAAAACGGCTGGGAAAGAAGCTGATGGAGTGCGATCTGCACTATATTGGGTTTATTGGAGGACAGGTGAGACATCAGGGGTCTTTTAGACCCCTGATGTCATATTAAAGACGACACTACCTGCCCGGAGTTTGCATGTTCTCCCTGTGCCTGCGTGGGTTTCCTCCGGGTATTCCGGTTTCCTCCCACACTCCAAAGACATGCTGGTAGGTTAAAATAAAAATAAAAAAAAAAAAAAAAACTAAAAAGGGCACAATCGTACTGAATTGTGTAAGTGATTCTGCGCAACACAAAATGAAGTAAATGAATAAATGCATAAACTACACACCTGAAAAAAAAAATAACAATCCCCTAATGGGGTAGAATAATATGTGCAGATTAAAAAACATATAGCAGGTGTATCATAGTGACAAAGTGCTGGTCAAATAAAAGTCACTCAGTAAAAGCACAAAACATAACATAAACTGTGACTGGTGGGTGAACATGCGTTGCTAGGTGATCTGGTGACTGTTCGTGGTAACGGATACCCACTCGGGGCTCCCAGAACTCTCACCTCTATGGCACGATAAAAGTGCCTGTGTGCTTCCAATAGGTCTGTGGTCACTCTGGTGCAGTGATGACAATGGCGTCCTACTCCTTCTGGAGGGAGGGGGGCATCACTTCCTCCACTTGGTAGGGCCTCTATTCCACAGTGGGGGTGCCTATGTACTTCCCATGGGTCTGTGGTCACTCTCATGCAGTGATGGTGATGGCGTCCTAATCCTTCTGGGGGAGGGGGCCGTCACTTCCTCCGACTGTTAAGCTCCATATGGGGGTAATTGAAAAGACTCCAATAGTGTAATAAAGTTAAAGCCGATGGATTTATTAAAGGTAAAAAATCAGCTTACATTAACGTAAACAAAAAACGCCAAACAGCGATGGGAACAGCGTTATAGCGATACTCGCTACGTCACTTCCGGTCTGCACTAACGTATTTCCGGTTGCGTGCCTACGCGTTGCGTCAAATCACGTGACTTCTTCAGGGCACCGGATTGGCTAACGCCATGCTCATTTTATACTATTGGGACAGGAAGTGGAGAAAACTCCATTTTGTTGTAGACCAAGTAAATGGTAGTACCGCGGCCATCTTTGAGTGGGTAATGTCGTTTTAAAATGTTCATTAATAAAGTTGTATTTAAACAAGGAAGTAAAAAAAGTGTTAAGGAGTGCGTTTAAAACCCGTGCTTAAAAAACAATGAGATGATGACCCGAGATGGTGACTCAGTCGATCGGGTCTCCGATCGGGCTATGTATAGTTAAAATGATAATAAAAAACAACTTTTAATCTTAAGAGAAAGTAAAATGCAAAATTTAATACAAAGTACATCCAATCAAGCTAAAAAAAATGTGTGTAAAAATCCTAATGGGATGATTAACCGAATCACAATAAAAATATGGGTGAGGATAAAAATGACAGGTCCAAAGTATGTAGAAAGCTTTATGTAAATAGTTATTAAAAATAGGTCCCCCAAATTTAAAGACCAAAGCACACCGGAAATGAAGTATTAAGTTTACATAAATACATAAAATCTAGAAATCACTAATGAAGCAGTTAAGATCGAATTCTACATTTAACCCTTCAGGCACTAGTGTTCTGGTTCTATGTATCCATTTCGATTCCTTTTGGCTGAGGATTCTGATTTTATGGTCACCTCTCCACGATTTATTATATCTTTCTATACCCCAAAAACGTAGTTGTGTGGGGTCTTTATTATGAAAAAGTGCAAAGTGCTTAGATACGTTATGTTTCGGGCACCCTTTTTTGATGTTTACTAAATGCTCTTTGATCCTTGTTTTGAGTGCTCTTTTAGTCCTTCCTACATACTGTAGGTTACAAGGACATTGTAACATATACACAACCCCCTCTGTGTAGCAATTAATAAAATCTTTTATTGGGTAAGTGTTCCCTGTACTCGTTGCCTTAAAATCGTGTTTCTTGGTTTGAAATTTTTTGGCGTGTGTGCATGCATAGCAATATTTACAGGGATAAAACCCTTTGCCATTAAAAAAGGAGAATGTGTTTTTGGGGGGAGGTTCCACTACATTCTTCACGATGATATCCCTCAAGGTTGGAGCTCGTTTATAAATAATAAATGGCCTTTCCGGTAGGATTTGTCGTAGGTGTTTATCCTCCTTTAGGATATGCCAGTGTTTGCGGATAATCTTCTCTATATCTTTAAATTGAGTGTTGAAGTCTAAAATTAAACTTGGTATTTCTGAAAGGTTCTGTGTCTTCTTAGGTGCATGTATCAGTTGTTTTCTGTCCATCATTTGAGTACGTTCAATTTCTCTTTTGATTAATGCTTCTTCATAGCCTTTCTTGACAAATCTCTGTCCAATTAGATTAGCCTGAATCTCGAAATCTGCATCTTTCATACAGTTGCGCTTGATTCTTACCAGTTGGCCTTTTGGGATGTTGTAAAGCCAAGGTTTGTGGTGGCAGCTTGTCATAGGTAGATAACTGTTTCTAGACACTTCTTTAAAGTGGGTTTTGGTTGTTAATCGATCTCCTTCAATGCTTATCTCTAGATCCAGAAATTCGACCTTCTTCGTATCAATATTCGAGGTTAATTGTATATTTCTGTCATTATTATTTAGATTCGACAGAAACTGCTCCAGGGTTTCTCTGCTTCCATTCCATATTATGAGGATATCATCGATAAATCTTTTGAATAGTCCTAGTTCACACGGTGGGTTTTTATGTACTGCTTCCTCCTCCCATTGTGCCATAAAGGCATTTGCCACACTTGGCGCAAATTTAGCACCCATGGCAATACCTGTTATTTGCTTGTAAAAATTTTGGTCATGCCAAAAATAGTTGTTTTTTAACGAAAATTCTAGGCATTTAATCAAAAACTTCCTTTGGGTACATTTGAGTGCGCTATACTTTCTTAAGGTCCATTTGGTTGCTTCACATGCTTGGTGATGTTGGATAATCGTGTAGAGGGAGGAAACGTCTACCGTTGCCAGTAGGGTCCTTCCCTCTAGGACTGGTACTTCTTCTATTTGTTGTAAGACATGTTTCTTATCCCTTATATAGGATGTTGTTTGTTGGATGGCGGGTTGGATAAAGTGATCTATATACTGGCCAATCCTTGCTGTCAGGGAATTGATCCCATTAACAATTGGTCTTCCCGGGGGGTTTTGAAGGTTCTTGTGCATTTTGGGAACTGTATATATTACTGGGATCCTATGTGAATCCGGAACTAGGTATCTAGGTATCTGCTGGTAGGTTAATTGGATCCTGTTTAAATTGTCCCTAGTATGTATGAATATGAGTTAGGGACCTTAGATTGTAAGCTCCTCGAGGGTAGGGACTGATGTGAATGCACAATGTATATGTAAAGCGCTGCGTAAATTGACGGCGCTATATAAGTAACATAAATAAATACAAATAAAATAAATAAAATAAATATTAAAGAGAACCTGTTACCAAAAAATGCATTTCATAGGGGACTTTTTGTCCCCTATGTAATAAGAAAAAATCTTTAATAGAAAAATATGTAAAACAGTGTAAAAATTACAGTTTCACCAAAGCACTTAAAATTCACTTATATTTCTAGGTACATTATTCACAATTAACTCTAAACAGATGACCTGCAGGGGCTTTTAAAACATCGCTTTTGGAAAATAAAAGGTACTGAAGGTTGTCGCTGTTTCATGGGTACAGAAAATTTCAAGGTCTGATATATTGGGTGTCTGTTTACTTGACCCAACTCATCTTTTAAATTTTCCCAAAAATATGGGTAATATATTGTGTTTATGTTCCCAAATTAACTTTAGTGTATTTTTTACTGGAATTTTTTGTTTCATAAATTGTTGTGCTACTAACGTATGACATACAAAATTGGAATTTCCACTATTTTATTCACTGGGGTTTCATGCAGTGCCGTATCGCAAAAAATGGCCTGGTCATTAAAGTGGTTGTAAACCCTTACAGACCACTTTGTACTACAAGTAAGCCTATAATAAGGCTTACCTGTAGCTACCCCAGATATCTCCTAAACCTGCACGTTTTAAGAGATATCCCCTGTACCTGCATGTGCCGATGTCATCGGCACATGCGCACTGAAGCAATGGCACGTACGTGGCGTTTGCTTCAGTGTGCCGTTACCAGCGTCTCCCGCATGTGATACCCGGAAGTAACTCCGGGGAGAAATGTGGTATGCTATGCATACTAGCTCATTATGCCTTTGTCTTGCAGGTCTTTTTTGTTTCTTTTCATATGGGTTTACAACCACTTTAAGGGGGTAAATCCTATCGGGGCTGAAGTGGTTAAACTACACCATGCTTCATCAAATGCGTCACCATCAATAAGTGCTTTGCACCGACATGAGGTATAAACCTGACTGTCTTTCAGTGGCAGCGGCCCCCCCTATCCATGCATCCGGCCCCCTAATCTACATGCTTGGCCCAGGACGCATGAATTCCAATGGGTTTTTTTTTTGGGTTTTTTTTTTAGAAGCACATGATTAGAGCCAGAGGCTCTAATAGGCTTCAAAAAAGGGTGGGCTTGGGTGCAGAGCATTATAATTCGCTATAGTCTTCCTGATTCTTCTCCGCCAAGAGGAGAAGCGATCCTACTGGCCACCACTGCCGTGTTTGTTACAGCCAAGGTTACCAACCATCAGTAAATTTACTGACAGTTTGTAAAAATCACAGATTTTTTTACAACTGTCTGTAAATATCAGGGGCTGATAATTTGTTATACTATGTTGGCTTTTTAAGTGTAAACAAGGCAAATTACTTGTAATGCCGTGTACACACGAGCGGACTTTCGACAGACTGAATTCCGAAGGACTTTTTGACGGGCTTTCAACGGAGTTCTGATGCAACGGACTTGCCTACACACGATCACACCAAAGTCCGACTGATTCGAACGTGATGACGTACGACCGGACTAGAATAAGGAAGTTCATAGCCAGTAGCCAATAGCTGCCCTTGCGTCCCTTTTTGTCCATCGGACTAGCTTACAGACGAACTGATTTTTCGACCGGACTCGAGTCCGTCGGAAAGATTTGAAACATTTTCTATTTCTAAAGTCTGTCTGATTTTTCAACAGCAAAGGTCCGATGAAGCCCA
Source organism: Aquarana catesbeiana (assembly GCF_042186555.1). Lineage (NCBI taxonomy): Eukaryota > Metazoa > Chordata > Amphibia > Anura > Ranidae > Aquarana > Aquarana catesbeiana. Next base: position 667,118,764 of record NC_133327.1, on the reverse strand, counting down.
GACACGATCGAATTGTCCGGCGGATTCGTTCCGTCGGACCTTTGTCGGACCTTTGCTGACGAAAAGTCCGGTGTGTACACGGCATTAGGTGTATTGTCAATGTTTCCATATTGTGTTTATACTGTTTAAATATCAGTTGTCTTAGTTTTTAATAGAAGTTCTGTATTTTTTTTTAGGTTGTCAGTGAAAAATGTCCTCCGCCAGTAAATTTTACATGTTTTTCAGTAAAAAATGTTGTGGCAGGTTGGCAACACTGGTTACCGCCTTGTGACTTTTCTGGAAACTGAGAGTAGAATTGCGTTCAGTATGACTCCTCCATTCTCCCCACACAGTTTGGGGTTCATCAGACCTCACGATCGTTACACTTGTATCTTACGTTCTCTCCAAATAAGACATTGCCGCTGCATTTTATGTATTCTGTTTGTTCTCTAAGTATAGCAACTCATACACTGCAGCTGAGACTTGTAACTACAAAACTTTCTAGCTGCAAGCTAACATATGGTAGAGAAACTGAATATTAATTGGTTGTTGCTTATCTAACTGAAACAAAGACAACACAGAGAATGCGTTTTCATACCTAAGAAAAATGATCGTACATTTGCATTGTTTACTCTCATCGAAGCCTAAAAACGTTACCGCATTCATGTCTAAGCATACAATTGTACCAATATTTGAACATGTTGTCATATATCATCAATTTTGTCAATACAAATTCATTTTATTATTTTCCAGCAAAGAGAGGATAATTGTGCATGGACTGTAATTTCTTAGGGAACATGATTTTTTTCATTTTGGCATCATTTTAAAGAAATACAATTTAGTGAACTGTGAATGCTGCAAAGTAAACAAGGATTGAATTACTAAAAGCTTTTTAATTTTTGCAGAACCCTGCCCCAGGCTGGATAAATGTAGTTTTTGGCTCTGCCATACCTAGCTGAGCAGCTATTTATTTTCAGGTCTATCTGTAAGCCTGCTGGTTGATTGCTCCTGCCTGCTTCTGGATGGTCAGTCACTGAGTTATGAATATTTATCTGACCTTAGCCAATCCCTGAGAGGTAGGCTAAGAAGGTGTGGCTGGGGAAAAGATAAAGGTTTGGGAGGGTCTGTTCAGAGCTCTCTTTTGCCTGGGGCCTTTCCCCCTGGGAGGAAGAATGTGTGTTACAGAAGGGCTATTAAGCCATGGCATGTGCTGGGCTGGGTGCCTTGAAAGAACTTGGACTTAAAATAACTTGCTGGAAGGCACTGCCTGTGAAAGCTCAGCTGGGATAGGGGGCCCTTTCACTGCAGAGTGTTGCAGGGAAGCTGGTTGGGAGCCGTCTCTGGACATTGTAATTAGGATCCTACCTAGAACTCTGAACCTGAACTTTTTCAGTGTGCTCTGGAGCTAGAAACTGGCTTGGAAGCATCTGGACAGGTAAGGGAGACCTGGGTTGTTCCTCATTGGACCTCTTCGGGAGTTAGCGCTACATTTTCACCACTTTCTGCCCATGTTATAGCCGAAAGATGGCTACAGTGGGGACTTCCATTGCCGGCAGGGCATCCATAGACATCCTCCTGAGATTGCGCTGCTCACGCGCTGACAGCATGTGAAGAAAAGAAGAAATCTCATAAAGGCTTTTGTTACAGGGACATCAGTCCCAACATCTGCCCACCAGTGCTGCTAAATAGTGCCCACCAGTGCCACCTATCAGTGGCCATCAGTACTGCTAATCAGTGCCTCATCACCAGTGTCACCTATCAGTGCTGCTTATCAGTTCTGCCTACTAGTGCCATCAATGCCACCTATCAATGCCCATCAGTGCTGCCTATCAGTGCCGCCTATCAGTGTCACCTCTCAGTGCCCTTCAGTGCCACCTATCAGTGCCCATCAGTTTCACCTATCAGTGTCCATCAGTGCTGCCCCCCTCATCCCATCAGTGCCCATCAGTGAAAGAGTAAAATGACCTGTTTAAGAACTATTAAATTAAACTATTACATTTTTATTTTTTTTTTCAAAATTTTTGGTCTTTTTTTGTTTCTTTAGCGAAAAATACAAAACCCAGTGGTGATTAAATACCACCAAAAGAAAACTCTATTTGTGTGAAAGAAATGATAAAAATGTTGTTTGAGTACAGTATTGCATGAACGCGCAATTGTCATTCAAATTGAAACTGAAAGCTGAAAATTGGCCTGGGCACTGGGCAGGAAGGGGGTATAGCTGCCCAGTAAGCAAGTGGTTAAATATCCCTTCACATTATTGGATGTTTGTATTTATTTTATACCACTTCATCTCACTTCACAGTTGACCAAATCAGGTCCAGACAGTTTACCCTAAAGAAGATCTAGCATCAGATATAAATTTCATGTTCAGACATAAAATTAGTTTTAAATGCATATTTCTTAAATAATCTAGGAATCATAAGAATCAAGGTGCGAGGAGTGCCTAGCATTGCAAAGCCAGCAGTGAGAATTGTAGCCGTTCTTGGTCAACAACATAAAGAAGTCATCAGAAGGATCGGTAGGCATGAAACAGAGCAAGAGGCATGGTAGCATGAGAAGCCTGTTATCGGGATCAGGTTGACTTTAACAATAAGTATGAGGCAGCAGGAGGTGGCCAGTTGTAACCAGGAATCAGTGTTCTGCCAGTACTATTGCCCTGGGTGCTAGAGGAATTTTTACAAAGTGTCATCCTAGTGTACTCAAGTATTGGCGGAACGAAATTCTAACTCCCTGGATTGTATATTTAGCGCTGGTAGATTTGCGATCTACCATATGTTAGGTAAATTTAGTAACTTGTTCGTTAAAAAGGTTAGGTTTGCCTCTGTTCCAGCTTGGCTGATGTTGCGTGTGTTTCCATACTGACCGGTGGGTGTTGCTGTTATCACTGGTTAGTGTTGGAAAAGCAATGTGTCGAAGCGTATGGATGCTCTTCTGTCCCGGAGACAACCCGGTGGAGGTGGTCCTCCGAGTTGCATTCTGGGCAAAGGTATTTATGGGACAGACGCCATATTTTGGGGTCAAAACTAGGAAAATTACTGCGCTATCCCAAAAGTGCAATAAATAAGTAAAGAAAAACAGCTGCAACTAAAAAAGTGAGACACAACCATTTGGAAAACAATAAAACAGAAAATATAGCTGCGCTGCAAAAAAAAATACATGTAAATGTGATCACCTTATTGAATATATCATCCAAATGTGATAAGTTCACGGTGAGATAACATCAAAAGTCCTCTTGGTTCCAATAAAATATCAGTGGAACCAATGAACATAAATAGTCCAATCATAAAGTGCATACAGTGAAAAGTTCATATGAATAAAATAATTCTATTGCTGAGGAGAAAATGACAATCATCCATGAGCGTGTGTGACATGCAACATGATCTTCCGGGAAATAGTGAAGACAGAAAGTTTCCTCCACCTGTAAATACACTCCCTTACCGACTCCTTTGATCTCTTGTCAGGAGATCATACGGGCGGATGGCTGTCTACCCCAGCCACAGGTGTAAACTGCAAAGCGGGTCCCACAAGAGCCTCCCCGTCAGGAATCTTCTAAATAGTAGATGGGTGCTCGTTCCCCATGGAAATATAGACAAAAAGAGCTCCCATAGCGTAACACGTTTTAAAATTTTATTAAAGGAAAACTAAAATACACTTACAATGTTGAAGTGAAAACTCGTATAGAAACAAATTCCGGCTGGCTACACACTGCTGCCCGTTGCTTCCAGGATCAGCGAGGTCCGTGGTGATGTCAGCACGCCGCTCCTCCCTACGCCGTTTCGTCACAACTGACGTCTTCCAGGGGCACGGGCGGCGTGCTGACCCACCACCTTTAAACACCATGTAATTTCCCCGGAACGCCCCCTTCTGAGCTCAGGGTATTCCGCGGCTGTTATCGCCATTTTCAAAGAGGGCAAACGCCCTTCACCCCCTATAATATGGCGATTGCAGCCGCGGGACACCCTGAACTCAGAACCATCAGGGCGAAGGGCGTTTGCCCTCTTTGTAGACAGCCATCCGCCCGTATGATCTCCTGACAAGAGATCAAAGGAGTCGGTAAGGGAGTGTATTTACAGGTGGAGGAAACTTTCTGTCTTCACTATTTCCCGGAAGATCATGTTGCTTGTCGCACACGCTCTTGGATGATTGTCATTTTCTCCTCAGCAATAGAATTATTTTATTCATATGAACTTTTCACTGTATGCACTTTATGATTGGACTATTTATGTTCATTGGTTCCACTGATATTTTATTGGAACCAAGAGGACTTTTGATGTTATCTCACGGTGAACTTATCACATTTGGATGATATATTCAATAAGGTGATCACATTTACATATATTTTTTTTTGCAGCGCAGCTATTTTTTCTGTTTTATATTTTGGGGTCGTTTTACAGCCACCTGCTGGCCCTCCTGGCCGACAGGTATGCGTTAGAGAGCCACCTCGTGGTCCTCGGTTCTGGAGGCCCACGTCGCTGTGGCGCAGGGGTGGGTCCAGAAGCTTGTCTGGGGCCCTACCATAGCGGCCTGAGGAATGGTCCTGAGCTATCTAGTCCGAGTGAAGAAGCTGGACAACCGAGGAGATCCCAGGGGAGGACCCGTCATGGAAGGATCACGCAGAGTGCTGGTCTGGAGAGGGGCCTGGTGACTCGGTTAGAGGACGTATCCTAAAGTAACTATACAGCATAGTGTTGCCGGTTTGGCTTAAAGGTTCAAGCGCTGTGACTGATGTTCATTAGAGGAAAATAACCAATACATCCTGTGGCAGAGGATCGTACGGGTTTATCTCAAACAAGTCTGTGGCAGAGACTTTTGTTCGTGCTACGTACTGGCTGCTAGGCAAGTGAGAGAGGCCTATCCAGGCGAGCAAAAAGTGTGTCCCATGAGGGGAGCGCATTCTATTGTAATATCCAAATTCTACCAGGACATTTGTCAAGAATCCTACAAGAAGATATTTGAGTTTCTTCTGCAGTTTCCTTTCTGCCTCTTTCCTGCTATTTCCTGAGTAAATCGTTTAATAAAGCATTGAAAACGTACTCAAGTGTTGGTGCGTGTGTCGTCCAGAGGTAAACTTAACGGAACCCTAGACCCGATGCCGGTGAAACAGAGGGAAGGAGAGTGAAGGTAACAAGCCCGCTTAAACCAGCAGCTCCACCGAGAGTTATTTCTACATATAATTTGCAACAATTTTCAGATGATCAGCTATGATGACCCCTTTTGGATACATTATATTGTCAAAAGTATTGGGATGCCTGCCTTTACATGAACTTTAATGACATCCCAGTCTTTTTCCGGAGGGTTCAATATTGAGTTGGTCCACCCTTTGCAACTATAACAGCTTCAACTCTTCTGGGAAGGCTGTCCACAAGGTTTAGGAGTGCGTCTATGGGAATGTTCGACCATTCTTCTAAAAGCGCATTTGTGAGGTGAAGCATTGATGTTGGACGAGAAGGCCTGGCTCTAAGTCTCCGCTCTATTTCATCCCAAAAGTGTTCTTTTGGGTTAAGGTCAGGACTCTATGCAGGCCAGTCAAGTTCCTCCACCTCAAACTTGCTCATGCATGTCTTTGTGGACCATGCGTTGTGCACTGGTGTGCAGTCATGTTGGAACAGGAAGGAGCCTGAGCACCGATTTCACAGATTTTATTTCTCAATTCCCTATCAGGATTTATTTGGACTCCGGTTTGAGTGTTGCTTCTCTTGACCACATCCCCACTATCAGGGGCCCTAGTCAAGAAGCAGACTGGGGCATAGACTCCACGGCCTGGGGAACTGCAAGTTGGTGATCTATGAGACTTTGTATGGGGAGGTGTGTGTCTATTCCCTCGATGTGCAGTGTGTGATGTCAGATCCCCATCCCCTGCCTCCTGGAGCTAAGGAAAGCTGTGTAAAATGTGTGTTTTAGAAGTCCGTAGAGGAGAGAACTGCAGATAAGCAGGAACAACATATGTAGGAGGATTTGTTTTATTTGTTTTAGTCCAGTCACTTCACTGGATACATGAAAGGGTTTACAACCACTTCACATAAACACGAGGACCATTCATGGTCTACAGTGCTCAGCTCCTGTGTGAATGTGAATAGTCAGCTTTGGAATTTGCAATCAGGTCAAGAGGTTCCTAATGCAAAAGCAGTATGACAGTTGGCACCATACAGTAAACAATCGGAACCTTTCATGGGAAACAGGACATACATATACACATGACAGCTGGAAAAATTATATTATTAAAAATGCACCCTGAATCTTGGAAATCCCCGTCCTTAATAATTGCTGAAACTAAAAATAGACTCAATCAAGCTATGATCCATGCCAAAACCGAGGCTATAACTCAAGATAAAATATCCAACTTTGAGAATAATTGGAATCCCATATATGGGTGACTCACTTTTTGCCTTCCAATTTTGATTTCCCTACCAAGACTTTGGTAATCTCGATTTATACTTCCATTCTCTGCATTCATGGTATGTGTTTATTACCATGTACTACCCCGGGGGCCCCTACTACCTCTCATTTCTTTCTTCCCTACCTATTTTTTCTCCTACCTAAGATTACTTTTTATTTTATCTTCTTTCTCTCTTCTACTTTTTCCCCCTATTCTCTCTCTCCTCTTTCAATTTACTCTTTATACAGTTCTGGTAGCAGAACTTTTATTTCCTTGGTTATCATTATACCAATTGTACATAGTTCCAATATGTAGTATAACATTTTAGATTCTATTCTAATAAGTTATTTATTTTTTCAATTTTTATTTAAAAACTATACCCTTGATAATAATTAAGACTTTTTTTTTAATTTGAGGTGAAGTTTTATCCTCTCTTATACAATGTATGACGCAATCCTTTTAGTAGTTAGATCCATGCTAAAATTGTTTTCGTTAAACCATTTTTAGTTTATGTTGAAACTACAACTGAATATTATTACCATATATGTGATCTTTTCTTTTGCTGCCACCATATGTACTTATGTATACTAATTGTTAAAATTCAATAAACAAATTTGACAAGGAAAAGAAAAAAAAAAGGCACCCTCCTGAGACGTCTTCTTACATCAGTAAAGACAGTCATATATCACCTCCGGAGTTCTCAGTGTTCATAATTGCAGAACTGGTCTCAGGATGTGATGAGACTGATCAATATACTTCATGGTGATTGTAGCAGACAAGACCATTTCCTATATACATTGTGTACATGGAATAAACTTATAGAAATCAAGAAGTAAAAACAATTCTATTAAAACTATATGTATTTTGTTCTTTGTCTGTTTTGGCTGTTGGGGATAAACATAACCTTCCCTTTCCTTCTTCCATTATTCTTCTTTGATCCTTTTTTCCTACTTTATTATCTGTTCCCTTGGAAACAAGATTTCCATACCGCTGATAACATATAATGCCCTGCTACATTATGCTTTTTTATCATTGTATTACTTTGTGTTATAGAAAGTATGTTCTTGATGTACTAAACTGTGCATCTTATGCAACAATTACATCAAGGATATCTGTTCTATTAACAATTTTTGTTAACTGAGACTTTATTAAACTCAGGCTATATAAAAGACGTTCCTAAAGCAGAACTGAGCTGTAGCTGAACAACACCACAAACTGCAAACACTGTTTTATTCGTTCTTAACCACTTTCCGGCAGTATAGCTTTAATATACAGCAGCAAGGGGGCACTGCTGCTCCAGATCACGTACCGCGTACGTGATCCAACACTTCCGGGCTGGGGGTGGGAAAATGTGCTGCCGGTGACCCACTCCCGCTGTGATTAGCGGGAGCTGATCTGTGGGTACTGCAGGTTCTATGTCTGCCGCCACCCGCGATCATCCAGCACTAGACATGTGCGATTAGTTTCGTACGAATAGAAAATTCATACGAATTTCTGTAAATTCGTACATTCGGTAGGATCCGAAATACGAATTGCTATGCTTCCGAATTTTGTACGAACTACGAAAGTTCGTTTACGAATTTCGGATCCAAATTCCTAACGAACATTCGTAATTGTTACGAAAAGTTAACTAGCCTAAAAGTTAAAAACTCAGGAAGTCAGCACAGCACAGGGATGGTGGGAGCCCCTCATTATGATAAATTCATCATAACGAACATTCGTAATTGTTACGAAAAGTTAACGAACCTAAGGAAAATTCGTATTTCGTACAAAATTTCAGACACAAATTATGAAATACGAATGAATTCTAATATGAAATGGAACGAAACTAAACAAATTTATTGATGGCGCACATGTCTATCCAGCACAGAGGCAAAACAGTGGTCTGTCCATGTAAACAAGGCAGATCGTCGTTCTATCAGTAGGGAAGGCATGGATCCTTGCAGACATACGCACTGCCGAAAATTTTTTTGTTTACATTTCATTCATTTTTTTGTTTTTTCCGTTTATCGGGTCATTCGTTATGATTGAAATTTGGAAATTCAGAAATTCAAAAATAAGGAAGAAAATGCGAAATATTGAAAGAACGAAAATCCAAAATAATAGCTAACTAACTAACAATAACTAACTATTAACTTATAGGTATTGGAATTTCCTTTTAAATTTGGCTGTTAGCCAACGTAACGAATACAAATTTATCCAAAGTTATGAATTATTCGAAATAACGAATGCCACATCTAAACAAATGGAACTGAATGAATTAATAATAATAATAAAAAATGTTTTTAATTATTATTGTTATTTATTATTATTAATTTGTTACATTCCATTCGTTTAGATACGGCATTCGTTATTTCGCATAATTCGTAACATAAGATAAATTACATAGTTACATAGTTAGTAAGGTTGAATAAAGACACCAGTCCATCCAGTTCAACCTGAGTGAGTGTGGGTGTGTATCTACAAAAATTCGTATTCATTACATTCTCTAACAGCCAAATTTGAAATGAAGTTCCAATACCTATAATTTAATAGTTAGTAATAGTTAAATGATGATGGAAACAAGCAACTACAACTGAAAACAACTGAAAAAACAACTACCGAAACAACAACTGAAAACAACAACAACTAAAGAAACAACAACAGAAACAACAACTGAAAGCAACAACTACAACTGAAACAACAACAACAACGAAAAACAACAACAACAACAACAACAACTAAATACAACAACTGAATACAACAACAACAACTAAAACAACAACAACTACAACTGAAACCACAACTAACGAATTTCCGAATTTTCTAATATTCGAAATTACAAATCTATGAATTTACGAATATTCGAATTTACGAATATTCAAAAAAAATCATTAAACGGGTCTTCATTAGTTCAGATATTTCCAAATTAACGGATTTGTTGAAATTTGTTAAAAAACGAATTCGCAACTAAACGAATTGCCCATGTCTAGATCCTTGTCTCTGCAAAGCAGGGACATGGTTCCGTGCCTTCTCCTAGTAAAAGCACCTTCCGCACTGTAAAAAAAAAAACTGGCTAGGCACACGGTTAACCCTTTGATTACCCCATTAACTCCTTCTCAGCCAGAGTCATTAGTACAGTGACAGTGCATATTTTTAGCACTGATCGCTGTATTAGTGTCACTGGTCCCCAAAAAAGTGTCAATTTGTGTCAGAATGTCCACCACATTGTTGCAGTCCCACTATAAGTCACAGATCGCCACCATTACTAGTAAAAAAAATAAATAAATACATAAAAATCAATAAAAATATCCAATGGTTTGTAGACACTATACATTTTGCACAATCAATATACGTTTATTGGGATTTTTTTTTACCAAAAATATGTAACAGAATACATATTGGCCTAAATTGATGAAAAAATTTGAATTTGAAAATGTTTTAATTGATGCGTTTTATAGCAGAAAGTAAAAAATATTGTTTTTTTTTCAAAATTTTCAGTCTTTTTTTGTTTATAGCACCAACAATTAAAAACCACAGAGGTGATCAAATAGCACCAAAAGAAAGCTCTATTTGTGGGGAAAAAAGGACATAAATCTCATTTGAGTACAGCGTCGCATGACCGCGCAATAGTCAATTAGTGCTGTATCGCAAAAAAAATGACCTGGTCATGAAGGGGAGTAAATCTTCCGAAGGTCAAGCAGTTAATATTCAAAGCAAACTCACACATCTATTCATACATGAAGCTTAAATCACAACTGTATTTGAGCACCACAAACTGAAATTCATTTTTAATATTCAAAGCAAACCCCCCCATCCATTCATGTGTACATGCTCTGTTGAGAAGTTGTGAAACCCCCTCCGCATTTCTAGCTGCTTGGGTAAGGCAAATGATTCATGTAGCATTTACTTCCTGGAATCCATCTGCTCTTAGCTCAGGCATGCAGACAGGAAGGTGTGCTTAACTGAGAAAGCCCCTTCTCCCCTCCTCCAGATGAAAGAAAAAAAAAATTGCCAAGGGAGACTCCTGGGATGTATGACATAATTTTGGCCTAGGCCAGAAACCAGGAAGCAACTAAAGAAATGTTAAAAAAAAAATAAAACAAGTAATTACTAATGCTAGCAGCATAAAGATTAAAAATAGTTCATGATGATTGAGAGTTTAGTTCTGTTTTAAGCTGATACTTTGCTATCAAACAAAATTCCACAAGCTTATGGAATTACAAAATGACACTATGGGTTTGATTTACTAAAGCTGGAGAGTGCAAAATCTGGTGCAGCTCTTCATAGAAACCAATCAGCTTCCAACTTTTTTTTGTCAAAGTTTAATTGCACAAGATGAAGTTAGAAGCTGATTGGCTAACTAGCACAGCTGCACCAGATTTTGCGCTCTCAAGTTTTAGTAAAACAACCTAAGTGTCTTTCTTTAGAGGCTCTGGGGTTGATTTACTAAAGGCAAATAGACTGTGCAGTTGCTCCAAGGCTTAGTAAATGAGGTAAAGCTTCACTTTGCAAAGAATACCCAATCACATGCAAGGAAAATAAAAAAAAAATGCATTTTTGCTTGCACATGATTGGATGATGGAAGTCAGCAGAGCTTCCGCTCATTTACTAAGTTCTGAAACAACTGCTCTTGCGGAGTGCAACTGCACTTTGCAAAATGCACAGTCTATTTGCCTTTAGTAAATCAACCCCACTGCTCAGAAATCTTGCACCTACTCCTGCCCGCATGTCAAAGTTTGACATGTGATTGTGTCCGTGCCGACGCTGAGTGTGCATCCATTTCCAATGGGATGCCTGCACACAGCTCCGTGGTGGACGCACACACATCTGCCAGCAGCTCTGCATGGAGCATGGCATTGATCTACCATCTGATTGAGCCATAAATGTATGTTTTCACATGAAAACAGTGTATGTACCTGAATTTGATTTGGTATCAGCCTCTTGCTTACAGGATGCAAAAGGGAGATGAAATGATCAGTGTACTACTTCTTTTTTCACTGTATAATTTACTTAGAGAATAACTATTTCCAGAAGTTAAATAGGCTTGTTAAATTCCCTTAAGGTTCCAGCGCACCTAGCACCTCTCCCCATTAAAATCTGTGCTGTGATTTGAAAATAAACTAAATTAATTTGATTTCTCTCAGTGCTCACTGTAGCTCCACCCCAGACAGAAGCCCGAATTAACTTGTTTGCAATCACAGAGGTGAGACATTTCTTGTAGTTGGCCACCAGCTTTGCACACATCTCAGGAGGAAATTTGTCCCACTCCTCTTTGCAGATCCTCTCCAAGTCATTAAGGTTTCGAGGCTGACGTTTTGTAACTCGCACCTTCAGCTCCCTCCACATATTTTCTATTGGTTAAGGTCTGGAGACTGGCTAGGTCACTCCAGGACCTTAATGTGTTCTTCTTGAGCCACTCCTTTGTTGCCTTGGCCGTGTGTTTTGGGTCATTGTCATGCTGGAATACCCACCCACGACCCATTTCGATGCCCTGGCTGAGGGAAGGTGATTCTCACCCAAGATTTGACATCACATGGCCCCGTCCATCTTCCCTTTGATGTGGTGAAGTTGTCCTGTCCCCTTAACAAAACCCCCCCCCCAAAGCATAATGTTTCCACCTCCATGTTTGCATGTTTGACGGTGGGGATGGTGTTCTTGGGGTCATAGGCAGTATTCCTTCTCCTCCAAACACGGCGAGTTGAGTTGATGCCAAAGAGCTCATTTGATATGACTACAACACATTCACCCAGTTCTCCTCTGAATCATTCAGATGTTAATTAGCAAATTTCAGACGGGCCTGTACATGTGCTTTCTTGAGCAGGGGGACCTTGCGGACGCTGCAGGATTTCAGTCCTTCATGGCGTAGTGTGTTAACAATTGTTTTCTTGGTGACTATGGTCCCAGCTGCCTTGAGATCATTGACAAGATTCTCCCGTGTAGTTCTGGGCTGATTCCTCACCGTTCTCATAATCCTTGAAACTCCATGAAGTGAGATCCTGCATGGAGCACAAGACCGAGGGAGATTGACAGTTATTCTGTGTTTCTTCCATTTACAAATAATCGCACCAACTGTTGTTACCCTCTCACCAAGCTGCTTGGCGATGGTCTTGTAGCTCATTTCGGCCTTGTGTAGGTCTACAATCTTGTCCCTGACATCCTTGGACAGCTCTTTGGTCTTGTCCATGGTGGAGAGATTGGAATCTGATTGATTGCTTCTGTGGACAGGTGTCTTTAATACAGGTAACAAGCTAAGATTAGGAGCACTCCCTTTAGGAGAAAAAAAAAACTGTTGGCAATTATATTAGTTTTGGAGAGTTTTCCAACAAGCCCCACAATAGGTGACCTACAAAGAAAAAGTGTGAGTCATCAATAGTCAGAGATGGACTTTGGTTTGCTCAGAAATTTAATTGTTGTTCTGGAGTGAGGAACATAAAGTACCGAATAGCACCTGTGCTTGTGTTCAGGAATATATTTATATTAATTATTCAGCTGCTCAGTTCCACTGACTTTTGCCTGAATGTTCCCACGGTGGGAACTAATTACCCATCTTTGGCTTGAACTGAGTGCGTCTGGAATTTCTCCAGCAAGACCAAAATCATTCTGGAATGTTGAGTACATTCCCATGGTATTTGCCTTTTTTAACAATGAGTGACCCCTGGATAGTCTTTAAAGTAACATTTAGATAAAAATAATATTAAGCTATGCTTATTTCATAGTGCAAAGACCCCATGATAGCTATGATTCATATATTATTCGCATAATTTTCTTTTCAGCATATTATTAGCATACTGCTCAGAGGAAGTTATGGGTATAGGTCATACTACTATTTCCCTAATCTAGCAAAGGATCTAATATCATGTTTAGATCTGCTGCTTTACTCCTATTTGCATTAAGCCTCATTTAATGTTTGCCTTTATGATGTTTAACTATAGATAATGAATTTATTTTAACCACATCACTACCAGGCACTTTCCCCCCTTCCTGTCCAGGACAATTTTCAGCTTGCAGCGCTGTCGCACTTTGAATGACAATTGCGCGGTCATACAACACTGTACCCAAACTAAATTTTTATCATTTTCTTCCCACAATTAAAGCTTTCTTTTGGTGGTATTTAATCACCTCTGCGGTTTTTATTTTTTGCACTATAAACCGAAAAATCCAACAATTAAAAAAAAAAACAACTGATGGGCACTGATTGGCGGCACTGATAGACAGCACTGATGGCAGTGATAGGCGGAACTGATGGCACTGATAGGTGGCACTGATGGGCACACTGAATAGGCAGCACTGATGAGGAGCTACTGACAGGCATGACTGAGTGGCATCTGAAGGGCACTGACAGGCATTACTGATGGGGCACTGATTAGCACTTTTATGGTCACTGATTGGCACTGTTGTGGGCACTGATGGCCACTTACTGTATATGGGCGCTGGCAGGTGTTTATTATGGGGCACAGGCTGGCAAGTGATGGGCACTTATTGGCAGCTGATGGGCACATCTGATGGGGGCTACATTAATAATCAATGTGCTGATTATCAGCGCAGACCCCCCCTCTGACAATGAGAGCCGCCGATCGTCTCTCCCTGTCAGCATGAACCGAGGAAAGCCGTTTACCAGCACTTCCTGGTTCACGCGATGATCAGCTGTGATTAGTCACAGCTGATCACGTGGTAAGAAGCCTTTGTCAGAGGCTCCATACCACGATCGGAATTGCGGTATGTCAGACTGATACACATCACTTCCAATTGCCAGGGCCGGATTAACATAGGGGCTATTGGAGCTGCAGCTCCAGGCCTCTTACCTTAAGATAGGCCTATTTGCCGAAAAAAACCCAAAAACGATTGAGCTTCGAGGACTGAAGACCTACCCCACCACTGTTCAAAATTTAGGGCTCCTAGGACCTATAGTCTGGAGATATGGGGCTCCTTGTGCAGCCTGTCAGAAGCTACATACAGAGCGGCCAGTTTAAATACAAGCTGGCACACTCTGCAGCAGACTGAGAGGATAAGCTCACAGTGCCCTAATTACCTAAAAACAATATATAATAATTATTTGTATTACTTACTTATGGTAATTAACCCCTTACTACCCAGGCCAATTCTGACACTTCTCACCTACATGTAAAAATCATAATTTTGTTGCTAGAAAATTACTCAGAACCGGAAAACATTATATATGTTGTTTTAGCAGACACCCTAGGGAATAAAATGGTGGTCGTTGCAACTTTTTATGTCACACTCTATTTACGCAGCAATTTTTCGAACGTGTTTTTTTTTGGAAAGAAATTGTTTCATGAATAAAAAAGAACACTAAGGTATCACGTTTGACCACACTCTACGCGTTTCATCAGTGCGTCTGACGTCATCAGGGGTCACATCTTCGCATGTGACCCCTGATGACATCAGGCGTACTGACGAAATGCATAGGGTGTGGTCGAATGTGATGCGTCACTTCCGCCCATAGTGGAACGCAGGTGGAGCGCAAATGTTGTCCCCGCGTCCATTTATATGTTTTAAACCTTACTGCATGTTTTACGTCTTTGGAGCCATTTTTATTGAATAAATTCCCTTTTTTTACGATTTACTTCACCATGGGAGATTGTTCCTTATTTCTATGTTTAAACCTGGATACGGGTACCTTTCCATGTCTGAATGTTTGATTGGAGACGCCATTGGACCCGCTGAGACGGACTTCTGGACCCATTCCAATACTTTCTAAGGCTCTTGTGATCTCTGTAGTAGGAATCATCTCCATCTTGTGAGTAGGCTGTTTGCTTGGTGTGGTGGAGGATTTCTACAGTCACCTAAACATTGGATGAAGCACCTTTTCACTGGAAGTTCTGAGTGAATTTGTTTGGACTTATAATAATTTAACACTTAGGACATTAATGATTTTACTTACTCTACATACTGCCCACTGTCATACCCTCCACACTCCTCTCCTGTACATACTGCCCACTGGCATACCCTCCACACTCCTCTCCTGTATATACTGCCCACTGTCATCCCCTCTACCCTCCTCTCCAGTACATACTGCCCACTGTCATCCCCTCCACACTCCTCTCCTGTACATAGTGCCCACTGTCAACCATTCACACTTCTCTGCTGTGCATACTGCCCAGTGTTTTACCCTCCACACTCATCTCCTGTACATAATGCCCACTGTCAACCCTCCACACTCCTCTGCTGTGCATACTGCCCACTGTTATCCTCTCCCCACTCCTCTCCTGTACATACTGCCCACTGAAATACCCTCCACATTCCTCTCCCTCACCTGCACATACTTCCCACTTTTCCCACTTTTATACCATCCATACTCTTCCCCTACCCACAAAAACAGTTCTTTAAAGATATATTGAATATCCTCAATGTTACCAGCTCTAGAATGGGCACACAAGAATGTTAGTTCAACTAAAGGAAATCTTCTCAGTCCTCATATTTGTTCTAAACATTATTAGTACTCATTTAATTTTGTGATTACTATAGTGATGTATAGAAGAGGAACATAGGGGGATGTCAGCTACTCTAAATGTACCACTGGTAAAAAAAAGTGTCCCTAAATTTTTTTTTGAAATGTTGGCAACTATGCACTTGGGCACCGTAGGGGGCACCATGAGAAGATCCTGTGATATTAACCACTTGCCGCCCACCCTATTACAAAATGACGGCTTCAAAGTGGTTTGATATTCCTGACCAGACGTCATATGGCTTGATCAGTCCCCCGGGGGCGCACATCGCGGCGATCGTTGTTGCGGGGTATCAGTCTGACACCCTGCAACACTGATCTAGGTAAAGAGTCTCTGACGGAGACTCTTTACCATGTGATCAGCTGTGTCCAATCACGGCTGATCACGATGTAAATAGGAAGAGCCAGTGATCGGCTTTTCCTCACTCGCGTCTGACAGATGCGAGTAGAGGAGAGCCGATCGCCTGCTCTCCTGACAGGGGGGGTCTGTGCTGATTGTCTATCAGCACAGCCCCCCCCTCGGATCCTACCCAGGTCCACCAGGGAAGCCGCCCAGGACTACCAGGAAACCAGCCACACTGGACCACCAGGTATGCCCCCTAGACCCCCAGGGAAATACTACTCAGTGCAAAGACAGCTGCCAATCAATGCCCAGGCAGCTGCCAATCAGTGCCCACTCCAATGCCTATCACTACCAGTGCCACCAGGGATGCCTATCAGTGCCTCATATCAGTGCCGTGTATCAGTGCCACGTATCAGTGCCCATCAGTGCCGCCTATCAGTGCCAACCAGTGCCACCCAGTGCCACCCATGAGAGCCCATCAGTGCCGCCTATCAATGCCCATCAGTGCTGCATATCAGTGCCACCCATCAGTGCCGCCTACCAGTGCCCATCAGTGCTGCATATCAGTGCTCATCGTCAGTGCCCGTCAATACCCGCTCATTGGTGCCATCTCATTGGTGCCGCCGTATCAGTGCCTGTCAGTGCCGCCTTATCAGTGCCCATCAGTGAAAGAGAAAACTTACTTATTTACAATTTTTTTTAACAGAAACAAAAGCAAAACTTATATTTTTTTCAAAATTTTCGGTCTTTTTTTATTTGTTTAGCAAAAAATAAAAACCCCAGAGGTGATCAAATACCACCAAAAGAAAGCTCTATTTGTGGGAACAAAATGATAAAAATTTAGTTTGGGTACAGTGTAGCATCACCGCACAATTGTCATTCAAACTGCGACAGCGCTGAAAGCTGAAAATTGGTCTGGGCAGGAAGGTGTCTAAGTGCCCTGTATTGAACTGGTT
Source organism: Aquarana catesbeiana (assembly GCF_042186555.1). Classification (NCBI taxonomy): domain Eukaryota; kingdom Metazoa; phylum Chordata; class Amphibia; order Anura; family Ranidae; genus Aquarana; species Aquarana catesbeiana. The sequence continues at coordinate 667,101,662 of NC_133327.1, read as the reverse complement.
AAAGAGGTAGTAAACTTTGCTAACATTACTACTTTTTAGAGGCCCTGGGGTAGGTTATGCCATAATGTACTAGTATGCACAGCATATTAGCACATTATGATTCACTAACCTGTCAGACTGAGCCCTCCAGCGCTGCGATGTGATCAATCAGGTGGGTCCTGGGCAATTCCATGTTCACCTGGTCTTCCTTCTGTGTTCTGTGCCTTCGGTCACTTGCCTTGGCCGGGCTGCAATGCTATCACTCCCACGCATGCTCATGCGCATTCCTCTCTCTCTCTCTCTTTCTCTCTCTCTCTCTCTCATCCCCCCTCTCTCTATTTAATTTAATTTGTTATAACAAAAAAAAGTTTGCATATTTATTTATTTTTTATAAAAAGCCCCACCAAAATCCTCAGCACCAGGCCCATGATGTTCTTAATCTGGCCTTGCCAATTGCCACGCTGCATGCCCCCGTGGGCGCGTGCCGGCTTGTTATCCTGTTTACGTCATATGACGTTTGATCAGGGTAACTAAACCACTTTGCCGCTGTCATACTGCTATATGGCGGGCGGCAAGTGGTTAAATAATAATAATAATTAATATGAATAATACTATCTGCTACCAATTTCCACGCTATATTTGTAGTAGCTCTTTTTTTTTCATTTCAGGCAAATAATGGATTCCAAGCAGAAGCAATGTGTCATCATCGAGTTCTTGACGAAGGAAGGTTGCAGGTTGTCTGAAATCCACAGAAGGCTACAGAATTTATGGAGATGACACCATTGACAAGAGCAATGTCTTGTCATTGGTGACTTGTCAATGGTGTCATCTCCCTAAATATTCTAGAGCTTTCTGTGGATTTTGGACAGCCTGCACTCCTCCTTCATCAAGAACTCAATGATAGCATGTTGCTTCTGCTTGAAATCCATTATTTACGTGCAATAAAAATAATAAGAAGACTTACTATAAAGGAAGAGTTACTCTAACAACATATACAATTTTAACTAACTATGTAAGTTAAGAAAGAGAAAATTGAGTACTGTCCGTATGCCAGGGTGGCCTGGCATTTCAGATCATGGTTTAGATTACTTAGGCAATAGTGGGATGAAAACAGATGGACACAAGTCACTTTAATAACCACTTTAAGACCAGGCCTATTTCTGACATTTGTTGTTTACAAGTTAAAATCAGTATTTTTTGGTAGAAAATTACTTAGAATGCCCAAACATTATATATATATATATATATATATATATATATATATATATATATATATATATATATACATATATATATAAACAATTATAATACAGGTTTTATATACAGTGTTAGTTAGAAGCCGGATAGGCTTATTTAACCACTTCAATACAGGGCTTTTATACACCCTTCCTTCCCAGACCAAATTTTAGCTTTCAGCGCTCTCACACTTTGAATGACAATTACTCAGTCATGCTACACTGTACCCAAACCAAATTTTTATCATTTTTTTCTCACAAACATAGCTTTCTTTTGGTGGTATTTAATCGCTGCTGGTTTTTTTATTTTTTGCAATATAAGCGAAAAAAGAGAGAAATTTTTGAAAAAAAAACACTTTTTTTTAGTTTCTATTGTAAAATTATGCAAATAAGTAATTTTTCTTCATAAATTTGGGCCAAAATGTATACTGCTACATATCTTTAGTAAAAATAACCCAAATTAGTGTATATTATTTGGTCTCTGTGAAAGTTATAGAGTCTACAAGCTATGGTGCAAATCATTGAAAAATGATCACATCTGATCACACCTGATGTACTGAACTCCTATCTCATTTCTTGAGGCCCTAACAAGCCAGGAAAGTACAAATACCCCCCAAATCACCCCTTTTTGGAAAGCAGACATTCCAAGGTATTTAGCAAGAGGCATGGTGAGCTTTTTGAATTTGTAATTTTTTCCCACAATTCTTGGAAATTTTTTTTTTTTTTTCACAAAATTGTCATAATAACAAGTTATTTCTCTCACACAGCACATGCATACTTGCAATGACACCCCAAAATACATTTTGCTACTCCTCCTGAGTATAGTGATACCACATGTGTGAGACTTTTACACAGCCTGGCCACATACAGAGGTCTAACATCCAACTAGCACCGTCAGGCGTTTTACGAGCATAAATTGCACATCTCATATGATGACAACCTATCACTCTTTTGAAGGCCCTGGAGCACCAGGTCAATGGAAACGCCCACAAAATGACCCCATTTTGGAAAGCTAACACCCCAACATATAATCTATGAGGCATAATTAGTCTTTTGAATGGTTCATTTTTTTCCCGAAGTTTTTGGAAACTGTGGGAAAAAAATGAAAACGCATTTTTTTTACACAAAGTTGTCCATTCATAAGATATTTCCAACACATAGCATGTACATAGCAAAAATGACACCCCAAAATACATTCTGCTGCTCCTCTTGAGTATGGCGATACCAAATGTGTGAGACTTTTACACAGCCTGGCCACATACAGAGGCCCAACATTGAAGTAGCAGCTTCAGGCATTCTAGGAGCATAAATTACACATCTCATTTCTCAACCACCTATTACAATTTTGAAGGCCCTGGAGCACCAGGACAATGGAAACGCCCACAAAATGACCCCATTTTGGAAAGCTAACACCCCAACGTATAATCTATGAGGCATAATTAGTCTTTTGGATGGTTCATTTTTTCCCCGAAGTTTTTGGAAACTGTGGAAAAAAAATGAAAACGCATTTTTTTTTACACAAAGTTGTCCATTCATAAGATATTTCCAACACATAGCATGTACATAGCAAAAATGACACCCCAAAATACATTCTGCTGTTCCTCCTGAGTGTGGCGATACCAAATGTGTGAGACTTTTACACAGCCTGACCACATACAGAGGCCCAACATTGAAGTAGCAGCTCCAGGCATTCTAGGAGCATAAATTACACATCTCATTTCTCAACCACCTATTACAATTTTGAAGGCCCTGGAGCATCAGGACAACGGAAACGCCCACAAAATGACCCCATTTTGGAAAGCTAACACCCCAACGTATAATCTATGAGGCATAATTAGTCTTTTGGATGGTTAATTTTTTTCCCGAAGTTTTTGGAAACTGTGGAAAAAAAATGAAAACGCATTTTTTTTACACAAAGTTGTCCATTTATAAGATATTTCCAACACATAGCATGTACATAGCAAAAATGACACCCCAAAATACATTCTGCTACTCCTCCTGAGTGTGGCGATACCAAATGTGTGAGACTTTTACACAGCCTGGCCACATACAGAGGCCCAACATTGAAGTAGCAGCTCCAGGCATTCTAGGAGCATAAATTACACATCTCATTTCTCAACCACCTATTACAATTTTGAAGGCCCTGGAGCACCAGGACAACGGAAACGCCCACAAAATGACCCCATTTTGGAAAGCTAACACCCCAACGTATAATCTATGAGGCATAATTAGTCTTTTGAATGGTTCATTTTTTTCCCAAAGTTTTTGGAAACTGTGGAAAAAAAATGAAAACGCATTTTTTTTACACAAAGTTGTCCATTCATAAGATATTTCCAACACATAGCATGTACATAGCAAAAATGACACCCCAAAATACATTCTGCTACTCCTCCTGAGTATGGCGATACCACATGTGTGAGACTTTTACATAGTCTGGCCACATACAGAGGCCCAACATCCAAGTAGCACTGTCAGTTGTTCTGGGAGCATACATTACACACAAATTCCTGCCAACCTATCACATTGTTGAAGGCCCTTCATATTTCTAACACATAGCATGTACTGTACATACCAATTACAAACCAAAATACATTCTGCTGAGTAAAGGGTAAAGAAAAGATTACCTGCAGTTTTAGTAGTGCAGTGGTCCACAGAGAAGAGCATCGGTCCAGGCAGCAGGCAGGAACGTGGACAGCGACAGCAAAACAGGCAGCAGGCAGGAATAGTCAGTACAGGTAGAGATGTCAGCACAGCCAAAGCATTAGTCCAGATAGCAGGCAGGTATATGGTCAGCAGCAGCAAAAGGATCAAAGGATCGTCCATGCAGCAGGCAGGAATACTGTCCATAGTTAGTACATGCAGCAGGCAGAGGTATGGTCAGCACAGCCAGAGTATTTGTCCAGGGAGCAGGCAGTACCATCAAGCTTAGGGCATCGGTCAGGAAAGAATGGGGACAGGGGTAGAGGCTTCTCCCACCCAAATCGCTTTGAAGCCTCCGGGCAACCAGACCCTGTTATGGGAACACAGAAAACCAAAAACTGGTTTTCTGAACTTCGAACACTATTCTGGAGCCCCTCACATATGTGAGACCCCTGTGTAGCAGGGTGAAAGATCAATCCAAGGGGCAGGCAAAAACATGGTCAACAGGCCGAGGTCAGTGCAGGTAAAAGGCAGAAATAGACGGTAGGCAGAGGCATAGTCGATACAGTCCAGGGTCAGTTCACGTGAAAGGCAAAAACATGGCGGAAAAACAGTGCAGACGGTAGGCAGAGGAATAGTCGAGAAACAGGCCAGGGTCGGTTCACATAGAAGGCAATAATATGGTTGGTTGAGGAAGGGAAATATTCAGGACAGAAATTAAAAACGGGGAAATGGCAGTATTAGAAATATGGACTAATAATTTTCCAGAGTGTGATATCGCCTGAAGCATTCTCCGATGCAAAGGCCAGGTTGGGAGGGACAGTCGGTACAATGGAAGCTGGTATCTTTCCTAATTCCTCTTTTGGTGCACACCCGACATTTTTTTTGGCGTCGTCTTCCGGATCCTGTTGGTGGAATATGGTCTGGGAAATGGCGCTCATGTAGTCTGCTGACAGAATCGGAGCGAATGCTTTCTGGGGGGGATACTTGCTGATAAATCAGGGCAGTGACAATGTCTTCAATAAACTTTATGAAGGTGGTGGGTGTTTCTGTGGATTTTTGGTAGATTATGAAAGAATTTAAAAGGGCCAAATGAAAAAAGTAAATTGCGACTTTTTTGTACCAGAATAAGGATTTTCTTGTTGAAAGATAGGGCTGCAACAACTGATCATTTAAATCCACCCCCCCCATGTATTTATTGTACTCAGTGATACAGGTAGGCTTGCGAACGGTACCGCGTCTTCTGTGAAGTTCCACCGAGGTGTCATCGTGGATGGTGGACATGATGTACACGTCTTTTCTATCCCTCCACTTCACAGCCAACACTTCTTCGTTCCTCAAGCTTGTCGATTCCCCCCTTGGAATGTTTGTGGTGACAAGACACTGTGGGAAGCCCTTTCGTTTTTTTCTAGCTGTACCACAGGCCAAAGTTTGTTTGAGATATAGGTGGCGGAGAAGGGGCAAACTCGTATAATAATTATCCATATAAATATGGTACCCCTTTTGGAGGAGTGGGAATGCCAACTCCCAAACAATTTTCCCACTTATTCCCATGTACGAGGGACACTCAGGGGGCTGGAGCTGGGAATCTTTCCCTTCGTACACGCGGAATGCGTACACATAACCGGTGGCACTTTCACAAAGCTTGTTAAGCTTCAAGCCATACCTCGCCCTCTTACTGGGTATATATTGTTTGATTCCCAGCCGGCCTGTGAAATGCACCAGGGATTCGTCCACAGATATATTTTTTTCAGGGACATAAACTTCGGCAAACTTCTGGGAAAAAAAATGAATTAGGGGGCGAACTTTATATAATTTGTCAAAGTTTGGGTGATTTCGGGGGAGGCACTGTGAGTTGTCATTGAAATGCAAGAAGCGCATTATGATTTCGTATCGGGACCTGGACATGGCTGAAGAAAAAATTGGCATATGTTGGATGGGTTTGGTGGACCAATACTTATGAATTTCATTTTTTTTTGTAAGCCCCATGTTCAGGGTTAGGCCTAAAAACAATTTTAGCTCCACTGCTGTTAGCGGTCTCCACTCAAAGGGGCGGGCATAGCTGGAGCTGGGGTTGGTTGCAATAAATTGTTGGGCAAACAGATTAGTTTGGTCCACGATGCCTTGAATCAATTCATTCGGGAAAAATAAATTTTAAAAATCCATTTGTGAAAATCCTGCAGTGTTGACCTGCACACCCGGCTGTGCTGTAAAAGGGGGGATCGTGGCTGACCCTGTGGTAGAAGGCAGCCACAATGGGTTTGCCAAGGAATCTGGAAGTTGGGTTTGGGCCCTACTTCTTTGGCGTCCACTTGTGCTGGGTCTTTCCTCCTGGGGTCTAGCAGCGCTTGTAATGGGCCCCTCCTCCTGGGGTCTACCGCCGCTGGCACTGCTGGTAGCTGCCTGGTTTTCAGACCGCCGTCTTTTTGGATGGACTACTTCCTCCTCTGATTCGGATCCCGATGTGCTGCCTTCGGGGGGCTCATATTCCGAATCAGAACCAGAATCTGAACTGAGCGGTGAGAGCTCCCCGTTGCTCTCATCGGTCAGACTCAGTATCTGGTATGCCTCTTCTGGGGTGTACATCTTTCTGGACATAGTGGCTGACTGGCTGTATGTACTCTGGTGGCAAGTGATGAGGTGGCGGGTACTCTGGTGGCAGATGATGAGGTGGCGGGTACTCTGGTGGCAGATGATGAGGTGGCGGGTACTCTGGTGGCAGATGATGAGGTGGTGGGTACTCTGGTGGCAGATGATGAGGTGGCGGGTACTCTGTTGGCAGGTGATGAGGTGGTGGGTACTCTGGTGGCAGGTGATGAGGTGGCGGGTACTCTGGTGGCAGGTGATGAGGTGGCGGGTACTCCTGATAGACAGGTACTCTGAGATGACAGGTACTTTGAGGTGACAGGTACTCTGAGGTGACAGGTACTCTGAGGTGACAGGTACTTTGAGGTGACAGGTACTCTGAGGTGACAGGTACTCTGAGGTGACAGGTACTGAGGTGACAGGTACTCTAAGGTGACAGGTACTCTTTATTTAGGGGGGTCGATCTGGGCACAGTAGTACATGTAATTAGTAACTCACTGTTAGCTGATCTCTTCTCCTCACACTGGATCGGTGTGTGAGGAGAAGAGCCCAGCAACAGCAGTTACTATCTGTTTGTTTACATTAGTGACCGGCTGTGATTGGACACAGGCGGTCATGTGATGCAGAGCCATGTCATTGGCTACAGTGATTGGGGCTGAGCTGTATCCAGGGGAAAAGCCTCAGCCCCGATCACCGCACTGATCACCGCTCTTCCGCCGGAAACCAGGAGAATACACAGCGCTTCCCAATGCCGCTCTGCATCCGCCGTTACCGCCGTTACCGACGCTCCGCCGCCCGCCGCCAGCCGCCGCCGCCACTTCAGTACCCCCATCGGGGAACGGCTGTGTCCTGAGGGACACAACGGTACCCCGATCGCCGCTCTGCGGGCCCCCGGGGGCCCGCAGTAGCGGCGGAAAGCCGAGGACGTCATATGACGTCCACCCAGGATGGGAGATCCCATCTGTGGACGTCATTTGACTATGGCCGGGTATTGAAGTGGTTAAAGAGAAGGGTTTTCAGGGATCGTCTAAAGATGGATAGATTAGGGGCCAGTCGGTCAGATTGGGGTAGGGAGTTCCAAAGGATGGGAGAAGCAGGTGACAAGGGAGCTAGAGAGCAGGAGCTCTTGGGAGGACCGAAGAGAGCGACTTGGTTGGTATTTTGAGACTAGGTTAGTGATGTAACTGGGGTTTGAGTTATGGATGGCTTTGTCAAATATTGTTAGTATTTTGAATTTTATTCGTTGGGTGAGTGGAAGCCAGTGGAGGGATTGGCAGAGAGGGGTGGAGGACACTGAATGGTTGGTAAGGTGGATGAGTCTTGCAGCGGCATTCATTATGGACTGAGGGGGGGGATAGTTTATGTAAAGGTAAACCAATGAGGAGAGAGTTGCAGTAGTTGAGGCGAGAGATGACCAGGGAGTGAATTAGAAACTTGGTGGAAATGTTGCGGAGGCGGCATAATTTGGACAGGGATTGTATGTGGACCTGAAAGGACAGTTCAGAGTCTAAGGTTACCCCTAGCAGCCGGGCATGTGGGGACGGACTGATAGATGTGCCACTGATCTTGGCAGAGAAGTCAGGGGAGGGGCACGTGGGGGAGGAAATATTAAGAAGTCAGTTTTAGATTCAGTTTGAGGAAGTTGTTTGACATCCAGGCTGATGTGTCTGTTAGTAAATCAGTCATGCGTGAGGAGATTGATGGGGTGAGCTGAGGGGCAGAGAGATAGATTTGGGTGTCATCAGCATATAAATGGTAGTGGAAGCCATGGGAGGCTATCAGCTGACCCAGGGAGGACGTGTAGATCGAGAATAGTAGAGGTCCAAGGACAGAACCTTGGGGGACCCCAACGGTAAGAGGAGTTGGAGAGGAGGAAGTGGAGTTATAAGTGACACTGAAGGTGCGATGAGATAGGTAAGATTGGAACCAACGGAGAACGCAGCCATGGAGACCAAGCAAATTGAGTTTTTTGAGAATGATGTCCTTACAAAGTGAGTCCACCCCTCACATTTTTGTACATATTTTATTATATCTTTTCATGGTGACAACACTGAAGAAATTACACTTTACTACAATGTAAAGTAGTGAGTGTACAGCTTGTATAATTGGCCATTTTCCCTCCCAGATGTCATGTGACTCCAGCTCCTTCAATTTAGATGGTTTGTGCTTGTGAACAGCAATCTTTAAGTCTGACCACAGATTTTCTATTGGATTGAGGTCTGGGCTTTGACTAGGCCATTTCAACAAATTTACATGTTTCCCCTTAAACCATCAAGTGTTGCTTTAGCAGTGTGTTTGGGGTCATTGTCCTGCTGGAAGGTGAACCTCCGTCCTAGCCTCAAATCACACAGAGAGTAGTACAGGTTTTGCTGAAGAATATCCCTGGATTTAGCACCGTCCATCTTTCCCTCAACTCTGACCAGTTTCCCAGTCCCGACGGCTTAAAAACATCCCCACAGCATGATGCTGCCACCACCATGTTTCACTGTGGGGATGGTGTTCTTTGGGTGATGTGAGGTGTTGGGTTTGCGCCAGACATAGCGTTTTCTTTGATGGCCAAAAAGTTCAACTTTAGTCTCATCAGACCAGAACACCTTCCTCCATACATTTTGGGAGTTTCCCACATGCCTTTTCATAAACTCAAAGCGTGCCATTTTGTTTTTTACTGAAAGTAATGGCTTTTTTCTGGCCACTCTGCCATAAAGCCCAACTCTATGGAGCGTACAGCTTATTGTCATCCTATGTACAGATACTCCAGTCTCTGCTGTGGAACTCTGCAGCTCCTCCAGGGTTACCTTAGGTCTCTGTGTTGCCTCTCTGATTAATGCCCTCCTTGCCTGGCCCGTGAGTTTTTGTGTGCGGCCGTCTCTTGGCAGGTTTGTGTTGTGCCATATTCTTCCCATTTGGTTATGATAGGTTTGATGGTGCTCCTAGGGATCATCAAAGATTTGAATATTTTTTTTATAACCTAACCCTGAATTGTACTTCTCATTGTCTCTTACTTGTTTGGAGAGTTCCTTGGTCTTCATGGTGCCTCTTGCTTAGGTGTTGCAGCCTCTGGAGCCTTTCAAGAAGGTGTGTACACAGTGCTGTGTCTTGGCCTAGGCCAACAAGGCCCAGGCCTAGGGCGGCACTGTGCGGGGGGGGGCGGCAAAAAGCCGCCCCTCCCCCCCGAAAATGGCAGCGGTGCCCTCTTCCCGACTCCCGCACAGCAGGGCCACCATCTGGGGAGTACAGCTTAACAGTGCAGTGGCGTCCCGGGTGCCGTCAAGCCGCCCCTCCGTAAAGCTGTGATTCTGTCTCTGATTGGCCCTCTGCTGTGGCCAATCATGGGGAGGAAAACAGCGGTCAGGAAGCTGGGCGGCATGGTAAAACCAATCAGAGCCTTTTTCTCTCTCTCTTCTCCCTTCGGCTGACAGAAAGGGGGGGGGGGGGGGCGGGGGAGTTCTCTGGCAAATTGAGCAGCAGCGCTGTGACAGGGAGAGGAGAGATGCGGGCTGTCTGTGTATCTCCCCGCTCGCCCCCCTCCCCTGACAACCCGCATCTCTCCTCTCCCTGTCACAGATCTGCTGCTCCATTTACCAGAGAACTCCCCCGCTCGCCCCCCTCTCCTTTCTGTCAGCCGAAGGGAGAAGAGAGAGCGGCTCTAATTGGTTTTACCGTGCCGCCGCCCAGCTTCCTGACCGCTGTTTTCCTCCCCATGATTGGCCACAGCAGAGGGCCAATCAGAAGACTCTGGGGGGCATCATGGGAAAAGTAGTCCCTGAAGAGTGGCGGCCCCTGTGTGTCCACAGACATGCTACAGCCCCCAGCATGCATGCACTCTGCTGAGGGGGGGTGTTAGAGGAGAAAAAGTGAGTACTGTGCTGGGGGAAGCCAAAGAGGGAGCCAAGCTGTACCCGCACCACCAGAGAGCCACGCTGTACCCGCACCATCAAAGAGCCACGCTGTACCCGCACCACCAGACAGCCACTCTGTACCCGCACCACCAAAGAGCCACGCTGTACCCGCACCACCAGAGAGCCACGCTGTACCCGCACCACCAGAGAGCCACGCTGTACCCGCACCACCAAAGAGCCACGCTGTACCCGCACCACCAGAGGGGGAGAAAGATAAAGCCACTGCCAGGGTACAGACATGCTACACTACTGACCAGGGTCAGCCTGGGCAACCCAGAGTGAGCGAACGTCCAGCCGGAGGGATCACTGTTGCGGTTTCACAGAGTCTGGTAAGAGAGCCTGTTGGCCATTATCCATTACTGTTCCCAGGGACTGAGCCATTAGGAAGTACCTAACCTGATATCCTCTAGGCCTTGTTGACCGCCATAATGAGCTCCAACGCTGGGCCTCCAGTCAAAAAATTAAGGGGGATGACACAATTTTTACAGCTCCAGGTGACACCAAACCTAGTGACGCCACTGTCCCGGAGCCCACAACAAGTTCCGGCACTGAGCTCCGGTAACTGGCAGCCAGAGTGCGCTAGCGTGGGCACCCAGGACATCTGCCGCCCAGGGTCCCACAAGCGGCGATCGGCTTTCCGTAGCAGCCGCCACCACTCTCCCCACCATCAGCCACACACACTCCTCAGCTCCTCCTCCTTCTCGGCTCCAATGTTCTAGTGTACACAGCCAGGAAGAGGAGGAGCCACAGAGGAGGGACACGACTTCAGTGCATGAGCCGCGCTGCTGCTCTGAGGTCTGTGTATAGTTTAGAGTGGAGGGGGACACAGAACCTGGGAAGGGGGGCAGAAAACAGATGCACACATGGATGAGGGGAGGGGGGGTAATGGGATATGTGCTGGGTGCTTTGGGAGGGGAGAGGATATGTGCTAGTGGGGGGGGGTCTGATCCTCCCCTCCCAAAGCAACTAGCACATATCCCCCAAATGAAAAGATGCCGCATGTCTCTCTGTCCTCTTCCCGCGGCGTCCCTCTGTCCTCCTCCAATGAAGATGACAGGGCGGATCTTTAAAAGAAAGGGGTGTGGCCTTGACAGGAAGGGGTGGGTCATATTTAAATTAGGGGGTGCGCAAGCTCAGTCAGGCCTAGGGCAGCACAAAACCTAAATACACCACTGTGTGTACATGTAATGACAGATCATGTGACACTTAGATTGCACACAGGTGGACATCATTTCACTAATTATGTGACTTCTGAAGGTAATTGGTTGCACCAGAGCTTTTTATGGGCTTCATAACAAAGGAGATGAATACATACGCACATGCCAATTATCAGTTTTTTATTTCTGAAAAATAGTTTTATGTATATATTTTTCTAATTTTACTTCACCAACTTAGACTATTGTGTTCTGATCCATCACATATAATTCAGATTAAAAAAAAATTGAACTAAAGGCTGTAATGTAACAAAATAGGTAAAAAGCCATGGGGGTGAATACTTTTGCAAGGCATTGTACTTTCAGGTAACTTCTACTTTCTTTTACTTTTCCACTTTTCTTTTTATGATATGCTCATTATAGAAATTGTGTTGCCCAGGTGTACATTAAGGAAAAGCTTTCTGTATTTAATAAACCAACTCTGTAACAAACATTCTTGGAAATTGTTTTGAAATGTTCCCCTGAATTTGTGTACTATTGTGACTCATTTAATATATGTTGTTAGTGCAGTATGCGGAAAAAGGAAAAACACAATGATTGCTGTGGCCTACATAGACGATTCTCGTTGCCCTATGAGTGCATGAGTTACATATTGCAGGCTTAATATATCATTAGAAAATATACAAATTTGTACATACTTAAAGCGGTTGTAAACCGCTGAAAAAAAGCCCCCAAAAACCCACTGCAAGACAATGGCATAATGTGCTAGTATGCAGCGTATACTAGTACATTATGAAATACTCACCTTAGAACAAAGCCCTCTCAGCCGCGCCAGGTCACCGCTGAGAGAGCTGAGATCTTCTCTCGTCCTTTTTTTCCGGGATTGTGGCTCCGGTGCTGTGAGTGGCCAGAGACGCGATGACGTCACTCCCGCACGTGCGCGGGGGAGCCCTCGGTTCCAGCATGAAGCTCTGAAGGTCCGATATGGTATGCCAGACCTTCAAAACGCATGTGCCACTGACGTCATCGTCTGCATGCAGGGTAAAAATCTCCTAAACTGTGCAGGTTTACAAGATATTCATTTTACCTACAGGTAAGCCTTATTATAGGCTTACCCAGGGCTTTTTTTCAGCGGGAACGTGGGGGATCGCAGTTCCGGCACCTCCAGCACTGAATGTATGTAATAGCATGGGGTGTGGGGTGTTCTGGAGGGTCTATTGATGTTGGCTGCTGGGGGATCTCTTGTCACTGGTGGGGATCTGATTTTTTTTTTGCTGATGGGGAATCTATTGTTGCTGGGGGGTCTTATGTTGCTGGGAGGGATCTACTGTTGAGGGAGAGGTCTATTTTTACTGGCTGCTGGAGGATCCATTGATGCTGGCTGTTGGGAGATCTGTTCTGGCTGCTGGGGGGGGGGGTCTAATGTTGCTTGGGTGGATATTTTGTTACTGGGTGTAATATTTTGTTGTGGGTGGTTCACTGTTGCTGCAAGGAATCTATTGTTGTTGGGGTGGAGTCCATTGTTGCTGGGGGAGTCTATTGTTGTGTGGGGATCTATTGCTGGGATTCTATTGTTGCTGGCTGCAGGGGATCTATTTTACTGCTTTTCTTTTTATCATTAACATGTTCCATACAAATGATTTAGCACCACAAAATGATACTTGGTTCTGTATTCTCTAAAAGGGGCAGTACTGGTAGGTGGGTAGGGGGTGGAATCAAGGGACGGTGGTCAGAGGCGGGTAGGGGGTGGAATCAAGGGACGGTGGTCAGAGGCGGGTAGGGGGTGGAATCAAGGGACGGTGGTCAGAGGTGGGTAGGGGGTGGAATCAAGGGACGGTGGTCAGAGGTGGGTAGGGGGCAGAGACAAGGGGTGACTCAGATGGGGGGAGTTCCTGCACCTATTCTCCGAGGAAAAAAGCCCTGGGCTTACCTGTAGGTAAAAATCACAAAGCGCGGTTTACTACCACTTTAAATTCTTAGTATTCAGCTAAATCTTTCCCTGTTTGTCAGTAAACGACCCTTTACTTCTCTTTAACCTCTGACACCTCCAGGAGTGTCAAAGGCTTTTTCCACCTGACAACAATGGCTTTAAGTCCAAACTCACTTCTAAGGGCTGATTCACAACACAATTTCTGCGTTCCAGATGTCTTTTTGATGCATTTCCAAAACAATTTTTCCCTTTTTTTTTTAAATTTCAATTGAGGTCATGTGAGTTCCGCACATTTTGATGCATTTTGCCACATTTCAGATGCACTGGAATGCATTGCACTGGTGTGAACTAGGGCCATTGGAATCAATGTTAACCACTTCAGCCCTTGAAAATGTACCCCTTCATGACCAGGCCATTTTTTGCGATACGGCACTGCGTTATTTTAACTGACAATTGCGCAGCCGTGCGATGCTGTACCCAAAAAAAAATTATGTTTTTTTTTCCCCACAAATAGAGCTTTCTTTTGGTGGTATTCGATCACCTCTGCGGTTTTTATCATTTGCGCCATTAACAAAAAAACAATTTTGAAAAAAACAAAAAAAAACAAAACAAAAAAAAAAAAAAAACAATATTTTTTGTTTTACTTTCTGCTATAAAATATATCCAAAAAATAATTGAAAAAAAAAATTTTTTTCTTCATATATTTAGGCCAAAATGTATTCTGCTACCCGTTTTTGGTAAAAAAAATCACAATAAGCGTATATTAATTGGTTTGCGCAAAAGTTATAGTGTCTACAAACTATGGGATTTTTTTTTTTTATTGTTATTTTTTTTTTTTTACTAGTAATGGTTGCGATCAGTGACTTATAGTGGGACTGTAAAATTGTGGCAGACAGTCAGACACTAAGGCCCCTTTCACACTGGGGCGGTAGGAGGCGTCGGCGGTAAAACAGCGCTATTTTTAGCGCTGTTTTACCGTGGTATTCGGTCGCTAGCGGTGCGGTTTTAACCCCCCCGCTGGCGGCCGAAAAAGGGTTAAAACCACTCGTACATCGCGGCTATAGCGATGATTGATTTCAATGGGCAGGAGCGGTTTAGGAGCGGTGAATACACCGCTCCTTCACCGCTCCAAAGATGCGGCTTGCAGGAGATTTTTTCTTCTCCTGCCAGCGCACCGCTTCAGTGTGAAAGCCCTCGGGCTTTCACACTGAACAAACAGCCGAGGCTGTTTAGGGGCGGTTTGCAGGCGGTATTTTTAGCGCAATAACGCCTGCAAACCGCCCCAGTGTGAAAGGGGCCTAACTGACACTTTTGACACTTTTTGGGAACCAGTGACACTAATACAGTGATCAGTGCTAAAACTATGCACGGTCACTGTACTAATGACACTGGCTGGGAAGAGGTTAAACATCAGGGGCGATCAAAGGGTTATCTATGGTGTGTTTGTGTACTGTGTGAGAGGTGCTTTTACTAGGGGAAGACATGGATCCCCCTCCCTGCCTTGCAGAAACACAGAATCCATGCCTTCCTTACAGATCGCCGTTCTGCCTGCGTGCTGAATGATTGGTGGGTCCCGGTGGACATCGAGTCCTTGGTAAGGCACGATCCGGTGAAGGCATGGTTTGCTGCAATTGCTGCACGATCCTGTCGTGTGACAATCATGGTAGAATCGCATCACTTTTGGGGTGCCATTGAAGATAATAGTACCCAAACGCATGCAGTGTGCTGTGCTGTGGTTGCCATGCGATTTGGGATTGGGGGCAGAATTATATCGGTTCGGCCTGGAGATCCCAAATTGCGAGATGTGAATGGGGCCTAAATGTACATTAGCAGCAAGATACAAAAGGTGGGCTTACTTTTATACTTATACTCCTCACATTTTTCTAAATATTTTATTATATCTTTTCATGTGACAACACTGAAGAAATGACACTTTGGGGCTGATTTACTAAAACTGGAGAGAGCAAAGTCTGGTGCAGCTCTATATAGAAACCAATCAGATTTCAATTTTTTTTTTTTGTCAAAGCCTAATTGAACAAGTCGAAGTTAGAAGCTGATCGGCTAGAATGTACAAGATTTTGCTCTTCTCCGTTTTATTAAATCAACCCCATTGATTTATATTCTGTTTGAATATATCTGTAAATCTATTTGTACTCCTAGAGGCCAAGCTATTTTCTTGTATTTTTTGAGAATGAGGAAGAGTCTTGGAAGTATTGTAATGCAGCCTGAATTGGTAATGATGTCAAACAGCCCTTATTACAGTGATCTGATAACCTCCAAAGTCTCCTTGTTATAAAGATGAGAGAAACTTTTCCAGGTTATAGGATCAATAGGCTTTTACCATTACACAAAGAGAGGAGGAAGAAGAAGAGAGTACAGTCCACCCGTCCACCTGAACGCCACAACCTGTTACCAGAATAAACATTGTTAACCACTTGCCGCCCGCCATATAGCAAAATGACGGCGGCAAAGTGGTTTCAATATCCTGACCGGAACGTCATATGATGTCACCAGGATATCAAGTCACTGCGTGTCCCCGGGGGCGCTCATCGTGGCGATCGTTGTTGCGGGGTGTCAGTCTGACACATCGCAACTCCGATCTAGGTAAAGAGTCTCTGACAGAGACTCTTTACCACGTGATCAGCCGTGTCCAATCACAGCTGATCACGATGTAAACAGGAAGAGCTGTTGATCGGCTTTTCCTCACTCGCGTCTGTCAGACACGAGTAGAGGAGAGCCGATCGGCTGCTCCTCTGACAGGGGGGGTCTGTGCTGATTGATTATCAGCGCTGCCCCCCCCTGAGGATTCCCACACTGGACCACCAGGGATACCACTAGGATCACCAGGGATGTCACCACCTGGTATGCCACCCTAGACCACCAGGAATGCCAATCAGTGCCCACAATGGATGCCAATCAGTGCCCACAATGGCCATCACTGATTGGCAGGCATTATTGTTTGGCACTGATTGGCATCCATCCGTACCATCAATTAGGGTACAGTGCCACCCGTCAGTGCCCATCCGTGCCACCTATCAGTGCCCATCCGTGCTGCCTATCAGTGCCCATCCATGCCGCCTATGTGTACCAATCAGTGCTGCATATCAGTGCCACCTATCAGTGCCCATCAGTGCCTCAGTGCCGCATATTAGTGCCCATCAGTGCCACTTCATCGGTGCCACCTCATTGGTGCCACCTCATCGGTGCCCATCAGTGCCGCCTTATCAGTGCCCCGTCATTGCAGCCCCATCATTGCCCATCAGTGAAGGAGAACACTTGCTTATTTACAACGTTTTGTAACAGAAACAAAAAAAAACATTTTTTTCCCAAAATTTTCGGTCTATTTTTTATTTGTTTAGCAGAAAATAAAAATCCCAGATGTGATCAAATACCACCAAAATAAAGCTCTATTTGTGGGAACAAAATGATAAACATTTTATATGGGTAAAGCATAGCATGACCCCGCAATTGTCATTTAAAGTGCGACAGCGCTGAAAGCTGAAAATTGGTCTGGGCAGGAAGGTGTATAAATGTCCGGTATTGAAGTGGTTAACCTCCCTGGCGGTTTTCCCGAGTGTGGCTCGGGGTTAAAATTCAGGACCATTAGCGGTAACCCCGAGCCACACTCGGGATTACATCGCAGGATCCTGGTGCCTCCTTACTTACCTTGTCCCCGGGATCCTGTGATGTCCCCCGCAGTGTCCGAGGGCTCCGTCCTCCTCCGAAGCCTCTCCATGCCAGGCTCCGTTCTCTGCGAGCGTCGCGACGCACGGGGGCGGAGCCTGGCGGTAAATTAAAAAAAAAGTAAAAATCATAACACAATGATTTCACATCCCTTTTGTTCCCAGTGCTTTGGCCCATGCCCTGCATGCAGTTTTACATGATATACACTGTTCTTTCTGCCTGGAAACTGGAGATTGTCCATAGCAACCAAAAAGTGTCCCTTTACGTCAAAAGTGGCTTTAGACCAGCTAGAAAACAGCGATAGTAAATTATAACACTTGCAGAATTGAGCGATAGTGAATTGTGGGGAAATTTATTTTATTACTATTTATTTTTATTTTTTTTAATTATTTATTTTTATTTATTATATTATAATTTATGTTTTTGTGTTTCAAACTTTATCATACCCGGGATATCTACTAGACTCTGGTTTGGACAGATTTAAGTGTGTTATTGTTAAGATTTACAGACCTACAATATAAAACGCCAAATTTCCATGCAAAATAATTGTACCGCTTTCAGCACCTAAAATACGAAATAATCATACCGCCAGGGAGGTTAAGAAGGGGATTGTAGATAGCTTATCCTCAGGTTCCATACCCTCTTAATCCTTGTAGGTGTGTCGCGTAAAATGCTAACTCTTTTCGCTGAGCATTATCCACATTAGTTTACGTTTCATTGTCGCTAGATCCACTTAAAGGCCTTTGTCAAGCAGTCTGAGTAGCTCTGGGGACTTCTTCTAGGTTTTTACTAAGTAGTGTAATCTTGACAAACTACTTCCTGCCCAGACCAATTTTAACATTTCTCTCCTACATGTAAAAATCATATTTTTTTTTGCTAAAAATATATTTAGAACCCCCAAACATTACATGTATATTTTAAGTAGAGGCCCTAGAGAATAAAATGGTGGGTATTGCAATTTTTTATGTCACATGGTATTTACGCAGCAATTTTTCAAATACTATTTTTCTGGGTAAAATACACTATAATTAATTTTAATGCAAAAAATAAATAAATAAATAAAACAATATATAACCCATTTTTTTGGTAAAATATAAAAGATGATGTTATGCCGAGTAAATAGATACCTAACATGTAATGATTTAAAATTGCGCACGCTTGTGGAATGGCCCCAAACAATGGTATCCAAAAATCTCTATAGGCGACACTTTAAAAGTAATGTACAGGTTACCAATTTAGAGTTGCAGAGGAGGTCTAGCACTAGAATTATTGCTCTTGCTATAATGTTTGCGATGATACCTCACATGTGTGGTGCGAACACCATTTACATATGCGTCCGGAACCTACGACCCCATGACTAAGCACCGGGGGCAGAATGAAATGTGTTGGGGGCGTGGCCTGTTTGGAGTCCAGGCGGAGGTTGCCACTCCTTTCATTGCAGCAAGTGAACTCTCATGGAAAGTTGGCATCAAATGAAATACCTACTTTCCAATGAGGACTAACGGCGTCCCTAAGGGGACAATTCCCCTTAACAGACCACCCTCCCACACTTCACACATTGCCTCCTACAGGAAGGAAAAATGCCAGCACCTGCCTACAAGCATGCTTTCTTATAGATGTATTTCAATTGCTTCTGGGTCTGGCACCTGTGTATACAAGACTTTCTTTTAGATTTTTTTGATAGACAAGGTCATTTTAACAGTCAGAAGTAGCACCTTTTCCCATCTTAGTCACATATCACCTAATTAGCCTTTCCCTGCACCAGTTAACTGGACTTTGCTCTTAGCACCTTTATTGCAGAACAAGTAGTATTTTTAACAATGTCCATATTACTGAGCTTGGAGGGAACAATGCTCAGCAGGGCATTTTCCGAAAACGGTGTAAGTATATGTACAGAATCTCACAATAGTGAGTACACCCCTCACATTTTTGTAAATATTTTATTCTATCTTTTCATGTGACAACACTGAAGAAATGACACTTTGCTACAATGTAAAGTAGTGAGTGAACAGCTTGTATAACAGTGTAAATTTGCTGTCCCTTCAAAATAGCTCAACACACAGCCATTAATGTCTGTACCGCTGGCAACAAAAGTGAGTACACCCCTAAGTGAAAATGTCCAAATTGGGTCCAAAGTGTCAATATTTTGTGTGGCCACCATTATTTTCCAGCACTGCCTTAACCCTCTTGGGCATGGAGTTCACCAGAGCTTCACAGGTTGCCACTGGAGTCCTCTTCCACTCCTCCATGATGACATCATGGAGCTGGTGGATGTTAGAGACCTTGCGCTCCTCCACCTTCCATTTGAGGATGTCCCACAGATGCTCAATAGGGTTTAGGTCTGGAGACATGCTTGGCCAGTCCATCACCTTTACCCTCAGCTTCTTTAGCAAGGCAGTGGTCATCTTGGAGGTGTGTTTGGGGTCGTTATCATGTTGGAATACTGCCCTGCTGCCCAGTCTCCGAAGGGAGGGGATCATGCTCTGCTTCAGTATCTCACAGTACATGTTGGCATTCATGGTTCCCTCAATGAACTGTCGCTCCCCAGTGCCGGCAGCACTCATGCAGCCCCAGACCATGACACTCCCACCACCATGCTTGACTGTAGGCAAGACACACTTGTCTTTGTACTCCTCACCTGGTTGCCGTCACACACGCTTGACACCATCTGAACCGAATAAGTTTATCTTGGTCTCATCAGACCACAGGACATGGTTCCAGTAATCCATGTCCTTAGTCTGCTTGTCTTCAGCAAACTGTTTGCGGGCTTTCTTGTGCATCATCTTTAGAAGAGGCTTCCTTCTGGGACGACAGCCATTTGCACTGCAATTTGATGCAGTGTGCGGCGTATGGTCTGAGCACTGACAGGCTGACCCCCCCACCCCTTCAACCTCTGCAGAAATGCTGGCAGCACTCATAAGTCTATTTCCCAAAGACAACCTCTGGATATGATGCTGAGCATGTGCACTGAACTTCTTTGATCGACCATGGCGAGGCCTGTTCTGAGTGGAATCTGCAATGTTAAACCTCTGTATTGTCTTTGCCACTGTGCTGCAGCTCAGTTTCAGGGTCTTGGCAATCTTCTTATAGCCTAGGCTATCTTTATGTAGAGCAACAATTCTTTTTTTCAGATCCTCAGAGAGTTCTTTGCCATGAGGTGCCATGTTGAACTTCCAGTGACCAGTATGAGAGAGTGAGAGCGATAACACCAAATTTAACACATCTGCTCCCCATTCGCACCTGAGACCTTCTAACGAGTTACATGACACTGGGGAGGGAAAATGGCTAATTGGGCCCAGTTTGGACATTTTGTACATTCACTACTTTACATTGTAGCAAAGGGGGTTATTTACGAAAGGCAAATCCACTTTGCACTACAAGTGCAAACTACAAGTGCAAATAACACTTGAAATTGCACTGAAAGTGCACTTGGAAGTGCAGTCGCTGTAAATCTGAGGGGAAGATCTGAAATGAGGGAAGCTCTGCTGATTTTATTATCCAATCATGTGCAAGCTAAAATGCTGTTTTTTTTATTTCCCTTGCATGTCCCCCTCGGATCTACAGCAACTGCACTTCCAAGTGCTCTTTCAGTGCAATTTCAAGTGCACTTTGCACTTGTAGTGCAAAGTGGATTTGCCTTTAGTAAATAACCCCCAATGAGTCTAATGAAAAAGATAAGGTTGCTTCTAAGCATAACATTTGTAATGGGGATTACATGCCAACATGGAAAGGCTCACCTGAAGTTATTGTTGGGTTAACTATGCATGACAATAGCACTCTGTATATTTGTTGCCTGTAAGGCTTGATGGACCATAAGAACTCAATTTTATGAGAAAACTGTAGTCAGAAGCTCCAAATTGATTGTAAACCATTTTAAAATTCAATGCGTTTTGAAGCAAACATCACTACTTCTTTAGGAGTAACACAATGATCACCTAGCATACCGCTATATTCACATAAATCTGCCCCAACTCTAATTAAAATTGGTGTCGCACATGATAAATAACCCTATCATAAAAAGAACCATATAGATATAATAGCAACTCATTCACCAGAAATGGTTGCAATCAAATGTGCCACAATTCCAATCCAGGACACAACATATTCAGACCAAAGCCATTCACAATTAAAACATGCTAGAAAAAAATGATGCTAAAAAGCAAAGTAACATACGAAAAGTAAAAAAAAAAAAAAAAAAAGGTTTCATGTAGAGTAGCACTTCTGATAGTTAAAGGGTAAGTTCACCTTTTCGCGAAAAACTGAAAAGGTGAACTAGCTCCAAGTGCCCTACACTGTACTTGGAAATACACAGCCCCGGAGTGAGTATCCATCATAATTCTTGCAATAGAAAGCGTCCAGTGGACAGCATGACCTGTTGCTGGCCATTGAGAAACGCTTCTTTCTTCTGGAACACCTTACCAGAAGAAGAACCCTCAAATGTCCTTCTCACTGGTCAGCAGGGTAATGTGGCTGCTCTGACCAATGAGCTCCTGTGATTAATAGCATTACCATGGATACTCACTCTAGGACTGTGTATTGGAGTGTACTGACCTCTGCACCAGGGCATCATGACCATTATGTGCTATGGGGCCTGGAGGTGTGGCAACGATATTTGGAGGTAGGTCACTTTTTTCATTTTTCAAATGGTGAACTTACCCTTTAGGCCCCTTTCACACGAGGCGGGCTCCGTTTCTACGGAGCCCGCCTCGGTCCGCCGGCTCAGCGGGAGATCAGTCCGTTGATCTCCGCTGAGCCGGCGGATGACAGGTCCCTCTCTGCTCACTGAGCGGGGAGGGGCTTGTCAGGCGCCGCTGCCGCCTATGGAGGGATCGGACGAAAACGGACAGCGTGTCCGTTTTCGTCAGATCTCACCCGATCCGATCCGCCAGCGACGGATCTGGACGTAGAGCCATACGTCTGCTTTTAGCGGATCGGACGGGGTCGGATGTCAGCGGACATGTCTCCGCTGACATCCGACGCCCCATAGGCTAACATGGATCGCCTGTTCAGGTCCGCAGTCAAAACTGACAGGCGGACCTGAACGGTCCGATCGTGTGAAAGGGGCCTTAAAGATTGCATTTTTTAGAGGTCTATACATCAGAACAAAAAGAGCTACAATCAAGTGCTAGTGCTGATGTAAATTTCTATATTCCAATGTTTTTACTTCTTATCCCATATCTATGATACATATTAACCACTTGCCACCTGCAGGACGTTCATGGACGTCCTCGGGTTTTAGTGGTTATAGCGGGATGATGCCTGCACCTACAGGCATCATCCCCGTATTGAATATTTCAGCCGGCGACTCTCTACAAGGCAGAAGTGATCCGAGTGACCCCACCCACTCCCGCCGCTGCTGCCGCGATTCCCGGGCTCTCTGGTACCCTCACGGAGCCCGGGGTCGCCGTTGATAGGTGCCCTGAACAGAGAGAGGAACTGACATCGTTCCTCTCTTTCTGTAACCCCGGAAACTGGGAGCCCTAAGTAGTTTGTCACTTCCGGCTCCGCCTCTTTGTTTACCCGGCCGCTAGTGGCCAGGAAAGCAGCCAATCAGACCGATCTGTGTCTGGTTGGCTGCATGGGAGGCTAGAAGAGAGATCTGGGATCTAATAGACTCCAGATCTCTCCATAAAGAGGACCTGTCACTGCCCATGCTGTTACAGTTGTTCATTTCTTGTGATAGTTAAAGTTAGTACAAAAAAGTTTTAATTAAAAAAAATTGTATGTATAAAAAAAAAAAAAGTGCCCCTGTCCCACCATGCTTACGCGCAAATGTGAACACATACGTTACTCCCACACGCATATGTAAAATGTGATCGCACCACACATATGGGGTATTATCGTGTATGTCAGAGCGAGAGCAATAATTCTAGCACCAGACCTCCTGTGCAACTCTAAACTGGTAACCTGTAAAGGCATTTAAAGAGTCGCCTATGGAGAATTTTAAGCACCGTAGTTTGCTGCCATTCCACGGGCAGATGCAATTTTAAAGCGTGACATGTTAGGTATCTATTTACTCGGCATAACATCATCTTTCACATAATACAAACAAATTGGGTTAACTTTAGTGTTTTTTTTAAATTCATGAAAGTGTTTTTTTTCCCCCAAAAATTGGGTTTAAAAAACTGCTGCGCAAATACCGCGTGGTCCGGATGGGAAGTGGTTAAAGTATCAACCCAGTTGAATAAGAAAAAATTTGTATTTTCTGGTTATTTCAAATGTATATTTTTAAGAGTGACCGCAAATAAACTTTAGCATTATTCCTTTTTAAAATACATTTTATTGTGTCATCTCATGTACCAGTAAAGTATATAAATTTTCTTTTTTTTTCTGTTATGTATGCATTATTAGGATGTGGTAAAATGAGGGTGAGCTTTCTTTTTTTACTGTTGTATGTGGGAAATTAAGCACCTTATTTTTGGTATTACCCCATCCCCACGGCCGTGATGTGGACTGTGCGTGACAATAATTTCAGTTCTTTAATTTTTTGGTACTAAGTAAAGTTTATTCTAATTGGTGTTGAACATGATGAACTATACAGATAGTAAATGGGATGGCTTCATGAACTGTATACATAAAAACTGAGCTGATGAAGAAGCTTCAGTGCCTTGCCTTTTTACATGTTACAACATAAAACATAAATGTATTTTATTGGGATTTTATGTGAAAGACCAACACAAAGTGGCACATAATTGTGAAGTAGAAGGAAAATGATAAATGGTTTTCAACATTTTTTACAAATAAATATCTGAAAAGTGTGGCATGCTTTCAGGGCCGATCCCAGACGGGGTGCACGGGGTGCAGTGCACCCGAGCGCCAGAGAGGTGGGGGCGCTGAAGTGCCAGAGTGCTCCGTTCCCTCCTCCTCTTCTTGTTTGTGTCCATCGCCGGTGTTCTAAGAAGAAAAGGCGCCGCTGTGTTAACTGCTCAAGCCCCTCCCTCCTCCTGTCAGAGAAGGAGAACAGCCAGCCTGAGATGAGAATGGAGGCAGAGCGGCTGGTCTCTGTGTGGAGAGAGACCAGCCACGCAGTGATGTCGCGCGGGGGGGGGGCGGGGCGCTCCGTGCCTGACATGTTCTCCTCTCTGTGTCTCTCACTCCTGCCTGCTGTTTACTGCTCTGCTCTCCACCCGGGTGGCACGGCTGCAAACTGTCCTCTCCTCTCCTCTCCAGCTGCCGCCCGGGTGCTTTTACCATACCCTAATGGAGGGGGGGTCTATGCTAATGGAGGGGGGGTCTGTCCTGGGGGTCTATACTAATGGAGGGGGGGTCTGTACTAATGGAGGGGGGCTCTGTCCTGGGGGGTCTGTACTAATGGGGGTCTGTCCTGGGGGGTCTGTAGTAATGGAGGGGGGCTCTGTCCTAGGGGGTCTGTACTAATGGGGGGATCTGTCTTGGGGGTCTGTAGTAATGGAGGGGGGTCTGTCTTGGGGGTCTGTACTAATGGGGGAGGTCTGACCTGGTGGGTCTGTACTAATGGAGGGGGGGTCTGTACTAATGGAGGGGGGGTCTGTCCTGGGGGGTCATTACTAATGGAGGGGGGTCCTGGGGGGTCTGTACTAATGGATGGGAGTCTGTCTTGGAGGGGTCTGTACTAATGGAGGGGGGTCTGTCCTGAGGGGGTCTATACTAATTGAGGGGGGTCTGTACTAGAGGTCGACCGATATATCGGCCGATATTTGGTGTTTTTTTCTTAATCGGCATCGGCCGAATGTGCTGGTAAAAAAGGCCGATATAACTCAGCGCGACTTGCAAATGACTTCTGAAGTCAATACAAGTTGCCTGTAGTCTTCTGTGAAGCACTTCTCTCCCCTCTCTGGGCAGCCTGCAAAATCTGATAAAAAGAACCTGAATTGATACAATGTTTACACTTCTGAATGAGCTGAACTCTGTGTGTAGAAGTTCTCAGTTTAACCATTTAAAGACTAAATCTTTTCTGACATTTGTTGCTTACAAGTAAAAATCCTGTATTTTCTGCTAGAAAATCACTTAGAACCCCCAAACATTATATATATATTTTTTTTTAGCAGAGACCCTAGGGAATAAAATAGCGGTTGTTGCAATATTTTATGTCACACGGTATTTGCGCAGCGGTCTTTCAAACGCAATTTAAAAAAAAAAAATACACTAATAAATTTAAAAAAAAAACTAAGCAGTAAAGTTAGCCCATTTTTTTCGTCCAAAAGTTTTGATTACCTGTTTTTGTGTATTTATTTTTAAGATATAGTTTTTTTTTATATATTTTTTTTTATCTAAATTATACATACAAGTGAACTGATTGGAGGTTTGTTTAATAAATGTTTAAATGTAAAAAATTTTCTGTATCACTTTAGGTTGCTTTCACACTGCAGCGGGCATGCGCTGACGGTAAAACGCTGCTAGTTTTAGCGGCGCTTTACCGTCATTTTAGTGGCGCTATTCGGCTGCTAGCGGGGAGCTTATAACCCAGCTAGCAGCCGAGGAAGGTGTTAAATGCGCCCCTGAAGCGCCGCTGCCGGAACGCTTTGCAGGCGCTTTGGCAGCGGTGCGCATTCATTTCAATGGGCAGGAGTGGTGGTATACACCGCTCCAAAGATGCTGCTTGCAGGACTTTTTTTAACATCCTGCCAGCGCATCGCCTCAGTGTGAAAGTACTCGGGCTTTCACACTGAGACTGCAGGGGAGCCGTTTTACAGGCACTTTACAGGCGCTATTTTTAGCCCAAAAGCGCCTGAAAAACGCCCCAGTGTGAAAGGGGTCTAACTGTTAAATTTGATGAGATGAAGGAAAAAAAAAATCGGCCTAATATATCGGCCCAAAAAAATCGGCATCACATATCGGCCATCGGCCACCGAGATTTCTAAATATCGGCATCGGCATCGGCCAGAGAAAAACCCATATCGGTCGACCTCTAGTCTGTACTAATGGAGGGGGGTCTGTCCTGGGGGGGGTCTGTACTAATTGAGGGGGGTTTGTACTAATTGAGGGGGGTCTGTCCAGGTGGGGTCTGTACTAATGGGGGGTCTGTCCTGGGGGGTCTGTACTAATGGACGGGGGTCTGTCTTGGGGGGGTCTGTACTAATGGAGGGGGGTCTGTCCTGGGGGGTCTATACTAATTGAGGGGGGGTCTGTACTAATGGAGGGGGGTCTGTCCTGGGGGGGTCTATACTAATTGAGGGGGGTCTGTACTAATTGAGGGGGGTCTGTCCTGGGGGGTCTGTACTAAAGGGGGTCTGTCCTGGGGGTCTGTACTAATAGAGGGGGGTCTTTCCTGGGGGTCTGTACTAATGGAGGGGGGGTCTGTACTAATGAAGGGGGGGTCTGTCCTGGGGGGTCTGTAATAATGGAGGGGGGTCTGTCCTGGGGGGTCTGTACTAATGGAGGGGGGTCTATCCTGGGGGGTCGTTACTAATGGAGGGAGGTCTGTCCTGGGGGGTCTGTATTAATGGAGGGGGGGTCTGTCCTGGGGCGGTCTGTACTAATGGAGGGGGTTCTGTCCTGGGGGGTCTGTACTAATGGAGGGGGGTCTGTCCTATGGGGTCTGTACTAATGGAGGGGGTCTGTACAAATGGAGGGGGGTCTGTACTAATGGGGGGGTCTGTCCTAATGGAGGGGGGGTCTGTCCTGGGGGGTCTGTACTAATAGAGGGGTGGTTTGTCCTGTGGGGGTCTGTACTAATGGAGGGGGAGATCTGTCCTGGGGGGTCTGTACTAATGGAGGGGGGGTTTCCTGGGGGGGTCTGTACTGAGTAAGGTCTGTACTGAGGGAGGGGTTTATACTTAGTGCGGGTTCTGCACTGATGGAGGGGGGTCTATACTTAGTGGAGGGGGGTCTGTACTGAGGGGCGACTATAGTTTGTGGAAGGGGGGTGACCCCAACCCTAGTGAAGCCAATGCAGCTGCGGGCTCTTCTTTCCCCCCTCCCTCTCGTGTGCGCTGCTGTACTAGCACAGCCGCCCACTATGTATCTTCCCCCGCCTTCATATGCCCAGGGAAGAAACAGAATAGAAAAAGGAGCAGAGAAGAGGATTGTGGGACGTATAGTCCCGAGGACTGGCAGCCCCACTGTAACACAGAAACTGCAGCCCACACAGCATGCTCAGCTGAATGGGAGAAAGAGAGAGCCAGGAGCCTGGGAAAGCTTTCAGGGAAGTACACCCAGGACTCCAGAGGGAGAGGACAGTGCTGAGAGAACACCATCAGAGAGAGAAACCCCGCTGCCCTGCGCCACCAGAGGGAAAGCCACACAGCCTAGCGCCATCCCTGGCGGAGAAAGGAATGGAGTCATTGCAGGAATACAGATCTGGGTGCTACCCAGCGAAGTCGCCGTGGGCAATTCAGAGTGAGCTGACTCCTGATCAGAGGAACCGTTGCTGTATCGCTGGGTCAGGTGAGATGGCCGATCGGCCATTATCTACTAACGTCCATAGGAACTGCAGTCTCTGCCCATCTCCTGTACTATATCTGCAGTCTCTGATCATCTCCTGTATTATGTTTGCAGTCTCTGACCATCTACTGTACTATGTCTGCAGTCTCTGACCATCTCCTGTACTATGTCTGCAGTCTCTGACCATCTCTTGTATTATATCTGCAGTCTCTGATCATCTCCTGTACTATGTCTGCAGTCTCTGACCATCTCCTGTACTATGTCTGCAGTCTCCGATCATCTCCTCTACTATGTTTGCAGTCTCTGATCATCTCCTGTACCATGTCTGCAGTCTCTGATCATCTCCTGTATTATGTCTGCAGTCTCTGACCATCTCCTGTACCATGATTGCAGTCTCTGACCATCTCCTGTACTGTGTCTGGGGGCTCTTTCTAACAGACTCTCTAACAGAAGCCATCTCTGTGTGCATCAGAGAGACCCCCTCCAGGTCTCATTAGTGTACACTCTTCCTGTATTTTTTTTATTGTTAAAAGATCATGGGAGGATCCCAGGGTAACAAAGACTTCTTAGGGGAGCATCTCTGTGTTT
Organism: Aquarana catesbeiana; assembly: GCF_042186555.1. Lineage (NCBI taxonomy): Eukaryota > Metazoa > Chordata > Amphibia > Anura > Ranidae > Aquarana > Aquarana catesbeiana. Next base: position 667,073,605 of record NC_133327.1, on the reverse strand, counting down.
GAGCCATTGCCATAGAAACATTTGTAAAAGGGAGGAGTTGGTAAGATGACCACGCCCATGTGGGGGCGCCAGAAATATTTCTGCACCCAGGCGCCGGTGACCCTAGGATCGGCCCTGCATGCTTTTGTATTGTAGTGTATTATAATGTATTCAGCCCCCCTGAGTCAATACCTTGTAGAACCACCTTTCGCTGCAATTACAGCTACAAGTCTTTTTGGGGATGTCTCTATCAGCTTTGCACATCTAGAGTGACATTTTTGCCCATTCTTCTTTGCAAAATAGCTCAAGCTCTGTCAGATTGGATGGAGAGCGCCTGTGAACAGCAATGTTCAAGTCTTTCCACAGATTCTCAATTGGATTTAGGTCTGGACTTTGACTGGGCCATTCTAACACATGAATATGCTTTGATCTAAACCATTGAATTGTAGCTTTGGCTGTATGTTTAGGGTCGTTGTCTTGGAAGGTGAACCTTCGCCCCAATCTCAAGTCTCTATCTCTAACAGGTTTTCTTCTAAAATTACCCTGTATTTGGCTCCATCCATCTTCCCATCAACTCCCATGTGGCCTGGTATGGTTCAGGAGGGGGAATGCTCGCTCGTCCCCCACTTTTCCTGACCTCCAGGCTGCATGCTCGGATAAGGATCTGGTATGGATTTGGGGGGGGCACATCAAATTTTTTTTTGAATTTTGGCGTGGGGTTCCCCTTAAAGTCCATACCAGACTCGTAGGGCCTAGTATGTACTGGGGGGGGGGGGGGCTACACCGTTTTTTTCCCTTGATTTTTGAATAGTCAGATTTTTGGAATTCCACACCATAATATTATTGAATAATTAAATACCATTTCATGCATTTGAAGAGTTAAAATATGGAATAAACCAAACTGGTATGCATTGGCTAATTATGCTGCTAAGCACAATGCACATTTTCAGGAGGCGATACCATCGGTGGGATTTAAACCCATGGCTTGAACCTTTGAAGTTAGCAGGGCATACCACTATGCTACAGAGCTAAGCACAAAGCACCCTCCCCATGTTGAGGGCATGTGGCCTGGTATAGTTCAGGGGGGATTGCGCTAGCTCTTACTCCCCTCTGCTTGCTAAGATAAGGGTCTGGTATGGATTTTGGGGGGGCCATGTCAATTTTTTTTTTAATTTGCCATGGAGTTCCCTTTAAAATCCATACCAGACCCAAAGGTCCTGGTATGGATTCTGGGGGGAGACCCCATGACAATTGTTTTTTTAAATTTGGCATGGAGTTCCTCTTAAAATCCATACCAGACCCAAAGGGCCTGGTATGGATCTTAGGGGGAACCCCACACCATTTTTTTTTAAACAAGTTTTTAGGGTATTTTTTGATTAATTTGGTGCTTAGAGAGAATTAACATTTAGTTGACATATTTCATTGCTTACCTAGTCCACAATTTAATTAGTAGAGCCCTGAATTTCAGCTTAATTACACTTTCTACTCAAGGACTTGGACAACTAAATACTTTTGTATGCAACTAGATTTAATACAGATTTGAAGGGGTATGAATTGTTTGCATTTATAAAATATGTATTTTGAGTCTGGTCTGCAAAAGTCAAACAAAGCAAAATACAATCAAACTTTTATTTCAACATTAGTATAAACAGTTGTTACATTAATGTACTTGGGCCAAACAAAAAAACAGGCATGGAAATGATGCCCCAGAATTTGACAATAGTTAGAATGGCCCTTCTCAAAAGAGCTAAAAATCTAAAATGGTAGGACACTAAATATTATACACATTAACCACTTGCCGACCAGCCGCCATCATTATACTGCAGCAGGTCAGCACGATCCCGCGAACCGTTGTAGCTATACGTCTGTCCCTTTAAGCGGGATAGCAGGCACCAGCTGCACAACGAGGGTGCCGATGCTCGTGACAGGCGGTCGCGATGACCGCCGGCCATGATCGATCACGGGCACGAGAGGCAGAACAGGAACGTGTTTGTGTAAACACACACATCCCAGTTCTGTGAGGAGAGGAGAGAGAGATCGTGAGCTCCTATAAGCTGGGAACCACGATCTCTCATCTCCTATAGTCAGTCCCATTCCCCGCAGTTAGAACACACACATAGGGAACACAGTTAACCCCTTGATCGCCCCCTAGTGTTAACCTCTTCCCTGCCAGTGACATTTATACAGTAATCAGTGCATTTTTATAGCACTGATTGCTGTATAATTGTCAATCGACCCAAAAATGTGTCCGATGTGTCCGCCATAATGTTGCAGTCTCGATAAAAATTGCAGATTGCTGCCATTACTAGTAAAAAAAAAATAATAAAAATGCCATAAATCTATCCCCTATTTTGTAGACGCTATAACTATTGCACAAACCAATCAATATACGCTTTTTCCAATTTTTATTACCAAAAATATGTAGAAGAATACATATCGGCCTAAACTGGGGCAAAAATTCTTTTTTTTTTTTTTTTTTTTTTTTTTAAATTGGGCTATTTATTACAGCAAAAAGTACAAAATATTGTGTTTTTTTTTAAATTGTTGCTTTCTTTATTTATAGTGCAAAAAATAAAAACCGCACAGATGATCAAATACCACCAAAAGAAAGCTCTATTTGTGTGGAAAAAAGGGCATCAATTTTGTTTGGGTACAACGTCGCAGGACCGTGCAAAATGCAACATATTGTTGAATCCTGTGGTTCAAGACTACGCAAAAGTGGCTATTACAACCGTTATAGGTAGAATCTCCCCTCTCCCACCCAACCTTCATTAATATTCACCAACACAATGCTGGACAGGGTTCCTTCTTTCATCTTTTATAGTTGCAAGAGGAGGCTCAGTAAAAGTCACTTTTAAGGCACATCACTGAAATTCATTCCATAAGTCATATGCATATCATTATATGTAATACACATCATTTTGGAAAAAGGCAATCATACTAAAATAACCCCTGAGGAAAGGTTCCTCATTCCTTATTAATGCAAACATATCTCTATGTTAATGTCAAGATAGATGTGGAACATATCTATCTATCTATCTATCTATCTATCTATCTATCTATCTATCTATCTATCTATCTATCTATCTATCTATCTATCTATCTATCTATCTAATGTGTGTGTTTATACAGAAGGTAGACAGATGTCAATAGCTCCACAAAAAAAAATACAAAAACAACTATATATATATATATATATATATATATATATATATATATATATATATATATATATGTATATATATATATATATATATATATACACAATGCTTTTTTTTAATCAAATTTCAAAATGCAAAGTGAACGAACAGAAGAAAGATCTAAATCAAATCAATATTTGATGTGACTACCCTTTGGCTTCAAATCAACATCAATTCTTACATGTAAATAAATAAGGCTAAAGCGCATTAACACCCTAAACATGGGGGGGGGGGGGGGCAGTGCAACTGCCAAAAAGAACAATAGGCATGGAATGATAGACGACATAAAAAGATAGTCTTTTAGTCTCTGAGAAAAGTCTATAAAAAAACACTGGGGTTGATTTAATAAAACCGGAGAGTGTAAAATCTGGCGCAACTGTGCATGGTAGCCAATCAGATTCTAACTTTAGCTTGTTCAACTGAGATCTGACAATATAATCTGGATTCTGCACTCTCCAGTTTTAGTAAATTAACCCCACTGTGGCATGAAGTTCACATTATGCAGTGTCAGCACCACTACATAGGTGTAGTATTTATTAAAACATATTTATGAAATGTAAAAACAATAAATATGAACTCACATTTACAAGATATTAAAAAGTGTATCGATAAGTCTCCAGCAGGTGGCAACCTTCCAGGTGATTAATGGAGAGCAAGCCCCTCTGGGTGGATGTGATATAAGTTGCTTGAAACCTGCCCATCCATGAAAATAGTCTGTTTATATATGTAAAAGACCAGCTATTTTCCTATAGTCATGTAGTAATTGGTGCTGGCCTGCCCTTTACCTATGTAAACAGACAATTTTAATGGATAGTCAGGTTTGACAAAATGTAACCACGCTCATTTATGTCACATGGCATAATCACGGCCATCTTGTGGGCCTACAATACTTCCTTGCTGTCCACAGCGGTTCTTGTCCATATGGTATACACAGTCTGCTGCTTCTGTTGGCTCTTCTTGGTGTTTCCCTGGTTTACTTGCTGGTTCCAAGCATCTTACATCACATCCACCTGGAGGGGCTTGCTCACCATTGACCACCTGGAAGGTTGCCACCTGCTGAAGACTTAAGCTGGGTACACACTATGAAAAAATTGGAATAAAAATTCCGTACGAGGCACGACTTTTCAATTTTGTGTGTACTCAACTTTCAACATCCGATTCAGACTTTGCAAATGAAAATTTCCAAAGGGATAAACTCCAAAAATGTTCTTGTACGTGAACAGAACAAATTTTTTTCGTTTAATGTGTATTGTTTTCGTACAGTTTTTGTACGAGAATTAATAAGCAACAAAACATTTGATTGGTATGGTATTGGTATGATGAATAGGTATCTGCCTGCATTTCGTACAGTTTTTGTATGAGAATCAGTAAGCAACAAAACATTTGATTGGTATGGTATGGTATGATGGATAGGTATCTGCCTGTATTTCTCAGCATTGTGCAATGTTGAGGACAGTACACATCGAAAGATGTCCAGCAGTGCCATTTGCACAGAACTGTCAGAAACCAGTGGGACCCAGGTACACCCATCTCCTGTCTGGAGAAGTCTGGCCAGAAGTGGTCTTCATGGAAGAATTGCAGCCAAAAACCCATACCTCCGATGTGTAAACAAGGCTAAGCGACTCAACTATGCATGAAACTGGGCTGCAGACAAATGGCAGTAGGTGCTCTGGACTGATGAATCAAAATGTGAAATATTTGGCTGTAGCAGGAGGCAGTTTGTTGGTGAAGGGCTGGAGAGCGATACAATAATGAGTATCTGCAGGCAACAGTGAAGCATGGTAGAGGTTCCTTGCAAGTTTGGGGCTGCATTTCTGCAAATGGAGTTGGAGATTTGGTCAGGATCAATGATGTCCTCAATGCTGAGAAATACAGGCAGATGCTTATCCATCATTCCATACCATCAGGGAGGCAGGTGATTGGCCCTACTTCTATAGTAGGACAACGACTCCTAACATACAGCCAATGTCATTAAAGCAGAGTTCCGGCCAATTTTTTTTTTTTTTAATTGATCCGAGTTTTATTAATTATTAAATTTTAAAAAAACGAGTATACAAGGTTAATTGTGGATGTTTCTAAAATATAAATTTAATACTTACAAGTTTCTCCCTCCTGTTGTGGCCGTTGCCATCATGATTGCATGTGAAGCCCAATCGATATCTCTTCCTGGATAAGTGTTGGAGAGGTGCATGCTGGATAACCAGCATGCACCTCTCGATCTCGCGCTTGCGCGATTCACCGACCGTAGCGCCAATTGTTTCTAAAGTTGCCATAACAATGGGCAGCGACGGAGGAAGGTCCCTCCCCGTTGTTATGGCAACAAAGGGCTTTCTTCCCTTTTTAAAAATGGTGCTGTGATCCGCCTTAAATCGCGTAATTTCCTGTCAGGAAATACCGCGATTTTTGATCACACTACTGCCCACAGACTCCTGGGAAATGATGTTATTTCCCAGGAGCTTAGGCAAGGGAGGAAGTGACGAGGAGCTGGCAGGAAGCTAGCAGGCAGTGGCAGATTAGGAGGACTACATAGCAACAAGGCGTTTCTGGTAAGTCTAAAAATATTGTTTCCTCCAAATGTTTCTTTATAAATTAAAGAAAATTCAGGGTGGAAGTCCGCTTTTAGAAATATCTTCAGTGTAATGAAGAACAAGGAGTCCTGGAAGAGATGGTTTGGCCCCTACAGAATCCTGATGTCAACATCATCAAGTCTGTATGGGATTACATGAAGTGACAGAAGGATTTGAGGCAGCCGATATTCACAGAAGATCTGTGGTTAGTTCTCCAAGATGTTTGGAACAACTTACCTCCCGAGTTCCTTCAAAAACTGTGTTCAAGTGTACCTAGAAGAATTGATGCTATTTTGAAGGCAAAGGGTGGTCACACCAAATATTGATTTGATTTGAATTCCTCTTCTGTTCATTTACTTTCCATTTCCTTAATTGATAAAATAAAATATTAACATTTCTATTTATGAAAGCATTCTTAATTGCCAGCATTTTTTCACACCTGCCTAAAACTTTTGCACAGTACTGTATATACAAGACAAGGTTGACATCACCTGCAACTAGTATGATTAATGCCAATAACCAGAGCCTTGGCCCTTCAGGTTCCATGTATAGCAAAAAAAAAAAAAAATCCAAAAAGGCTTACAGCATAGGTATAATTTATTTAAAAATCAAACAAAAAATGTATCACATACTGGGACCAGGGGTTGCGTAACTAGTTGTGCGACCCCCATTGCCAGTATGTCATTTTTTTTTTGCTATATGCTATATTTATATATCCATTGAGAGATGCCACATTTGTATTCTATATTTGTCACATCACAAAGAATCTAAGATATTTATTTCACCTGCTGACATCTATTTTTACATGCTGCTGCTTGCTGGGATTGGAATTTTGTTTGACTAAACATTATATTGAATAAATAATGTCACTGTCAAGACCTGCTAGCAAACTTTATATAAAACACACAGAGCCACAGATTTATGCATTAGAATTAAAATTATTTTTTTTCCCCCTAAAGTATAGCCAGGCAAGCATATGTGAATCCCATCAACCATGCAATAACAGATAGGTACTCCTCCATCTATGGCATGTTGTTTGGGATGCTGGAGAGATGCTGATAGTAATAACATTGAAATAAATAAAAGAAGCAGATATATAGGAAGCAGCAACTGATGATCAGAAGAGAGAGGTGACAGAGGAAAACACTCCACGGCTTGTCCTTGAAAGACATTGAAAGGAAAGTCAACATCAGCAAATGTCAGTGATTGAAGAAGGGAACAATGAAACAATTTTTGTCTGCAGAGGAACACACTCTTAGTACCAAAACAGTTAAAGCTCAATTGAAGTTTTACACCTTTTTATCGCTTTATAGTCCTCTGCTCCCTTAGGTTATAGTTTGTGTAGTGGTGTGTTGCCACTAGTTACTAACATCCACCATATCACCCTGTTGCCAGACCTCCATCTATCACCTCTGAGACAATGAACGGTCTTTTGCGTTGTTTTGGTTTTTTTTTGTTTATTGGGGGGGGGTACAACTTGGTTGGGAGAAAGGAAATATGAGATGCCCGTAGAATAATTACTTTGCCATCATATTTTAAGAATTGAACAAAAGGTTGACCCTTGAAGTAATGATGTACTCATAATATCCACAGTCACGTCCCCTGCATAACACCATGTAGACTATTTCTCCTCCTCTGCGTATCTCCTGCAGATTGTCACTCCCAGGACTTCCACCCTCTTGCACAAACTTCCGCTGTAGATCATTATTCTTTCTTTCACATCATCCTCCTTTTTACAAAAGAGACCACTCTGAACAGTTGCTGGCTAAAATTTGTTGTATGTTACTAGGCCAGAGGTCTGCAGTACCTCTCCCTGGAGGCCTAGTAATTTAGTAACGTGATGATTGATGGACTACTGTTCCAAGCAAGTCCAGCCTGCAAATCCTGTGCCCTCAGGCCACATTGATTTGACACTGTCCCCACAGTCTCTCCTCTGGCCTCACACCCAGCTCCCCTGACATGCCTCTTCCAGAACTGCACTGTGGTCCACTCACCGACTTTCTTCTGCCCAGAGTCCATGATGGAGAACTTTAACTGGACATATGTTCCGGCATATTCTCCAACCCCTCTGTTCCAGAACACCTCATCCATGACCATGTATGGATGAAGCTTCTTCATCTATAACCGTGTAAAGTTCAAACTCCTTCCCAGCTCTCCAGGGTTCCTCGGTTCCAGATGGGGGTGGGGCCCCTGCTGCTGCCTAGTGCTCCATTCTCCACGTCTCCAGGCCGACAACTCCCCCCAGTGGCCTGTTACCTCAGCTTATATGGAAGGCCCACCCCCTGCCAATTCCAGTTGGGGATTGGTCAGGGCTCCGCTCCTCACATGAGCTGCCTGCCACTCCAGTCCTGGGCCCTGCCTCTCTTCCAGAACATTCTCCCTGGAAGCAGGGGAGGTGCCTCAGAACTAGAGCACAGGTGGTCACACCCACTGCTGCACTAACCATTCCCTGCCCCTAGATCAAAACAAGCAGGCCTAGCCTAAAGCAAGGCCTGCCTAAATTTACCCGCACTGGCAGTTTCCCTGACAAAAATCCTCACTCTAGCACCTACCTATGGTAGAGGGTGATACATTTGTAATTTTTATTGCTTGCAAATGCTGTAAAATACCCTTTTCTCACAGTGAAAATACTGATTCTTGACAGTCTTTTTCAGTGGTCTGTGCTGTCAGAGCTGAGTGAAAGCCACACGCCTTGACACAGGTGTCCTCATACAGATTTTTTTTGCAGAGAAGGGGAGACAGAGGTTTATTCATTACTGAGTATTTTTCTGCTGCCTATTAGACCTCAAATTTATACATTTGCTGTAAATGGAAAATGGTGCCTGTTTTTCTCCAGACATGACGCTTGACATTCAGGCCAAAGAGTTCAATCTTTGTTTCCTCAGACCAGAGAATTTTGTCATTGAGTCATTCAGGGGCCTTTTGGCAAACTCCAGGCGGGCTGTCATGTGCCTTTTACTGAGGAGTGGCTTCCGTCTGTCCACGCTACCATACAGGCCTGATTGGTGGAGTGCTGCAGAGATGGTTGTTCTGGAAGGTTCTCCTCTCTTCACAGAGAAACGCTGGAGCTCTGTCATAGTGACCACCGGGTTCTTTGTCACCTCCCTGATTAGGGCCCTTCTCCCCAATCGCTCAGTTTGGCTGGGTGGCCTGCTCTAGGAAGAGTCAAAGTGATTCCAAACTTCTTCCATTTACAGATGATGGAGGCCACTGTGCTCATTGGGACCTTCAATACTGCAGAATTTTTTCTGTACCCTTCCCCAGATCTGTGCCTTGATACAATCCTGTCTCGGAGGTCTACAGACAATTCCTTGGACTTCATGGCTTGGTGTGTGCTCTTACATGCACTGTTAACTGTGGGACCTTATATAGACAGGTGTGTGCCTTTCCAAATCATGTCCAATCAACTGAATTTACCACAGGTGGACTCTACTCAAGTTGTAGTAACATCTCAAGGATGATCAGTGGAAACAGGATGCACCTGAGCTCAATTTTGAGTGTCATGGCAAAGGCTGTGAATACTTATGTATATCTTAATTATGAAAATGAAAATAAAGAGTATTAAATACCTGGAAAACATCAAGGATTGGCAATCAGAGTGACACCCCTCCCCCCAAAAAAAACAAAAAAACAGTAGTAGCCCCAGTTGTAACCAGAACCCCTGGAGTGATTGTAAAAGACTAATGCCGCGTACACACGAGCGGACTTTTCGACCTGACTGGTCCGATGGACCCAGTCCGGCGGACAATTCGACCGTGTGTGGGCTTCATCGGACCTGCAGCAGACTTTTTCGGTCGAAAATCTGACAGACTTTAGATTTGGAACATGTTTCAAATCTTTCTGACGGACTCGAGTCCGGTCGAAAAGTCCGCTTGTCTGTATGCTAGTCTGATGGACGAAAACCGACGCTAGGGCAGCTATTGGCTACTGGCTATCAACTTCCTTATTTTAGTCCAGTCGTACGTCATCACGTTCGAATCCGTCGGACTTTGGTGTGATCGTGTGTAGGCAAGTCCGTTCATTGGGAAAGTCCGTTGTAAGTCCGCCGAAAGTCCATCGGATAGACCGTCGGACCAGTCCGGTCAAAAAGTGTGTACAGGGCATTAGAAAATCATCTGAATGTAGGAGGCATAGACAGAATCACTATACCTAGGCTGCAGAAAACTGCATTACTGAGACCTGCCCACATCAAGGACTGAAGTATATCCTAGGCCCCTAAAAAATATTTTAGAGAAGACCAAATCCTCCCATTAACATTCGGTAAAACATATACACTCTCCCTATGTGTGTGGCATATAGTGAAACAGTAACTCTACATAGGTAAAGATAAAAAATTGTTTATTGACTTGGCTGATGGCTATCAGCCACAGTTAGGGTTGTATGTAATATATGTATATATATAATTACCATGGCTATTTGTGTCAAGAGTTGATACAGACCATTCAGTTTCACAGATCCTATGGAAAATTGATAGATCCAACAACAAATCTCTCATGTACTATTTCTGGCTGATGAATATGGCAAGCATCATATTCTATTTGTAACTAGGATTTCCCCATTGATAGGGTTAGTATACATGTGTATATTACGATGGCTTTTTGTGTCAGGAGTTAATACAGCCTACTAAGTTTGACTGATCCTATTGCAAATTGGTAGATCTACCAACAACTCTCCCATGTACCATTTTTGGATTATGAACATGGCAAGCATTCAGATCATATTCTATTTGGGACCAGGATTTCTTGCACTGGAATGCTATTTTAGGCTTGAAAAATGCTTGCATTAAAAAAGGCCATCAATATTTGGTATGGAGAACATGTGGCTGCCTTCCGTAGCACAATGCTCGGGCTTGAGGAGCCAACCAACAGGAGCCAACTGTCATGGGTGGGGGGGTGCTTTCTTTAAACCTGTGTAGGCTTTGACACCATCCAGCATGGAGCACACGCAGGCTTAGGATAGCAGAGGAACGGAGGAGTGGGAGAGCTTTGGGAACACGAGTTTAACATGGTTGGGAAGGTCACCTTGTCTATTTAGAAGTCTATTTAAAGGATAAATGCCCTTTCCCCATGCTCCAGTAATAAATCCCACCAATAAGATCCTTTACCTTACTATTAATAACATTCAGGTCTTCGGTTAAATGACTTGCTAAGAGCCACCAAAGTCTGTTTTTCACTTCGAGCTAAATTTCAAATACACAACTGAGTGGTGCAGATGTGGCTTCTGGAACTGTTGAAATTTGCTGGCTGTGTAAATATGGAAGATGTTTTACAGTTATTAGAGATCATTAAAGTGGTTATGAAACTCAAAAACAAAAATGTATTATATTGCAGCTTACCAATGTGGTGGCTGCATTCATTTTCTATTTTAGGCCTTTTTTCCTTTACTTTCACCTGGCCATCCTAACAGAAAGTCTGTAATTCTTAACTTCCATTAACAGACCAAGCTGTTCAGCAAAGGTGACAGTTAGGCCCCTTTCACACTGGGGCGGGAGGTGCGTCGGCGGTAAAGCGCCGCTATTATTAGCGGCGGTATTTGAGAAAGGGTTAAAAACCACCGCAAAGCGGTGAAAGAGTTAAAAACCACCGCAAAGCGCCTCTGCAGAGGCGATTTGCTGGTGGTATAGCCGCGCTGCCCCATTGATTTTAATGGGCAGGAGCGGTGAAGGAGCGGTGTATACACCGCTCCTTCACCGCTCCGAAGATGCTGCTAGAAGGACTTTTTTTCCCATCCTGCTAGCGCACCGCTCCAGTCCCTCTGGGCTTTCACACTGGGGACACAGCAGCGGCTTTTTCGGGTCGGTTTGCAGGCGCTATTTTTAGCGCAATAGTGCCTGCAAACTGCCCCAGTGTGAAAGGGCTCTTAGAGGATTGAGGCACACCATTTATCACTGACAGAGGTGCCTACCTTTATCCCAAAAGGAAAAAAAATGCATTCAGGTGAAAAACCTTCTGTTAGGGTTGTCCCGATACCACTTTTTTAAGAGTACTTAGTTTTTTTCAAGTACTCGCCGATACCAATTACCAATACTTTTTTTTTTATGTCATGTGACAGTGGCACTAATATGCAACACAGATGGGCACTGATAGGTGGCACTGATGAGGCGTGGACTGTGTCAGTAGCTTTTTATTTTATTTTTTTTACAATTTTATTTTTTTATTTTATTTTCTTTAATAGGGTGTGTGTGTGTATATATATATATATATATATATATATATCTGTGCATTGGGAAAAGGAAGGAGCCAGTAAATTACATATTTACCGACTCCTTCCTCTGCTCTCCATCCTGAAAGTTCTGGGACAGGGGAGGCGGAAGAGGACGGGGGGAAACCAGAGGAGCACATGCAGGGGGAGCGGAGGAGGATGGGGGGGACGGACGGGAGGAGCGCACGGAGGGGGAGCGGAGGAGGAGGGGGGGACAGGAGGAGCACACAGAGGGGAAACGGAGGAGGACCAGGGGGGGATCGGAGCAGCCCATGGAGGAGTACAGAGGAGGACACAGAGGGGAGCCGGAGGAGGATACAGGGGACACTCAGGAACAATCGGTGTGGCGGAAGGGGAAGTTATAATCACTAATCTCCCTGTGTGGCTTTCAATAAAGCAGCTGAAAGCCGTGGAGGGTAGAGGAGGAGAAGCGGCTGTCAGCTGCTTTATTGAAAGCCACACAGGGAGATCGGTGATTATAACTTCCCCCGCGCCGCACCGATTTTTCCTGAGTGTCCAGGTATCGGATTAGGCATCGGGAGCATTTTCAGGAGTACAAGTACTCCTGCAAATACGCGATATTGGCACAGATACTGATACTAGTATTGGGACAACCCTACCTTCTGTGCTGCAAAATCCCCCTAGCCCCCCTTATACTTACCTGAGCCCGATGAGATTCAGCAATGTGCACAAGAGCAGCGGCTCTTGCTGCTGGCTCCCTCCTCCCTGGGCTGATTGATAGCCAATGGCTTCCGCTGCTGTCAATCAAATGCTGTGCCCAGTGAGCGGGGGGGGGTGTAAGCATGGGTACCCCCATGGAAATCAGCTTTCCATGGGGGCACTTGCCAAAGAGGAGAAGCCTGGTGCACCAGTGGTGGCCCCCAGAAGAAAAGGGCTGCACTGTGCAAAACCATTATTTGTTGTTTTCATTTTAAAAAATGAAGCTTTAAAGTGTTACTAAACCCACAATTGTAAAATCAGTCTGTATATGCAGTAAAGCATATTTGTTATACTCACTGTGCAACCTAAAGGGTTAATCCTCTGCATTGTGTAAAAAAGACTGTTTGAGCCTGTATTCTCTTAACCTCCCCTTCTTCCACTGTCTCCACTCTATCTGCTGATAAGACAGAGCCTTGAAGGCAAGCTGCACATGCTTAGTTTACCGTGTATTGCTAGAGAATTTTTTTTTTCCTTGGGAGAGTGCATGTGATCAGCACAGGGCCAATCAGCGCTGTCCAGGCAGAGGGTCAGGGGTCCTGCAGCCTCATAAAACAATCAGGGGAGAATGAAAACTCCTCCTACAAGCTTTAACCAGACTCTGATAGAAGTCACAAGACTGCTATATACTGCTGATGGGAAAAGGTATTTAGCAGTTTCTATTTACTAAAATAATTGCATTTCCATATTCTGTGTACTGTGGAAGACCAGATATAGTGAATGCAGGCTCCTGGGTTTAGTAACACTTTAATGTCACTGTAGGTCCATCCAAATCTGCTAGCACACCCATTATTACTCTCTCCACAGGTTGAGAATACTGCTATTCTAAAGAGTCTCAAATGCTCTTCCAGGGGAATAGAGATATCCTAAGACAAGAAAATAAAGTAAATAAAAGAACATGAATACAGCCACTGCTTCCAAGGATCAGTAAGCTGCAATATATTATATTTTTATTTGGGTGTAATACCGCCTTAAAGTGGAGTTCCACCCACTTTTACAACTCTTCAGCATCCCTCACTAAACTGTGCACTGTAAACGAATTGGATATTTTAAAAAATTTTTTCTCAGCACTTACTGTATATCTGCTGTATTCATTTTTCACTTCCTCCTCCATGGCCGCGGCCCATCGCATCATTTCCTGTTTGCAATGCCTTCTGGGAAGGGGCGGCAACTTCCTCTGACACTGCCGTTGCTATGGAAACCTGACCTGAAACCTATTACACTGCTTGTGCTGCACTGAGCATGTGCGAGATCTGCAAGGATGAGATCCAGGAAGAAATACAGTCTGGCTTCAGATGCCCACACTTAAGATGGCCACGGCCTGCTGTAAGTTTATAAAATAACAAACTACTGCTATAAACTAACAAAACAGACCTTAGTTTACAGACTAACTTTACTAGAATACATTAAGCTTGTGTATTATAGGGGTATTTTTATTTAAAAAGTATAATTTCGGCCGGAACACCACTTTAAGTTCACTAAGCTATAATGACAGTTGTTTTCGGTGCTGAAGGGTCAGGGTCAGGGTCAGGGATCCCTAATTGCTATAATGACAGTTATTTTCAGTGGGGAAAAGTCAGTGAAAGCTTAACATTATGGTCACATGGCTAAAAATTACGGTATGACCATTAAGGCTGATCTATTATAGCTTGGAGAATTGAACATAGGGAGTGGTTTATAGGGCTGCATGAAAAGTGTTTATGTCTGACTGCTCTTTAGCCAGCTGAACTACAGTCAGGTCCATAAATATTGGGACATCAACACAATTCTGATCTTTTTGGCTCTATACACCACCATAATGGATTTGAAATGTAACTAACAATATGTGCTTTAACTGCAGATGTTCAGCTTTCATTTGAGGGTATTTACATCCAAATCAGGCGAACGATGTAGGAATTACAACAGTTTGTATATGTGCCTCCCACTTTTTAAGGGACCAAAAGTAAAGGGACATTTGGCTGCTCAGCTGTTCCATGGCCAGGTGTGTGTTATTCCCTCATTATCCCATTTACAAGGAGCAGGTAAAAGGTCCAGAGTTAATTTCAAGTGTGCTATTTGCATTTGGAATCTGTTGCTGTCAACTCTCAATATGAGATACAAAGAGCTGTCACTATCAGTGAAGAAAGCCATCATTAGGCTGAAAAAACAAAACAAACCCATCAGAGAGATAGCAAAAACATTAGGTGTGGCCAAATCAACTGTTTGAAACATCCTTAAAAAGAAAGAACGCACCGGTGAGGTCAGCAACACCAAAAGACCTGGAAGACCACGGAAAACAACTATGGTGGATGACCGAAGAATTTCTTCCCTGGTGAAGAAAACACCCTTCACAACAGTTGGCCAGATCAAGAACACTCTCCAGGAGGTAGGTGTATGTGTGTCAAAGTCAACAATCAAGAGAAGACTTCACAGAGTGAATACAGAGGGTTCACCACAAGATGTAAACCATTGGTGAGCCTCAAAAACAGGAAGGCCAGATTAGAGTTTGCCAAACAATATCTAAAAAAGCCTTCACAGTTCTGGAACAACATTCTATGGACAGATGAGACCAAGATCAACTTGTACCAGAGTGATGGGAAGAGAAGAGTATGGAGAAGAAAAGGAACTGCTCATGATCCAAAGCATACCACCCCATCAATGAAGCATGGTGGTGGTAGTGTCATGGCGTGGGCATGTATGGCTGCCAATGGAACTGGTTCTCTTGTATTTATTGATGATGTGACTGCTGACAAAAGCAGCAGGATGAATTCTGAAGTGTTTCGGGTAATATTATCTGCTCATATTCAGCAAAATGCTTCAGAACTCATTGGACGGCGCTTCACAGTGCAGATGGACAATGACCCGAAGCATACTGCAAAAGCAACCAAAGAGTTTTTTAAGGGAAAGAAGTGGAATGTTATGCAATGGCCAAGTCAATCACCTGACCTGAATCCGATTGATCATGCATTTCACTTGCTGAAGACAAAACTGAAGGGAAAATGCCCCAAGTACAAGCAGGAACTGAAGACAGTTGCAGTAGAGGCCTGGCAGAGCATCACCAGGGATGAAACCCAGCGTCTGGTGATGTCTATGCGTTCCAGACTTCAGGCTGTAATTGACTGCAAAGGATTTGCAACCAAGTATTAAAAAGTGAAAGTTTGATGGATGATTGTTAATCTGTCCCATTACTTTTGGTCCCTTAAAAAGTGGGAGGCACATATACAAACTGTTGTAATTCCTAGACCGTTCACCTGATTTGGATGTAAATACCCTCAAATTAAAGCTGAAAGTCTGCAGTTAAAGCACATCTTGTTTGTTTCATTTCAAATCCATTGTGGTGGTGTATAGAGCCAAAAAGATTAGAATTGTGTCGATGTCCCAATATTTATGGACCTGACTGTATAAACAGACAACATGATTATCAGGATTAACCCCTTGCCGACCGCCTACCGCATATTTATTGCGGCAGGTTGGCTCTATTGCGCGAAATGACGTTCCTGTACGTCATTTCGTGCAATAGCCACTGTGGGGCGCGCGTGCCGCTGGAGGCGTGATCGCGCACTGATTGGACACAGGGGATGTCAATCAGAGGGTCCGGCAGACCCGATGTCCGCCGGCCACCCGTGATCGTTCCTGGGAGAGGCAGATTGCCGTTCTGACAGGGGAGCAGATGGAGATCTTGTGTTCCTGCTAGGCAGGAACACTGATCTCTGTCTTCCCCCAGTCAGAGCAATCCCCACAAAGTCAGCAAGCACTACCTAGGGACACATTTAACCCTTTGATCGCCCCTGATGTTAACTCCTTCCCTGCCAGTGTCATTAGTACAGTAACAGTGCATATTTTTAGCACTGATCCCTGGTCCCCAAAAAAGTGTCAAAAGGGTCCGCCGCAATGTCTCAGTCCTGCTAAAAATAGCTGATCGTCCCCATTACTAGTAAAAAAATAAAATAAATAAAAATTCCATAAAAATACTCCGTTGTTTGTAGATGCGATAACTTTTGCGCAAACCAACCAATATACGCTTATTGGGTTTTTTTTTAAAAAAATATGTAGCAGAATACATATTGGCCTAAATTGATGAAGAAATTCCATTTTTTACATTTTTTTATTGGATATGTATAATAGCAGAAAGTAAAAAATTTTTTTTTTTTTTATTTTCAAAATTGTTGTTCTTTTTTTTTTTTTTGTTTATAGCGCAAAAAATAAAAACCGCAGCAGTGTTCAAATACCACCAAAAGAAAGCTCTAATTGTGGGAAAATAAACCATCAATTCTATTTATGTACAACATCGCACGACTGCGCAATTGTCAGTTAAAGAACAGGGGTTAAAGGGGTAAAACCTTCCGGGGCTGAAGTGGTTAGGTTATTAACCATATCTACGGCCTACATTGGCAAAACTGACTGTTTCACCTGGATTTGCTGTCTACATAATAGTGTACTATATTTTAATACCTCTGACTTTGAAAGGTAACACCAACTTTGTATTCATGCCCCAGTGCTCTGTTTTTGGATGGCCTGAATACAAACATCTAATCTGTGAACGTTGTATTGCACTATTAAGCTGAACTAGATCACTATACATTTTTTGTTCTTTTCTTAAGCGGAAAAAGTTAATGGCTGATTGCTCCAAGACTGTGCAATTTTAGGGTTGATCCAACAGAGATATTAATTGCAAAGTGTTCTCACAGCCAAAAGCATTTTAGAAAATGACAAAAGCATAAATAAAGTAAGCTTATCCCCTTGGAGAAAAACAACAATAGAATGAAACCTCTCAAAAGGAGAGGAAGAACAAACATATACTGAGAAATAGTAAATGTTGTTTATGTTGCCTTCAGTTGTTTAATGGGTTATAGCAATTCACCAGATGTAGTAAAACAGAAAAACAACAACATGTTATGAAAGAATCTCTAAAAATGTAAGCTGTAGCTATCACCTCAAAGCTCTTAAAAAAAAAAAAAAAAAGATGCAAGTCGATGAGTGTGCTTCTTAAATCTACGTCTCTGACAGTTTCCACGCCCTGGAGTGTTTCCCTGCAGAAAAGATCTTATGCCGTGTACACACGATCGGACTTTTCAGTCCGACAGACTTTTGACGGACTTTTGGCGGACTTTCAACAGATTTTCTAACGACCGGACTTGCCTACACACGATCACACCAAAGTCCGACGGATTCGTACGTGATGACGTACACCGGACTAAAATAAGGAAGTTGATAGCCAGTAGCCAATAGCTGCCCTAGCGTGGGTTTTTGTCCGTCGGACTAGCATACAGACGAGCGGATTTCTGGGTCCGGCGGAGTTACAACGTAAAGATTTGAAGCCTGTTCCAAATCTAAAGTCCGTCAGATTTGCGACCGGAAAAGTCCGCTGAAGGTCCGGTGAAGCCCACACACGATCGGATTGTCCACCGGATTTGGTCCTTCGGACCAGTCCGGTCGAAAAGTCCGACCGTGTGTACGCGGCATTAGATTTGCAATATTTGGACATTCATAGGGTTGGAATGTTTTAGTCATAGTCTCAGCTCTGGGGTGAATCCTGCCTTTGGGGTGTCAGAGGGGTGCTACAATAGATACAGTTACCCGTTATTCAGTGCGGCCTAATTGGAAGACACATACTGCAGTATGGGAGATCAGACACAGACACCATGTCTATGCTGGAACTGTCTCAATTTATTACATTATTGACATGAGTATTTATAACAGAAAAGGGGCCAGTCTTTGGTGACTGGTGACAATGGCCAGGTGTTGGTGACGATAAATGATAATTTTAGGAGATTTTTGGACTTTCCACTGGACTTTCCTGCCATCTGGATATATTTTTAATACATTTATGATTTAACGTCTCAATACTTGGCACTGATCCTTTGGGGTGTCATTTAGATGTCTCGGTAGTATGTGTGCATATCAACATAAAGAGAAGTAACAGCAAGGGTGCGTTTCAGAACCGTATGTAATAATCAGTATATAAAATTACTAGTAATTATTTTAAAGGCATACATTTACATTTGAAGGTACATTATATTGTCAAAATTATTGTGACGCCTGCCTTTACAAGCACATGAAGTTTAATGGCATCTCAATCTTAGTCCGTAGGGTTCAACACTGAGTTACTCTCCGTTTGCAACTATAACAGCTTCAACTGTTCACAAGGTTTAGGAGTGTATCTATGGGAATGTTTGACCATTCTTCCATTTGTGAGGTCAGGCACTGATGCTGAACAAGAAGGCATGGCTTGCAGTCTCCGCTCTAATTCATCCCAAAGGTTATTTATCGGGTTGAGGTCAGGACTCTGTGCAGGCCAGTCAAGTTCCTCCACCCAAAACTCGCTCATCCATGTCTTTATGGACCTTGTTTGTGCACTGGCGCGCAGTCATATTAGAACTGGAAGGGGCCATCCCCAAACTGTTCCCACAAAGTTGGGAGCATGAAATTATCCAAAATGTCTTGGTATGCTAACGCCTTAATAGTTCCCTTCACTGGAACTAAGGGGCAAAGCCCAACCCCTGAAAAACAACCTCCACACCATAATTCCCCCCTCCACCAAATGATTTGGACCAGAGCACAAAGCAAGGTCCATAAAAACATGGATCATCGAGTTTGGGGGTAGAGGAACTTGACTGGCCTTCACAGAGTCCTGACCTCAACCTGAAAGAACACCTTTGGGATGAATTTGAGTGGAGGCTGCGAGCCAGGCCTTCTCGTCAAACATCAGTGCCTGACCCCACAAATGTGCTTCTGGAAAAATGGTCAAACATACCCAAAGGCGCCCTCCTAAACCTTGTGGACGGCCTTCCCAGAGGAGTTGAGGCTGTTATAGCTGCAAAAGGTGGGCCAACTCAATTTAGAACCCTGCGGACTAAGACTGGGATGCCATTACAATTCATGTGCGTGTAAAGGCAGGCGTCCCAATACTTTTGACAGTATAGTGTATATAAAGGTGTATCCTGACAATTGTAAGGTACACATTCACACCACAAACAAAATCTGGGACCTGAGTAGTTCACTGAGCATATGATGAAAAAAACAAAAGGCATGCACAGATCTTCGCCAAGCATTACGATGATTGTTATTTGTTAGGTATGGAGTTAGAGACAGAAATGACACTATATGACCAAGTTTGTGTACACCTGAACAATACACCTATTGTGTATGGTTGAGGTCAGGAGTGTTAGTCACCACTCTCTGCTCTGCTCCTCCAGCTCTCACTGGAGCACTGGGCTAGGAGGGGGGCGGGAGTGGCTCTCAGTGGTGCACTGAGAGGCTGAGCTAGCTGCCAGTCAAGCATCTGGATGGATCCTATCAATATGGTCAGGATCCTCCCAGAGCCTGGAGCGGCTATTTTATGTCAGCCAACTGCAGACTTTAGCCCACTGTCAGCTGATTCTTGGTTACAGGAGAGCAAAAAGTAAGTGCACTCCTGTGACCCACCTGAGAAAACAAGCTTTGGCCATACTTCTCTTTTAAGAGCTGGCTTTGCGCCTATGAGCACATTCATGCTGGAGCAGAGAAAGGTCTTCTCCATATTGTTGGGGGTTCAAGGCTGGAAGCACATAATTCCTATTGGAATAAAAATGATATCCCGGCACCAACCTAATACATAAAATAGGTACTGCTGCAAACACTAAATCCCCTGATGAAGTCACGTGACTGTGAAGAACACGCGTCGGAACACTAGGCACCGGAAGTGACGTGGGCGAGCTCGCTGCTTGTGTTTGTTTTGCCTGTTTGAAATATTTTAATGTGAGTACTGTACCTTAATTTTTGCTGTTACTAAATATTTTTTTTGAAAAAACTACTACACTATCGAGCATCCCTTTTTACATCCCTCCTCACATCCCCCCATACCCCACTACAAGGCTTACATGATCCAGATACACCTGGGACAAAAAAGGGGGCTTTGATGCCAGATAAAGATATACACCAGCAGAGCCGGAGGCGCCAGACTGGGAGGCCGCCAGGGGACATATTGAAAGATATACCCACATGCTGTTACCTTACAGCAGTAAGGTAAGGGGACATCCATACACTACGGTGCACAAAAGACAGGAAGTCACCCGTTACCAGCATTCCATCCCAGAGAGTGGTCACCAGCACTTTATTCTTGTTTGCTGACACTGTCAATATACAGTCACCATCCATCCTGCACCTTATATTTTAAAGACTTTTCACATACACATTTAATTTATTCTCCTATGAAAAGAATTTTTTTGCATATATTTGCATATATTTATAAGGATTTATTTGAATCACTGTTTCCATCTAAGGAGGATTATGATTAGCACGTGATACGTTCATTATATATATTGCTTCTGCTTTTTTCATTCAAGGATACTTATTGTATATTTATCACAGGAATTGCCTCTTTCAAGTCTAACTCTGAGCACTCTATCACTTTATTTTGCATATTTGCATATTTGTATTCATTTTACAACGCAGCACTATTTTAATTTTACATAATTCCTATTCCAAAATTCGAACATTTTTGGATTTGTGATCACTTTAATTCTAGGTGACATTGGTGATCAGGACAAATATAGAGAGCAGTGGTGGCTGGTGCTCAAATTTCTTGAGGGTGGGGCCCATGGCCCCCACCCAGCCAGCCACGACAGCCATCCAAACAGCCAGCCATCCGACCACCACCAAACCCCCCGTTCCACCTGACGCTCAATTGATCGCCACTAACCTTCCACCCCCCACCCCCCAACCGCCTCTTTTCTGGCTTGCCCGTCAGGCCCCGCTCTAACCCCGCTCTTGCCCTCATCCCTGCATCTCTCTCCCTGAGTCGCGGTGGTCTCCTCCCAGCCAATCAGGAGTCCTGGAATGCGGCCAATGGGGTCGTAGGACTCCCGGTCAATCGGGTCCTATTGACAGGGAAGAGAAACAGGAAGACATTAGCGAATATTAATTTGCTAATGTCACACAGCTGGGTAGACTCTGGGCGCAGTGCTCTGCGCCCCGAGCCCACCCTTTTTTTAAGCCAATTAGAGCCTCAGGCTCTAAACATGTGCTTCCAAAGAAAAAAAACCCCATTGAAATCCATGCGTCCGGTGCCCCGCGTGTAGATTAGGGGGCCAAACACATGGATAAGGGGGGCGGGCTGTGGGCCCTGCACGAGCGGCCGCCACTGATAGAGAGTGAACCTTCATAACAGAGACATACATAGCAGTAAAAACCTAAGCGTCTTTCTATCCCCTCACCCTTCTATAGAATTTTTTTTTAATGTTTTGACTTTAGTTATTCTAAAGAGATTATACAGAAACTGTTTGCTTTCAGGCCATTTAACTGATTAAAACTCAGTACCTCCTAAGTAAGGACAGAAGAGAAAGTGAGTTATTCCTTTTATATAGTTGTCTGTGCAAATTTTAGCATGAGCTATTGAGCTCTGTGAAAAAAAATGTTTTTCTTTTCTATAGAGCAGCTATGTATAAACAGGCAAACATATGAAAAGGGGCTTAGAGCTGACAATAGGTAAACATTAAAAAAAACTATGCAGTATTTCATATTTCTGACTGAAAACAATACAAAATATGTATCTATCTATGTATATATCTAATATATAAATATGTAAATAAACACCATACTTTTCTTTTAGGTTGATTTGTACAGTGTTAGATCTATCACAGAGTTGCCCCACAGTATAATGGTTTTAAAGTGGTTCTAAAGACTGACAGATTTTTACCTTCATGCATTCTACGTAAAAAAAAACCTTCAGTGTGCAGCTCCCCCCGGCCTCCCCTAATTCTTTCCTGAGCCCGATCTCGATCCAGCGATGTGCTCGGGAGCAGTGGCTCTCCTGGGTCTCTCCCTTCTCATTGGCTGAGACACAACAGTAGGAGACATTGGCTCACACTGCTGTCAATAACAGTCAGTGAGTAGGGAGCAGAGGGCGGAACCGAGCCATACTGATGCGACTCGGGAGTGAGAAGGCACGAGTGACCCCAGAGCAAGCAGCTTGCTGTGGGGGCACTTGGCACAAGGGGGAGGGGCCATAAGTGTGGCGGGGACCTGAGAAGAGGAGGATTGGGGCTGCTCTGTAAATTTGATGTGTTTATTATTTTAAAGAAAAAAATAAATAAAGCCTTTAGAACCATTTTAAAGACGAACAAAGGCATGAATCTAAAAATAATAAAGTTTCTCTATTCTTAGCATATACAAAATGCCCGAATTCATACACAGGCCGCATCACAAGAGTCTACAGCTCAGATGTCAGTGCTCAACAAGCTGTTGGAATCTGTCAGAATCATCTTTCCGAATCACTGAAATGTCATCTACAAAGTGATAGATTTACTCATTGTAGAGGTAAAAATAGGACTTTTCAAAACGGTAAGAAGTTTTGTGAGGACTGCACACATAATTATGAGCTGTGACATATTAAACACACTTTTCTTATCTAAATATGATAATTGGGTCACCTTGAACAATGTGGTTTATGACTATTTATGTCTGGATATAATGTGATAATAAATTTAGTTTTCAAGCTTTATTACTGAAGAGGATCATTCGCCTTTGAGATATCTTATTCATCAATCATTTTGACGCAAGGTATGAATTGTTCTAATATATTTTATTTGCCTAAAAACCCAATTTCAGAGCTCCCTCTTCTTCAAAGAGAAGTTGGTTTTACCTTTCAGTAGAGTTCTTAGAGTTCTTCTGCCCATTGTTGTGTTATTTTAGGATTCCCCAACAGTATGTGGGTCTTTCTTTTAACCTCCCATAAATAAAATTATCTGCCCCACGTGCTAGAAAAGGTTGGAACATCACTTATATTGGCAACAAAGCTTGTAAGGTCCTTTATGGGTTGATGTAGTATAGTCTCTCTAGTCTCTAGTAGGTTGAAGGAACCTGTTGACAAGCATAGAAGACTCCAGCTTGTAAAGAAAGAGATGTTCTTGCATGATGACAGGTGTAGATGACTCCATTATGGTTCTTAGGCATTTCACTGTTATCAGGGTTGTTGGTGTGATACTTGAACCTTCAGCTGTAATAGCTTGGATCCTGAAGGATGAATCTATAGCTATGTTGCAGCTTAGGTCAAAGCTCTGTTGCTGGAGTGTAGAGTCAAAGTCTTTGGAGCTCTTGCTGGGATTCCTTTAGTGAAAAACTGTTACCGTTTTGCCGTTGCCAGTTGTAGCCTTATTGATGACAGAACTAGCTTGAAGTTGGAGCTGGTCCTCAGTGAGCAACTCCATAGCATCCTAAACTGTTGTGTGTCTGAAACCAAGATTGAACTTTTAGGCTATAATTCCAAAAGATATGTTTGGTGCAAAAACAACACTGCACATCACCAAAAGAACACCATACCCACCATGAAGCATGGTGGTGGCAACATCATGCTTCGGGGGTGTTTTTCTTCAGCTGGAACAGGGGTAGTCAAGGTAGAAGGGTGTTATGAACAGTTCCAAATACCAGTCAATATTGGCACAAAACCTTCAAGCTTCTTCTAGAAAGCTGAAAATGAAGAGGAACTTCATCTTTTGGCATGACAATGACCCAATGCATACATCCAAATCAACAAAGAAATTACTTCACCAGAAGTAGATTCAAGTTTTGGAATGGCCCAGCCAGAGCCCAGTCCTGAATCTGATTGAAAATCTGTGGGGTGATCTGAAGAGGGCTGTGCACAGGCGATGTCCTCGCAATCTGACAGATTTGGAATGTTTTTGCAAAGAAGAGTGGGCAAATATTGCCAAGTCAAGATGTGCCATGCTGATAGACTCATACCCAAAAAGAGTGAATGCTGTAATAAAATCAAAAGGTGCTTCAACAAAGTATTAGTTTAAGGGTGTGCACATTTACAGGTATGCAACCATATTATTTTATTTTTTTATTTTCACTTCCCTCTACCTAAAAGATTTTAGTTTGTTGTTCAACTGAGTTGTACAGTTTATAGGTCACATTAAAGGTGGAGAAAGTTGTGAAATTATTTATCTTTGTCTCATTTTTTTACATCACAGAAACCTGATATTTCTGTGTACACTTTTTTTATCCACTGTGTATATATATATATATATATATATATATATATATATATATATATATATATATATATACACTGAGCAAAATTATAAACGCAACACTTTTGTGTTTGTCCCTATTTATCATGAGCTGAATGCAAAGATCTATGACTTTTTCTATGTACACAAAAGGCCTATTTCTCTCAAATATTTTTCACAAATCTGTCTAAGGCCCCTTTCACACTTACACGACTTCAAAATCGTGCGATTTTACCATGATTTAGCGGCCGCTTTCTTGCCCCGATTTTACCGCGATTTTAGGAGCAGTACTACTTTGCACAACTTTGCCACAACTTTGGCATTAACAAATGAAAACATATATGGTGTGAGGCTTGTGCTTACAAAGTCGTACTGAAATCATGTCTATATTATTCAGGTACGATTTGCATGCTACTTGAGGGTTTAACATTGAGGTCTATGGAGCACAACTCGCATGGAAGCTGGACCAAAGTAGTGCAGGGACTACTTTGAAGTTGGCACGACTTAAAGTCATGCCAATATGAATGGTAGTTATTGAAAATCATGGAGAATGACTTGTCCTACGATTTTGCAGTACAAAATCGTGGGACAAGTCGTATAAGTGTGAAAGGGGCCTAAATCTGTGTTAGTAGCACTTCTACTCATCGGACATGTCACCCATGTTTGGGATGCTCTGGATCAGTGTATACGACAGTGTGTTCCAGTTCCTGCCAATATCCAGCAACTTCCCACAGCCATTGAAGAGGAATGGACCAGCATTGCATAGGCCAAATCAACAACCTGATCAACTCTATGTGAAGGAGATGTGCTGCACTGTGTGAGGCAAATGGTGGTCACACCAGATACTGACTGGTTTTCGGACCCCCCCCCCCCCCCAAATACAGTAAAACTGCACATTTTAGAGTGGCCTTTTATTGTGGCCAGTGTAAGGCACACCTGTGCAATAATCATGCTGTCTAATCGACATCTTGATATGTCACACCTGTGAGGTGGATGGATTATCTCGGCAAAGGAGAAGTGCTCACTAACACAGATTTAGACAGATTTGTGAACAATATCTGAGAGAAATAGAACTTTTGTGTACATAGAAAAAGTCGTAGATCTTTGCTAAAATTGGGGCAAACACAAAAGTGTTGTGTTTATAATTTTGCTCAGTGTATATGTATATATATATATATATATATATATATATATATATATATATATATATATATATATATATATATATAATTTATTAGAGGCCCTAGAAAATTAAAATTGTGGCTTTTGCTAATTGTTTTAGCAAAATGGTGCGCAGACGATTTTCAAATGCTATTTAAAAAAAAAAAAACATTTTAATGAATTTTTTAGTGCCCACAAACACAATATAATAACCAATTTTTGATAAAATAGATAGTGTTACGTCGAGTAAATAGGTGCCTAACATGTCGTGCTTTAAAATTGCACTCGCTCATAAAACGACAACAAACGACGTCACCACGGGCAACACTTTAAAAGCCTTTACAGGTTACCAGTTTAGAGTTATAGAGTGTGGTGTGATTGCTGTTTACGTATGTGTGCGGGACCAAGGTGTGCGCTGCCTTTATGCGCACGCACGGGGGGACGGGGGCGCTTCATTTTTTTAAAATGGTTGTCAGAAACTGGTGTTGTCTTGTATAACTTCAGCCTCAGGCTTGATCACTCCATGGAGGTGAAGGGGTTCGTTCCGGAGGGCTGTAAACAGTTTTCCATAAACTTGGGTACAGATGATAAGAATTATGTGCTACACTTTCACAATCGGTTTGGCGTCCTTGAAGTTAAGAACACAATAATCTTTAACTCGAGAGTGGACAATGTCTGGCAGTGGAGCAGAGAGAAAGCTACTTTCCCTTCCACGAGGGGTCAGATACGATGATTTTGTGATTGCAGGATACATGATCTTTCCCAAAGAGCCATAGTGAAAGTTACAGTGGATGCCTGTTATGAGTCGTTCCTTCATCTTGCCTTGATTTCCACATAGCATCGACATATAATTTGAGGGTCAATGCAATCTGGTAAGTAGGATTGCCCCTCCCCTCACAGTGGTGACAAGTGCATCTTTTTCACGACAGATGGTGCGAGGATCTTCTCATCATATTTACCATCTTTAGTTGGTGGACTACATGTGATGTGCTTTCTAGTAGACATGTGCACTGCCGAAAAATTTGCTCGTTTTTGTTTTTGTTTTATTCTTTTTTTTTGTTTATTTTCAGAAATTTGGAAATACGTAAATTCTAAACTAAAGTTCTAAAAATTCGTAAATTCGTAAATTCAAATTCGAAAATTCATAATTTGTAAATTCGTAAATTCGGAACTCGTAAATTTGAAAATTTGTAAATTCGAAAATTTGTAAATTCGAAAATTCGTAAATTCAGAATTTGTAAATTCGAAAATTCATAAATTCGGAACTGGTAAATTCGAAAATTTGAAAATTCGAAAATCCGAAAATTCAGAAATTCGAAAATAAGAAAGGAAAATCCAAAAATTAGAAAGAACGAAAATCCAAAAATTTTTAGTAATAACTAACTAACTAACTAATAATAACTAACTATTAAATTATAGGTATTGGAATTTCCTTTCAAATTTGGCTGTTAGTGAACTTAATGAACACGAATTTATCTGAAGTTACGAATTATCCAAAATAAAGAATCCCGCATCTAAACAAATGGAACAAAACTAAATAATAATAAATAATAATAATAATACTTTTTTATTATTATTATTGTTATTTATTATTATTCATTTATTACATTCCATTCGTTTAGATGCGGCATTCGTTATTATGGATAATTTGTAACTTTGGATAAATTCATATTCGTTACGTTCACTAACAGCCAAATTTGAAAGGAATTTCCAATACCTATAATTTAATAGTTAAGTAATAGTAAAGGTTATTATTAGTTAGTCATTATTTCAGATTTTCGAGTTGTTGGGTTTTTGAATTTTCTGATTTTTGTTCTTATTTTCGGATTTTCGTTCTTTTAAATTTTCAGATTTTCATTCTTATTTTTGGATTTCCGAATTTCCAACATTTCAAATTTTGGGATTTTCGAAAATTCCAATTTTCGAATTTCGAAATTCCAAATTTCCCAAATTTTGGATTTTTGAATTTCGAATTTCCGACTTCCAAATATCCAATTTCTAAATTTTCGAATTTAGAATTTCCGAAATTTAGAATTTTCTGAATTTTCGAATTTTTGAATTTCCGAATATTCGGAAAAAATTGGATATTTACGAATTTGTGTAAATTTGTTAAAAAAACAAAGTTTGAACTAAATAAATTGCACATGTCTTTTCTAGGACTTTCGTTAAAATCTGGTTGGCGTTGTACCCTCTGTATAGAGTTGGGTCTGTGCTTCCAGCTAATAATTCCTCCGTGCAAATAATATCATTGACTATACCATGGGCCCTCCAGCTGTCGCGGGACTCCAAGTCCCATGAGGCATTGCACGGCTGTCAGTTAAACAAGCATGACTCCCAAAGACAGAGGCATGATGGGACTTGTAGTTCTGCAACAGCTGGAGGACCGCAGGTTGAGCACCCATGGACTACACTGACCCAATTGAACAGAAGAGGTGTTGTAGTAGTTTTACAAAAACAGATTCAGTACTAGTTGGTACTGTGGTAATGTGGTTGGCTGGCACTGGACAGTGAAAGGTCAATGATAATAAGAAAAGTTCTTTAGTCATTATCAATCAACAGTATATTGTTGTCAGATCAGTCAATGGCGAATGGGGTTTACTTACCAAAACAGTACATTTTTAACTTAGATCAGAGAAGTTAAATTCATTTTAATCACCCAACCACATGTGAAGAGTATCCATATTTTCTAAAATTCTTCTGCAGATGTTGGAGTAATGAAATAAATAGGGGGTGGTTTTGGCTTCCCCCTACTTCATTTAGAACTACTGTATGTATTATCTTGTCTTGTAAAATAAACACAATGCTCAAAAAAGACAAGGTCTTGTTTATTTAAAAAGAAATTAGAAATACTAACATAGAAAAGTACAAACATTAAAGAGCATATAGAATAAAAGAACAGAGATGATGCTTTACGCAAGCCTTTCCACTGGGTCCTGTATGTTGGCTGGACTCCAGGACAAAGAGAGAGAAGAAAGAGACAGACTATCGCTGGCCATTGCCTTTTAAAGCACTCGCAGACACAACCCACTCAAACACCCTCTGCCCTCCCATGTCCAATGAGAAGCTACAAGGGGCCGTTCTTCCTAATCACCAGGAAGTATGTTATTCCCCTGAACATCCTCCAGGAGGTATGCTGCTCTCTCCACCAGGTGGCAGCATTGGTCTGTGAACCACTGCCTTCACCCAGAGCAACTTTCAGTACACATCTGTTCCTTTGATGTTGTTGTAAGTCAGGATATCATTCATTTTAATTTGCACCTCACCAGGAGGTCTATGTGAGAACCAGTGTTAATTTTGGCAGCAAATTTTCGATTTAGTTTACGTCTTAGTCTTAGGACTAAAATGGCATTTTAGTTTTAGTCCCATTTTCCCAGTCTTCTGCAATCGTTTTAGTTTTAGTCGTTTTTAGTCTACTAAATCTCCAGGGCATTTTAGTCGACTAAAACCTCCAGTACATTTTAGTAGACTAAAATCATTTTAGTCATCTAAACACTAATGAGTGTTGTTAAACTGTAAATGCATCATTTCAGCTTTTCTCTACAATTTCCAAACTCATTATATACTGCTGGAGTGAAAAATCTAATATATTATTATTTATGTTATTTAGGTATGAACATGCACTACAGACCAGTGTTAATTTTGACGTCAAATTTCAATTTAGTTGTAGTCTTAGTCTTTTGACTAAAATGCCATTTTAGTTTTAGTAGTATTTTAGTCATCTCAGTTGTTTTAATTTTAGTTGACTAAATTGGTATTAAGTTAGTCGACTAAAATGTTGTAGTCTATTTTAGTCGACAGAATTAACACTGGTGAGAACATCCTCCAGGAGATTAATTTATGATGCCTTGTTACAAACACCCTGCTGGGTAATCTTGCTCTGCTGGCATTCCAGGCTACCCCCAGCCATATCCAGATGTCATTCGTATAACCTTAACTCAACAGTCCAGGAATATCTGAGATTAAAAACATATTGACTTCCAACAAGTGTTTAAAGCGGAGTTCCGTCCACAATTTTTTTTTTCGGCATCCCCTCTGCTTGTATACATAATATACATTAAAGCAAGTCTATATTTCAATCCTGTTCTGAGTTCATGTTTTTTAGAATTTACTTACCTTATTTTTCGTCTTCCTGAGCGATTCCATCTGGATTGTGGGTATGTAAAGCCCACTAGAACTCTCTTTTGGGATAAGGTGCATGCTGGCTACCCAGCATGCACCTCCCGATCTTGCGCATGCGTATGCACATTGTACGCCATATCGCAGACAGTATGTCTGGTTGCCATCACAACGGATGGTGATGGAGGAAAGTCCCGCCCCTTTGTTATGTCAATGAAGATAAGCAATCAATCTCCAGCAAAACAAGGAAGCCTTGAGTCATCTTGGTGTAAATCTGCAGAAAGGTTGCCTCTATAGCTGCTCTACACACCTCCGTCTACACAGCTGGCTGCTCTGTATATAAACAAAATCGTACTGGCAACAAAGGGCTTTGTTCCCTTTTTAAAAATGGTGCTTAGTTCCGCCTTTGATCGCGTCACTTCCTGTTTGGAAATAACGCAATGCAATCTTTTGGCGCTGCCCACTGACTTCTGGGAAACAATGACTCACATCTCCCAGAAACACAGGCGCCACGGGATATGACGTACATTGCCGCAGCCCGGAAATGGCAGATTAGAAGGAACCCCATAGCAACAAGACAGATAGAGTCAGTTAAAAAAAAAAAAAATTGCCCAAATGTTGTGCAAGCCGAAAGCTAATGATTGATATAAAGATGAAATTATGGGTGGAACTCTGCTTTAAAGTTAACACAAGTTAAATAAGCTAAGTGAGAAATGCACTGTACACTGTAAAGCGACCTCAATTAGAGATAAATGATTGTTTAATTTCTGCTCTTTGCAGAGCTTGTAGAATTAATCCAGCTATCCATATTAGGTTCTGTATCTGGCAACTTTCATAACCTAGTAGGTCTAAACAAGCATTGCCCCAGAATGTGAAATGAGTTCCTCTTAAATTGCGCAGTCTATCATCCTGTATTAGAATAACGGGTGGGCACTGATGTTGACCGCTGCTCCATTGCAAAGAAAAAGGTATGGCTGTTGTTTAACCACTTCACATCCCGCCCATTATCATATGACGTCCGCATGAGGGATCTCCCATCCTGGACGGGCGTCATATGACGTCCTGGGCTACTCGGCCGTCTGGGGGGGGCCCGTTGCGTCACTCGGGAGCCTGGTGGCTGCGATGTCCGCCGGGCAACTGAGATTGCCCGTTAACAGAGCAGGACTGTGGATTTGTGTGTGTAAACACACAGATCCACATTCTGTCAGGTGAGAGGAGACTGATTACGTGTTCCCAGTACAGAGGAACACTGATCGGTCTCCTCCCCTTGTGAGTGCCCTCCCCCAACAGTTAGAATCACTCCCTAGGTAACACACTTAACCCCTTGATCGGCCCCTAGTGTTAACCCCTTCCCTGCCAGTGACATTTATACAGCAATCAGTGCATTTTTATAGAACTGATCGCTGTATAAATGTGAATGGTCCCAAAATGGTGTCAAAAGTGTCCAATATGTCCGCAATGACACAGTCACGATAAAAATCGCAAATCGTGGCCATTACTAGTAAAAAAAAAAAATAATAATAAAAATGCCATAAAACTATCCCCTATCCTTGGCTGACCTCACAAATGCTCTTCTGGAAGGATGGTCAAACATTCCCATAGACATTCCTAAACCTTGTGGACAGCCTTCCCAGAAGAGTTGAAGCTGTTATAGCTGCAAAGGGTGGGCCAACTCAATATTGATACGGACTAAGACTGGGATGTCATTAAAGTTCATGTGTGTGTAAAGGCAGGCGTCACAATACTTTTGGTAATATAGTGTATATATTGTAAATATGCATACATACAGTATGATTACTATAGAATTATAGACAGCTATACATTTATCTGCAACTTACATACACAGTATATATAAATCGTACTCTATAATTTACTGTAAGGCAAGTAGAACATTTTCATCTACTAAAAATCAGAATTGGAACATTTCAAGTGAAAATCTGCAAAGTCAATTGTAAAAGCAAAGAACATCTCTGTCAGACCTATCTCTTCTTGGTGGAACTGATGATTTATTAATCAGCAATCTAAACAGAGAACTAATGAAATTTCTCTCACAAGGCTGCCTACGATTTCCTGCTTGAGAGAAACCAGAAACTCGCTGGAAAAAGACACTCCATTGTCTAAGAAAACCCTTACAAAGGAGAAATGACATTCCTTTCTATACTTATATTTGATTAGGATTATACAAGTTGTATCTTATTCTTGTTTTCATAAAATTTACTCAAAATTCACCCTTGTTTTTAACATTAGATTTGCTGATCCTTCAAGCTAAATTGGTACATTTGGAAAGATGAAAGAAGGAGATACGGCCATTATTGGACCATCATGGCTAGATCATGGAGGCAAGACTGCCAAGTTGCCATCATCCAAAGTGGAGGCTGCAGACAAACTTCTTCAAATCTGCTACACCAGAGAGTCGTGCAGTCTGCTTTGGTAGTCTACTCCACTCGATTTGAATTTTGCCGATTAGATTGTTAAATTAAAAATAATGTATGGCCCTCTTTACATTAATGAAACCAACCATGCACAACATGCACCTCTCAATGTGCAAGCCTCCTTATAAGTTGATATCAACCTGCTACTCCAACTCCAGGGACTAAGAACCTCTCATCTCATCAGATTGGCCTCTACTTGTTTTTTTGTCCACTGTCTTGAAGCACCACCCTGATGTCAAAGGGCATATTTGGCATCAGGAAGGTGCTCCAAGACAGTGGAAAAAAATAGTGGTACACTAGGGTCACATACCTGGTAGAGGCCAAGCTGATGAGAGGGCCTTATACCTTCTGTTCAAGACATCCTGGAGTCGGCGTAGCAAGATGAGAAGTGGCGCAGGTAGGTTCTGACATTATGGGCAGTCAGATGAGAATCTGGATACTGTTGGAATGCTGTGGATGCAGGGCTGAAACTTGTGCAGAATACTGTCACGCAGATGGAGCACAGGAACTTGCAGATGCAGGAATCAAAGCCATAGCAGTTGGGTAGAAGAAGAGGTACCAATTCAGAAGGCAGAAGCAGAGACAGAAGCCAGTCCGGGAACAATATCAGACAGGCAGAAGAATTACAAAAATAGCATGCAGAGGATGGAGTCAGAACACAAACCAAGGTCAGCAGCAGGAGATTATAATCAAGCAGAGTCAGGAGACAAGCCAGGTCAAAGCACAGAATAATCAGGATATAGGTCTGTGGACACAACTCACTAAAGCTGACAACCAGTTAGCAATTACCTTTAGTTCTGTTATGCTTTATAAAGGCCATTGGGCACCAAAATCCAGAGCCGATCAAAATCCAGAGCCGATCATGCACGCTAATTCATGATAATGTGCATGTGCACAGCCTTGACTTTGTGTAATGGTCCACGAACTGCTCTGTGCGCTTACGCAGATCTTTGGGCATTGCCATGCACTTGATCTTTCTAACAATTAGCTTTTAATGCCAAGAGATCAAAGCTGGTAGTTATTAGAGCAGGACACCCACCACACAGAAAAATGCCCTTCTTTAACGACTTCAGGCCCGAAAGAATTTACCCCCTTCATAACCAGAGCACTTTTTGCGATTCGGCACTTTAACTGACAATTGCGCGGTCATGCGACCTGGCTCCCAAACAAAATTGACATCCTTTTTTTTCCCACAAATAGAGCTTTTTTTTGGTGGTATTTGATCACCTCTGCGGTTTCTATTTTTTGCGCTATAAACAGAAAAAATAGCGACAATTTTGAAAAAAAATGCATTATTTTTTACTTTTTGCTATAATAAATAATCCCAAAAAATATATAAAAAAACATTTTTTTTCCTCAGTTTAGGCTGATACTTATTTTTCTACATATTTTTGGTAAAAAAAATCGCAATAAGCGTTTATTGATTGGTTTGCGCAAAAGTTATAGCGTCTACAAAATAGGGGATAGATTTATGGCTGTTTTATTGATAATTTTTTTTTACTAGTAATGGCGGGGATCAGCATTTTTTATTGTGACTGCAACATTATAGCAGACACATCGGACAATTTTGACACATTTTTGGGACCATTGACATTAATACAGCGATCAATGCTATAAAATTGCATTGATTACTATAAAAATGTCACTGGCAGTGCAGGGGTTAACCACTAGGTGGCGCTGTAGGGGTTAAGTGTGGCCTAGGGAGTGATTCTAACTGTGGGGTGGAGGGGCTGTGTGTGACACGTCACTGATTACCGCTCCCGATCACAAGAAGCATGATCAGTGTCAGTGTCATTAGGCAGAACGGGGAGATGCTAATGTAAACAAGCATCCCCGTTCTTTCTCACTGTGAGATGATCGTGGGTATGCCTGCAGACATCGAGTCCGCAGGACCCGCGATCATGGTCATGGAGCTCCTGGTGGGCATGCCCGCGAGCAGCCTCTTAAAGGGCAACGTACAGGTACATTAATCTGCCTGTATGTGCCCTTCTGCCGCAGTCGGGAAGTGGTTAAGGCTCCTCAAAGATTTCTGTAGTGAAATATCCCTACCAAAATCCCAAGTTCTACTTTACTGCATAGGAATTTTCCTGTGAAAAGCATGGCAAAGATGCTGCTCTCCCCTAAAAGTCCAACTGAAAATGATAGCTTATGGTTTTACGGGAAGCAGTGGAGACATTGAGGGGTTGATCTACTAAAACTGGCGAGCGCAAAAATCTGGTGCAGCTCTGCATAGAAACCAATCAGCTTCTTGTTTTTTTTTTTTGTCGAAGCTTAACTGAACAAGCTGAAGTTAAAAGCTGATTGGCTGCCATGCACAGCTGCACCAGATTCTGAGTGCTACCATTTTAGTAAATCAACCCCAAAGTATTGTTGCCACTGAACTCTCTGAGATACTGGCAACCAATGGGTGATTTATCCCACCAGTACCCACACAAAACTGACATCAGTTTTGGAAGAAGCTTACCTTATGCAGAGTTGAACTATTATAATAAATATACTTGAAGTAAATATTACTTGATCTTAGATCTCGTTTTCACATATCTGCACATTTGCTTCAGTCCGTTTTTTTCCCGTGGATATTTTGTTTGCTGTGAGTTGTTAGAACTTTCAGTGATTCACAAAGCTATGAATTATTTACTGCGATCAAATATCCTAAAGCAATAAATCTCCAAAACATCATTGCAAATAATCTCTTCAAAGGTTTCTGTATATCGTTAACCTAGAAAATCACATTTACCTTATGAAAGTGCACTGTATAATAACCATATATAAAACAACGATACCAAACCACTAAAACTTGTGAAATAAATGTATCCAAAAATGATTGCTTGTTTTAATTGCCTCTTTTCGTTCCTGGATCAATGCATTTGCAAACAAGATCTATATATATATATATATATATATATTTACAGACTCAATCAGAAGTACACATTGTATGCATAGACAAACCTTTTTTTCTCTGTTCTGGATAGAGTTTTCATGGGTTTGAAGCCCTTTCAAGTTTGTGTGCCCACTAGGTATTGGCCTTTTTTCTGGTGATGATTGCAAATGAAACAAAAATTGACGGAAAAGGCAAACATTTTTTTTAGTTGAAAAAGATTTGTTCTGCTTCCCCTTGCATCCCTAAAACATAAATATATTACTGGCTGCAAAGCTGTATAGGAAGGTGGAGTTAGCTTTCCCACCTGTAAATGGAACTGCGCCATTATTACACAAGAAAGGGAGTCTCATAAAGGAAATTAAGCCTTAGAGATTCCATATAGTGCCTTGAGAAGAGAAGTGGCTGGCGTGCTTCTGGAGAGTAGATGGTTAGGGACAGGAATCCGTTTGTGAGGGAGAATGCAAAGCTTAGGAAAAGGTTTCTGTGGAGTAGGGATAGATCAGGGCAGGCTCCTTGGTTATTGCTGATACTCCGATGTTCAGAATAGGGACAAGGAGCCAGTGAGAGGTAGTACTTCAGCCTAAATACCTCTTCTTATGGAACGCTACCCCTGGTAGCCAAACATCCTCTGGTAATGCAGTTGGTGAATACAAATTTGTACACTAAAATACAAAAAATAAATCCCTGTGCTACTAACATACCTTGGTATAGCCTACAAAGTGACACAAGTGGAAAAAAAACCCCAAAGCTACATAAGGAAAATATACATTATCTAGGAGCAGCTAAAAAAGCGCAGCCATCACACACTCAAGATGAGAATAAAAAGAAAAAATATAGTAAAGCGTTCCCCAATTATCAATTTCCAGCCATTATCACAACCAATGTCTAATGGTTATACATACAACACATCAAATATATATATAAATATATATATATATATATATATATATATATATATATATATATATATATATATATATATATATATTTATATTGTAACATGGGGGCCATTAGCTCTAGTGGTAGATGCGTTTTCAAGTGATTTACGTCAGTCAGCACTTCAGTTTTAGGGCATGGAAGCCCATTTTTTTTTAAAGGCAAATGAAAAGTCTTTAACATTTAGGGTTTCCCACACAGAAGTTCTTCTCCAGTAAATCCACATAAACAGAAAATGCTAGCCCACTCTTGGGAACCATGAATCAGAAGTCATAAGACAGTAAAAATCACACCTTTTAATGTACTTTTAAAAATGGTACAGATCAGTAAACGCAGTCAAAACATAGCCAGGGATCGGAAGCCAATGCAGGTAGTCAGACAAGCCAGTAACCAGGAAACCAGAGATCAGCGTAGTCCGAGGCAGAAGAACAGGGTCAGGAACCAGAAGGGACTTCAGCTGGGCAGTCTTTCACAGGAACACAGCAGAGAATCTCCAGATATGTTGACCAAGGCGAAGGCACAAAAGGAATGAACAAGGCAGTTTAAATAGCTAGAAGGGGCTAAATAGACCATGTGAGTTGATTCTTCCCTGGGTGACTAGCTGACTTGGGAGAATGGTAAGTCTGGAGCAAAGCAGTATGCAGATTCTCAGGGTCACAAGGTTTCTCAGGAGGAGAATGGATCTGAGCAGCAAGAATTCTATCACCCAAAGGTGAAGTGAGACTAGTGCGAATAGTGGCTAGAATATGATCAGGAGGTATCACAGGAGTGGGAACCGACTCCATCTTGGAGGAGGAGGAAAATGGTCATGACAGTGCATCAGCCCTTACATTGTTAGTACCGGGTAAGAATGGGACTATACAATTGAAACTTGACAGAAAAAGAGCCCATCGCGCCCTTCTGGGAGATAAGCATTTTGCCTCAGACAAGAATGTGAGATTCTTATGGTCAGTCAAAATGAAGACCGGCACAGTGATACCCTCAAAGAGATGTCTCCATTCCTTAAGAGTTAAAATGATAGCTAACAATTCTGTGTTCCTAATCCCGTAATTGCATTCTGCAGGAGACAATTTCTTAGAAAATTAGCCACAAGATGCATATTGCTCTCAGAGGTAGGTAGGAGTAGGCGCAGAAGGGCGCAAAAGGGCTCCTACTCCAGTCTCAGATGCATCAGCCTTGAGAGACTCAAAGGCTTTAACGAAATCCGGAGACCAATTCTGTGGATTACCGTCCTTTCTGGTCATATCAGTCAGGGGTTTGACCAGAGAAGAGAAATTACGAATACATTTCCGATAATAATTGGCAAAGCCAAGAAAACGTAGCGGACGTAAACCTATGGGTCAAGGCCTCTGTAGAACTGCAGATTCTTTGGGTCCATTAAAAAATGGGCAGTAGAAATTTAACCTGTTCATGATGAAACTCACACTTTTTCAGTTACAATACAGGTTATCTCTCAACCTCTGCAGCACACGGTAGATGTCTGAGTGGTGGCTCTCTATGGATTTTGAATATATGAATATCATCGAGATAAACCACCACACATTGCTGCAACATATCTCGGAGGACATCGTTGATGAATTCCTGAAAAACTGCAGGAGCGTTGCAGAGACCAAACGGCATTATGAGGTATTCTTAATGTCCGGTCCTGGTATTAAATGCAGTTTTCCATTCGTCACCCTCCTTAATCCTCACAAGATTGTATGCCCCTCTCAAATCGAGCTTAGTGAAAATTGTTGTTTTCTTGAGGCTGTCAAATAATTCTGTAATCAATGGAATCGGATAAGCATTTTTAATCGTGATGCGATGGAGACCCCTATATTCGATACAAGGTCTCAGTTCTCCACTCTTTTTCACAAAGAAGAAGTCAGCATGGGCAGGAGATAAGGATTTGTGGATGAACCCTTGAGAAAATGAATTGGCAACAGTTCTTGTGCTCTGTTTGATGGACTAGTGGGAATGTCAAATACCCTTTTAAAGGACACCACAAACTGAGGGTAACTCAGGACAATGGGTTTTTGCATCTCCCAAAGAGGGTTTGTCCAGGCCAAGGCTCTATCAGAAAGCAAAGAAATAATGAAGCCTACTTTGCTTCTATCCGTGGGTAACGCCTGGGGTAGCATCTCAAAGTATATGCCAACCTGGTTGAGAAACCCTATGCATTGAACTGGATTGCCCCCAAATCGATGGGGAAGCAGAGTGGAACCAGACATACCTCTTAAAGAGGTAATATTTGAGGAGGGTGCCTGCACAGAGACTGGAGCAGTAGCAGGGACGGCCTGCAACACTGGTTGTACCAGAACAGCCACAGGTGATCCAGGTGAGCAGTGCGAATCAGGAGCGTCTGTAACGCTATGGCAAACTGATCCATGCAGTGGTCCTGCTCATTTAATCTGGAAAAAATATTACCACTCGATGGATTGCCGGCATCTTCTGAACTCATGGCCTTTGCCTATTGTCAGGAACCATGAATTAGACTGAGACAGGAAATGCAGTAAAAATCACACCTTTTAATGTAATGGTAAAAATGGTACCGATCAGTAAATGTAGTCAAAACATAGCCAGGGATCGGAAGCCAATGCGGGTAGTCAGACAAGCCAGTAATCAGGAAACCAGAGATTAGCGTAGTCGGAGGCAGAAGAACAAGATCAGGAACCAGAAGGGACGTCAGCCGGGCAACGTCTTTCACAGGAACACAGCAGAGAATC
This sequence comes from Aquarana catesbeiana, assembly GCF_042186555.1. Taxonomy (NCBI): domain Eukaryota; kingdom Metazoa; phylum Chordata; class Amphibia; order Anura; family Ranidae; genus Aquarana; species Aquarana catesbeiana. The sequence goes on along the minus strand of NC_133327.1, from coordinate 667,034,741 downwards.
TCCAGATATGTTGACCAAGGCGAAGGCACGAAAGGAATGAACAAGGCAGTTTAAATAGCCAGAAAGGGCAGGCTAGGGATGGGACTGACGAGCAGGAAATGATCACCAGATGAGCCACTGTGGAAACCATGAGAACTGACAATTAACTGACAGCTGAGCAGCCTGAGCACAGAGAAGGGTGCTGCTGAGAGCCCAGCCCTGACACCCACCTGGCTCTTACACTCTCATTTAGCTTTAGTTGCAGTACTGCAGTCTGCTCTTTATGCTGGTCACCCAGACTATAGGTTCTTCAGTGCAGGTGGCTTCACTCTAGCACCCACAGCTTCGCTCTGGCCTTAGTCCTCAGGTCGTTACCTGTCTATGGCAGACACACACACATGCTCTGGCTGCTCCATGCAGCCTCTGGCTCCTTGAGAGGATAGAAGTCCTCCTGACTCCCATGCACAGACCTCCTGTCTGTTGGGTGGAGCAGTCTCCAACTGGAAGCCCTGAGGTATTCCTATACTTTCATTATAAGGGCTGTGCGCACCTGAGCACACACCCTGCTGGTCATCCACAAAACCTCAACGCGGGACTGGAGATTCCGTCCCAACCAAGACACTATAGAATCTCCCAACTACATGGCCCCATCCAGGTATACCAAAACCTGGAGAGAGCTGTAAAAGCTCCACATCCACTCCACATCTATGCTCTGTATTCCTGCACTGAGCCAATGTGCACATCCTATGCCCTTTAAATCAGGGGTTCTCAACCCTGTCCTCAAGTACCCCCAACAGGCCAAGTTTGCAGGTTTTCCTTTATCTTGCACAGGTGCTTTAAATCAGAGTCAATGGCTTGGTATTTTGGACAGCTATTTTATCTAAGAGAAATTCACAAAACATGGCCTGTTGGGGGTACTTGAGGACAGGGTTTAGAACCACTGCTTTAAATTGTTTTTTTGGATATGTAGTTATAGATATGTACTTGGTGCATTGTATATATATATATTCATTACACATTGGTTGTGATATTTGCTGGGAATTGATATTTGGGGAGCTCTTCATTATAATAGTACAAAAGAGATTACAGCGCACACATACAAGAATGATATTTATCCTGCAAGGCTAGTTAAAAACACCTGAACATATTCAAAAAAATACGGTGGGGTTTGGTCACACTATATGATCATATAGTGCTAAGCCCACTTACTGCGTCAAAGTACCCCGATTAGTGGGTCCTACCCTAGTAATAGAATGAAAGATTCTGCGTCTCAACCATGGGAGCCAAACTCCTCTATGTGGGAGAACTGAAGGGGATACATCCTATGCACTGGTGGCCACTAATATGAGGTAATGAGGAGGGGGAGGGGTGCTCCAGCCCAAAAAACCTGGTCAGGGTCTACTACAATATACAAAAAGATATTTGGGGGGCACACCCTAAAATGCGTTTAAATTCAAGATGGTGCTGCTATAAGACCTACAATCAGTACAAAATATATTACAGCGTACACATTCAAGAATGACATTTCCTGCAAGGCTAGTTAAAAACACCTGAACATATTTAAAAAAATACAGGGGTTAGGTCACACTGTATGGTCATATAGTGCTAAACCCACTTACTGTGTCAAAGTACCCCGATTAGTGGGTCCTACACTAGTAATAGAATGAAAGATCCTGCGTCTCAACTTCATTATAGTAGTACACTGCTGCAGATCAGATGATCTAGATGACATTTGTGCTTAGCTCATGTAAGCGAGTGCATCTAGGCTGACCTGATCCATTGACCCTTATATTTAAAAAAAAAAAAATTCAAAATGAAATAAATAAATCATTTAATATGTTTAATCCAGATTAATCCTTAGGCTGCAGGAATTATGTCAGATGATCTAGATCAGTGGTCTTCAAACTGGGCTGGATGTATCCCTTTGCTTGCCTTTATCCGGCCCTTGGGGCACTATTCATCCCACTGATAAGAACACTATTCCATCCATTGACACCAAAGATGGAACACTATTCCCCCACTGACACCAATGATTGGACAACCTTCCTTCCACTAACACCAACGATGGGGCATGATGCCTTCCACTGACACCAATGATAAACCACTATTCCTCCCACTGACAAAAAAGGTGGGGCACTATTCTTCCCAACAATGGGGCACTATTCCTCCCACTGACACCAAAGATAGGGCACTATTTCCTCCACTGACGCCAATGATGGGACACTATTCTTCCTCTCATGCCGTGTACACACGACCGGTCTTTTCGTCGGACCGAAGTCTGACAGTCTTTCTGACAGAGTTCCGACGGACTTTCGCTGAAATGGACCTGCCTACACACGATCACAACAAAGTCCGTTCGTTTAGAACGTGATGACATATGACGGGACTAGAAAAAGGAAGTTCAATAGCCAGTAGCCAATAGCTGCCCTTGCGTCGTTCTTTTTCCATCAGACTAGCATACAGACGAGCGGTTTTCCTGATAGGAACTGAGTCCGTCAGAAAGATTTGAAACTTGTTCTATTTCTAGGTCTGTTGGAATTTTCGGAAAAAAAAGTCCGATGAAGCCCACACACGATCAGAATGTCCGATGGAATGGTTCTGTCGGACCTTTTCTGCCGGAAAGTCCGGTCGTGTGTACGCGGCATTACAGACCACCAAGCCTGAGGCATTGTAAACTGGCCCTTTGTTTAGAAAGTTTGGAGACTCCTCATCTAGATGAAATCTGCATTTAGCTCACGTGAGCGAGAGCAACATCATCTTTGATTTAAGCAATCAAAAACCTGTGAGAATGTTGCAGTCATGCTAATTTGAGTTCAAGCAAACCCAACTTGAACTTATCTAAATGTTATGCTGACAATTTATACTATTTCTCTTGCATGCGTCATAAAATAGCATCAATGGGGAAATAAATCATAATTTTTTTAAAGCCCCTCACCAGGATAATGCTTTTAAAATAATAACTAACATCAACATATCAACCCTAACCCCAAGGTCATTTATAAATCTCAAAAAAATCACCAGAGTCCTCAAACTTGTAATACTGTATATTTCATGTGTAGACAAAATATATGCATGTATAAGAATACAAACTTACGAAAATACATACCCAGAGGATGGTCCGCAAGATCACCTATCTAGGCAGAATCCAGATACTAAAAAATAGAAAACAAAATAAAACTATTAATAATAATCATAATGATATTTTAAAAACACTAGGTAATACATACCAACCAGAAATATAAATCATTTAAAATAACGAAATGTGAAATATGTGAGGTATAAACTATATTGCCAAAAGTATTGGGACACCAGCCTTTACACGCACATGAACTTTAATGGCATCCCAGTCTTAGTTTGTAGGGTTCAATGTTAAGTTGGCCCACCCTTTGCAGCTATAACAGCTTCAACTCTTCTGGGAAGACTGTCCACAAGGTGTGTCTATGGGAATGTTTGACCATTCTTCCAGAAGCGCATTTGTGAGGTCAGGCACTGATGTTGGATGAGAAGGCCTGGCTCACAGTCTGTGCTCTAATTCCTCCCATGCTGTTCTATCAGGTTGAGGTCAGGACTCTGTGCAGGCCAGTCAAGTTCATCCACCCAAAACTCACTCATCCATGTCTTTATGGACCTTGCTTTGTGCACTGGTGCGTAGTAATGTTGGAAAAGGAAGGGGTAATCCCAAAACTGTTCCTATGAAGTTGGGAGAATGAAATAGTCCAAAATTTCTTGGTATGCTGACACCTTAAGAGTTCCCTTCACTGCACAAAGCAAGGTCCATAAAGACATGAATGAGCGAGTTTGGGGGGGGGGGGGCTTGACTGGCCTGCACAGAGTCCTGACCTCAACCCGATAAAATGCCTTTGGGATGAATTAAAGCGGAGACTGTGAGCCAGGCCTTCTTCTCCACATCAGTACCTGACATCACAAATGCACATCTAGAAGAATGGTCAAACATTCCCATAGACACACTCCTAAAACTTGTGGACAGCCTTCCCAGAAGAGTTGAAGCTGTTATAGCTACAGAGGGTGGGCCAACTCAATGCTGAACCCTTTAGACTAAGACTGGGATGTCATTAAAGTTCATGTGTGTAAAGAGAAATAAACAAATTTGATACCAGAGACTGGAGACTTACTACAAGCACCACCTCCCCATAATATATTAAGAAATAGAGAAGAACAAAGATGGGAGTTTTAAGGTGCAAAAAAATCAATCAATTTGATAAAAAATACCAATTTCATAGTTTTATTAAACAAACAATGTTAAAATAGGTTAAATTTAAAACCAACGCATGGAAATCATGCGGTCGCAGTACAAAAGTTTGTTGCCATTACATGTTGCACCATAATCATGGCTTCTTCTGGAGATTTTATAAGACCTTATATACAATATCACTAAAAATATAATTTTTAACTATATTGTATATAAGGTCTTACAAAAGCCCCAGAAGAAGCCATGATTATGGTGAAACATGTAGAGGCAACAAACTTTTGTACTGCGACCGCATGATTTACATTGGGTTGGTTTTAAATTTAATCTATTTTAACATTGTTTGTTTAATAAAACTATGAAATTGGTATTTTTTATCAAATTGATTGATTTTTTTGCACCTTAAAACTCCCGTCTTTGTTCTTCCCTATTTCTTCATGCGTGTATAAAGTCAGGCATCCCAATACTTTTGACACTATAGTGTATTTATATTATATATATATATATATATATATATATATATATATATATATATATATATATACACACACACACACAGTGGGGGCGGAAAGTATTCAGACCCCCTTAAATTTTTCACTCTTTGTTATATTGCAGCCATTTGCTAAAATCACTTAAGTTCATTTTTTTCCTCATTAATGTACACAGAGCACCCCATATTGACAGAAAAACACAGAATTGTTGACATTTTTGCAGATTTAAAAAAAAATAAAAACTGAAATATCACATGGTCCTAAGTATTCAGACCCTTTGCTGTGACACTCATATATTTAACTCAGGTGCTGTCCATTTCTTCTGATCATCCTTGAGATGGTTCTACACCTTCATTTGAGTCCAGCTATGTTTGATTATACTGATTTGGCTTGATTAGGAAAGCCACACACCTGTCTATATAAGACCTTACAACTCACAGTGCATGTCAGAGCAAATGAGAATCATGAAGTCAAAGGAACTGCATGAAGAGCTCAGAGACAGAATTGTGGCAAGGCACAGATCTGGCCAAGGTTACAAAAAAATTTCTACTGCACTTAAGGTTCTTAAAAGCACAGTGGCCTCCATAATCCTTAAACGGAAGACGTTTGGGACGACCAGAACCCTTCCTAGAGCTGGCCGACCAGCCAAACTGAGCAACCTTCTTGATCCCCTTCAATCTGGATTTCGCCCTCAACACTCCACAGAAACTGCTCTTTTAAAACTCACAAACGACCTACTAACTGCAAAAACCAACGGACACTATTCTGTACTCCTACTTCTGGATCTTTCAGCTGCCTTTGGCAAGGTTGACCACCCCCTCCTGCTCAAAAAACTTTACTCCCTCTGTCTCCGTGACTGTGCTCTTCAGTGGCTCTCATCCTACCTATCCCAACGCACCTTCAGTGTCACTTACAATTCTACTTCCTCCACTCCTCTTCCCTTCTTTGTCGGGGTCCCCCAAGGTTCTGTTCTTGGACCTCTTTTATTGTCAATCTACACCTCTTCCCAGGGTCAGCTGATAGGCTCTCACGGCTTTCAATATAATTTCTATGCTGACGACACACAAATCTATCTCTCCACCCCTCAACTCACCCCATCAGTCTCATTACGCATCACTAACTTACTAACCAACATATCTGTATGGATGTCACACCACTTCCTCAAACTCAACTTGTCCAAAACCGAGCTTATAATATTTCCTCCCCCACGTGCCTCTTCCCCTAACTTCTCTGTCAAGAGCAATAGCACAACCATCCACCCGTCCCCACATGTCAGGGTGCTAGGTGTTATCCTGGACTCTGAACTCTCCTTTCGGCCCCACATCCAATCACTTTCCAAAGCTTGCCGCCTCTACCTCCGCAACATTTCTAAACTACGTCCCTTTCTAACCAATGAAACCAAAAAGCTCCTGATTCACTTCCTGGTTATCTCTCGCCTCGACTACTGCAACTCCCTCCTCATTGGCTTACCTTTAAATAGACTATCCCCCCCTTCAGTCCATCATTAATGCTGCTGCCAGACTCATCCACCTTACAAACCGCTCACTGTCTGCTACCCTTCTCTGCCAATCCCTCCATTGGCTACCACTCACCCAACAAATTCAATTCAAAATACTAACTATAAGTTACAAAGCCATCCACAACTCTGCGGCCAGCTACATCACTAACCTAGTCTCAAAATACCAACCTAATCGCCATCTCTGTTCCTCCCAAGACCTCCTGCTCTCTAGCTCCCTCATCACCTCCTCCCATATCCACCTCCAGGACTTCTCCTGAGCCTCGCCCATCCTCTGGAATTCCCTACCCCAAATCTGTCAGACTGTCTCCAAATTTATCCACTTTTAGGCGATCCCTGAAAACTTTCCTCTTCAGAGAAGCCTATCCTGCCTCCATCTAACAACTGCACTATTTTCTCCATTAGCTCATCCCCTACAGCTATTACCCTTTTGTATAATTTGACCCTCCCTCCTAGATTGTAAGCTCTAACGAGCAGGGCCCTCTGATTTCTCCCTGTATTGAATTGTATTGTACTTGTTCTGTCTGCCCTAATGTTGTAAAGCGCTGCGTAAACTGTCGGCGCTATATAAATCCTGTATAATAATAAGAAGAAGAGCCTTGGTGGGAGAGGTAAAGAAGAACCCAAAGATCACTGTGGCTGAGCTCCAGAGATGCATTCGGGAGATGGGAGAAAGTTGTAGAAAGTCAACCATCACTGCAGCCCTCCACCAGTCGGGGCTTTATGGCAGAGTGCCGACGGAAGCCTCTCCTCAGTGCAAGACACATGAAAGCCCGCATGGAGTTTGCTAAAAAAACACCTGGACTCCAAGATGGTGAGAAATAAGATTCTCTGGTCTGATGAATGGCCTTAATTCTAAGCGGTATGTGTGGAGAAAACCAGGCACTGCTCATCACCTGTCCAATACAGTCCCAACAGTGAAGCATGGTGGTGGCAGCATCATGCTGTGGGGGTGTTTTTCAGCTGCAGGGACAGGACGACTGGTTGCAATCGAGGGAAAGATGAATGCGGCCAAGTACAGGGATATTCTGGACGAAAACCTTCTCCTGAGTGCTCAGGACCTCAGACTGGGTCGAGGGTTTACCTTCCAACAAGACACTGACCCTAAGCACAAAGCTAAAATAACGAAGGAGTGGCTTCACAACAACTCCGTGACTGTTCTTGAATGGCCCAGCCAGAGCCCTGACTTAAAACCCAATTGAGCATCTCTGGAGAGACCTAAAAACGTTTACCATCCAACCTGACAGAACTGGAGAGGGTCTGCAAGGAGGAATGGCAGAGGAAAGTGAATAGAAAATTATTTATGGAGAGGAAGAAGACTACAAGTAAGCGCTTACATTTTTGGATTTTTTTGTGCTTTTACTTGCAATTTTTTCATAGCTGTAAAATATTATTTTCAACATGAAGTTTTGTTTTTCAGAACAAAATTATTATTATAATATTATTATACAAGATTTACAGTATATAGCACCGACAGTTTGTATGGCGGTTTACAAAATGAAGGGAGACAGTACAGTTACAATACAATTCAATACAAGTGGGTTAGGGGGTCTTGCTTATGAGAGCTTACCAAGGGCTTTTTTTCTCAGAGAATAGATGCAGGAACTCCCCCCTTCTGAGTCACCCTTCATCTCTGCCCCCTACCCATCTCTAAGCACTGTCTCTTGGCTCCACCCCTACCCACCTCCCAGTATCACCCCTTTTAATGAATATAGAACCAAGTATTATTTTGTGCTACTAAGTAAGTTGTATGGAATTTAATAGACCCCACCCCAGCAACAATAGACCCCCCCAGCAACAACAGACCCAGCTACAGCAACAATGGACCACCCACAACAAAATACCACCCCAGCAACAATAGACACCCAGCAGCAACAACAGATTTCTCAGCAGTCAGCATCAATAGACCATCTAGCAGCAAGGAACAATAGACCTCTCCCTCAACAGTAGATCCCTCCCAGCAACAATTTACCCAAAAGCAACAACAATAGACCTTCCAGCACACCTTGCCATAAAATACATTCAGCGTTGGAGGTGCCTGAACTGGATTTCGCTGCGTTCCCGCTGAAAAAAAAGCCCTGGAGCTTACAATCATGTGCTTGTAAAAATTACTATTTTATGGACAGAGAGCAGAATACAATGCATATATATATATATATATATATATATATATATATATATATATATATATATATATATATATATCATTTTTATATAGACAATTTTCTCTTTGTGTAGAATAATTCAATCAAGTTTTGCCAGGAATCCACTGACATTTGAAACCAGAATTCTATTTTTTTTTATAAGCCAACAGCTGTGAATTGTCTGTTTTATTTTTCAAGCCTCTATAACCCTGTTTTGAAAAAACACAATTTTCCTTTGGCCAGAAGTTTTTTTTTTAACCACTTGAGTCCCCGAGTATTTCTCTCTTTAAATCCCCCACAGCGTTTTCATTTTTTCATTTTGGCGATGTCTCAGTTCCACACATTATTATATTTTACGTTTTGTAGTCTACCTCATGTATTATACAATTTTTGGACAGATAGAGCTTTATTGTGGCAGCAATTTTGGATATATACTTTTTTATATATCCATACAGTATATTTGTAATAAATTTGAAAACAAAAATAGCAAAAATGCATTTTTCTGTAATTTTTTCCAAATGTAATGTTGCACGCCCTCATACATTTACTGCTAAATTAAATCAACAAAGTCTGCTGATTATAATATGAAAAAAGGCCCAGGTGGGCTAACGCTGCTCTAGAAAGGCAAGAATTTAAACTATCTATGAAATAAAGTAAATGTGACAAGCTGCCAGCACTAAAAAGTCTAATACAAGAACTCCAAGTAAATATATATAGATAAGGTGAGTACAGCACTAATAAAATAACAGCATGACAAATTTTTCAAATTTGCAAGTGAAAAAATACGTAAAGGGAAAACTAAAGCAGAGTCCCAGTGAAAAATTCAGTCCATGAATAAAGAAAAAATAAACATCCGTCCATGTGAAATAGCAATAGAAAATTGTGAAAGATCCTCCAAAGATCCTCCAAAGAATTCCAAGTCCACAACCAAGTGAGTAAGTAGCCTGCTTACCAGCTATCCGTGACTACTGAAAAGCAGTCTCACGCAGCACAGGGAAATCGGTCTCCCCAAGACCCTTAAAGATGTCTGGAACTAAAGCTAGGATGATGCCGCTCAGGAACTTGGATAGTCATGTGTTAAGTGGGGTACACACTGTTTATTTGCAGTCTTCTCTTCTACATCCGTTCAAAGTCCAAGATTTATAAAGCTTATCTGAGCTGTCCTGTTTTCATTATATAGATTCAATATATTTAACTGATCATTTTCCCAAAGCCAGTATTACAGCAGGATTTCAACAAAACATAAACACCCTTAGTTGCTTTTATGCCCTGGACCCAAATGGACCCATGGGTCTCAGAATAGAACATTTTACCCAAATACATCTTCTGACTCAGAAGTCAGCCTCCCAACTTTGCAAATATATCTGACCATCAGCAACAAAGTATTTGATGAATAAACAACATTACATCATTAACACTTTATGCTTGAAATTCTGGGAATTCAATATGTATTATATTCAGAATAGTCACCCTGACTGTTTTTCAAACAAACTTTCCCCTCAAATTTTAGCATTTCATGGACATATTTCATATATAGCAATTTATTTTGGTCCTGATTACTTAATTTCAGTCACTCTTCCAATATTTATAATTTCGCCTTTTTTTACCAAAATCCCATTATCAAATTTTAGTTTAGGGAAAACCTTTTGCAATACACACATATATTATCAGGAACATGGGCCTAGTAACCTCTACTCCCAAAATAAGAGAACACAGTATCCCATGAGATAACCATCTCTTTGTGCACATTTTAAACAAACTTTGATGCTTTACTAATCAAATAATACCTTGTGCATTCATGAAACACAATACAATACCACTTTCTCATTCCACATTCATTGGCCATTTCATTAATTCTCCATGTATATATTTTTTCATATTTTCCTCTTGAACACCTTTTCCCACTTTTTTCCCAAATTCATATATCACCCACAGTATATTTTCTTTTCTTTTGTTACTTAATACATAAAATTACACAACCTTAAGTTACTTCCCTTTTTCTTTCTTAACCACAATTCCTTTGGCATAGCACATGAAATATATAGCCTGGAACAATTCTTCTTTTTTCTTTATATAAAATTCCTAAACTTATGTTAACTAAAAAAGTAAAAATCAAACATTTTAAAATCCCCTAATTTCAATATCAACAAATGGCCCAACGGCACAACTACCCCTCAAACATACAATCTATTTTTTTTAGAAATAATCTTGAACACTTTGCCCAGGGCAATTGTATAAATCCGAAATATAGTACATTTGTTGACATTGAATAATACCTTCCAAACCTTTAACAATGTGAGGATAGACAATTCCGCAATTAAAGCATTCCTTAAAGTCAGACTCTAACTGGAATAATCAAAATACACCAGCTACAAGTTGAAACGTTACTCTTAAAATTCGTATCTTGCAATTATCTTAAACCATTTAATCTACTTAATTATCTTATCAGATTCCTTTAAAAGAGGATTTGGTACCATTAAATACATGTAATTTAGTAGTGTCGTCACATTCCCCATATATGATTCCAATTGACAGAGCGTTGGGCATGGGCCCATTAATATGTGCCCAACACATTCCATGACCAGACTGTCAGTAGTTGCAACCTTTTAACCATAAACATGTAATAATATACTTTAAATTTATACAGATAACTTCTCTGACAATTTGCATTTGTCTTCAACACTCACTCTCCACTCCAGCTTGTCTAGGAATATGGAATGTAAATGCTGCAATATGCATTCTCGAATAATAGAGTTTAAATTTTATAAGTATCAATTCTATCCTATCATCTACTTCTGATCCGGGATCAGCCATAGACAAGACGTTCCTAAGTTTGAGGGTATGAGCTCTATCTGATTTGGGAGTGACACACATTTTTTAATTTATCCACTTCACTTCTAAGAGCCTTATATTCTGACTGAGCTCTCTGTTTGTACTCTTGTATTTTCTGTACAAGAGGAGAACTCTCAGTTTCTTCAGAAAGGACCGACACCTTAGCCACCCTCTGCTGAACCTGTACCCGAGGGGGTGTAAGTTCCACCTCATCATGATCAGGTGTATATAGCAGAAGCTCAGAGTCCAGTTGGGAAGAGTCTGGTGACTGACGATGTTCCGGACTACCTAGTTGTATTACAGGAGCTGATGAAACATGGGCCACAGGAGATGGTGAAGCCTCGGCTTGAATAGCCTGTGTCTCACAGGCTATTCAAGGGGACTGTGCATGAACAGCTACTTCAACCTGTGCAGCCTGTGGTGCAGCAGCTGTCGCTCAAGCCTGAGCAGCAGCCTGCGGTCGCTTCTGTGGGTGACGGGAGTTACATGACCTGATTATATCGTCCATATCATCTATTTTAGACAAGCTGGGATACAATGGAGTGTAAGGGGGTGGTTGTTTAAAAGGGCTGTTAGTGCTAAATGTAGACATGGAAACAGGAGGTGCAGAAGGCACACTCGGATTGGTACCATACCCTGGTGCATAAGCCAGCCAGTTTGCGCCACCCACTCTCATGTAGTCCACCTCCCATCCAAGATCGGGGCCTAAATAAGAAAATACATCCCTCTCTCCCAAACATAACCCTTTAACAATGTTCATGTGAAACTCATCATTTGCCCTATCCCAGGCAAAAGGATCAGACAAATGGATATTTTCCGTATAACCCGCGAGCATGTCCACAAAAGGATTAATGTAAAAGTAATCCTCTGGTGATACCCTCACAACAAACACCTTACATGTTTCATTTTTAGCTGATGGCACTGTCTCTGGTGATCTAGCACTTGATGTCTTATCTAACAACGGTTTATACTCTTGTTTACTAATGATGGATTAGAGTGATGAAAACACTGATATATTATTTGGCACCATCATTCCTTTATAGAAAGAACAAGAGAAAAAAATAATTGGCAGTGTGGGACTTTGTGGGTGCTTGATATAATAAAATTAATATGTAACAACAAAGTATGAAAAAATAAATTATTTTATTACAACAACATGAAAAAAGGACAAAGACAATAGTCACTTAGAAAGGAACAGACGTCACTTATTCTATGTAGTGTATCCACGTGTCTGTTCAGTTTTCCACACATGAGTTCAACATGTTTTGCCATGCGGCTTCCTCAGGAGCATGCGTGGACATTATTCTCTAATAAGTAGATATAAATGTATATATAATAATTTATACAAATCTCAAATTTGAAAAAATACAAAAAATAATTTCAATCAAATACATATATACATACATAGGTGCATCCAAGGAGTGTAGCAGAAAATTCTCAACCTTCGGGCTCTGGCTCCAAAGCTTAGGAGATTCAGAAACCAAGCTATACTGAATGATGTCAGAGCAAATAATTGGGCACCAGGGCCCTAACGGGAAGAAACACTGGCTTATGCCCGATCACCCACTGGGAGGAGTACCAATGGTAGACTAGGATACTATTATAAACTCTATTGTTACCTATAAATGATCAAAACATAATAGTAATATACAGTGTGTCAATGACAGTACATGTCATTGAATAGACTTAATAACTGAGTCAAAGTGTATAGAAATCTTGTAAATGGATATATGCTCTATTATATAAAATAGGCTTACATAGAGGGTTACTGTAAGATGAACAAAACTGGGAGCCTAAATGTCCAACCGAATGCAGCTACAACTGTATGGCTATATCCAGGGTTAAATATCCACACCGATAGTCCTGCAAGAATATGAAGAATACTCCACATATAATTTGCATAACATCATGGGGGCTGTCCTAACATAAATATGATAGGAGAGAGGTTGCTTGCCTGTGTGTGTTGTTAAATCCGTATGGTGAAAAATCCTGGGCAGGACGGGACAGTAGGATGACCAAAGTGATCTAATCTGCCAATGGACACAAATAATATGGAGGAGAAACATTTATAGGTAACAATAGAGTTTATAACGGTATCCAAGTCTACCAATGGTACTCCTCTCAGTGGGTGATCAGTAGGGATGAGCCGAACACCCCCCGGTTCGGTTCGCACCAGAACCCGCGAACGGACCGAAAGTTCGCACGAACGTTAGAACCCCATTGACGTCTATGGGACTCGAACGTTCGAAATCAAAAGTGCTCATTTTAAAGGCTAATTTGCATGGTATTGTCCTAAAAAGGGTTTGGGGACCCGGGTCCTACCCCAGGGGACATGTATCAATGCAAAAAAAACTTTTAAAAACGGACGTTTTTTCGGGAGCAGTGATTTTAATGATGCTTAAAGTAAAAAAAAAAAAAGTGAAATATTCCTTTAAATATCGTACCTGGGGGGTGTCTATAGTATGCCTGTAAAGTGACGCGTGTTTCCCATGTTTAGAACAGTCCCTGCACCAAATGTCATTTTTAAAGGAAAAAATCTCATTTAAAACTGCTTGCGGGTTTAATGTCATGTCGGGTCATGGCAATATGGATGAAAATCAGTGAGACAAACGGCATGGGTACCCCCCAGTCCATTACCAGGCCCTTTGGGTCTTGTATGGATATTAAGGGGAACCCCGCACCCAAATTAAAATAAGGAAAGGAGTGGGGCCACCAGGCCCTATATACTCTGAACAGCAGTGCAAACAAGACAGGGACTGTAGGTTTGTTGTTAAGTAGAATCTGTTTGTAATTTTGAACATTTTTAACGTGTTTAGCTCCAGCCAAAATTTTTTCTAAGCTTTTTGGAAAACATAGGGAAGGGTTATCACCCCTGTGACATTTGTTTTGCTGTCTTTCCTCCTCTTCAGAAGATTTCACCTCACTTTTTTGTCCCAATGAAAAATGTTTTTTGAAAATTTGGGTTTTTTTGTGGAACAAGGATTGGAAAGCATCAGTGGAAAGGAGAAATTGTTTTCCCATATTAACTCTTACAGGAGAGAATTTCCCTTCCTAGGGGTAGATTTCATCTCACTTCCTGTTGTCTCCTTCCGTTTGCAAGTAGGAGTCATTTGTAAGTTAGATGTATGAAAGTAGGGTCCTGCCCTATATACTCAGCAGAAATTTGGGCCTTAGGTATTGCTGTGGCCACAACACTGTAAGCCCTCACAGGGCCCTGCTGTGAAATATTAGATCAAGAATTGTAATTACATGCCCCTGTTGAACAGGAGCTGAAAAATTAGGCCTTAGGCACTGGTGCTGGTGCCACAACACTGCAACCCCTCACAGACACTCTAGTTGGAACGCAGGAACGAGCCCTGCTGCAAAGTATTGCTTCAAAAATTGTAATTACACGCCCCTGTTAGACAGGGGCAGAAAAATTGGGCCTTAGGCACTGGTGCTGGTGCCACAACACTGCAACCCCTCACAGACACTCTAGTTGGAACGCAGGAACGAGCCCTGCTGCAAAGTATTGCTTCAAAAATTGTAATTACACGCCCCTGTTAGACAGGGGCAGAAAAATTGGGCCTTAGGCACTGGTGCTGGTGCCACAACACTGCAACCCCTCACAGACACTCTAGTTGGAACGCAGGAACGAGCCCTGCTGCAAAGTATTGCATCAAAAATTGTAATTACACGCCCCCGTTAGACAGGGGCAGAAAAATTGGGCCTTAGGCACTGGTGCTGGTGCCACAACACTGCAACCCCTCACAGACACTCTAGTTGGAACGCAGGAACGAGCCCTGCTGCAAAGTATTGCATCAAAAATTGTAATTACACGCCCCTGTTAGACAGGGGCAGAAAAATTGGGCCTTAGGCACTGGTGCTGGTGCCACAACACTGCAACCCCTCACAGACACTCTAGTTGGAACGCAGGAACGAGCCCTGCTGCAAAGTATTGCATCAAAAATTGTAATTACACGCCCCTGTTAGACAGGGGCAGAAAAATTGGGCCTTAGGCACTGGTGCTGGTGCCACAACACTGCAACCCCTCACAGACACTCTAGTTGGAACGCAGGAACGAGCCCTGCTGCAAAGTATTGCATCAAAAATTGTAATTACACGCCCCTGTTAGACAGGGGCAGAAAAATTGGGCCTTAGGCACTGGTGCTGGTGCCACAACACTGCAACCCCTCACAGACACTCTAGTTGGAACGCAGGAACGAGCCCTGCTGCAAAGTATTACATCAAAAATTGTAATTACACGCCCCTGTTAAACAGGGGCTGAAAAATTGTGCCTTAGGCACTGGTGATGGCGCCCAGAACCAAAAATGTTCTTACAAGCTATCAGCGTGATGATTGAGGAGGAAGAGGATAATTACTCAGGGATAGTCACTCAGCATCAGCATAGGCAGTCTTTGAAGGGATCTGAGATTTCAAAAAAAATTATTCGGTTACATCAGCATCAGGTGCTTGGTAGCTGGTGGTGATCCAAGACTCATTCATTTTTATGAAGGTCAGCCGATCGACCGAGTCGGTGGACAGACGCACCCTGTGATCGGTTACCACGCCTCCAGCAGCACTGAATGTGCGTTCCGAAAGAACGCTGAATGCAGGACAGGCCAGTAGCTCAATTGCATACTGTGCAAGCTCTGGCCAGTGATCCATCCTCAAGACCCAGTAACCCAGAGGATTTTCGGTGGGAAAGGTGTCCAAGTCTGATCTTGCCCCTAGGTATTCCTGCACCATGTAAAACAGACGCTGGCGATGGTTGCTGGAACCGATCATACCTTGGGGCTGCGGACCAAAAAATTGTCTGAACGCATCGGTCAGACGGCCACCTTCTCCACCGCTCCTTCTTTGACTGACCGAAGCCTCAGCAACACGTTGTCCAGAAACAGGAGTTTGTAACCTCCCAGTCTCTGGGAACGCGTTGCACAGACCTTTCTGCAAGGCCTCCCGAAGATGTTTCATCCTCTGCTCCCTCTGCGATGGCAAGATAAGGTCCGCAACCTTACCCTTGTAACGTGGATCAAGGAGGGTTGCCAGCCAGTATTGGTCCTTCTCCTTGATACCACGAATACGAGGATCCTTACGCAGGCTTTGCAGGATCAGGGAGGCCATGCAGCGTAGGTTTGCTGAGGCATTCGGTCCGGAGTCCTCTGGGTCACTAAGAACGACATGGTCCGCAGCCACCTCCTCCCAGCCACGTACAAGTCCATGTGTTTCTTGGGACTGATCCCTTAAAGACTGCTGCTGATGCTGAGTGCCAGGCTCCACCTCCATACTGACACAATCTTCCTCCTCCTCCTCTTCCTCCTCGTCCTCTTCCTGTGTGATCGGCGGGCACGCAGGAACACTGTCTGGATAAAGGGGGCCTTGAGAGCTAAGGAAGTCCTCCTCTTCCTGCCTCTGTTCTGCCTCAAGTGCCCTGTCCATTATTCCACGCAGCGTGTGCTCCAACAGGTGGACAAGGGGGACAGTGTCACTGATGCATGCACTGTCACTGCTCACCATCCTCGTGGCCTCCTCGAATGGTGACAGGACAGTGCATGCATCCCTGATCATGGCCCACTGGCGTGGGGAAAAAAAACCAAGCTCCCCTGACCCTGTCCTGGTGCCATAGTCGCACAGGTACTCATTGATGGCCCTCTGCTGCGTGTGCAGCCGCTGCAGCATGGCCAACGTTGAGTTCCACCTGGTGGGCATGTCACAGATTAGGCGGTTCTTGGGCAGGTTAAACTCCTTTTGGAGGTCCGTCAGCCGAGCACTGGCATTATATGACCGGCGGAAATGCACACAGACTTTCCTGGCCTGCCTCAGGACATCCTGTAAGCCCGGGTACCTGCCCAAGAACCGCTGCACCACCAAGTTAAGGACGTGAGCCAAACAGGGCACATGGGTCATTTGTCCCTGTCGGAGGGCAGAGAGGAGGTTGGTGCCATTGTCGCAAACCACCATTCCTGCCTTAAGTTGGCGTGGCGTCAACCACCTCTGAACCTGCCCCTGCAGAGCTGACAAAACCTCTGGCCCAGTGTGGCTCCTGTCCCCCAAGCACACCAGCTCAAGCACCGCATGGCATCTTTTGGCCTGCGTACTTGCGTAGCCCCTTGAACGACTACGGAGCACCGCTGGTTCCGAGGAAGAGGCCATGGAGGAAGAAGAAGAGGAGGGGGTGGAGGAGAGAGGTGTGTCACAATCAGCATTTTGGAGGCGTGGTGGCGGAACAACCTCCAACACTACTGCACCTTGTCCTGCATCCTTCCCAGCTGCCAGCAGAGTCACCCAATGCGCCGTGAAACTTAGGTAACGTCCCTGTCCATGCCTGCTGGACCATGAGTCAGCGGTAATATGCACCTTACCGCTGACCGCCCTGTCCAGCGAGGCATGGACATTGCCTTCCACATGCCGGTAGAGAGCCGGAATCGCCTTCCGTGAGAAAAAGTGGCGTTTGGGTACCTGCCACTGAGGAACCGCACATTCCACAAACTCACGGAAGGGGGCAGAGTCTACCAACTGAAAAGGCAGCAGTTGAAGTGCTAGCAATTTTGCCAAGCTAGCATTCAACCGCTGGGCATGTGGATGGCTGGGAGCAAACTTCTTTCGGCGGTGCAGCAGCTGGGGCAGGGAAATTTGCCTGGTACAATCTGACGTCGGTGTACCAAAAGCAGATTGCCCACAAGTACTTGGCTGTGACACACCTAATTCTACACCTTCATTCCTCTCACTGCAGGTCTCAGAGAGGACTGAAGGTCTAGTGGGGTTGGAAATCTCAGCTGATGAGGAGCAAGGAGAGATCCTCTTTGTTCTTTGGTGTGGGTCTTTTAGATACGCTTGCCAACGAACTGCATGGCAGGTCAACATATGTCTGGTCAAGCATGTGGTACCCAAGCGGGAGATGTTTTGGCCACGCGAGATACGCTTGAGACATATGTTGCAAATAGCAGCGGTGCGATCTGATGCACTCGTCTCAAAAAAGGCCCACACCAAAGAACTTTTTGAATAACGCGCAGCGACTGCAGCGCCCTGCACATGTGGAGCTTTGGGGTGTGATGCAGTCAATGTGCTGCCCTTAGGCTGGCCCCTGGAGGGCATCCTGCCTCGTTGGTGATGTGCCGCCGCCTCCTCCTCCTCCTCCTCCTCCTCTCTCCTATCAGGCACCCACGTTGAGTCAGTGACCTCATCATCCCCTCCCTCCTCATCACTGGAGCAAACCTGGCAGTATGCTGCAGCAGGGGGAGCATGACTGCCAGATTGCTGTCCTTCTTGGGCACCCCCTCTGTCCGTGCTCATGTTACTGCCTTCATCGAGCTCAGTATCGTCATCAGAGCCTTCCAAACGCTGGGCATCCTCCTGGAGCATGTACCCAACACTGTGGTCAAACAGTTCGAGGGAATCCTCATGAGGACATGGTGGAGCTAGGGAAGGAGTCACTGATGACATTGAGCTGAGGGAAGAGGCTGCTGCTTTGCCAGACAAAGCACCCTGGGCATGGGTGAGAGAGGATGAGGAGGATGAGGACGGCTTGGTCATCCACTCGACCAAGTCTTCCGCATGTTGCGGCTCAACACGGCCAGCTGCCGAAAAAAAGGCCAAGCGTGTCCCATGGCCACGTGCTGATGAGGATGCACCGTCTCCACGACCAGCACTAGACACAGAGCCTGCTTGCCCTCTCTTATTGGCTTGTGACTGTCTGCCTCTCCTTCTTGGCCTTCCAGACATACTAATGGCCTGTAGCTGCACTAAGCTGGGATAGAACACCTGTAATTTTCTTCAAGTAGCTTTATATACTGTAACCAGACAAGCCTGCCTGTCAGTAGGAAGATAACAGGAACGGATCTAGCTGAACACTGTGAGCAGGACGCACTGTACTAAATGTAAATAGTCTAGCTGCCTGACCGTGGTACTAATAGGATCAAATAGAACACCTGTAATTTTCTTCAGGTAGCTTTATATACTGTAACCAGACAAGCCTGCCTGTCAGTAGGAAGATAACAGGAACGGATCTAGCTGAACACTGTGAGCAGGACGCACTGTACTAAATGTAAATAGTCTAGCTGCCTGACCGTGGTACTAATAAGATCAAATAGAACACCTGTAATTTTCTTCAGGTAGCTTTATATACTGTAACCAGACAAGCCTGCCTGTCAGTAGGAAGATAACAGGAACGGATCTAGCTGAACACTGTGAGCAGGACGCACTGTACTAAATGTAAATAGTCTAGCTCCCTGACCGTGGTACTAATAGGATCAAATAGAACACCTGTAATTTTCTTCAGGTAGCTTTATATACTGTAACCAGACAAGCCTGCCTGTCAGTAGGAAGATAACAGGAACAGATCTAGCTGAACACTGTGAGCAGGACGCACTGTACTAAATGTAAATAGTCTAGCTCCCTGACCGTGGTACTAATAGGATCAAATAGAACACCTGTAATTTTCTTCAGGTAGCTTTATATACTGTAACCAGACAAGCCTGCCTGTCAGTAGGAAGATAACAGGAACGGATCTAGCTGTACACTGTGAGCAGGACGCACTGTACTAAATGTAAATAGTCTAGCTGCCTGACCGTGGTACTAATAGGATCAAATAGAACACCTGTAATTTTCTTCAGGTAGCTTTATATACTGTAACCAGACAAGCCTGCCTGTCAGTAGGAAGATAACAGGAACGGATCTAGCTGTACACTGTGAGCAGGACGCACTGTACTAAATGTAAATAGTCTAGCTGCCTGACCGTGGTACTAATAGGATCAAATAGAACACCTGTAATTTTCTTCAGGTAGCTTTATATACTGTAACCAGACAAGCCTGCCTGTCAGTAGGAATTTAACAGGAACGGATCTAGCTGAACACTGTGAGCAGGACGCACTGCACTAAATGTAAATAGTCTAGAAGATAACAGGAACGGATCTAGCTGAACACTGTGAGCAGGACGCACTGCACTAAATGTAAATAGCAGGAACGGATCTAGCTGAACACTGTGAGCAGGACGCACTGCACTAAATGTAAATAGCAGGAACGGATCTAGCTGAACACTGTGAGCAGGACGCACTGCACTAAATGTAAATAGCAGGAACGGATCTAGCTGAACACTGTGAGCAGGACGCACTGCACTAAATGTAAATAACAGGAACGGATCTAGCTGAACACTGTGAGCAGGACGCACTGCACTAAATGTAAATAGCAGGAACGGATCTAGCTGAACACTGTGAGCAGGACGCACTGCACTAAATGTAAATTGCAGGAACGGATCTAGCTGAACACTGTGAGCAGGACGCACTGCATTAAATGTAAATAGTCTAGATAGAAGATAACAGGAACGGATCTAGCTAAACTGAATACAGTGTATATATATATATGCAACACCTGGGATGCATATATATACACAATACACTGTAAGTGCAGCTAACTGACTGACTGTTCTGCCTAATCTATCTAACTCAAATCAAATGACACTGTCTCTCTCTCTCTCTCTATCTCTATCTCTCAGCACACCGGAACACACACTACACAGGGCCGCCGTGCAGGCGGCCTTATATAGTGTGGGGTGTGTACTAAATCCCCTGAGCCATAATTGGCCAAAGCCACCCTGGCTTTGGCCAATTACAGCTCTCTCTACTGACGGCGCTGTGATTGGCCAAGCATGCGGGTCATAGTGCATGCTTGGCCAATCATCAGCCAGCAATGCACTGCGATGCCGCAGTGAATTATGGGCCGTGACGCGCCACACGAATTTAGCGCGAACGGCCCATAACGTTTGCAATTCGGCGAACGATCGAACAGCCGATGTTCGAGTCGAACATGGGTTCGACTCGAACACGAAGCTCATCCCTAGTGATCAGGCATAAGTAGGTGTTTCTTCCCGTTAGGGCCCTGGTGCCCAATTATTTGCTCTGACATCATTCAGTATAGTTTGGTTTCTGAATTTCCTAAGCTTTGGAGCCAGAGCCCACGGGTTGAGAATTTTCTGCTACACTCCTTGGATGCACCCATGTATGCATATATGTATTTGATTCAAATTATTTTTTTAAGTTTGAGATTTGTATAAATTAATATATAAATTTATATCTACTTAATAATGAAAAATATCCACGCATTATCCTGAGGAAGCCGCATGGAGAAACATGTTGAATTCATGTGTGGAAAACTGAACAGACTTGTGGATACATTACATAGAATAAGTGACATCTGTTCCTTTCTATGTGACTATTGTCTTTGTTCTTTTTTCATGTTGTAATAAAATAATTTATTTTTTCATACTTTGTTGTTACATATTAATTTTATTATATCAAGCACCCACAAAGTCCCATACTGCCAATTTAATTTTTCTCTTGTTCTTGTTTACTAATCTTTAATGTTTTCTGCAAAAGCGGTGGCGAAGGTATGAGTGGCAGTTTGATCCCCTTACCTTGGGATTTGCCCATTTTTTACATGAAGCAAAATAACAGATTTATGTGAGTGGATATGTACCTCTGTGTATTGTGCTAAACAATAGTTTGGATAGGGGGAATCACTCAAATAGTAACTTGTCCTTGTCCAAATCCACAATTCAATCCCCTTAAAGCACCACACACAGATAAGCACCCTATTCTGTCCCTCCCACCTGCCCACTTTGGTAACGCTCTCCGTCTTGGCAGGATTAAAGGACATATATCAACTACTTAATCCATTTGCATTCAGAAGAAAAAACAACTTATACTCTAAATTGGAATTCCAAGTCAAGACAAAAATTCACATGCACGTAAAATTAAGCATTTCTCTCTGAGCAGGTGGAAGTGAATTCCCTATACTAACAACAACTTTCCCTTACCTAATAACCACTAATTCACCAGTAGTTCACAAGCTTCAAAAAATGCTACCAGTGATACCACTTGTGTGTGCCCTGCACACATACACACTCCAAAGCTCTGCTATACAATACTTCTTACATTTAATCTATGTTCAGGTTAACTTCTTAACTCTTACCTTTATGTTCTAACCTTTATTATTGAATTATCAGAACAAAGTTGGCAATATTATATGTGTTAAAATTTAAGTATGTCAAAATGGTCTGTATTCATTTAAAATAACTAACAATATTATGCTGAATGTTAAGTTCCCCTTTTCTTAGTTTCAAAATTAATACATGGGCTTGCATATATCTCAAAATTTCTCAATATCTATTGTGCAGTTTTAAGACAGGCTGCAAAAAAATTAGCTTCCTCATATTAAACCAGCTATCATCCTTGGATCTGAACAGTCCTTGACGATCTCAATTCAATTTGACCATTTGACTCAATTCTCTCATTCCTGACCATCCTTTGGTTCAAATATGCTGCATTATCAATAAATACATGAAAATGAATTTTTCCGTGATGGTACAGCAAACAATAACACTTACCAGGTATGGTATGCTTCGCCATGAATGTTTTCCAGAGTCCCCTTTAACTGCTTGCCGACCAGCTGCCGCAGTTGTATTGCGGCAACATGGCTCAGCTGCGCGAATCACCGTTATGTTACGCTGGTAATATAGGCGGCCACTAGGGGGCGCGTGCCTACCGCTGGAGGCGTGCACGCGCACCCCCGATCACTCCCCGAGCCGATGCGAGTGTCCAGCGGTCTCAATCACCGCCGGGCTCCCGCGATCACTCGGAGCACACGGAGAACTGGGATCTGTGTGTGTAAACACGCAGTTTCTGGTTCTCTGAGCAGAGAACTGACAGATCGTATGTTCATACAGAGCATGAACAGCGATCTGTTAGTTTCCCTGCACAGTCCCCTCCCCCTTCAGTTAGAACACAAACTAGGATACACATTAACCCCTTCACTGCCCCCTAGTTTTAACCCCTTCACTACTAGTGACATTTTTACAGTAATCAATGCATTTTTAATCACACTGATCGCTGTATTAATGCCAATGGTCCCAAAAATATGTCAAAATTGTCCGACGTGTCCACCATAATGTCGTAGTCATGATAAAAATTGCTGAGCGCCGCCATTACTAATAAAAAAAAATTTCTAATAAAAAAAAAACATAAAACTATCCCCTATTTTGTAGACGCTATAACTTTTGCGCAAACCAATCAATATACGCTTATTGCGTATTATTATTATTTTTTTTTTTACAAATATGTAGAAGAATATGTATCGGCCTAAACTGAGGAAAAAAAATGTTTTTTTATATATTTTTTGGGGATATTTATTATAGCAAAAAGTAAAAAATAATGTGTTTTTTTCAAAATCGTCGCTCTTTTTTTGTTTATAGCACAAAAAATAAAAACCGCAGAGGTGATCAAATACCGCCAAAAGAAAGCTCGTCAATTTTGTTTGGGACCCAGGTCGCACGACCATGCAATTGTCAGTTAAAGCGCCGCAGTGCCGAATCGCAAAAAGTGCTCTGGTCTTTGGCCAGCCAAATGGTCCGGGGCTGAAGCGGTTAAACCACTAAGCTCCGTAATGTCACTTCCCGTTTTTAAAATCATTTTACTTCTGCGTGTCTTGTCTCTGAACTGTATGGCATTGACTTGTACAACGAAAATTGTACTTTCCCTTAAAATCTTAACTTACAATACCCTCTACAATTTAGGGTGTTTTAATCAAAAACACCTTTAAACTCACTTACTTTATCCTTACCACGATGTAGGGTGTTTTCATTAAAACATTCCCTCTCCTTACACAACCCCCCAGCACATCTTCGTTTGCAACCTTGACCATTCTATTCTTTTTTACCTTCAAAAAGTCATCAAAACATATTAAACATGTATTTAAACATGTACTTCAAACAATTACACATCTTGCAAACAAATTAAGCACTTATAATCTATAATTCTCTAAACAAATATTAGTAAAGGGGAGACCTCATATAACTCATATACTATTGTACTTTTACTGTACTGACTGGCCTTTTAATATTCATTCTCTTTATGTACTGTATGTCTATTTTATTCTCTTGAGATATTTGTTGACACTCAGTAAGAATATAAATATCCATTTCTACCCCTCTGTTAGAATGCACCAGTGGCTGTGATAACTCAAGCAAAAAAAGCTTTCTCTTCTTTAACCCTTAAGATATCCCTTTGAATCCTCCATGTAACTCTTGTTATAATTTTTTTTTATATGGTAGTTAAAGCCTTAAGTTTAAATCGCATAGCCAAAAACCCTTTTTCCCATATGCACCACAGCAACAACATTTCTTAATTTCTTTAGTCTTTTTACCACCTTCGCAAGAAAACTTAGCAGATTATATGAGCATACATATGAAAGTACTTACCAATCACAATATTTGCGTGTGAGCAAGGGAGATTCCTAATTTACTTTGTCCCTATTTTTAACTAAAAATCGCTACCTGCTCGAGCGTTTCACCTTTCTTCCCACGAGCACGAAGCTAACAATGGGCGTGTACACTTTTCCACAGCGTTCCCGTAAAGCTTAAAGCCAACCTGGGCACAACATCATAGAAACCACAGGCTGCTACAACAAACACAGTATGCAAGTAATATCTCTACCAACCAGTAATCTACCAGTGAAGTAATACCAATTATGTGCATAGACTTTAAGTATTTCCAAAATACCTGACCTGAGGCGTTTGTCCTATAAGGATGGGCAACCCAGGTGAAACTTAGGAATTGACCAATTCTATCATCAAAGCGGCCCTCCCCAAGAAAAATACTCAAGAAAAAACAATTCTCCTCTTTTAATCTAAGTCCCTATCAAATTTAATCTATATTAAAAACAAAATTATCTAATTACCTGAGTATTTAAAATTCTGACACCACTGAAAGGTGCAATATTACCTTTAACCACTAGTACTGACTATTATCTTATTATCTAAGTATAATTTCCTTTCATCGATTCCGTTGCTCTCACTCCCAAATATATCTCTATGCATAGGAAACAGCATATACAGTGGGGACGGAAAGTATTCAAACCCCCTTAAATTTTTCACTCTTTGTTATACTGCAGCCATTTGCTAAAATCATTTAAGTTCATTAATGTACACACAGCACCCCATATTGATAGAAAAACACAGAATTGTTGACATTATTGCAAATTTATTAAAAAAGAAAAACTGAAATATCACATGGTCCTAAATATTCAGACCCTTTACTGTGACACTCATATATTTAATGCAGTCTATTTCTTCTGATCATCCTTGAGATGGTTCTACACCTTCATTTGAGTACAGCTGTGTTTGATTATACTGATTGGACTTGATTAGGAAAGCCACACACCTGTCTATATAAGACCTTACAGCTCACAGTGCATGTCAGAGCAAATGAGAATCATGAGGTCAAAGGAACTGCCTGGAGAGCTCAGAGACAGAATTGTGGCAAGGCACAGAACTGGCCAAGGTTACAAAAACGTTTCTGCTGCACTTAAGGTTCCTAAGAGCACAGTGGACTTGATAATCCCTAAATGGAAGACGTTTGGGACGACCAGAATCCTTCCTAGAGCTGGCCATCTGGCCAAACTGAGCTATCGGGGGAGAAGAGCCTTGGTGAGAGAGGTAAAGAAGAACCCAAAGATCACTGTGGCTGAGCTCCAGAGATGCAGTTGGGAGATGGGAGGAAGTTGTAGAAAGTCAACCATCACTGAAGCCCTCCACCAGTCAAGGCTTTATGGCAGAGTGGCCCGACGGAAGCCTCTCCTCAGTGCAAGACACATGAAAGCCCGATTGAGCATCTCTGGAGAGACCTAAAAATGGCCGTCCACCAATGTTTACCATCCAACCTGACAGAACTGGAGAGGATCTGCAAGGAGGAATGGCAGAGGATCCCCAAATCCAGGTGTGAAAATCTTGTTGCATCTTTCCCAAAAAGACTCATGGCTGTATTAGATCAAAAGGGTGCTTCTACTAACTACTGAGCAAAGGGTCTGAATACTTAGAACCATGTGATATTTCAGTTTTTCTTTTTGAATAAATCTGCAAAAATGTCAACAAATCCGTGTTTTTCTGTCAATATGGGGTGCTGTGTATAGATTAATGAGGAAAAAAATGAACTTAAATGATTTTAGCAAATGGCTTCAATATAACAAAGAGAGAAAAATTTAAGGGGGTCTGAATACTTTCCGTCTCCACTGTATAGATAATTGACCCAACAACACGTTGATTCATATATTGTTCCATTTTAACATCCCGGACATGGTGTTAAATAATAATGAAATTAGGGTATCACCAACCAGCTTCCACCAATAAGGGGAACATGTTCAAATTACATATTTCCTTCACCAATATATTTAACCAATCACAATGTCACAATATTATTAACTTGTTACATCTTCTGTATCCAAGCAAACTCATTATGTGACATTATATTATATGACCTAGACAGACATAAATGAAGACCATCTTATGACACATACGTCACTTCCCTATGTTTGGTTTCAATTTCAACACAAATTCACTTCTTGAACAACAATATATATTTACTTGATCAGCAAAATGATACCCTTAAATGCGAAGTTCGTGTATTAGATTGCAAAACACAAGGGGGGCTTTTTACATGACCCTTTCATGTACTGTACTGCACAATACAATGATGTATAGCGGGTCGTTAGGGTGGGGAGAGCTGGTCATAAGTCCGAGAGGTTGTTAAACGAAGAGTATCTGTATATTCTTTTTCTATTTGTTTATTCTATTCTATTCTTTTCTATTATTTTATTTTCAATTCTTTTCTTTCCTATTAAAATTAAAATTTATTCTGTTTGAAATTCGAATTTTGGAAGTTGGTTATATTCCTACTATTCTACTCTAGTCTGTTGTTTTTTTTTCTATACTATTCTATTGTTGTTTTCTATTTTATTCTAATCCATTCTTTTCTATTCTATTCAAATTCAAATTGATTCTGTTTGAATTTTGGGAAATGGTTATATTCTTTCTATTCTATTCTATTCTATTTTTTTTTAATTCTATTCTTTTCTATTCTATTCTTTTCTTATTTTTTCAAATTCAAATTTATTCTATTTGAAATTTGAATTTCAGAAGATGGTTATATTCTTTTATATTATTCTATTCTCGTTTGTTTCTTTTATATTCTAGTCTAGTTTGTTCTTTTATTTTCTATTCTATTTTGTTATGCTTTCTATTCTATTCTTTTCTTATCTATTCGAATTCAAATTTATTCTATTTGAAATTTGAATTTCAGAAGATGGTTATATTCTTTTATGTTATTCTATTCTTGTTTGTTTCTATTATATTCTAGTCTAGTTTGTTCTTTTATTTTCTATTCTATTTTGTTATGTTTTACATTTATTTATTTTCTGTTATATTTGTTTCAATTCTATTTTTTTCTGTTCTATTCCTTTATTTTATATTCTATTTTATTCTCTTTGGAAATTGGAAAACTATTCGAGTTCGAAAAATGTTTTCTTTCGTCCAATTTTTTTTTTGTTATTTCGGATTCGTTTAAATTTGGTACATCTGAAATTCCGAAAAACTAAAATTTGTCCGAATTTCAATTCAGAATGAAACGAATCGCACATGTCTATTAGTGTGACTTTTGTGTAATTTAGCAGCATTGTAAAGCTCAAAGTGAAAGTATACAATTTACTTTAGGAGAGCTTTGTTCCCTTTTCAACACTACATTGTGAAGCAAACAGGAAAAAATGGTTTGCATAAATTGTTAGCACAAATTAACAAATGGGTTTATGATAAAAGGAAAAAACTAAAGAATTAAATTACATTGCATTCATTTACATGAGTTTGAGCATGTATTACTTGCTCAGTGAATGCAAATGTTATCCAGATCATCCAACATCATTAGTGAGACTTGGGGGGGCCCTGGAACTGGTCTCTTCATGCTGCAAAGGGTGCTCTGGTGCATCTGGTCTCCACTAACCAGCTCCACTAACCTGTCAATGAAATTGATCAACATATTGATCTCTAGATTTGTGGTTTAGATTAAACTTAATACTGGCAATATTTAAAATGGCCAAAATATAGCCGTTTTAGGTCAGTGAAGACATCATCACACCTGCTTCTTGTTAGGTGTGGCTGCAGGGTGGATAATTCCATGGCCACAGCTAATTGGACTGGTAGCCTGCTATCATGTGACAGTTTCCCATGGGTTTAATCTAAACCTTACCTAATCCCTACTCTTCGTGCCTTCCTTTCCCAGCAACAAAAATTATGGAGTTATCTCCCAACAGTTGTCCAGTTAAGGATCAGATCTACTTTAACCAGTTGAGGCCACTGGACGTGCTATGCTCATCCAAAAAAGTAATTAAAGCAGAGTTCCACCCAAAAGTGGAAGCTCCGCTTATCACCCTCATCCCCCCTCTGGCGTCACATTTGGCACTTTTGGGGGGGGGGGGCAACGGGTACTTGTTTTTGACAGGTACCCATCCCCACTTCCGGGAGATTGCGCCATGGCGCGATCACTTGAAGTTCGGCCCCCTCCTCCTTCCCCCCCACCGCCGGGCAATTCAGAAAGTACAGTACGGAACCGGCTGTGAAGTGGAAAGGCTTCACTGCTGGGTTCACTTACTATCAATGGTGGCGGCTGGACCCGAGAGCCAATGGAAACATCGGCTGAGGTGCCAACATCGCTGGATTCCAGGACAGGTAAGTGTCCTATTAAAAGTCAGCAGCTGCAGTATGTGTAGCTACTGTCTTTTAATTTTTTGCTGGGGGGGGGCACAACTCCTCTTTAAAGTACACAGGATGTATGTAGCAAGCCCAGTCTACTGGCACTCTTCCGCACTCTCCTCCTCCCAAATTATCTAATATCTTATTTTATATAAGTAACAGTAGCCAACTCAGGAGATGCTTTTCAAGATACAAATAACATACTTGACTAGTTTCACGCCTGTAAGCGTGCTTCTTCTGGAGCTAAATCAATAGATATAAAATAAATTGCTGTCAAGGCGGCAGGACAACCAAACGGACACAGACTCCAATGAGGTCATGGGCCATGCAAAGGTAGGTATGGGGTCACACTATCTGCAAGCAGGGGCCCGCCGCCAGGATCTATAATAAGGTGAAAAGTTGTATATACAATGTAGATGTCTTTACATCAATTGCTTTGAGGTAGGTAGTCCCACAGGTATCAGCTGGTATAGATCTGTATAGATACTATAGGAGTCAATGGTGGGTCAATCAGTATCCCAAGGTGCATACGGTAAAGTATAAAAAAGAATTAGAAGGGTCTTGATATCATTAGAAGACCAGACACCAAAAGGGCTCAGCCTAGAGAGCCTGTGGGTTTAAATTTGGTCCTGCACAGTCAGGAACATGTGTCCTGCTGGTGTTGGTCCACTGTGTTTTATCAAGTCCAAAGTCAGGGCAGCCCTCTACCAGGAAATTCTAGAGCACTTCATGCTTCCCCTGCTGACCAGCTTTATGGAGATGCTGATTTAATTTTCCAGCAGGACTTGGCACCTGCCCACACTTCCAAAAGTATCAATACCTGGTTTAATGATCATGGTATCACTGTGCTTGATTGGCCAGCAAACTCGCCTGACCTAAACCCCACAGAGAATCTGTGGGGTATTATCAAGAGGAAGATGAGAGACACCAGACCCAACAATGCAGAGGAGCTGAAGGCCGCTATCAAAGAAACCTGGGCTGCCATAACTCCAGCAGTGCCACAGGCTGATCGCCTTCATGCCACGCCGCATTGATGCAGTAATTCATGCAAAAGGAGCCCCGACCAAGTATTGAGTGCATACTATACTGTACATAGACATGCTTTTCAGTAAGCCAACATTTCTGTATTAAAAATCCTTTTTTTATTAGTCACATGTACAGTGGGGACAGAAAGTATTCAGACCCCCTTAAATTTTTCACTCTTTGTTATATTGCAGCCATTTGCTAAAATCATTTAAGTTCATTTAAGTTCATTTTTTCCTCATTAATGTACACACAACATCCGAATTTGACAGAAAAACACAGAATTGTTGACATTTTTGCAGATTTATTAAAAAAGAAAAACTGAAATATCACATGGTCCTAAGTATTCAGACCCTCAGTATTTAGTAGAAGCACCCTTTTGATCTAATACAGCCATGAGTCTTTTTGGGAAAGTTGCAACAAGTTTTTCGCATCTGGATTTGGGGATCCTCTGCCATTCCTCCTTGCGGATCCTCTCCAGATCTGTCAGGTTGGATGGAAAACGTTGGTGGACAGCCATTTTTAGGTCTCTCCAGAGATGCTCAATTGGGTTTAAGTCAGGGCTCTGCCTGGGCCATTCAAGAACAGTCACGGAGTTGTTGTGAAGCCACTCCTTCGTGGCCATGTAAAAAGCCCCCCTTGTGTTTTGCAATCTAATACACGAACTTCGCATTTAAGGGTATCATTTTGCTGATCAAGTAAATATATATTGTTGTTCAAGAAGTGAATTTGTGTTGAAATTGAAACCAAACATAGGGAAGTGACGTATGTGTCATAAGATGGTCTTCATTTATGTCTGTCTAGGTCATATAATATAATGTCACATAATGAGTTTGCTTGGATACAGAAGATGTAACAAGTTAATAATATTGTGACATTGTGATTGGTTAAATATATTGGTGAAGGAAATATGTAATTTGAACATGTTCCCCTTATTGGTGGAAGCTGGTTGGTGATACCCTAATTTCATTATTATTTAACACCATGTCCGGGATGTTAAAATGGAACAATATATGAATCAACGTGTTGTTGGGTCAATTATTTATACAGTGGAGACGGAAAGTATTCAGACCCACTTAAATTTTTCTCTCTTTGTTATATTGAAGCCATTTGCTAAAATCATTTAAGTTCATTTTTTTCCTCATTAATCTATACACAGCACCCCATATTGACAGAAAAACACGGATTTGTTGACATTTTTGCAGATTTATTCAAAAAGAAAAACTGAAATATCACATGGTTCTAAGTATTCAGACCCTTTGCTCAGTAGTTAGTAGAAGCACCCTTTTGATCTAATACAGCCATGAGTCTTTTTGGGAAAGATGCAACAAGTTTTTCACACCTGGATTTGGGGATCCTCTGCCATTCCTCCTTGCAGATCCTCTCCAGTTCTGTCAGGTTGGATGGTAAACGTTGGTGGACAGCCATTTTTAGGTCTCTCCAGAGATGCTCAATTGGGTTTAAGTCAGGGCTCTGGCTGGGCCATTCAAGAACAGTCACGGAGTTGTTGTGAAGCCACTCCGTTATTTTACCTGTGTGCTTAGGGTCATTGTCTTGTTGGAAGGTAAACCTTCGGCCCAGTCTGAGGTCCTGAGCACTCTGGAGAAGGTTTTCTTCCAGGATATCCCTGTACTTGGCTACATTCATCTTTCCCTCGATTGCAACTAGTCGTCCTGTCCCTGCAGCTGAAAAACACCCCCACAGCATGATGCTGCCACCACCATGCTTCACTGTTGGGACTGTATTGGACAGGTGATGAGCAGTGCCTGGTTTTCTCCACACATACCTCTTAGAATTAAGGCCAAAAAGTTCTATCTTGGTCTCATCAGACCAGAGAATCTTATTTCTCACCATCTTGGAGTCCTTCAGGTGTTTTTTTTAGCAAACTCCATGCAGGCTTTCATGTGTCTTGCACTGAGGAGAGGCTTCCGTCGGGCCACTCTGCCATAAAGCCCCAATGGGTGGAGGGCTGCAGTGATGGTTGACTTTCTACAACTTCCTCCCATCTCCCAACTGCATCTCTGGAGCTCAGCTACAGTGATCTTTGGGTTCTTCTTTACCTCTCTCATCAAGGCTCTTCTCCACCGATAGATCAGTTTGACCGGATGGCCAGCTTTAGGAAGGGTTCTGGTCGTCCCAAACGTCTTCCATTTAAGGATTATGGAGGCCACTGTGCTCTTAGAAACCTTAAGTGCAGCAGAAATTTTTTTGTAACCTTGGCCAGATCTGTGCCTTGCCACAATTCTGTGTCTGAGCTCTTCAGGCAGTTCCTTTGACCTCATGATTCTCATTTGCTCTGACATGCACTGTGAGCTGTAAGGTCTTATATAGACAGGTATGTGGCTTTCCTAATCAAGTCCAATCAGTATAATCAAACACAGCTGGTCTCAAATGAACGTGTAGAACCATCTCAAGGATGATCAGAAGAAATGGACAGCACCTGGGTTAAATATATGAGTGTCACAGCAAAGGGTCTGAATACTTAGGACCATGTGATATTTCAGTTTTTCTTTTTTAATAAATCTGCAAATATGACAACAATTCTGTGTTTTTCTGTCAATATGGGGTGCTGTGTGTACATTAATGAGGAAAAAAATGAACTTAAATGATTTTAGCAAATGGCTACAATATAACAAAGAGTGAAAAATGTAAGGAGGTCTGAATACTTTCCGTCCCCACTGTAATATTCTAATTTTCCGAGATACTGAATTTTCGGTTTTCACTAGCTGTAAGCCATAATCATCAAAATGAAAAAATAGAAATGCTTGAAGTATATCACTCTGTGTGCAATGCATCTATATAATATAAGAGTTTCACTTTTTGAATTGAATTACTGAAATATAGTAACTTTTAGATGATATCTATTTTTTTGAGAAGCAGCTGCATGGCTTTTGCTCAGATTCCATGACTGACGTTTACAACCACAAAAAAAAAAATAAAAACAACATTTAGAATTACTTTATTCTTTTTTTATATAACGTTAGACTGAGCAGTTCCACAAGAGATAGTTCACTGCATTGAGTCATTTGAGTCTGTGAGTAAATTTCACATTGAGCTGCTGAGCTCTATAAACAAATGACTTTTATCAACAAATGGTAGGAGGAGAGAGCAAAATATTTTAAAAGGAGCATCTAACGCCACCTATTGGCTGGTTAACAAGCCTATATAATGATCATGTGCAACATTTCATATTCATCTAACCAAAAGAAAAAAAAAATTAAAATGTTTATTTTCTTTTTTTAGTCCCGAGCCTGATCATAATAAATAAAGAATATTCCATTTACATAGAAGGTACACATGCATGTGTTTAGCTCTCCCAGCAGTCATACATACTGTTTATTAGTATAACAATGTATAATATAATTCATTGGTAATTATAGCACAAAGACCGACATCACCTCGCTCGCCCACTTACCTTTTCGTGATTGAAAAATTATTCCCCGGACTGGACTTCTGGCTTTGGGTTTTTGTTCTCATTACAGACATACAAGCAGTAATACAGGACACATCTGTACCTGCCAGGCTAATCATTGTTTGGCTGCATTCTCTTCCACGCACACTGTTGCCTTGAAGCGTTTTGTGCATCCTGCTTGGCCTTGTGTCTTTCCTTGATTGATTTTCGGAATTTATCCAGTTCGCAGCAGGAGACTTGCTTTAAAAACACAAGCTTGTAATTAAATATTTCCAGGGCACAGAAGTTTACAGCTGTGTGGTTTAGAAGCTTTGCGTCCTTTTCTGATACTGTTGTACGGTATCATGGAACTGTCTCAATTTTTCTGCTATTTCTGAACATAATAGAACGTTGTTTTCATACACAAATTTTCCGGGAGCTCAGATTTTTGCGGTCCTTTGCAATGCCTTACTGCATATGTGTTAAGGTGCTGTGTTTTCATTTTGAACGGACAATACATGGCAATGGACAAAAAAAATCTGCAGCATTTTTGATTGCAGTGCACCATGATGTGCGGCATATGCATTGGGGTATGCTGCAGCGTGGTACAGGACTGTAAGCTTACCTGTAGGTACAACTTCAAATAGAGAGTTAAAGGGGTTGTAAAGGTAAAAGTTTTTTCACCTTAATGCATTCTATGCATTAAGGTGAAAAAACATCCGACAATACCGCCCCCCCCAGCCCCCCCCGTTTTACTTACCTGACCCCTGGAAGGTCCCATGCTTGCCCCCGACATCCTCTTTGCCGCTCAGCCTGGCCGTTGATTGGCTAGAGTGGATGGATTGAAAGCAGCACAGCCATTGCTGTCAATCACATCCAATGACGCGGCCGCCGGCTGTATCACGGGAGCGCACCCGCAAGAACTCAACACCGTGCCAGGGAGCTCGCATGAAGGTGTTGAGTCCTTGCGGGGGGAGCCGAGACAGCCGCCGAGGGACCCCAGAAGACCAGGTTCGGGACCACTCTGTGCAAAACGAGCTGCACAGTGGAGGTAAGTATAACATGTCTGTTATTTTAAAAAAAAAAATATCTTTAGTGATACTTTAAAGGAGAAGTGCAGCCAAAGCTTATATGTGGATCACAGGAGTGTAGTTCATTTTGCACTCCTGTGACCCGTTTTTAGCAAATAGCGGGCTGAAACCCGCTGTCTGCTGACATCACAGGGCCGGTTCAGGCTCAGACAAGATCGCAACCATGAAGTCGGGATATGCCCACATGCTTGGATCAGCACCCGGCTCAGCCTCCCAGTGAGCCGCTGAGAGCCTAGGCCAACCGCTCCCACCCCCTCCACAGCCCAGCGCTCCAGTGAGCGAGGGTGGGGGGGTCAGCAGCTCTCTGCTCTGGGAGAACCGAGCGATCTGCAGTATTAGATCGCTCGGTTCTCAGTGTTAGAGCCGGTGGGGGACAGATGCAGCTTCCACCTAGGTAAAAAAAAAAAAGCAAGTCCATACTTCTTTTTTAACTACTGCTTTAAATTTTAGTTTTTTGGTTTAGATACACTTTAAGAATAGGATGGGTAAGTCAAATACCAGATACGTGATTTGGCAGCAAGTGGTTGTACCGAGATGGTGCTTGCAGCTGCAGGCATCACCCCGGTACCATTTTTCTCTAACCAGCGACTCGGTTGTCATTACTAGACATGTGCATTCGTTTTCGTCCGAATGTATTTTCGTCCGAATTTCAGGTATTTTCGTTATCGTTTTAACAAACGATAACGAAAGTGCAGAATCCGAAAAACGAAAGATCCGACATAAACAAATGCTTTATTTTTGTTTTCGTTACTACAACAGTTCGATATAGATAGGAGATCCGACATGATGATGACAATAACAATCTGTGTCCATCAAACCTGTGGTGGAATGTGCCTAACCTTAACTCTATTAGTCCAAGATTATTTTACATAGAGAGAAAAGATTTGACATAGAGAGAAAAGATTCAACATAGGGGAGAAAAGATTTGACGTAGGGGAGAAAAGATAAATAAAAATAATGATGATGATAAATGTTATTGGCTGATTGTAACCAAAGAGGAGGAGCAGTAAAATAGCTAGAACTAAGTACACACGTACTTTGGCTTATGGTGTCTGTTGAAAGTTCTAAGAAGATTCGACGGAGCAGGTAAACTATACAGCGTCGTACAGTTTAGCTGCTCCGTCGAATCTTCTTTGAACATTCGACAGACACCATAAGCCTTCAATGACAGATTCGACCTTAATTTGGATTTTCGGACGAATGCAATTTTTAACGAAAAACGAAATAAATAAAAACGAATTTCGGGAGTAACTAAATACATTTATTTTTCGGACAAAAACGAAATTCCGAAACGAAATATTTCAGTGTGCACATGTCTAGTCATTACAAGCAGCGGGAGGGGGCGGCACCCTATTCTGCCACCTTCCGCAGCTCACTCGGGCTTCCCATCCCACCAGGAGACCCGAGCTACTAGCCACCACGTCTGAGACCTGAAGAGAGCTGGGATCGGCTTTGATTGGGTCTCTGCTATGGTAACCCGGAAGCGATGACATGACATCACTTCCGGTTTACCGGCATCTTAATAGCGCCATTTTTAAAAACTTGAAAGTATTTAAAACCACTGATTTTGGCATTTTGAATGCTTTCAAGTGCATAAAGAGTATCTGTCACTGCCTATTACTGTCAAAAGAATGTTTACATTCCTTGTAAAAAGCAATGAGTGACAAGTGATCAAAAAAAAAGAAAAAAAGAAAATTAATTAGAAGAACAGAGTAAAAATAATAATAATAAAAAAAAAATAATTAAAGTGCCCCGCCCTCCCGTGCTAAGGCGAACGCATTCCGCATTCACGCAAACCAGGATCGTCCCACACATGTGAAGTGTTTCTGTGAATATCAGATCATGGGCAGTAATTCTAACACTAGACCTCCTCTGTACATCTAAAGCAGTAACCTGTAAAAGTTTCTGTACGCCGTTTGTCGCCGTTGTGCGGACGTGTGTAACTTTAAAGAGTGACATGTTTGGTATCTTTTTACTCAGCGTGACATCATCTTTTATATTTTACATAAATTGGGTTATGTATCATGTGTGGCGGCTTCTTAGTCCTCTTTAGTTGCTTTGGCTCGCCTTGGTTTTGAGCATTAGTTTTCTTCTTTGTTTATGTATCCTGTTTTTTTTTTTTTGTATTAAGATTTTAAAAAAGTGTATTTTTTTCCCCACAAATTGCGTTTAAAAAAAACGCTGCGCAAATATCGCGCAACATAAAAAATTGCAAACCCCCCCCCAATATATTCTCGAGGGCCCCTGCTTTAAAAAAATATTCAATGTTTGGGGGGGGGGTTCTAACTCATTTTCTAGCAAATTTAAAAAAAAAAGATTTTCACATGTAAATACTGTAAAAGGTACCAGAAAATGCCTGGTCTTCAAGGGGTTAAGTATCACCTACAGCTTCCATTGAATGAAAACAAGTGTGTGACCGATTGCAATTATAATAACCTTTATTTGTGCACCATGCGGATTGTAACTGACCCTCACTGCTGTTTGTGTTTAATGTCTATGAATTAGACGCCCAGCAGCTTCCAGCTGTTCATACTGGTACATCACCAATTACTGTCACATTACTCTAGTGATATGTTCGTGGGAATAAATCAATTTAATTGAACTGTCAGCTGTTTGAGTGAATGCTTTCAATTTTCCTTCTTTTCTTTGATTACTTATCTTGGATTGTAGTTCTTTGCAAGCAGTGCAAAGCTTTATATTTGCAAATGAAACTGGGGGCCAACCAATTATTCCAAATATCACTAGTTACTGTAGCTTTACATTTTGTACTTTATAGAAACTTTTGGATTACTTCGTTCAGGGCTTGACAAATTAGCTTTGAATCTAGGAGCCAGCTAAAAAAGTTAGGAGACAGTTTTCTTTTTTTTTTAACTAACAATTAGAATATGTAACATGTTCCTGAAGGTGAACTTATCCTTTAACGCTTTCACAGCCAGAGCCGTTTTTGCGTTTTAAAAATCATTTTAGGCCTGAAGATTACATAAAACCACCCAACATGATATATTTTCTGAAAGCAGACACTCTAGAGAATAAAATAGTGGTAGCTCCAATTTTTTATGTTACACGATATTACCGCAAAGGTCAAAATTTCAGTAAAAAAACGCATTAATAGTTAATTTTAGGGGGCACAAAAATGCAATAAATTACCCAATTTTTTTTAGTAAAATATAAAAGCTGAAGTTGCACTGAGTAAATAGATACCCAACATGTCAAGCCATAAACATAAATTTTTGTTTTTTATATATTTTTGGGGGATATTTATTATAGCAAAAAGTAAAAAATATTGAATTTTTTTCAAAATTGTCGCTCTTTTTTTGTTTATAGTGCAAAAAATAAAAACTGCAGAGGTGATCAAATACCACCAAAAAGAAGCTCTATTTGTGGGAAAAAAAGGACATCAATTTTGTTTGGGTGCAACGTCGCACGATCGCGAAATTGTCAGTTAAAACGACACAGTGCCAAATTGCAAAAAGTGCTCTGGTCAGGAAGGGGGTAAAATCTTCCGGGGCTGAAGCGGTTAAAAGCCCCGTATAGGTCATCAGTTTAGCATTATGAAGGAGGTCTGGTGCTAGAATTATTGCTCTCATTACGGCGTACACGGCAAAATGTAACATGTGTATCACGATCAACGTTTTCAGGCGTAGGCGCCCTGCGGTGTGCGTTCACGTTTGTACATGCGTATATGTGGTGATGAGGGGCCTCAAATTTTTTTGGGGGGGGGGATTTTATGTGCTTGGGTGTAACTTTTTTTCAACTAAAATTTTTTTTTTACTTTTTCCAACGCATAGGGTACAAAAAGTGTGGAGATTTTTTTTTTTGGTGACATTCTATTTAATGAGACATCCAGGGCCTAAAAGACCTCTGTACTAAAGGGAATGCAATGCACATCCCACTGCATCACATTCTTTCCTGGCCCTGATGGCCGGGGAAACTGTGAACAAGGACCTAGACGTGACGTTTTTTATTTGTTATTAAAGATAGGTAATTTTCAGTAAAATTCAATCATTTTTGAGCCCCTGAGAATCAAACATACAATCACAAGTGATCTCCAGAAATGAAGGGATCTACTACCCATAAGATCAGTCTACCACTAGAATTCGATCGACCGTGAAGTTAAAATTTGGCAATAAACTGACAACTTCAATACAGTTTATTGAAAGATCGAATGGAAATGAAATAGAAATTGGAAGAATACTGTTGCAATTTCATTGAAAGCAATTTCGTTTTCACTTAGGGCAATTATGATCTCATCTTCTTGCAGTTATTTGAAGCCACCTTTTTATGTCTTTGATTGCACAACAATTTTGACAGAAAATTGAATTCAGTTTTTGATTGTTCTATCAAATTGCTATGTGTATTTTTGTCCATATTTTATTTTTCTCTTCTTGCTACTACCTCAGGACACCTATGGTTAATTTAGCAAATTGGTAAGGGAGTGCAACTCCACCATAGCATCTTATTACCAATATTGCACTTCAATACCTGAACTGTGGTCAGGTATTTTACATTTTTTAAAAAAATTGTTTTCATTTAACATTCAAATATATATATATGTTTTTACTTTTTACTGAAAAAAAAGGATTGTGGTTTAGTGATTTAGGTTTGGTGTTTGGGATGTGTTGTTTTAGGGCTGGGGTTTAGTGTTTTAGGTTTTAACCATTTCCTGCCCGCCATATAGCAATATGAGGGCCGCAAAATGGTTTCATTATCCTGACTGGACGTCAAATGACGTCCAGCAGGATAAGCTGCGGGGGTGCGCAGCGCGGCGATCAGTGGTGTGGTTTGTCAGTCTGACACACTGCATCTCCGAACTTGGTAAAGAGTCTATGACGTAGGCTCTTTACCATGTGATCAGCTGTGTCCAATCACAGCTGGTCACATCGTAAACAGGAAGCGCCGTTTATCTGCTTTTCCTCTATTCACACTGACAAGGCGCTGGTAGAGGAGAGACGATCGGATGCTCTCCGGACAGGGGGGGTCTGCACTTATTATCAGCACATTGATTATCAGTGCAGACCCACCAAGGATGCCCACTAGAGCCCACCAGGGATGCCCACCTGTGCACACCAGGGATGCCCACCCATGACCGCCAGGGATACCCACCCATGACCTCCAGGTAAGCAAATCAATGTCCATTAGAGGTGCCAATCAGTGCCCATTAGAGATATAATTCAGTGCCCATCAGTAATGCCTGCCAGTGCCCCCTCTTCAGTGCTGCCTATCAGTGCCATCTATCAGTGCCACCCATCAGTGCCACCTCATCAGTGCCCATCAGTGCCACCTTATCAGTGCCCATCAGTGCAGCTTCATAAGTGCCCATCAGTTAAGGAGAAAACATACTTATTTACAAAATGTTATAACAGAAATAAAGAAAAACTTTTTTTTTTTCAAAATTTTCGTGTGGCGGCAACCTGGTGAGGAGTACAAAGACAAGTGTGTCTTGCCTACAGTCAAGCATGATGGTAGGAGTGTCATGGTCTGGGGCTACAAGAGTGCTCCTGGCACTGGGGAGCTACAGTTCATTGAGGGAACCATGAATGCCAACATGTACTGTGACATACTGAAGCAGAGCATGATCCCCACGGATACTGGGCCGCAGGGCAGTATTCCAACATGATAACAACCCCAAACACACCTCCAAGATGACCACTGCCTTGCTAAAGAAGCTGAGGGTAAAGGTGATGGACTGGCCAAGCATGTCTCCAGACCTAAACCCTATTGAGCATCTGTGGGGCATCCTCAAGTGGATGGTGGAGGAGCGCAAGGTCTCTAACATCCACCAGCTCTGTGATGTCATCATGGAGGAGTGGAAGAGGACTTCAGTGGCAACCTGTGAAGCTCTGGTGAACTCCATGCCCAAAAGGATTAAGACAGTGCTGGAAAATAATGGTGGCCACAAAAAATATTGACACTTTTGGCCCAATTTGGACATTTTCACCTAGGGGTGTACTCACTTTTGTTGCCAGTGGTTTAGACATTAATGGCTGTGTGTTGTGTTATTTTGAGGGGACAGCAAATTTACACTGTTATACAAGCTGTACACTCACTACTTTACATTGTAGCAAAGTGTCATTTCTTGTCATGTGAAAAGATATACCGTATTTATCAGAGTATAACACACACTTTTTTCCCCTTAAAATCGTGGGAAAATCGTGGGAAAATCGTGGGTGCGTGTTATACGCCAATCCCCGCCGATCCCCCCCGCTGATTGTGAGCGGAGCGAGCGCCGGCCGCCGATATACATACATAGCCGAGTGTACTCGGCTAGGTTCGGCTAGCTCCGCTCACAGTCACGCCCAGTCCCGCCCTATGATGGACATAACACAGGGACTGGGCGTGACTGTGAGCGGAGCTAGCCGAACCTAGCCGAGTACACTCGGCTATGTATGTATATGGGCAGCGCTCGGCTCCGCTCACAGTCACGCCCAGGTCCACCATTGGACCTGTGTTATGTCCATCATAGGGCGGGACTGGGCGGGACTACGAGAGGAGCCGAGAAGAGCCGAGAGGAGCCGAGGACCGGCTCTGTGTATCTCGGCGGCGCCGTTTTCAAACTGCAGTGACACTGACAAGTCACTGCAGTTTAACTGCAGCCTGGGCAAGGCTGCAAATGTCACTGACAAGGCTGCAGATGGAAACTGACAAGGCTGCAAGGCTGCAAATGACACTGATAAGGTTGCAAGGCTGCAAATGACACTGGCAAGGCTGCAAATGACACTGGACAAGCATGCAGATGGACGCTGTGCAAGGCTGCAGATGGACACTGATAAGGCTGCATTGATGGGCATTTAAATGTAAGTTTTTTTCCTTAAAAAGTTTTTTTCCTTAAAATTCCATCCTAAACTTGGGGTACGTGTTATAGGCCGGCGCGTGTTATAGGCCGGCGCGTGTTATAGGCCGGTGCGTGTTATACGCCGATAAATACGGTAATAAAATATTTACAAAAATATGAGGGGTGTACTCACTTTTGTGAGATACTGTATATATATATACACATTTTTTTTTTTTACTTTCAGCTGGGTTAAACCAGGATTGTTGCTGGGGTTTAGTGTTTTAGGTTTTATTTTTTTAAGGAAGGCATATTTTATTTAATATAATTTTACTAGGGTCAGCAGTGTGACCTGACACAGCCAATGCTGCCCTTAGGCCTCGTACACACAGTTTGATTGTTGGACGACCGAGCGTCTGATTTTCGTCAAAAGGGCGGGTGCAGGATTTTGTCTAGCATACTAACTATCCGCAAATTGTCGTTTGACAAACACGAACGTAGTGACGTACTATGAGAGTATAAAGGGGAAGTTAATTTCTCAAGCGCCACCCTTTGGGCCCCTTCTGCTAATTTCGTGTTAGTAGAATTTTGGTGAGCGCTGATTCTCAATTTTCAGATTGTACAAAACAAATGCCTTTTAAAATACATTTGGCATAACTACATCAGTATCACCAGTAAAGCAGCTTCATTATTATCCCATTAAAGAAGATGAGAATGTGCGCTGCATTTCGACAATTGCCGCGTCACGAATATTAATTCTAGATTACGAGCGGTAGTTTACAAGACCGAACTCTTCCCAGTCGTTCCTTGATTCCGAGCATGCGTGTTTGTACCTTCGATTATTGTGTGACGATTTCTGTACTGACCATCCGAAAATCAGACGTTCACATCCAACAAAAATTTTAAAGCCTGCATATCCAGCTTTTGTCTGATGTAAAAGTCAAATCGTCTGTTGAATGCACCATACTAACGATCCGAAAATCCGCAGACAGCTCGTCTTCAGACTTTTCCCTTCTGATTTTCGTACCGTGTGTATGTGGCCTTAGTTTGCAGCACATCATCACAAACTTGTGTGGTAAAGTTTAGTTCACCAAATCAATCACCAGTGTTCAGTGCACAAAAGCACTAAATCCTCATTCCCTCTTTGCCAGAGCAGCTACTAAAGTTAAAGTGATTGTAAAGGTTCTTTTTTTTTTAAAATAACAAACATGTCATACTTACCTGCTCTGTGTAAGGGTTTTGCGCAGAGCAGCCCCGATCCTCCTTTTCTGGGGTCCCCCGGTGGCGCTCCTGGCTCCTCCTCTTCATCAAGTGCCCCCACGGATAAGCCACATTCCATGGGGGCACTCGTGCAGGAGCTCTTCTGAGTCCTGCTGCTGCGTCCATTGACACAGACAGCAGGACTCAGCCCCGCCCCCCGGCTCCCGTGTCACTGGATTTGATTGACAGAAGTGGGAGCCAATGGCTCCTGCTGCTATCAATCTATCCAATGAGGACCTGAGACAGCAACTGGAGCTGCTCTGCTCGTCCCTGCCGCTGGAACGATCAGGCTCAGGTAAGAAAAACGGGGGCTCTGAGGGGCAGTTGCAGTACAGAAGATTTTTCACCTTAATGCATTAAGGAGAAAAACCATGAGGGTTTTCAACTCCTTTAAGCAATTCCCTGTATTCATATCATAGGTGTGCACAGCCTATTTCATTAGGGTGTGCACCCCAAAGCTCAAACACATATGTGTGTGCATGTGTATTCAGTATGTACTGCCGATGTCAGTAGAGCAGTGGACGATGTCAGTAGGGAAGAGTTTGATGTCAGTGGGGCAGTGGACAATGTCAGTGGTTTTTATTTTTACTATTTAATTTTTTTACATTTTTTTTTTTATTTGCAATTTTATTTTTTTAATTTGTTTTTTACAATTTTTTTAGGAACCCCATTGGGAGGCTTTGGTGAAATATCACGGGTCTAAACAGGGGGCATCTGCAGCACACAAGGTGATTAGGGTGTGCCCAGGCACACCTGGCACACCCTGTGCGCACGCCTATGATTCATATTGTCTGGCAAGCCTAAATTGAGAGGCAGAAATTATGCACATATATTGTAGCTAGTTGGGTGATCAGGTTCTGCATCTCCAAATGAAAAAAAATGTGCATAAACCATAAGTTTTGCTCTTTGAAGTTAAGAGTGGGTCACGTGGATTTTTGGGTGTCCAAGTTGTAGCTTACACAATATGCTCTAATATTTATTACACAATAAAACCTGCCATAGTGTGCATTAAGTCAGTACATATTTCAGTTTTTTTATGTGACTTCTTAAAACGTTAAAATAACAAATACAATTTTTTTTTTAAAGTGGCATGGTCTCTCCCTCTGAAACTGTGGCCATAGTAAAAGTGCCTAAATAATGTCTGTATAATAATTCTGGCTTTTTTTTTTCTGTGAAACAGTACACTCTTAAATTGATTTATTTGATCGAAACCTGCCTTGCTTACACCTGTGACACTGCAGCCTAATAAACGTGCTAAAATATTGTGTGTGAAGTCATTACAATATTTCTGGCTTTTTCTGTGAAACAGTAAAAGTGGTAAACTAAACCCACAACAGTGAAATCAGTCTGTATATGCAGTAAAGCATGCTTCTTATGCTCACTGTGGAACCTAAGGGGTTAATCCTCTGCATTGTTTGAAAAAGGCTGTTTGATCCTGTCTCTGATCCTCCCCTTCTTTCACTGTCTTCAATCCATCTCATGACAGTACAGAGCCTTTGGAGTCACTCTGCACATGCTCAGTTAGGTGTGTATTGCTAGAGAGTTTTTTAATTTTTTTATTTGGAGGGTGCATGTGATCAGCACAGGGCCAATCAGCACTGTCCAAACAGGGGGCCAGGGTCCTGCAGCCTCATAGGACAGTCAAAGTAGAATACAAACTCCTCCTACAAGCTTTAAGCAGACACTGATAGAAGGCACAAGACTGCTATTTACTGATGATGAGAAAAGGTATTTAGCAGTTTATATTTACTAAAATAATTGCATTTCTGTGTTCTGTGTACTATGGGAGACCAGATATATGCATGCAGGGTCCGGGGTCTAGTAATACTTTAATCTAATTGTGATTGGAGGATTACTTTCTTTGAGGATTCAACACTCTAATTTCGATTCATTGATTATAAACCTGCCTGTTGTCTTCCTGTGAAACTAAACCTTAGTAAATGTGTTTACATATTCTGAATGGAACCAGTACAATATTTATGGCTTTTCTTCTTTGAAATATTACACTATAATTCTGTTTTTTTTTTTATTTGAAACATGGCTGGTGTCTTCCTGTGAACTTGCATCCTAGTAAAATTACATTTATAGTGTGTACAGTCACATCCAAAATGTATCTCTTTTTGTAAAATGATACACAATCTGATTTTGTTTTGGTTGTTTTTTTTAATGAAAGCTGCCTGGTGTCTCACTGTGAAATTGCAGCCTACTAAAAATGAATAAATACTGTGAATGCACTCATTACAGTATTTCTTGCTCTCTTATGAAATAATACATTCTATTTTAGATTTTTTGATTAAAAGCTGCCCAGGGCCTATACTAAAAGTGCTTAACCCATTCACACTGACAGTACGCAAATATGCGGCCCCAATGGACTGGGCTTTTTGCTGTGGGGCCGCATCTGCATATCTTCCTTTGTGCTGGGAGC
Organism: Aquarana catesbeiana; assembly: GCF_042186555.1. Taxonomy (NCBI): domain Eukaryota; kingdom Metazoa; phylum Chordata; class Amphibia; order Anura; family Ranidae; genus Aquarana; species Aquarana catesbeiana. Next base: position 666,990,068 of record NC_133327.1, on the reverse strand, counting down.
GTGCCACACGGTGCATTCCCAGCACAGAGACCGGGTACGCCTGGTTCTGGGTCACCTGAGCGCTGTGATAGCCTCTGATTGGCTATCACAATGATCAGTAACTGTGAAGCCCTCCCCCGTGTTTTTAGCCTCTGTGAATGGAGGAGACAGATACATTGTACCTTTCTCTGTCTTTGCAGAAATAGAAAAAAAAGCGTGTGTAGAAAAAAATAAATAACTATTAATTAAAAAAAAAAAAACCTAGATCAAGGTTTGACCTAGGTCAGTCCAAGGGTTACTGTTTGTGTCAAGGTCAGGGTCAAATGTCAAGGTCAAAGGTCAGGGTCAGTGTTTTTTTGACATTTAAAAAAAAAAAAATTGTTTCAGTGTCAGTTAGTGTCAGTGTTAGGGTGTTTTAGGCAGGATAAAAAAAGCAAAGTGCACACTATTGTTTCTGGGCTATACTACAGGTACAGACAACAACTAACGTACACATATGTGGTATCACTGCGATCATCAGGATAATCATTAATTATTATTAATTTGGGTTGTTCTTTGGTGGTAGGATATGGTAGTAACAAGAAATATAAGGTTACATTTAAAAATTATTATTTTTTTACTATTTTGGGCCAGTTTTCCTTAAATAATAATAAAAAAAATGTAGGAGATATCCATTACCATTTACCACCAAATGAAAGCCCAATTTGTCCTGAAAAAACAAGATATAATCCACCTGGATGCACAAAGTAGTTGAGATGATATGTACGGTTTTACTAACATATGTCAAAATTGCAAATTTGGGCTTAGGCATTAAGATTTGTTTTACCCTTAGACAAGAAAGGGTTAAATACTGTGCATGAGTCATTAAAATATATCTGCTTTTTCTGTGAAATAAAACTCTTTAATTTTATTTCACAGTGTCACATACCTGATGGTAGAGCCTGATATGCAGGGAATGGCCTCTCTTACCCCTCTGACTCGAGGCCCCCTGATAGAGCAGACAGGAGGCGCAGGAGTGCAGAGTCGCACGAGTGCCTGATGGGTCGCAGACCGTGGAACTGGAAGTAGCTGCAGGTGGAACGGTAGTTCAGTAGGATTCTCCAGCAAGAAGAGAAGGCAGGTTCAAGCAGGCCGGGTCATACACTGGCGGGCACATCAGGAGCAGGCGCGGAGGTAGAAGAGTAGTCAGGACACAGGCCGGGTCGGTGATGGGCTGGCAGCGAGGTAGTAGAAGGAGCAGGCAGATGCGGTGGTCAGAACAAGCCGGGTCAGATGCAGGCAGCAAACAGCAGAGTCGGAGGCAAGCCGGGTCAGATAACAGGTACAGGTATCAGGTGCAGGCAAACAGGAACACACAGGAATGCTGTAGAATGGACAGCACTGAGTCTAAGCACGGACTGAGTTTAAATAGCCTGTTGGGCACCAAAAGCTGTCACAGGGTGCACGTGAGCGCTGGTGCGCACGCGTGTTAGCTCGCGCCGGCGCACTGGCATTCTGACTGAGCAAACAGACTGTCTTGGATTCCCATCTCGAGTACTGGCATGCCCTTCTTGGCAATGCGTGCGTGCGCATAGAGATGCGCCGGATGTGTTCTGACAGAGGCTGAGGTCACAGGTCGTCTTCTTCGGCCGCCATCTTGGGTACTGGCTAGCCTTTCCTGACACAGAGTTAAAAGCTGTCTGGTGTCTCCCTGTGAAATTTCAGCCTAAAGTGCATGCAGTCAGTATAGTATTGAGGTCATGTGCCAATTAAAAAAAATTGTTTAAATAGTTCTTTAGTCAGAATATGGTCTTTTAATGTGATTTAGAAGGTAACAATAAAAATTCACAAATACTATAAATAGTATGCTTTAGGGATACCTTAAACCTGCAAATGAGGTTGCTGATACAGTAGAATGAATTCCTTTAAAAGTGACATTTTATGTTCACAGCTAGAAGCCAATTATCTACTATTTTGGGGCGGTGCCATCCCAATGTTGAAAGCATGTGACTCACCCCTCCTTTTTAAGCCACCCAGGCTGAATCACATGCTTATTTTTTTTTTTTTTTCTTAAAAAGACAATAGTCTTTTTGTAAACAATGTTTACTTTCTCTGACAACATGACAAAAAACAAAAAATAGTGTGGGACCCCTCTAAAAAAATCATAAAAAACCTATATACTGGCCATACACTAATCAAAATTCCACCAGGCCAGCAGGGACCAGCAAATTTTTATCCATGTGTGGCCATCCCTGCTTCTAGAAATTGATCATATGAGGGGGAAATACTTTTGTTTTTGAACAGCTGGAGTTGCTGATCAGTGTATTCTGACAGCTTCTAATCTCACTGTCAGAATACAATGTCCCAGCAGTAGGGGTTACTTCATTCACCTCTATTATGTGGATTGAGGAATCCCATTGCCTGAAAAAAAAAGCCAGCTGTCTATGGCCAGCTTTACCCAGACATGCAGCTTGGGTGGCCAGGAAAGAAGGTGCAGCGAGTGTGTGGCTTTTCTGAACCTCACAAGGGTGCATATTCTTAACAATGGGAGGGTACCTTGCAAAGCACCTTGTCCCCATTTTGATAGGGAGAAGGGCTTCATCCCCACATATGATGCCCCAAGCATGATGTAGGGGTCTATAGGGGATGACTTATCAGAATATAGAGCCCTTCTTTGGAATAAGGTGGTCTGCCCCCCCCCCCACATAAGTGAGTACAGTATACATAGAACCCCTTGATGCTTATGCACTAAAAACTTGTAAATAAATAAAAACACCTACACCATGAAAAAAGTCCTCAATTTAAAAAAAAATAAAAATAATGTCCCCTGATGTACATCTGACGTCAGTCACATTTTTCAGCATTTTTGATCCATGTCAATTAAGATACCCGATAATGTTGATCTGCTGCCATGATGATCTGTTCACAAAAGTCATCGTCCACAAGTGACAGATCTCCAGCACTTCTAGAATGCAAAAATATTTGATTAGTGATGTCAAACAAAATTCTCGGAACTGTGGTTTACATTTCAGCATTTTTTTTCTCCTAAGGCCCCTTTCACACGATCGGGTCCACCTGTCAGTTTTTTAGGCAGACCTGACTGGACCACCCATTGACCTCTATGGAGCGGCGGAAGTAAACAGACAGGTGTCTATTTACACCCACTGGCATCCGATCCTATTTGCCAGTGGACTCCAAACTGCACTCCGGGCGCAAGATGCAGTTCTTTGCTTGCCTTTATCCAGCCCTTGGAGCATTGTTCATCTCATTGATAGGAGACACTATTCTGGCCACTGACACCAACAATGGGGCACTATTTGTCCCCCTAATACCAAAGTTGGGACACTGTTTACTCCCACTAATGCCTAAAAAAATTCATATTCCTGCTGGCCACAGTCCGGACCCCCGAAAGTCTGAAGGAGAGTAAACTGGCCTGTTGTTTAGAAAGTTTGGAGACTCCCGCTATACAATACAAACAGACAAATGGGGGATCCGTTCCCCATCCGTCTGGCAGATTGGATGTCAGTCAGATGTAAGGTTTGTCCAATCCAAACCCAAAGTTCAAATAATTGAATTCATTGTAAACCTGCATGTTGTCTACTGTGAAAAATCTGCTTACATAGTGTGCATGAAGTCAGTACAATATTTATAGTCTTTTTTCTTTGAAATAATACACTTACATTCATTGAGTCTGTACAATATTTCTGTCTATTTTCTCTTATACAAATGATTCTTTTTCTTTCTAATTTTTATTTGTACAATGCTACAATGCTGATAGCCGATGCCTTGCAACATCTTCTCATCTTGCTTTAATGCAATCGTTTACAGCCTACATAAGAATAGGAGTCTGTTTGGAATTCAGGAGCAGTGCAGCATTGTTGCCACACCATCACTAGAAGCTGCATTAGGTGAATTTCTCCAGTATGTTCAACGAGTTTTCTCTTTGCAGAGAAATGAACAAAGGACTATAAGTGCAGATGCAATTATAATTAAGTGCGCCAACTCACCTGTTAAAATGTGACATGTGTACATGTAATGTCTTTTGCAGCAAACTAATCCTCTGAAGAAGACCCAAATTACACAGGTCGAAACATGTCAGGCTTTTATACAATTGACATTCTGATATGTAATACCATGTATAATTCTCTGTTTGCATTTTATGTATTTGGAATGGTTTTTATTCTCCGACCAGAGCTCATATTTTAACTGCCATGGTATTATCTTATGTATATTTCAATAAAATATTTTTCTACATACATTACTTACTTGAATTACTTACCTTGCTGCCTAAAACCCCCCCTGGGGGAGCCTTCCCATAAAGTGCGCCAACTCTTTTTTTCTTTGGAAGAAATAGTTCTACTTTAAAAAAGAAGTATGTTTTATTTGTTTTCAAGAATCATATTTACCTTGGTGGATGCAGCATAATTTAAATGCTGCATCTGTCCCCCCCGCTGGCTCTAAGACTGTCTGTCACCGCTGTCTGCTCTGCCCCCCCCTCACTCACTGGATCACTAGGCTGTGAGTGGCTGGCTCAGGCTTTCACCGGCTCAATGAGAGGATGAAGCAGGTGCTGGCCCAGGGTTGTAGGCAGTTCCAGACCATATTGTCACAATCTTTCTCCAGCCTGGACCGGCTCTGTGCTGTCAGCTGACAGCAAACTGCACTCCTGTGACCCACAAGAGAAGTACAGCCAAAACGAGCTTTAGCTGCACTTCTCCTTTAAAGTGTATGTATTTACACTAAGGCCGGGTTCAAATATGTGCGGCTGCTGGCTACAGTCTGGGGTCCGGTATGTTTCTGTTCAGATTTTTGCCTGAAGTAGCACCTGAACTGGACCCAAAAAACACACAGGACCCTTTTGGAATTTGCACCGCGACTGACCTGGACATGTGTGAACCGGCTCCATTGAGCTCCATTAAAAAAACTCCTGGGTGTAGCTCCCCCCCCCCAGTCCCCCTTATAATTAGTCCCATCTCGATCCAGTAATGTGCATTAGAGCAGCGGTTCTCTTGGGTCCCTCTCTCCTCATTGGCTCACACAGCAGCGTTGTGCACAGAGCAGGTATGTATAACATTTGTTATGTAAAAAAAAAACTGCAAACCTTTAGAATCGCTATAAATCTTAATGCCAGGAAAACAGTTTATTCTTTTTTAATGAATACTTTACTGGACTATTGTTACCATGTTATTATTATATCTGGAATTTAACGTGAAAGTGAAGGACCATGTCATGTCTCCGACTTGAATAACATAGCTGAAAATTTAAAAGAAGCAAATCAAAAATGTATTTTGCAACAGATGCTAGTAATGCTGCTTTTTCAGCTGTACACCTGCTAAGGTATTGCTCCTTTCCATATTATATATGTGCTAGACAGGAAAGACAGCTTAGTGATTGGCGTTACCGCGTTGGACCTACTATCTATGAATCTCAGTTGCCATGTTTGAATGTGATTAATGTGCCTATTACATTGAGCAGCATTTCCCTGGTAATATCTCTCTATCAGTCTGGAACAGAGAAGGCTGATGTACTTGTTGTTGTTGCTTACAAAATTTATTTAAAATCTCATCTCATATAAGCCAGGTGCTAGGGGCATTTAATTTCTGGCCGATGCCGTGGACTAAAGTTTATCAGGAAAACACCTGCATCTTTCGCTTATAGATAGTTTGAACTCTATAATCCTTGTTTTAGTTTCAGTTGTTTGCCTCACTACAGGGTTTGTATAATGATCAACAAAATGTAAACTTCAGCAATAAATAAACAATATGAGCTACTTACTGCAGAAAGGCTTAGCATCCATCTTTTATTATGCGATTGAAGTCCATAAAATATTGGAGTGATAGGCAATTTTGGTAAAGCATTGACAAGGGAATACAAGGCTTCCAAAAGCTTACACCGGTTGCTCAAATCTGAAAATTACTCACCATCAACTAAGAGGTCCCAAGCAAAAGAAGGTCAACCGGTTTACCAAATCAATTATACGTTCAGCAAACTTTGCTGTTTGGCAGAAAGACTTAGCACTTCTCTTTTATTACGCAATTCAACTCCATAAAACATTGGAGATGGATAGACAATTTTGGTAAAGCACTGACAAGAGAATACCAGGCTTCCAATAGCTTACATCGGTTGCTCAAATCTAAAATTACTCACCAACTAAGAGTTCCCAAGCAAAAGAAGGTCAACCAGTTTACCAAATCAATTATACGTTCAGCAACCTGCTGACCTCCACCTGATGGAATAGTTATATTTGCCATCTTAGGTTGACTATACAGGATGGTTGGTACAGACTTGAATGGAAGAGAGTGAACTCTACTCTTTAATTCTTATGCCAAGAGTCAGCAACCTTTTCCACATTAAAATCTTGTTTTTAAAAAAAAATAATAAACATGTAATACATTCCTGCTCTGTGCAGTGGATTTGCACAGAGCAGGCTGGATCCTCCCCTTCTCTGGTGCCTGGCAGGCGCTCCTGGCCCCTCCCTCCTGCTGAGTGCCCCCACAGCAAGCAGCTTGCTATGGGGGCACCGAGCCGCTGCTTTGTGTGTCCATGCAGACACGGAGCTGTGGCACGACCCCGCCCCCTCTTTTCTCTGATTGGCTCACTGACTTTGATTGACAGCAGTGGGAGCTAATGGTGCCCACTGTGTGTCTCAGCCAAAGAGGAGGGAGTGTCCCGGACAGCCGAGTCTCATGCAACATCGCTGGATCGAGATGGAGCTAAGGTAAGTATTTTTTTTGGGGGGGGGGGGGGGGCTGCACACAGAAGGCTTTTTAGCTTAATGCATTCTATGCATTAAGGTAAAAAACCTTCTGCCTTTACAATCACTTTAAGTATCAATTTACATTACAAGTATTAGACACCTGGTTTGCCAATAAGCAATAGCGCATCATATGGTTTATTTTTTAGTTTCAGACTAGTTGTACTAATATTAGCAAGATAAACTGATCAATTATGATTATATAACCAGGGGCACAAGACGAAGGATGGAAAAAAGAAAATGCAGCGCTTATCAAAAATTTACATAAACAAAAATGGCATTTGTGAAAATGTCCACCACATGAAAAACAAACAATAAAGACCGAATGGTCAAGTGAATATGCACTGTCCGTGATAAACAAGCAACAAAGACCAATTGGTCTAATAAATAAACACTGTCCGTGGATGAAGAAAATGTGAATCAGTAGACATCAATGGGGGTCAACAAGGTGAGAAATTTTGTGAGAAAACTGCCATCAATATATTGAAGGCTTACCAGAAAGGTTGGACTTGAAGAGGCTTATACCTCTCAAGTCATAAAGGCTTGGGTGTCACAACACAAAAGTTGATGGAAAACCCACGACAGTTACGATATCCACGTTCACCCAAACTTGATACGGTAAGGGACATCAGTATAGGCTCAAACAAATATCAGATAGGATTCAGCAAATGGAGGGAATTCATGGAGGTAAATAATCAGCTCACACGGTAAAAAAAAGAGTAAAAAAGGTTCCACATAGTGTGATAAGGTTTCAACTGGTTTATTTAAAAATTCGTATAAAAATTGAACACTCACATGTCAAATTGAGGAATAATCGCATAAGATGGCACATTGGAAATGTGGCAGCACTTCACCCTGTTTCGTCTGAGTAGACTTCATCTGGGGTATGAAGGGCCACCATTACCCATGTGCTTAAATAGAGAATGTGGCTTCAAACTGAATTTGCGCCTACCGGAAGTTCCGGTCAAACGGACGTCACTTCCGGTCCGAATTATCCTTAAGCTATTCATTGCCCAACAATATTAATGTATAATGCCCCATAATAGCTCAATATTCAATAATAATTATCCCCAAATCGGAGTAATGACAAGGGTCATAGCCGTGTTGTTAAGCACGAATATTTCAGCGTCACTTTCAGCTAAACCGGAAGTTCATGCGGGTCGTGACTCTTTTTGAGTATAAACTGGCATCAATTCCGGATTAGGCCGGAAGAAGAGACTCTTCAAGCCTCGTTTTGATCATGAATCAAAGTACGGAACATGAACGTGTCACGCACGTCGGCAATTCCGGGGGCCGAGGGAAAAAGACCCGGAAGTACAGGCGCCTCAAGCCTCGATTTGATCATAAATCAAAGGACCATTCGGACGGCACGACGGAATGTGAACGTGTCACGCATGTAGGCCATTACAAAGGTCCTAGAGAAACTCAATACCAGAAGCAAGCATAATTTAAAAAATGGGGCTCCAACCCTGAAAGTGCTTTATGGAGGCATGACAGCATCAAGTCGTAATACTTATCAAACTGCATTACGCCCGTAGGCATATAATGTCGGGAGTGGGCATGGTATAAATATAAAAAGGCCAATTCAAAACTAAAGCCACATCTTACAACAAGTAAATAAGTGCACATCTAAATAATATAGGGAAAACAATCAAGTAATCTCCTATGACAAAACTAAAAATTAGGCAACAAAGAGTAAAACTAAGGTAAAGGTTGTTATCTCACTAATTTGAATGACAAATAAAATTTTTTGCCATCTTATGCGATTATCCCTCCATTTGACATGTGAGTGTTCAATTTTTATATGAATTTTTAAATAAACCAGTTGAAACGTTATCACATTATGTGGAACATTTTTTACTCTTTTGGTTTTACCGTGTGAGCTGATGATTTACCTTCATGAATTCCCTCCATTTGCTGGATCCTTTTTGATGTTTGTTTGAGCATATACTGATGTCCCTTACCGTATCAAGTTTGGGTGAACGTGGATATCGGAACTGTCGTGGGTTTTCCATCAACTTTGGTGTTGTGACACCCAAGCCTTTATGACTTGAGAGGTATAAGCCCCTTCAAGTCCAACCTTTCTGGTAAGCCTTCGGTATATTGGTGGCAGTTTTCTCACAAGATTTCTCCACTTGTTGACCCCCATTGATGTCTACTGATTCATATTTTCTTCATCCACGGACAGTGTTTATGTATTAGACCAATTGGTCTTTGTTGCTTGTTTTTCACGTGGTGGACATTTTTACAAATGTCATTTTTGTTTATGTAAATTTTTTATAAGCGCTGCATTTTCTATTTTCCTTTTACTCGTGTGCTGTTTGTCTTCGGCTATGCTGGCTGCTTATTTTCTTTTTTCACATAGCGCGGTATATATATATAACATTACAAGACAAAGGATGTCAGACGGAGGAGCAAGCAGTCAGCGGCGGGGAGCCTTCAACAAGGCCGGAGGTTTTTTTTTTTCTTCGGGTCCGGAGGTGCGGGGGGCCGCGTGATGGAGGATGGATATACATTGAGGGACATTGTTTTTTATTTTTTAATAAAGGAATTGTCAAAACTTGTGTACTGTCTTTATTCACTTTTTACACTTTTTTGATGAATGGGTAGAGGTACTATGTGAGAGTGCCGATTTCCGCCGGTGGGCCGCGATCGTGAGATGAGAGGCAGAATGGGGAGATGCCTATGTAAACAAGGCATTTCCCTGTTCTGCCTAGCAACATGACAGGGATCTACTGCTCCCTGTCATCGGAAGCAGTGATCTCTGTCATGTTCTAGTGAGCCCATCACCCCTACAGTCAGAACACATTGAGGGAACACATTTAACCCCTCAGTTGCCCTCTAGTGTTTAACCCCTTCCCTGCCAGTGACATTTACACAGTAATCAGTGCATTTTCTTCAGCGGTTGGTCCGCTACAAGATAAAAGTGGTCTCTGCGAGATCACTTTTATTGGCTGCGGGAGAGGGCCCCCCCTCCCACCGCGCTCCGGTGCCCTCCACCGCTTACCGAAGCCGTCGGCAGCGGCGGAGGCGATCGCGTGTTGTCTCCTGTTAGGTATGGAGATGAGTGAGGGGAAGATGGCCCCCACCCGTCTCCATACAATTGCTGGGCGGAAGCGATGTCAAAACGTCACTTCCGCCCTCAGCTCTTAAAGGGCCATTTTTTTTAAATTAAATTTTTTTTTAATTGCATTTTAGTGCAAATATGAGATCTGAAGTCTTTTTGACCCCAGATCTCATATTTAAGAGGTCCTGTCATGCTGGCAAACCTGGTGTCAAAAACAGTGTAAAAATAAAAACTAAAAGGTAAAATAAATAAGAAAAACATTTTTTTTTAAACGCGCCCCGTCCCGAAGAGCTCACGTGCAGAAGCGAACGCATATATGAGTAGCGCCCGCATATGAAAATGGTGTTCAAACCACACATGTGAGGTATCGCCGCGATCCGTAGAGCGAAAGCAATAATTCTAGCCCAAGACCTCCTTTGTAACTCAATACATGCAACCTGTAGAATTTTGTAAACGTCGTCTATGGAGTTTTTTAAGGGTAAAAGTTTGTCGCTATTCCACGAGCGGGCGCAATTTTGAAGCGTGACATGCTAGGTATCAATTTACTCGGCGTATCATTATCTTTCATAATATAAAAAAAATTGGGCTAACTTTACTGTCGTCTTATTTTTTAATTTAAAAAAGTGTATTTTTTCCAAAAAAGTGCGCTTGTAAGACCGCTGCCATTTTATTCTCTAGGGTGTTAGAAAAAAATGTATAATGTTTGGGGGTTCTAAGTAATTTTCTAGCAAAAAAACAGTTTTTAACTTGTAAACAACAAATCTCAGAAAGAGGCTCGGTCCTCAACCACTTAAGCCCCGGACCATTTTGCTGGTCAAAGACCAGAGTACATTTTGCGATTCGGCACTGCGTCGTTTTAACTGACAATTGCGCGGTCGTGCGATGATGCTCCCAAACAAAATTGACGTCCTTTTTTTCCTACAAATAGAGCTTTCTTTTGGTGGTATTTGATCACCCCTGCGGTTTTTATTTTTTGCGCTATAAACAAAAAAAGAGCGACAATTTTGAAAAAAAATGCATTATTTTTTACATTTTGCTATAATAAATATCCCCCAAAAATATATTAAAAAACATTATTTTTCCTCAGTTTAGGCCGAAACGTATTCTTCTACATATTTTTGGTAAAAAAAAATCGAAATAAGCGTTTATTGATTGGTTTGTAAAAAAAATTATAGCGTTTACAAAATTTACAAAATATTAATTAATTAATTTTTTTACTAGTAATGGTGGCGATCAGCGATTTTTATCGTGACTGAGACATTACTGCGGACACAACGGACATTTTTGACACATTTTTGGGACCATTGTCATTTATACAGCAATCCTGATTCCTGTGTAAATGACACTGGCAGTGAAGGGGTCAACCACTAGGGGGCAGTGTAAGGGTTGTGTATGTCCTGGGGAGTGATTCTAACTGTGGGGGGGGCGTGGCTACGTGTGACACATCACTGATCTCTGCTCCCAATCACAGGGAGCAAAGATCAGTGACACTGTCACTAGGCAGAACGGGGAGATGCTTGTTTACATTAGCATCTGCCCGTTCTTCCTCTCCGTGAGGCGATCGCGGGTATCCCCGCGGCGATCGAGTCCGCGGGACCCGCGACCCGACTCATGGAGGCCCCGGCCGGCAGACACGCGATGGCATGGCGGCAAATTTAAAAGGTACGTACAGGTACGCCCATTTGCCCAGCCGTGCCATTCTGCCGACATACAGCGACGTGCGCCGGTCGGGAACCAGTTAAGTGGTTAAAGAGGCCTTTGCTGACAGTTTCCAGAAGCTTTATAAACATTACAAAAAGTGTGTTGTGAAGGATGGTGATTATTTCACAGACAAATAAAGGTAATTTGTTTGTATTTTATGTTTTGTTTGTTTTCTGATACCATTCACCAAACTTTTTAGACACACTTCGTATTCTATTCACCTGTTTTAATTTCTTCAGTTCCTTCCTGGTTTCTGGCCTAGGCAAACATGATGTCATACATCCCAGGAGTCTTTACAGCATTTTTTTTTTCTGGAGGTTGGACTTTCTCAGCTAAACACACCCTCCTGCCTGTATGTCTGAGCCAAGGGCAGGTGGATTCCAGGAAGTAAATGCTACATCAATCATTCGCCCTTACTCAAGATGGCCAGGGCTAGAAATGCTAGAGAGGGGTGTTTTTCAAAATGATTTCTCATCAAAATAAAGGATGGACACATGGATGGATGGGTTAGTTTGCTTTGAATATTAAACAGGAATTAAATAGCATTTTCAGTTTGTGGTGCTTAGATACTGTTGCAACCTTAAAAAAAATGTCACTGCCAGCCCCTCTCTTTTATCCAGCCATCCTACACAGTGTACATGTGTGTTGAAAATGATGCCTCTAAATGCCTTTTTTTTAGATCTATTCTGGCCGGTCACATGAATCCCAGCCGCTCTGCTACTCCGATCTACGGGCTACAGTGGGAGGGGCCAAGAGCTCCCTTTGACGTCAGCCAGGGAGGTCACAAGAGTGCTGTGCTGGCTGCTCAGCCCCTCCCACTGTAGCCCTTAGATGGGGAGGAGAGCGGCTGGGAGTCACATGACTGGCCAGAAGAGATCTGAAAAAAGGTATTTAGAGGCATTGTTTTCAACAAACATGTACACTGTATTATGGCTGGATAAAAGAGAGGGGCTGGCTCACACACACAGGAGCTGACAGGCAAGGAGGGAGAGGGAGAGAGGAGATCAGCGGATGACAGAGACATGTAAACTGACCACAGTAATCAGGGCTCAGCAGCCATAATTACCGTGGTCAGCACACCAAGGGGCAGGGCTGGTGCAAGGATTTTTGACACCCTAGATGAACCCTCATATTGCCACCCCCCTTGGCTCCACCCTTGACTCCACCCCTTTTTCCTGCCCATGTAAACCCCATATTTTTAATGAAGCACCCATCAAATGCAGCCCACCAGCGCCCATCAAATGCAGCCTCACCAGCACCCATCAAAAGCAGCCTCACCAGCACCCATCAAATGCAGCCTCGCCAGCACCCATCAAAGCAGCCTCACCAGCGCTCATCAAATGCAGCCTCGCCAGCGCCCATCAATGCAGCCTCACCAGCACCCATCAAATGCAGCCTCGCCAGCGATCATCAATGCAGCCTCGCCAGCGATCATCAATGCAGCCTCACCAGCGCCCATCAAATGCAGCCTCGCCAGCGCCCATCAATGCAGCCTCACCAGCACCCATCAAATGCAGCCTCGCCATGCCCATCAATGCAGCCTCACCAGCGCCCATCAATGCAGCCTCACCAGCACCCATCAAATGTAGCCTCACCAGCGCCCATCAAATGCAGCCTCACCAGCACCCATCAATGCAGCCTACCAGTGCCCATCAATGCAGCCTACCAGCGCCCATCAATGCAGCCTCACCAGTGCCCATCAAATGCAGCTTCACTAGCAACCATCAAATGCAGCCTCACCAGTGCCCATCAAATGCAGCTTCACTAGCAACCATCAAATGCAGCCTCACCAGTGCCCATCAATGCAGCCTACCAGCGCCCATCAATGCAGCCTCACCAGTGCCCATCAAATGCAGCCTCACCAGTGCCCATCAATTAATGTTTGCTTGTTTCCATTCATTTGGGACAAAGACACAGTCCTCTGCCGCCGCTGTGCCTCTGACACTTTGTGCGAACGAAGCGGTGGCTGCCTGCTGATGCTGAGACTTAGTTGCTTGCTGCAGAGAGAAGAGAATAGAAACATCAGTGGCCGGGCGCCCTAGGCAGCAGGGCACCCTAGGCGGCTGCCTAGTTTGCTTAGTGGTAGCACTGGCCCTGCCAAGGGGGACACAGGAACAGGCAGGATCCACAAGGTTTTTTTACATCTTACAGAGGGACAGGTTAGACAGCACAAGCACTGTGCTGTCTAACCTGCTACAAAGGATCTCTTTTTTGTTTTAGGGTTACAACCACTTTAAGTGAATTACAAAACTGGCTGCACAGAATTACAAACCCTTTGACAGGCAAAAGAGTAAACATGCTTGTGTTTTAACTGTGTTTGCCTAGAGCCCTAGGATTCCAGACACCAAGTGGCCCTAAGGGTTAAACACATTCAGTTGATGCATAGAAAATAAAATGTAGAGTTAACCTTCATTCATCATAACCTGAGAGCTGCAATACCTGCAACCACTGTCAGCGCTATCTATTATAAATGGTAACTCACCTTATAATTTTCCTATGGGGCTAATTCATCAAACTCAGATCATTAATGTCAGCAGATAAGGAGAGGAATAGATCCCGTGACCTTTGTGTGACTATAAATTCATTTTTTTAAGCAGGCAGCTAGATATCCTCATAAAGAAGCTAAAGGTAAGAGAGGGATGACAATGTTATAAAGAGGGTCTTAAAGGCTTTTATCCAGCAGTTTCATCCAAAACCCTGCGCTAATCCCACAGACAATGCATGTCCAGACTAGAGAAAAGAAAAAGATCTATTATGTTTTTGTTACATACTTTATCAATACTACAGACCAGTATGAATTTATCTACCAGAAAAGTCATAGGGGACTAAAATATGAAATGAAACAAGGATTCTGAATGACTGCTATGGGCAACACAAAATTATTTCTAAAGTGCTGTTTTCATATATCTGCTCCATATTATTAAAGTTGTATTAAACCCAACAGCAAACATGTATTGTTTTGCAGCTTACCAATTCTTAGATGTGATGGCTGCATTCATTTTCTTTTTTTTTTAGACTTTCTGTCTTCTATTTTCATCCGGTGATCCAACCAGCAAGTCTGTTGTTTTTCAAAAGCACAAGCTCTCCAGGAGAATGTATCAGTTTACATGGATGAGACAAACCACTTAACACCGGCAGGGGTGATTAAATTGTTTGGATTTGATTTATTCATGTAAAACCTTTATCCCAAAAGAACACAAAACTATTTCCAAATTGCTGTTTTCATATATCTGCTCCATATTATTAAAGTGGAATTAAACCCAACAGCAAACATTTCTTACATTACAGCTTACCAATCCTTAGATGTGATGGCTGTATTCTTTTTCTTTTTTTTTAGACGTTCTTATATTTTTATCTGGTGATCCAGCCAGCAAGTCCATTGTTTTTCAAATTTTTCTGTATGGTCTTCCACTAAGGGGTATTTTTACCAGGTAAAAAGAAGAAAAGACTTCATGGTGCAGTATCTCGGTTTAAAAGATTTATTGCACGCTTTAAAAAAAACACTGTTATTCAAAAGCAATGAAAAGATTTCAAAACAGCCGTGGCACAGGCCAGCCAGCCGTCAAAGACTGATGCTCCACCCGACGCGTTTCCTCGTACAAGGCATCGGCTGGGAACGGAGGCTAGGTCTGTGCATCACACACCACGCTCTAAATACACTTGCTGCAGGAGGGACAACGGAAATGTCTTTACAATCTAGTCCTGTGTGCTGTCATCTCTATCAGAGGATTTAATATATGTTTTATACATTTAAAAAATATAATACCTTTTTATACACATCTGAGCCATATACTTTAGCTCGTTATTAGTACAATTTATTAGCAGTTAGTGTATACAAACATTATACCCCAAATCAAGCCCAAAACATGAAATCAAAAAGAAGATCTCTTCAAAGTAAGGTAAATCCTCTCTTAAGCTGGCCATACACACAGTTCATATTCGAAAAAGTGTTTGTACAAATATTCTTTTTGCATTCGAAGACTAGATGAATGTCGTTCGAAACAACTTCAAAACTTTGTTTGCTTTTAACATTCGATTTTGGAATGAATGAAATTTCCCAAATGAAAACCACATCTCTTCTATTCTATTTTTATCTGGTGATCCAGCCAGCAAGCCTGTTGTTTTTCAAAAGCACAAGCTCTCCAGCAGAATGTGTCAGTTTGCATGGAGGAGACAAACCACCTAAAGCGGTATTCGTTTCTTTTTTGTTTGTTTTTTAAATAACAAACATGTCATACTTACCTGCTCTGTGCAGTGCTTTTGTGGAAAACCACATCCATTGTTAAACAAATCTGTACGTTGAACAAATCTGTACTCTAGTGTATGACCAGCTTTAGCTGTCATTGGTACAAGTAATCCCACTGGAAGGTTTCCTCTCTATTCAAGTTCCTTTGACAAATTAAAATATCAGATTTTCCCATTAAAAATGATATCTAGGACAAATAGAGAGGGTGGGTTATGAGATATCTAAAAAAAAAAAAAACGGGCGGGCTTTTCGACCAGACTAGTCTGACGGAACGAATCCGTCGGACAATCCGACCATGTGTGTGCTTCATCGGACCTGCAGCTGACTTTTTGGGTCGAAAATCAGACGAACTTTAGATTTAAAACATGTTTCAAATCTTTCCGATGGATTCGAGTCTGGTCGAAAAATCCGTTCGTCCGTATGCTAGTCCGACTGACGAAAACCGACGCTAGGGCAGCTATTGGCTACTGGCTATCAACTTCCTTATTTTAGTCCGGTCGTACGTCATCATGTACGAATCCGTCCGACTTTGGTGTGATCATGTGTAGGCAAGTCCGTTCATTCTAAAGTCCGTCGGAAGTCCGTCAAAAGTCCGTCGGAAGTCCGTCGGAAAGTCCGCCCGTGTGTACACAGCATAAGGATAGATCAAAGCCATCTGGTTTACCAAGCAATTGGGTGATGTGTTAATGTTTTGCCTTCCCTGGTTAGTTTTTTTTTTTTTTTTCACTGTACCCTGATGACCAAGCTAACCGGAGAAGGCAAACATCACTGTATCACCCTGGACTGAGAAAGGGTCAATTTAAAGTCATGAAGTGCATTTCTAGGTGAAACAAAGCAATTCAATATTCAGTAAACCAGTTGACTTTGAACCAATCTTAGACACACCAATCTTAGACACGCCACTTTTCTAACTCACCTACAGTAGTTCAGCACCTGCCTGGGAACCCAGCATGGGGACAGGGAATTCACCACCTGCGCCTATGGAAGGTTTCTACCCTACAGGGTTACCACAACCTTAGCAGATGTAAGTCATTTTCTTTTTCATCCTATTTATAAACCTTCCAATCCTATATCAATATTTTTGAGTAATTCACTACATTGTCTAGACTTGGGTCACCTGCTGGTGACACAGCTTCACAAAGCGGAAACTTGTAGTTCCAGTGTCCACCAGCGGGTGTCTCCTAGCAGCCAGTAGTCTCTTCTAGGGATGCACTGATACCATCTCTTCTAGGGATGCACTGCTACCATTTTTTTACAACAAGTACGAGTACCGATACTTTTTTTTTTAGTACTCGCCGATACAAATTACCGATACTTACTTTTGTTTACACTTCAGCTGTCAGCCATGGTGAAAAGCATTGAAAAGTTATTTACAAATTAAATACATATTTTTTTTTTTATCCCGTGCTTTTTTTTTAATGTGAAGAGTGTAAATATATGTTAAAAGTATAAAAATATTAACGAACAAAACAAACAAAAAAAAAGTTTCAATTATTATTAGTTTATAAAATAGAAGTGAACAAAAAAAATCAGCAGGAAAATAATAATTAAATGGAGAAGGAGAATAAGGAGTAAATAAGACTGATTAGAATAAATTAAGGATTAATAAGGGGTTAAACAGTGATGCAATACAAAATATATATAGTGCAGCTCTGAAAATACTAATCAATAATAAGAAATGTCCATAGATGGAAAAACAATAAGTGTCAGCGGTGATGCAGGGTGCTTCATGCAAATCCACAGTGCTCTTAAATCCGTGCTCCCCCTCTTGCCAGTCAAACCGCTCACCTTGTTATAGGGACCCCTGAACTAACAGGAAGGTCTCATAAGCATTCACCACTTATTAGTGGTCAGGGTGGTATCTTGACTGGAAAGCTGGAAACCTCTTCCTTAATAGGGCTCAACAATTTTCTTCCAAATATGCATGGAGTAAACAAAGGAAATACATAGTGCTCTCTGTTTTTAAGCTATGCAGAGAGCACTATGTATTTCCTTTGTTTATTCCATGCATATTTGGAAGAAAATTGTTGAGCCCTATTAAGGAAGAGGTTTCCAGCTTTCCAGTCAAGATACCACCCTGACCACTAATAAGTGGTGAACGCTTATGAAACCTTCCTGTTGGTTCAGGGGTCCCTATAACAAGGTGAGCGGTTTGACTGGCAAGAGGGGGAGCACGGATTTAAGAGCACTGTGGATTTGCATGAAGCACCCTGCATCACCGCTGACACTTATTGTTTTTCCATCTATGGACATTTCTTATTATTGATTAGTATTTTCAGCGCTGCACTATATATATTTTGTATTGTTAAACAGAGAAACAATTTAATAAAAAACAAAAACAACATTTTTTTTTTTTTTTTTTACTTGACAGATTGCTTTTAACTGACTTCTGTAGATCGAAGTTTATCCCTTTGATCTGTAGATGAATAAAAAGAAAGATACAAAAAGAAACAATGGGGTTGATTTACTAAGGCCCCTTTCACACTGGGGCGGTTTGCAGGCGTTATTGCTCTAAAAATAGCACCTGCAAACCGCCCCTAAACAGCCTCCGCTGTTTGTTCAGTGTGAAAACCCGAGGGCTTTCACACTGAAGCGGTGCGCTGGCAGGAGAAGAAAAAATCTCCTGTCAGCCGCATCTTTGGAGCGGTGAAGGAGCGGTGTATTCACCGCTCCTAAACCGCTCCTGCCCATTGAAATCAATGGGACAGCGCGGCTATACCGCGGTAATACCGCGGCTATAGCCGCGCTATACGAGGGGTTTTAACCCTTTTTCGGCCGCCAGCAGCCGAATACCGCGGTAAAACAGCGCTAAAAATAGCGCTGTTTTACCACCGACGCCCCCTACCGCCCCAGTGTGAAAGGGGCCTAAAGGCAAATCCACTCTGCTCTACAAGTGCACTGTAAGTGCAGTCGCTGAAGATCGCTGTAGATCTGAGGAGAAGCTCTGAAATGAGGGGAAGCTTTGCTGATTTTATCATCCAATCATGTGCAGGTAAAAATGCTGATGCAGATCTACAGCGACTGCACTTCCAAGTGCACTTGCAGTGCACTTGTAGTGCAAAGTGGATTTGCCTTTAGTAAATAACCCCCTATGTTTCTTTTTATCTTTCTGTTTCAGTGGCTGAACAATGTTGTTGATAAACATTGCCCTGCTGCTTTTTTTTTATGGCAGCTCCAATTGCCAGGACTTAGTTTACACTTCAGCTGTCAACAGGGGAACCTCACTGACAGCTGAATGAGTCATCGGTTGTTAAAGACGCAGTGGCCCCACTCCTTAACAACTGCCATTTTTTTTTTCTTTTACATTTCAGCTGTCAATGAAGGAATCCTGCTGACAGATGAAAGAACCGAACCTGAAAGTTTCAGTTTCAGGTATCGGAGCATTTGCACGAGTACTGATACTGTTCGCAAACCTTGTGTCAGTGCTTTGCTACGTCAGATGCCGCTGCCATTTATCCTGCTCTGGTCTTGCTCTGCATCCTGTACTGCCTTATATCTGCTCCCCTTGTTCTTGATCCCAGTCCTGGCTCCTCCCTTCCTTGCATCTCTGGTATTCCCTATGACCTGTGTTCCTCATCTTGTATATATTATATTATAGTTAGGCTTCCTGTCACTTAGGCATTTTGGTTACATGGTTGTTGTGCAATTGTATCTTTACTTGTTTCTTGTTTGCTTGTATGTGGAGGTATTTTGTTTTACTATGAATATATTTTCTTTACTATTTATGGTTTGGTCCCAGTTTCTAAGGCCTCTTTCACACTGACGGACCAATTGGACCGCCCATTGCTCTCTATGGAGCAGCGTATGTCAACTGACTTGTGTCCATTGACACCCGCCGACATCTGATCCAATCCTGTCCGCCAACAACAGACGGATGGGGATTCGTTCACTATCCGTCTGCTGGATCGGATCACAGGCTGATGGAAACGGACAGGCGGTCTATTTCAGTCCGGCAGTCCATACTGAACACTGTGCTATGTCTGTGTCTGCTTTGCATCAGTGGAGAGGACACGGACCTGTCATCTGCCTGTTCAGCGGGGATCAGCGGACTCCGCCAATGTGAAAGGGACCTTAGTGTAGCCACTCAGATCTTCCCATCCTTACTGTTGATTCCTGACATAAGAGCTCTCCTCAAGGGTCTTTAACCAGCCCCTTGTGGCCAAACCCCTTGTACCCTTGTGGACCACCACATTCTAAATCCCAAATAGAGAGGATAATTCTCTACAGTGAGCACACACATACCAATAACAGAAAGAAAAGCATAGAATTCTGGCGCACAGAGGGTGTATGTCACAAATGGGAGGAAGTCTCTGAGTATTTGCTAAGAAGGGAAAGGAACAGAGGAATCTCCGTCCATAAGTTCATGGAATGAAAGTCCCAATTAAAATGTCATTAAAATAGCAGTGGCAGCCATCCTAAGAGTGTGTCCAACTCTGAAAAGACATAAAAGAGGGAGGCGCCAACTGAGTGTAGTATTGAAGTAAGATTTTAATATTGCACATAGGTGTGCTCAGGGGGTGTGCCAGGTTTGCCTGGGCACAACCTAATCACTCTGTGTGGTCCCCCTACTGCCCTGGCTTCCCCCAGTTTTGCACCCCCATGTCATTTACTAGCCCCTTCCTTTTCTAAATGAACACAGAGAACACAATAACTCACTGTGTCCATTCACAAATGGAAGCATAGTAAACACAGTTTACTATGCTTCAGTGTTTCTGAGCTTTGGAGTGCACACCCTAATGCAATAGGCTGTGTACACCTACAGTATCTCACAAAAGTGAGTACACCCCTCACATTTTTGTAAATATTTTATTCTATCCTTTCATGTGACAACACTGAAGAAATGACACTTTGGTACAATGTAAAGTAGTGAGTGTACAGCTTGTATAACAGTGTAAATTTGCTGTCCCCTCAAAATAACTCAATGCTCAGCCATTAATGTCTAAACCACTGGCAACAAAAGTGAGTACACCCCTATGTGAAAATGTTACAAGGTCTCATGTGTGAATGGGGAGCAGGTGTGTTAAATTTGGTGTTATCGCTCTCACTCTCTCATACTAGTCACTGAAAGTTCAACATGGCACCTCATGGCAAAGAACTCTGAGGATCTGAAAAAAAGAATTGTTGCTCTACATAAAGATGGCCTAGGCTATAAGAAGATTGCCAAGACTCTGAAACTGAGCTGCAGCACGGTGACCAAGACCATACAACGGTTTAACAAGACAGATTCCACTGAGAACATGGTCGACCACAGAAGTTGAATGCATGTGCTCACTGTCATATCCAGAGGTTGTCTTTGGAAATAGACTTATGAGTGCTACCAGCCTTGTTGCAGAGGTTGAAGGGGTGGGGGGTCAGCCTTCCAGTGCTCAGACTATACGCCGCACACTGCATCAAATTGGTCTGCATGATTGTCGTCCCAGAAGGAAGCCTCTTCTACAGATGATGCACAAGAAAGCCTGCAAACAGTTTACTGAAGACAAGCAGACTAAGGACATGGATTACTGGAACCATGTCCTGTGGTCTGATGAGACCAAGATAAACTTATTTGGTTCAGATGGTGTCAAGCTTGTGTGGCGGCAACCAGGTGAGGAGTACAAAGACAAGTGTGTCTTGCCTACAGTCAAGCATGGTGGTGGGAGTGTCATGGTCTGGGGCTGCATGAGTGCTGCCGGCGCTGTGGAGCTACAGTTCATTGAGGGAACCATGAATGCCAACATGTACTGTGACATACTGAAGCAGAGCATGATCCCCTCCCTTCGGAGACTGGGCCGCAGGGCAGTATTCCAACATGATAACGACCCCAAACACACCTCCAAGATGACCACTGCCTTGCTAAAGAAGCTGAGGGTAAAGGTGATGGACTGGTCAAGCATGTCTCCAGACTTAAACCCTATTGAGCATCTGTGGGGCATCCTCAAATGGAAGGTGGAGGAGCGCAAGGTCTCTAACATCCACCAGCTCTGTGATGTTGTTATGGAAGAGTGGAAGAGGACTCCAGTGGAGACCTGTGAAGCTCTGGTGAACTCCATGCCCAAGAGGGTTAAGGCAGTGCTGGAAAATAATGGTGGCCACACAAAATATTACCACTTTGTGCCCAACTTGGACATTTTCACTTAGGGGTGTACTCACTTTTGTTGCCAGCGGTTTAGACATTAATGGCTGTGTGTTGAGTTTTTTGAGGGGACAACAAATTTACACTGTTATACAAGCTGTACACTCACTACTTTACATTGTAGCAAAGTGTCATTTCTTCAGTGTTGTCACATGAAAAGATAGAATAAAATATTTACAAAAATGTGAGAGGTGTACTCACTTTTGGGAGATACTTTACAATCCCTGACAAAAGTCTTGTCGCTTGTGTACAAATTGACCTGAAGTGCCGCTAAAATATATAAAATTTCTAATCAAGATTTTGTTACAAGAAATGGGTCATTTTAATCCCAACAGCTTTTGTAATAATGTTTCAGTGCAAAACAAAGTAGTATTCTAATACTCACGGCTTGGTATTCACGGCTTGGTAAAGCCCATTGAGTCAATTTTTGCCAAGACATAAGTGTTGTCGCCTTGTTATATGAGCTTCACCTGTGACTAATAATGGATCAATTAGGTCTCAGGTGTGTAAAAAAAAAAGAACACCAGTACACTAGACCTTCTCAACTGCAACTAGACCTCTGCAAACATGCCTAAGATTCACCCGGAGACTGAAGAGTTGATTATCAAGAGGCTGAAGACCAGATCCACTGCTGATGTGGCAGACACCTTCAATGTGTCGCAGCGTCAAGTTCAGAGGATAAAAAAAATTTGAAGAGACTGGAGACGTTTTGGACAAGGCCAGGTCAGGCCGACCCCGCAAGACAACTGCTCGAGAGGACTGTTCGTTGGCTCGAAAATCCAAGGCCAGCCCATTTTCCACTGCAGCAGAGCTCCACGAGACCTGGTCACCTGAAGTCCCTGTGTCAACCAGAACAGCTTGTCGGATTCTGTCTCGAAATGGCCTCCATGGTCGAATCAGTGCCTATAAGCCAGCACTAAACAAAAGACAATTGAAAAACCGTGTGGCATTTGCCAAGAGCCACAGCCTGCTATAAGGATGGACTCTGGAAAAGTGGCAGAAGGTGGATTTTTCAGATGAATCTTCTGTTGAATTACACCACAGTCGCCGCAAATATTACAGGACACCGACTGGAACCCGCATGGAGCCGAGATTTACCCAGAAAACAGTGAAGTTTGGTGGAGGCAAAATCATGGTCTGATTAAATGATAAATCTTTTTTCAGCAAAACTAATTTATTTCAGTGCATTAAACATCATTTGGGAGGGCTTTAGCTTTTCATATGAGCTATTTCTAACACCAATTGATTAATTAAAAGTCAGGTTAATAGCAGGAGTTTCTAGAAAATAGAGAAGTGACAAGACTTTTTTCAGGGACTGTATATCGCATGATTAAAAACACTTACAGGATGCAAAGATAAAAGGTTCTCTTAATTGAGGGTTCAGCTCGGGATGTAGAACCGTCCTGCAGGCTCCGCTGGCTGGGTTCAGATCATTGGCAGTGGATGGAAAGAGACAGGAAATCTGCAGCAGTAGGAAGTCTCACGCTGACCAAAAGTGATGTCACTGGAGGATTGGAATTCAGGGCTGTAACATCAAGGCAAGGCTATGCGCTCGGAGCTCACAGCCTCACAGTCTCCTTCCACCCACTGCCAGGGATCCGGACCAAGCCAGCGGAGCCTGCAGGACGGTTCTACTTCCCTGGCTGAACCCTCAATTAATAGCATCTTTTATCTTTGCATCCTGAAAGTGTTTTTAATCATGCGATATTAAAATCCTAATTTAATACTATAGCGCCCTGCTCCTGTTGATCAGGCGCTTGCATGTAAATTTAGTGGGTCATCTGTTCTGTACATAGTTCAGATTCAATGATATGGCTAAATTAGCCTCTGTTCCAGCATTGGCTGCGTTGCGTGCAGTTCCACACTGTCGCCTGTAGGTGTCGTTGTCACCACAGGCCAGTGATGGAAGGGCAACAGGCTAAGGTGTATTGAGTGTCCTTCATTCCCAGAAACAGCCCAGTGGGAGTGGTTCACTGCTGTGCATTCTGGGAAAGGATACTTAAAGGGCAGATGCCTCCTGGCCCTCCTGGCCCTTATGGCCCTCCTGGCCTAAGGTATGTGACAACTCCTTTTCTGTCTCGGGGCCCTGCTGGCCCGAGGCTATGTGCTTGCAAGTAGGCCCAGAAGTTATCTGGGGCCTACTCGTTCAGAGGTGGTCCTGTGCTGTCTGTCCTGCGGGAAGAATCTGAGCAATTGAAAGATCCGGGGGAGGACTCATCTTGGAGAAGACCGAGCGAAAGGCTGGTATCTCAAGAGGAGCCTGGTGACTCAATTGAAGGATGCATCCTAACCAAATCTACCTCACAGTACTGCCGGATGGCTTAAAGGAATTATTGGTACTGTGTTGCTGTGTTCATTACCATTACTGAATTCTGTGGCAGAGGATCGTCCAACTAATACTAAATCCTGTGGCAGAGGATTGTTCAACCATTGGCCTATTCGGATGAGCAAGATCCGTGGACTGAAGGAGTACTTGTCTATGGGATCTAAAAGTCCTCAGTGATCTGCACAAGGTATCTGAACTTTCCCCTAAACCCTCCATCCCTCTACTGCTCAAGTTGTTCAATAAAAAAGCATTGGAAAAAAAGAACGAAATGACTTGTGCATATATAGGTGGACACGAGGCCCAGTACAGACTTTAAGTTTCTAGTGTGGTGAACTGTGAGTAAGGGGTAACGGCAAAGACCCAAAATAATAACCGGCAGCTCCTTCGGGGGTTAGTGCTACAATACTACACTCAGTTGGCGCCTCCCCTCCCCCTCCTTTCCTTTGCATAGTAATAACAACCTGGCAGAAGTTCTAAACTTCTTCCTCGCTCTCGATCTAAAACAGAAAAATTGACTTTAGAAGCATTTTTAATACATTGGACATTGTGCAAAAAATGTCTGAGTTAACATGACATATTTCTTATACCGGAGCAAAGAAAACAGGATCTGCTGAGATTTCATACTAGGAGAACAACTTATGCGAAGCTGCAAGTAATTGTCATTTCTATTTCATAATGTGCATAGCGGAAAAAAAAAAAAAAAGGAATTTTACATAGAATGAGGGGAGCTGTACAGAGCACTCAAATACTGGATGGAAGTAGATGCCAAAAATACATTTTAGGAGTGGTACTGTGAAGTGGCCATGCTTATATAACAATGGATATCCAGACTCACAGCAAGCGTTCAAAACCAGACATCCCACTGTGCAGAGCCTATAAATACAGAATAAGAATAAACACTGAGAAATGCCTCCAGCATATAAAACAAGAACTGTACTCTGCAGAATCCATATTTACAGAATAGCAATAGAAACTGAAAATGAAAGGAATTCTATGGTACAGCATACAATTCCATTTTATAATGTAAACATTCTTAGAGCAATACCAGTGAATATCATCATTGACAATCCAATAAAAGGTTACTTTAAAAATCTCCTTTCATGTTGTGAGTGCTGCCTGTCTGCTGACTGTTTTTTTCCCCACAACATCCTGGATTCCCAGCATGCTTTACAGCTTCTCCTCTGCTGTTTACTTTCAAGGCCTACATATCCCATGGTCATACCTCCCAACTCTTTGAGATGGGAATGAGGGACACCTATTAGCAAAAGTATGTAGGCATAGGACACACCCCCTGCCACGCCCCCTTAACCACTTCCCACCCAAGGTATGTCCCAGGACGTCCTTGACTTTGCGGGGGGTATATCCGAATGATGGGTGCAGCTACAGGCATCATTCAGATATCAGCTTTTTCAGCCAGAGATTCCCTACAACATAGGAATGATCAAAGCAGCTGTTCCACCACTTCATCGCTCTTATGGGCGGCGAGAGGGGACACCCCTCTCCCGCCGCCCGCCGGTGCTTTTACGGACCCACCGCTTCCATCGGCGAGTCAGAGAATGGATCTGCCAGCCCTAGATGGTGACCATAGAGATTTCTGGCAGACCAGATGGTCGCCGGAGTCTCTATGATCGTTCAGAGCCCGGGAGCGATGTTATGACGTCACGCCCAGCCTCCGCATTCAAACAAATGGCTCCGCCTCGGCTGGGAAGCCGAGATCGTTTATTTTTTTATTGTTTATTTCAGGCTTCCCAGCCTAGAGGTGAGATGTGGGGTCTTATTGACCACATATCTCACTGTAAAGAGAACCGATCGTGCCATATTCCGATTACAAGGGATTCCTTTTAATAGGAATAAAAGTGATCAAATTTTTTTTTAAAGTGTCAAACTAAAAAAAGAAAAGTAAAATTAACAATAAAAAAAAAAATAATAATTTAAAGCGCCCCTGTCCCCATGTGCTCGAACGCAGAAGCGAACGCAGAGGTAAATCCCGCATATGAAAATGGTGTTCAAACCACACATGTGCGGTATCACCACAAATGTTAGAATGAGAGCAATAATTCTAGCCCTAGACCTCCTCTGTAACTCTAAACATGTAACCAGTAAAAGTATTTTAATGTGTCGCCTATGGGGATTTTTAAGTACAGAATTTTGGCGCCATTCCACTAGCGTGTGCAATTTTGAAGAGTGACATGTTAGGTATATATTTACTCACAGTAACTTCATCTTTCACATTATGCAAAAAAATTGGCCTAACTTTAATGTTTTGTTTTTCTTTTAAAGCACAAAACTGTTTTTTTTTTTCCAAAAAAAAGTGTTCGAAAAATTGCTGCGCAAATACCGTGCGAGAAAAAAAGTTTCAACGGCCGCCATTGTATTCTCTAGCGTCTTTGCTAAAAAAACATATATAATGTTTGGGGGTTCTATGTAATTTCCTAGCAAAAAAAAATGATGAATTTCACATGTAGGAGATAAATGTCATGATTGGCCTGGATGGGAAGTGATTTAGGCTGGGTTCACACTGCTGCGGTGCGGGAACGCAGCGAATTTACTGCGGGTTCCCGCATCGCACCAGCTCGCACGGCAGTTCACACTGCCATATGCGAACTGCTGGGGAGTGTCATACAATGCTAATGACACCCCCAGTTTAGCCCGCATATCGCAATGCGAACTGACAAATCGGACATTTTCGGATCGCATAGGTGTGAACACCCATGCGATCCGATTTTGGTCCGAACAAAAAAAAGGGTCCTGTGCGAGTTTGGACCGAATGCGGTGCGATATCAGCCATACTATCTGTATGGCTGATATCGCACAGCACAGACATCGCATGTGATGTGAACAGCAGTGCGCTGCGAATCACATGCGATGTCTGCCACCGCAGCAGTGTGAACCCAGCCTAAAGGAGAATTATACAAAAAAAAATAAATGATTAATTAAACCCACAAGTTTTTTTTTACCACTACTATTCATTTATATTGGCTTTTGAAATTTACAGATGCAGCCATGTAGAAGTTGGATGACAGGTTTAGCACTGGGAGACACTTCTTGAAAGATAAATAGTGCATTTTATATAAAACTATATAGATCAGACCAAAATGAGGGACAAATGAGGAGGAATGAGGGACAGAGGGACTTTGTTCCAAATTAGGGACAGTCGAAATCAGGGACAGTTGGGAGCTATGCATGGTGGTGGTACCTTATTGCCTGCAAGCAGTGATCTCTGTAATGACTCCTGAAACTCTCCTCTCAGTACCTCTGTAGTAGAGTTGGGCCCAACACCCCTCCCCGGTTCGGTTCACGCCACAACTCTCAAACATTGCAAAAGTTCAGACCCAAACCTCAAACCCCATTGAAGTCTAAGGGACCTGAATTTGAAAAATCAAAAGTCTCCATTTTGAAGGCTTATCTGCAAGTTATTGGCCATAAAAAGGAGGCCCTGAGTACTGCCCTGGGGGGATATGTATCAAAGCAAAAATTATTTTTAAAAAACATTGTTTTTACAGGAGCCGTGATTTTAACTACTTAAGGACAGCACGCCGCAGTTGTACGTCGGCTGTTTGAAGTGGAATACCATTGTTATGGCAGCAGATAGCTGCCATAACCCCCGGTATCCTCTTCAATGACGGCAGTCCTCTTTCAGATAAAAGTGGTCTCCGCGGGAGATTCGCTGCAAGATCACTTTTATCGGGGGCGATAGAGGGCCCCCCTCCCACCGCTCTCTGGTGGTCTCCGCTGCCTACCAAATCCTTCTGTATCCGCGGAGACAATCGGGTCTTCTCCCTTCAACAGCCTGGAGCCAAGTGAGGGAAAGATGGCCCCCACTCGGCTCCATACCATTGGATGGCAGAAGCGACGTCAAATGCCACTTCCGCCCAATGGTCTAAAAGGGGAAATTTTATTTTTTTTGTAAAAAAGAAGATTTTAGTGTAAATGTGATATCTAAGGTCTTTTTGACCCCAGATCTCACATGCTTTTTTCTATTACAAGGGATGTTTACGTTCCTTGTAATAGGAAGAAAAGTGACCCAAGCATTTTTTTTTAAAAGGACAGTGTAAAAAAATAAAACAAAAAAAATTATAAATAAGAAAATAATTAAAAAAAAAATTAAAGCACCCAGTCCAGCTGAGTTCGTGCGCAGAAGCTAACGCATACATAAGTCACTCCTGCAAATGAAAACAGTGTTCAAACCACACATGTGAGGTATAGCTGCGATCGGTAGAGCGAGAGCAATAATTCTAAAACTAAACCTCCTCTGTAACTCAAAACTGTTAACCTGTAGAAATTTTTAAACGTCACCTATGGAGATTTTTAAGAGTCAAAGTTTGTCGCCATTCCACGAGCGGGTACGATTTTGAATCGTGACATGTTGGGTATCAATTTACTCTGCGTAACATTATCTTTCACAATATAAAAAAAAAAATGAGCTAACTTTACTGCTGTCTTATTTTTTAATTCAAAAAAGTGTATTTTTCCCCAGAAATTTGCGCTTGTAAGACCGCTGCGCAAATATGGTGTGACATAAAGTATTACAATGACCGCCATTTTATTCTTTAGGGTGTCTGAAAAAAATATATAATATATTATAATATTATTATAATATTATAATTATATATATTATATATAAATATATAATGTTTGGGGGTTCTAAATAATTTTCTAGCAAAAAAAAAAACAGATTTTAACTTGTAAACACCAAGTCTGAAAAAGAGGCCCAGTTC
This sequence comes from Aquarana catesbeiana, assembly GCF_042186555.1. Taxonomy (NCBI): domain Eukaryota; kingdom Metazoa; phylum Chordata; class Amphibia; order Anura; family Ranidae; genus Aquarana; species Aquarana catesbeiana. The sequence continues at coordinate 666,961,186 of NC_133327.1, read as the reverse complement.
TTAGTAGTTAATGATGCTTAAAGTGAAACAATAAAAATGAAAAATTCCTTTAAATATAGTGCCTGGGGGGGTCCACTTAGTCTGCCTGTAAAGTGGCAAATCTGTACCATGTATAGAACCTGCTGCAGCAAAACATTTGTAAAGAAAAAAAAATAAATTCAAATTGCTGGCAATACAAAAATGTTTAGAAAAACGGCGTCCCCCCAATCCATACCAGGCCCTTATCTGAGCATGAAGCCCGGCAGGTCAGGAAAGGTGGGGGGACGAGCAAGCTCTCCCCCTCTCCTGAATCATACCAGGACACATGCCCTCAGCATGGGGGGGTGCTTTGGGGTGAGGGGGGCTCATATGATTGAATCCATGTGGAATACATGAACACATTGCCACTATCGTGGCATGACAAACGTTATACATTATGTCACTTTTAGGCAAGGAGTTCCACTGCCAAATGCACCACATTCAAATAATGGGACCACATTACACACTGCAATGCGACTGTGACTGATGAATTTCTTTGCAGCAGATTGCCTTCGAGCTCCCTGTTAACCAGCTCTGGGAATTGCTTTTCAGAGCTGCCAAAAAAACATTGACTCATGTGAACCAGGCCTCCATGTGTTTATGATTTGGACAATTACATTTAAATAGGATTTTAACCACTTGTCGCCCGACCTATTACCAAATGACGGCGGCAAAGTGGTTTGATATTCCTGACCGGACGTCATATGACATGATCAGGAATATCGAGCCGCTGCGCGCCCCCGGGGCGCGCATCGCGGCGATCGTTGTTGCGGGGTGTCAGTCTGACACCCTGCAACACCGATCTAGGTAATAAGTCTCTGACGGGGACTCTTTACCACGTGATCAGCCGTGTCCAATCACGGCTGATCATGATGTAAATAGAAAGAGCCGGTGATCGGCTTTTCCTCACTAGCGTCTGACAGATGCGAGTAGAGGAGAGCCGATCGGCTGCTCTCCTGACAGGGGGGGGGTCTGTGCTGATTGTTTATCAGCACAGCCCCCCCTCGGATCCTACCCAGGACCACCAGGGAAGCCACCCAGGACCACCAGGGAAGCGATCCACACTGGACCACCAGGTATGCCCCTAGACCCCCAGGGAAATGCCACTGTGTGCCCAGGCAGCTGCCAATCTGTGCCCAGGCAGCTGCCAATCAGTGCCCACTTCAATGCCTACCACTGCCAGTGTCACCAGGCATGCCCATCAGTGCCTCATATCAGTGCCGCGTATCAGTGCCCATCAGTGCCCAGCAGTGCTGCCTATCAGTGCCCATCAGTGCCCAGCAGTGCCGCTTATTAGTGCCACCTATCAGCGCCACCCTATCAGTGCCCAGCGGTGCCCAGCAGTGCCACCTTTCATTGCCCATCAGTGTCGCCTATCAGTGCCCATCAGTGCCAACAAGTGCCACCCAGTGCCACCCATCAGTGCCCATCAGTGCCGCCTATCAATGCCCATCAGTGCTGCATATGAGTGCCACCCATCAGTGCCACCTACCAGTGCCCATCAGTGCCGCATATCAGTGCCCATCGTCAGTGCCCGTCAGTGCCCGCTCATTGGTGCCACCTCATCGGTGCCGCCGTATCAGTGCCTGTCAGTGCCGCCTTATCAGTGCCCATCAGTGAAAGAGAAAACTTCTTTATTTTCAATTTTTTTTAACAGAAACAAAAGCAAAACTTTTATTTTTTTCAAAATTTTCGATCTTTTTTTATTTGATTAGCAAAAAATAAAAACCACAGGGGTGATTAAATACCACCAAAAGAAAGTTCTATTTGTGGGAACAAAATGATAAAAATTTAGTTTGGGTACAGTGTTGTATGACCGCGCAATTGTCATTCAAACTGCGACAGCGCCGAAAGCTGAAAATTGGTCTGGGCAGGAAGGTGTCTAAGTGCCCGGTATTGAAGTGGTTAATATAGACTAAAGAGTATAATCTGAGTGGCTCTATAATGTCATGCACCTCATCCCAGTGAGTAAAAATGTAATTATAGAGGGGTGGGATTGTAACGGTGCTGTCAACAACGAATCACATATTAAATGAAAATATCATTTCTTTTTATTAATACAAAAAACAAAACGCAAACAACAATCAGCATATAGAAAAATGGTTAAAATCAATAGTGGAGCATATACAGAACAAGTATTGGGTTGCTGGCGGCCCAAAGAAAAAGGAAAAAGGGGTCACAAGTGAATGTTGATTCCCCCACCACAATAGTAATCCAGCTCTGACATGAGAAAAATAAAATAATTATGAGAATGCAGGTAACACAAAGAAAAAGTTGTCATGACCTCCAGAAAACGCACAGCACATCCCTCTATAGATCCGGAACCAGAAGATGGGAAGAATTCTGTTGCTAAAATGCCCCCCCCAGGTTAGGGAGACAGGGGCGAAGATCAACTTGTACTGTATATGCTCCACTATTGATTTTAACCATTTTCTATACTCTGATTGTTGTTTGCCTTTTGTTTTTTGTATTATTAAAAATAAATTATATTTTCATTTAATATGTTGTGATTTAGTTGTTGACAGCAGCGTTACAATCCCACCCCTCTATATTTACACGATTTTAATATGTTTTTATTTAACGGTTTCAAAATCACCTTAGCAGTGTCCCCCCCCACCCCCACACACACACACACATTCCATGGGGTCTCCAAACTTTTCAGTACAAGGTACTGTATATTTGTATTGTATATTTTACTAAATATTCATGGAACAGAAAATAAATAAAAAAATCAGTTATATAAAAGGGCCATCCTTTACATCCAGGGGTGCCCAGCAGTGTCCCCTCTTACAACCAGGGGTGCTCAGCAGTGTCCCCTCATACATTCATATATGCCCAGTAGAGTCCCCTGTTACATCCAGGAGTGCCCAGTGGAGTCCCCTCTTATATTAATGTGTGCCCAGCAGAGTCCCCCCCAACATTCATGTTTGCATAGGTGTGGTCAACCTGTTGCGTTAAAGTGTCCACACCAAAGCTCAAACATTCATACATGTGTGTGTATGTACACCGATCAACCATAACATTATGACAACCCACTTAATATGGATTATGGCCCCCCTTTATGGCCCCCTTTTTGCTAAAACAGCCCTGACCCATTGAGGCATGGACACCAAAGTAACATCCAAATGAATGGCAGGACCCAAGGTTTCCCAGCAGAACATTGCCCAAACCATCACACTGCCTCTGCCAACTTGCCTTCTTATACCACATCCTGGTGCCATCTCTTCCCCAGGTAACTGAAGCACATGCACCCCGGCATCCACATGATGTAAAAGAAAAAACATAGTTCATCAGACCAGGCCACCTTCTTCCATTGCTCCGTAGTCCAGTTCTGATGTTCATGAGACCACTGTAGAAGCTTTTGGCTGTGGACATGGGTCATTGTGGGCTTCACAGCCCCATACACAACAAAAACATGTAGCAGAATAGATATTGGCCTAACTTTATGAAGAAATGTGTTTTTTATAAATTTTTTTATTGGATTATTTAAATTGTCAGTATTTTTTTGCTTATAGCGCAAAAAATAAAAACCACTGAGGTGATCCAATACCACCACAAGAAAGCTCTATTTGTGGGTCCCCGCAAAGTGTCCATTCAAAAGTGTCAGTTAGTGCCAGATTGTCCTCTGTAATATCGCAGTCTTGCTATGAGTCGCTGATCACCGCCATTACTATTATAAAAAATATAAAAAAATTGCATAAATATATCCCATAGATTTAGACGCTATAACTTTTGCGCAAAGAAGACATTTGTTATTTTTTGTTTTTTTTTTATTGGATGATTTATAAAAGAAAGTAAAAAAAAAATGTTTTTTTCAAAATTGTTGGTCTTTTTTTGCTTATTGCGCAAAAAACAAAAACAAACAGTTGAGGTGATCAAATACCACCAAAAGAAAGCGCTATTTGTGGGTTCCCGCAGTGTCAGTTAGTGCCCGATTGTCCTCTGTAATATTGCAGTCCCGCTATAAGTCACTGATTGCCGCCATTACTATTATAAAAAATTGCATAAATATATCCCATGTACACTTACTGGGATTTTTTTTTTACCAAAAATATGTAGCAGAATACATATCAGCCTAAATTTATGAAGACATTTTTTTTTTTTTAATTGGATGTTTTTTTTAGCAGAAAGTAAAAAAATATAGTTTTTTTTTCAAAATTGTTGGTCTTTTTTGCTTATAGCGCAAAAAAAAACAGTTGAGGTGATCAAATACCACCAAAAGAAAGCGCTATTTGTGGGTTTCCGCAAACTGTCAAAAGTGTCAGTCAGTGTCCAATTGTCTGCCGCAATATCGCAGTCCCACTATAAGTCGCTGATCGCCGTCATTACTATTATATAAAAAAATATAAAAATTCCATAAATATATCCCATAGTTTTTCGACGATATAACTTTTGCGCAAACCAATCAATATACTCTTATTTGGATTTTTTTTTTACCAAAAAAATGTAGCAGAATACATATTGGCCTAAATTTATGAAGAAATTTGTTTTTTTTTATTGGATGTTTTATAGCACAAAGTAAAAAATTTTTTTTTTTTTCAAAATTGTTGGTCTTTTTTTGCTTATAGAGCAAAAACAAAAAAAACCAAACAAAACAGTTGAGGTGATCAAATACCACCAAAAGAAAGCGCTATTTGTGGGTTCCTGCAAAGTGTCAAAAATGTCAGTTAGTGTCCAATTGTCTGCTGCAATATAAGTCGCTGATCGCCGCCATTACTATTATAAAAAAAAATGATAAAATTTCCATAAATACATCCCATAGTTTTTTAATGCTATAACTTTTGCGCAAACCAATCAATATACAATTAATGGGATTTTTTTTTCACCAAAAATATGCAGCAGAATACATATTGGCCTAAATTTATGAAGACATTTCTTTTTAAATTTTTTTTTTTTTTAATGCATGTTTTATAGCAGAAAGTAAAATATTTTGTTTTTTTTTCTTTGCTTATAGCGCAAAAAATAAAATACACAGGGGTGATCAAATACCACCAAAAGAAAGCTCTATTTGTGTGAAAAAAAAATGACATACAATGTATTTATGTACAGTGGCACAACTGCGCGATTGTCAGTTAAAGTAACGCAGTGCCATATCGCAAAAAATGACCTGGTCGCGAAGGGGGCAAATCTTCCGGAAGGTCCAGTGGTTAAAAAAAGTTTTGGTTGGAGATGCACTTTAATAATTAGCCCTCTTGAATAAGCCAAATGATTCTGGACATGCTGAAAGGGTACAAAAAAACAAAAACCTCTGGACGCACAAACTTTTAAAACAAGACTTTGCATTCACTTCTTGTTTTTGGATACATTTTGTTCTTTGCAGCTTCAGCATAATTAATAATAATAATTGCAAAAATATGTCAAATAAAGAAAAGCCTCCAGGTAACTGCCATTGATTACAGTCTGAGACAACGAAATCGCTCATTTGCAAAAAAAAAAAAAAAAAAAAAAAGTTTCTAAAGAACGCTGTATTTTGTTCATAGTTTGAAACAGCAGTAAAAATCTAAATGATTGTAAATCAAACATCCAACTGATTGCTAGAGGTGCTGAATAGCAGTAGAAACTACAAATTGTAGACTTTGCACAATGCCTTAAATATCTACAAATAATGTCATGTAATTGTTATTTTGCCAAAGCAAAGTACTGCTTTCACGAGGGAGAGTGGGAGGATAATTACTTGAGTTTGTACTCCTTTTCCTTCTGATGTATATGGTACCCGCTGGAGTGGGAAGGGCAAAAAGACAAAACAAACCTAATATACATGTTGATAAAAAGCAATGGGCCATTGTGCAACATATGAAATCTTGACAGTATTTTTAGATTATTTTGAGTTGTAACATTTTCAAGCTGGTATAAAAGGTATAAAGGTCCAGCTTTTTGTCTAATATTTTACAGAAAATTCATCCTCTTTGCCTTTTAACCACTTCAGCTCTGGAAGGTTTACCCCCCCCCCTTCGTGACTAAGCCATTTTTTTGCGATACGGCACTGCGTTACTTTAACCGCTTCAGCCCACGGAAGGTTTTACCTCCTTCCAGACCAGAGCACTTTTTGCGATTCGGCACTGCGCCGCTTTAACTGAAAATTGTGTGGTCGTGCGACGTTGCACCCAAACAAAATTGACGTCCTTTTTTTCCCCACAAATAGAGCTTTCTTTTGGTGGTATTTGTTCACCTCTGTGGTTTTTATTTTTTGCGCTATAAACAAAAAAAGATTTTGAAAAAAAAACACATTCATTTTACTTTTTGCTATAATAAATATCCCCAAAAAATATATAAAAAAAAACGATTTTTTTCCTCAGTTTAGGCCGATATGTATTCTTCTACATATTTTTGGTAAAAAAAAAAAAAAAAACGCAATAAGTGTATATCGTTTGGTTTGCACAAAAGTTATGGCGTCTACAATTTTGAAAAAAAAATAAAAAACGCATTCTTTTTTGCTTTTTGCTATAATAAATATCCCCCAAAAATATATAAAAAAACCCCAATTTTTTTCCTCAGTTTAGGCCGATATGTATTCTTCTACCTATTTTTGGTAAAAAAAAAAATCGCAATAAGTGTATATTGATTGGTTTGCACAAAAGTTATAGCGTCTACAAAATAGGGGATAGTTTTATGGCATTTTTATTATTCTTTTTTTTTTTTTTTACTAGTAATGGCGGCGATCTGCGACTTTTATCGGGACTGTGACATTATAGCAATTTTGACACATTTTTGGGGCCATTGGCTTTTATACAGTGATCAATGCTATAAAAATGCATTGATTACTGTATAAAAATGTCACTGGCAGTGAAGGTGTTAACCACTAGGGGGCGATCAATGGGTTAATTGTGTTCCCTAGTGTGTGTTCTAACTGAAGGGGGAGGGGGACTGTGTAGGGGAGATGACAGATCGCTGTTCATACTCTGTAAGAACAGATGATCTGACACTTCTTCCCTCAGAGAACCGGAAACTGTGTGTTTACACACACAGATCCTGGTTCTCCATGTGCCTCGAGTGATTGCGGGAGCCCGGCGGTGATCGCAACCGCCGGGCACTCGCATCGGCTCCATGGGCGAGCAGGAGGCGCCCCTAGTGGCCACAGGGCGAAGCGACGTTACATAACATCGTTTCGCTCAGCCGTGCCATTCTGCCACAGTACAACTGCGGCGGCTGGTCGGCAAGTGGTTAACTGACAATTGCGCGGTGGTGCGACGCTGTACTCAAATAAAATTTCTGTCATTTGTTTTCCCAGAAATAGAGCTTTCTTTTGCTGGTATTTTTTTTTTCCTTTTTTTGCGCTAACAAAAAAAAAGGCCGACAATCTTGAAAATAAATATTTTTTACTTACTGCTATAAAACATATCCAATAAAAAAAATTTAAAAAATCGAATTTCTTCATCAATTTGGGCCAATATGTATTCTGCTACATGTTTTTGGTAAAAAAAAAAAATTCCAATACGCGTATATTGATTGGTTTGAGCAAAAGTTATAGTGTCTGCAAACTATGGGATTTTTTTTACATTTTTTACTAGTAATGGTGGCAATCAACGGGGACTGCGATATTGCAGTGGACGAATCGGACATCAACTGACACTTTTGACACTTTTTTTTTTTGTGGACCAGTGACATTATTACAGCTAAAAATATGCACTGTTACTGTACTAATGACATTGGCTGGGAAGAGGTTAACCTTATGGGCGATCAAAGGGTTAACTGTGTGCCTAGCAAGTGTTTCAGTGTAGTGGGGGAGGTGCTTTTACTAGTGGAAGGCATAGATCAGTGTTTCTGCTTTACAGGAACACAGGATCAATTCCTTCTGTACTGACAGAATGGCAATCTGCCTTGTTTACATAGGCCAACCGCCATTCTGTCAGTGTACCGAACGATCAGCGGGCAGCGGAGGAAATCGGGTCCGCGGGACCCGCTGATCAGCTCCCACTGTGTAAAACCAGCTCTGTCATGTCACTAGGCAGAACGGGGAAATGCCTTGTTTACATAGGCATCTCCCCGTTGTTCCGCTACGTGACACGATCGCGGGCACCCGACGGACATCGAGTCTGCGGGACCCGCGAGCACGGTCACGGAGCACGCGGCGCGCGCGCGCCCACAATGCCGTGTCTTAAAGGGAACGTACCTGTACGCCCATTTGCCCAGCCGTGCCATTGTGCCAACGTATATCGTCATGCGCTGGTCGGCATGTGGTTAAAAAATTGATAGACGAATGAACTCACATGTTATTATGCCTATAAGACAAGCACAAGTCTATCCAGCAACCTGAGTAAAGCCTTTTGCTCAACGTCCCATCTCTAGGAACCAGAGTGCGTGATAGCCTTGGTTTGGTTTGGGTCAGTGGCAGGAAGTGATGTTGACGCTATTCACCGGCCACCTTCCTTCAATCTTTGAAGGAACCCTAAGGTTCCACAGAACCCTGGTTGAGAATGCACTAACCGAACCAATATCCTACTGTAGGTATTTTGTCCCATGATTTCTGCTCCAGGAAAGAATTAAGAGTTGAGATTGGCTAATCCTCCAATTTAGCACAAATCATGGGGTTAAGGGTGTAGGTATATGGCCGTGTGACCAGCCCTGAAGAGAATCTTGGTTACCATTGTATCTACAAAACTGTTACCATCTTGAAAGCTGAGCTGTAGGAATATGTCCAGTTTATTTATCAACGATAGTCTTGGCAATATTTTTCAGTTTTAAAGCAAAAAAGAATTTGCTGGATTTCACCTTTAATACTGTAGAGGGTTTTGTCTTTATTATAAAGTTTATTAGAATCCACTTTCCGATTTTCACTATACTCCTTAAACATGCATAGCCTGAATCCTCTTTCTATTAAATTAACTTCATGCACTGTATATAATCTCTACTTTACAGCAGTTTCAAGTTCCACCAAATATTTTAGTTTTTATTGTTTCTGATTAAACTTGCCAATCCCTAAATACCACTTATGAGAATTTATATTTTGCATTTCACCTTAGAACTCATTAGCATTACTCGACTATTTAGAATTTAAAACGGCTGGAGATTTCTTATGTACATTTTAATGTTTATTTGGCATTACTATGCAGGTCTCGTCTTAATCTAATTAAGTAAAATGGAAATTCAATTTCAAGCATTGTTGTCTTCATTTTCATCTGAGACCTACAGTCGATGGTTTCCTGAATTCTGATGTACAATACAACAGATTAGAAAGGGTTCTTATATATTTCCAAAAAAAAAGTTTTGCAGATGAGGAATTTTTACTGTCTAAACTTTGCCTCCATCGATACACTTTCCCGTTTCTTATTGGACTTTTCCAAGAAATAGGAAGCTCCTTGTATAGGTGATGCCCTACCGTGCAATGGTTTGCTTTCAGGCTCCTACAGTCTCCATGTAAATAACAGTAGACCCTGCCCTAATTCTGTTTTAATGGCGTTAAAGCGGGGTTCCACCCAAATTTTGAACAATATCTGTATGTATTCTCTTCCTTGCCTAGATGCTGACATGCCGTTTAAAAAAATTTAAATCGCCGTAATTACCTTTTATTTTTCTATTCTTCTTTGCACTTCCTGGTTCTCCTCCCGTGGGAGTAGGCGTGTTTCTAGCCTCTCCCAGACTCCTGGGAGCTAGTCTCAGGCTTCTCAGGATGCCACTGAGCATGTGCGGGAACGAGCGGTGAATGCTGGGAGCACAGCATTCACCACATCCAGGAAATAAATGCTTGTGGGCTTCAAATGCCCACAATGAAGATGGAAACCGCCTGCAGTGAATAATATGTTATTCTTTCCGACGAAATCTGACACAGGCGGACATATTACACACAATATGTGAGTATGTAATGCTGAGAAGAAAAGTTTGTGAATGAACTAAAAAAAAAAAAAAAACAATAGATAGGTGGACCCCCGCTTTAAAGAGTCCTATCAATGAAATATAGTCGTTCCCATAGTTAAAGCGCATTAAAAAAATTTAAGTTTTAGATAAAGTAGGAAGGAGTTAAAACTCCCATCTGGTATTTTTTTGCTGTCTAAATCCCATGGGGAGATTTCTCTTTACTTCCTGTCTTGCACAGTAAAAAAACAAGAGGTAATTTACCCTTTGCTCTGGTGAAAAATCTGAATTTTGGACTTCTCCTCTAGGTGACAAGTGTTACCAGAACAAACAGGAGGATGCATCTCCCAACAGAGACAAAGACAAAAATAACATCTTGACAGAGGGTCTAACTCAAAAAAAACAAAAAAAAACGTTTTGACTTTACACTTTATAATATGATCAGAGGGCACACTTCAGTCAACATCGAAAATAAGGTCTTTAGGTAATATCCATGTATAGCTGTAGGATTTCTTAAAACAATTAACCGCTTCCCGACCGCCGCACGCCGATGTACGTTGACAGAATGGCACAGGTGTGCAAAAGGGGGTACCCGTACGTCCCTTCGTAATCCCGGGCCAGCGGTAGCGTTCCTGTGGCTCCGGTGGCCCACGATCACGACGAGGAGAGGCAGAATGGGGAAATGCGAATAAGGAGTTTCCCTGTTCTGCCTAGTGACATGACAGGGATCTACTGCTCCCTGTCATCGGGAGCTGTGATCGCTGTCATGTCCTAGGTAGCCCATCCCCCCCACAGTTAGAACACACTGTGAGGGAACACATTTAACCCCTTGATCGCCCCCTAGTGTTTAACCCCTTCCCTGCCAGTGACATTTACACAGTAATCAGAGGCTATTTATTTAGCTCTGATCACTGTATAAATGTCAATGATCCCAAAATAATGTCAAGGGTTCCGATCTGTCTGCCTCAATGTCGCAGTCCCGTCATTACTAATAAAAAAAATTAATAATAAAAATGCCATAAATCTATCCCCTATTTTGTAGACGCTATAACCTTTGCGCAAACCAATCAATATACATACATATCGGCTTAAACTGAGAAAGAAAATAGTTTTTTTTATATATTTTTGGGGGATATTTATTATAGCAAAAAGTAAAAAATATTGCTTTTTTTCAAAATTGTCAGTGTTTTTTTGTTTATAAGGCAAAAAATAAAAAAACGCAGTGATCAAATACCACCAAAAGAAAGTTCTATTTGTGGGGAAAATTTTGTTTGGGATCGCGCAATTGTCAGTTAAAGCGACGCAGTGCTGAATCGCAAAAAATGCTCTGGTCATTAAGGGGGTAAAATCTTCCAGGGCTGAAGTGGTTAAATAACCTGCATATGGAAAATACTAAAATACTATGGAAAGATTAAATGCGATATACAAATGATGCAGATGTCTTTAAATAAAGTTTCCAGAAAACACATGCACCCTACAGAACAGAGGTCTCCAAACTTTTTAAACAATGGGCCAGTTTACTGTCCCTCAGACTTTAGGAGGGCCAGTGGGGGTAGAAAATGCCTCTGGCTTGGTGGTCAGTGGGAGAAAATACAATACATAGCATCTGAGGTCAGTAGGAGGAGGAATAATATCCCATTGTTGGTATCAGTGAAAGAAATAATGCCTCATCATTGGTGCCAGTGGGTGGAATAGTGTCCCTTCATTGGTGTCAGTGGAAGGAAAAGTGTCTTATCAATGTACAGTATATGAATATATATACACATACACAGTGCCTGGAAAAAGTATTCACACCCCTTGTAATCTTCCACATTTTGTCATGTTACAACCAAAAAGGTAAATATGTCTTATTGGGATTTTATGTGATAGACCAACACAAAGTGACACATAATTGTGAAATGGAAGGAAAATGATAAATGGTTTACACATTATTTTACAAATAAATATCTGGAAAGTGTAGCGTGCATTTGTATTCAGCCCCTTGAGTCAATACTTTGTAGAACCTCCTTTCACTGCAATTACAGCTGCAAATCTGTTTGGGGTTGTCTCTACCAGCTTTGCACATCTAGAGAGTGACCTTTTTGCCCATTCTTCTTTGCAAAATAGCTCAAGCTCTGTCAGATTGGATGGAGAGCGTCTGTGAACAGCAATTTTCAAGTCTTGCCACAGATTCTCAATTGGATTAAGGTCTGGACTTTGGGCCATTTTTATCTAAACCTTTTCATTGTAGCTCTGGCTGTATATTTAGGGTCATTGTCCTGCTGGAAGGTGAACCTCCGCCCCAGTCTCAAGTCATTTGCAGACTCTAACAGGTTTTCTAATAAGATTGCCCTGTATTTGGCTCCATCCATCTTCCCATCAACTCTGACCTGCTTGCCTTTCCCTACTGAAGAAAAACATCCACAACATCATCAACAGCTGCCACTACCATGTTTCACAGTGAGGATGGTGTGTTCAGGGTGATGCGCAGTGTTAGTTTTCCCCCACACATAGCGTTTTGCTTTTAGGCCAAAAAGTTAAATTTTGGCTTCATCTGACCAGAGCACCTTCTTCCACATGTTTGGTGTGTCCCCCACATGGCTTCTCGAAAACTGCAAACAGGACTTCTTATGGCTTTCTTTCAACAATGGCTTTCTTCTTGCCACTCTTCATAAAGGCCAGATTTGTGGAGAGCACGACTAATAGTTGTCCTGTGGACAGATTCTCCCACCTGAGCTGTGGATCTCTGCAGCTCCTCCAGAGTTACCATGGGCCTCTTGGCTGCTTCTCTGATTAATACTCTCCTTGCCCGGCCTGTCAGTTTAGATGTCTTGGTAGGTTTGCAGTTGTGCCATGCGCTTTCCATTTTCGGATGCTGAATTGAACAGAGCTCCGTGAGATGTTCAACACTTGGGATATTTTTTATAACCTAACCCTGCTTTAAACTTCTCCACAACTTTACCCCTGACCTGTCTGATGTGTTCCTTGGCCTTCATGATGCTCTTTGTTTGTAACAAACCTCTGAGGGTTTCACAGAACAGCTGTATTTATACTGAGGTTAAATTACACACAGATGGACTCTATTTACTAATTAGTTGACTACTGAAGGCAATTGGTTCCACTAGATTTTAGTTAGGGGTATCAGAGTAAAGGGGGCTGAATACAGTTTTCAGATATTTATTTGTAAAAAAAAAATTAAACCCATTTATAATTTTCCTTCCACTTCACAATTATGAGTCACTTTGTGTTGGCCTACCACAAAAAATTCCAAGAAAATACTTGTAGGTTTTTGGTTGGAACATGACAAAATGTGAAAAATGTCAAGGGGTAGGAATACTTTTTCAAGGCACTGTATCACTGTATATATATACCGCCCCTTTTAGACAATACAGAACCAAGTATCATTTTGTGTTGCTAAGTAATTTGTATAGAATTTGGTAATGATATCAAGAAAAGCAGTAAAATGATTCCCTGCAGCCAGCAACAATAGATCCCCCTAACAGCAATGGAGCACCCCACAACAAAATTCCCCCCCCCCCAGCAACAATAGTCTCTGGCAGCATCAACAGATCTCCGCACAGCCAGCATTAATAGACTCTCCGGCAGCCATCAACAGTAGACCCCTCCACCAACAGTAGATCTCTTCCAGCAACAACTGACCCACCAGCAACATAAGACCCACCCCCAGCAGCAATAGGTCCCCCACCAGCAACAATAGACCTCCTTAGCAACAATAGACCCGCCCTGCAAAAATATATCCCCTCCAGCCAGAATAGATGCCCCAGCAGTGAGCATCAATACCTTGCAGCACACCCCAGCACCCCTTACCATTAAATACAGTCAGTCCGGGAGGTGCCGGAACTGCGTTCCCCCTGCGCCAGCGTTCCCGCTGAAAAAAGCCCTGTATATCATAGAGATGTCCAGGCCATCCACGGAAGTTTACACCTTGACAGAAGCATATTCTGATGAGAAGGGTTGAAGAAAATGGCCATGCAAGTTCACTGCAGTTAGCCAAATAAGTAGAAAGCCAAACTGGGGTGATTGTTTCCCGTGACACAATACGGCATACACTGCAGAGGAATGGCATGCATGTGTGTTGTCCACGAAGGAAGCCTCTCCTAAAGCCCATGCACAAAAAAGCCTGCCTAGAATTTGCCATGGCCTATGCTGAAAAAGAAGAAGACTATTCTGCTCTGGAGTGATGAGACCAAGATAAATGTTTTTAGGAATGAATGGCATCAAAACTGAATGGCGTTGCAAAGGTGAGGAGTACAAAGAAAATACATGGTGCCTACAGTGAAACATGGTGGTGGCCGTGTCCTTCTGTGGGGCTGCATGAGTGCTGCTAGTGTCGGGGAGCTGCATTTTATTGATGGTATCGTGAATTCATAGATGTACTGCTCTATATTGGTCGTCATGCACTTTTCCTGCATGACAATGATCCAAACACACATCTAAGGCCACTGTTGCATTTCTGGGTGAACACAAGTGATTCAGTGGTCAAGTATGTCTGAACCCAATCGAACACCTATGGGGAATTCTGAAGAGACAAGTTGAGCATCATTCTCCATCCAGCATCCAGGCTCTAAAAGAGATCGTTCTTGAAGAATGGAAAAAGATAGATGTTGCAATATGTTGCCAACTTGTTTATTCCATGCCTAGAAGACTTGGTGCTGTCCTTACAAATCATGGAGGTCATACAAAATACTAGATGCAGTAGTTTTGTTGTGGGGTGTATTCATTTTTGCATCAACTAATTTGAGTAAAACTGAGGATTTTGTAATCTAAGTTATATAATTAACCTTACTTTCATGTAATGAGCTAAACAAATGTTCTATAAAACTCAGTTTTGTCAAAATTGTGTAAATTTTTCTTGTGTTCATTGAGATATTGATTCAAATCCTACTTTTCAAAAGGGGTGTATTCATTTATACTGAGCACTGTGTGTGTATATACAGTATCTCACAAAAGTGAGTACACCCCTCACATTTTGTAAATATTTTATTATATCTTTTCATGTGACAACACTGAAGAAATGACACTTCGCTACAATGTAAAGTAGTGAGTGTACAGCTTGTATAACAGTGTAAATTTGCTGCCCCCTCAAAATAACTCAACACACAGCCATGAATGTCTAAACCGCTGGCAACAAAAGTGAAAATGTCAATATTTTGTGTGGCTACCAATTTTTTTCCAGCACTGCCTTAACCCTCTTGGGCATGGAGTTCACCAGAGCTTCACAGGTTGCCACTGGAGTCCTCTTCCACTCCTCCATGACGACATCACGGAGCTGGTGGATGTAAGAGACCTTGCGCTTCTCCACCTTCTGAGGATGCCCCACAGATGCTCAATAGGGTTTGGGTCTGGAGACATGCTTGGCCAGTCCATCACCTTTACCCTCAACTTCTTTAGCAAGGCAGTGGTCGTCTTGGAGGTGTGTTTGGGGTCGTTATCATGTTGGAATACTGCCCTGCGGCCCAGTCTCTGAAGGGAGGGGGTCATGCTCTGCTTCAGTATGTCACAGTAAATGTTGGCATTCATGGTTCCCTCAATGAACTGTAGCTCCCCAGTACCAGCAGCACTCATGCAGCCCCAGACCATGACACTCCCACCAACATGCTTGACGGTAGGCAAGGCACACTTGTCTTTGTACTCCTCACCTGGTGGCCGCAAAACACGCTTGACACCATCTGAACCAATTAAGTTTATCTTGGTCTCATCAGACTACAGGACATGGTTCCAGTAATCCATGTCCTTAGTTTGCTTGTCTTCAGCAAACTGTTTGCGGGCTTTCTTGTGCATCATCTTTAGAAGAGGCTTCCTTCTGGGACGACAACCATGTAGACCAATTTGATGCAGTGTGCGGCATTTGGTCTGAACACTGACAGGTTGACCCCCCATCCCTTCAACCTCTGCAGCAATGCTGGCAGCACTCATACGTCTATTTCCAAAAGACAACCTCTGGATATGATGCTGAGCATGAGCACTTAACTTCTTTGGTTGACCATGGCGAGGCCTGTTCTGAGTGGAACCTGTCCTGTTAAACTGCTGTATGGTCTTGGCCACCATGCTGCAGCTCAGTTTCAAGGTCTTGACAATCTTCTTATAGCCTAGGCCATCTTTATGTAGAGCAACAATTCTTTTTTTCAGATCCTAAGAGAGTTGTTTGCCATGAGGTGCCATGTTGAACTTCCAGTGACCAGTATGGGAGAGATTGAGAGCGATAACACCAAATTTTACACACCTGCTCCCCATTCACACCTGAGACCTTGTAACACTAATGAGTCACATGACACCAAGGAGGGAAAATGGCTAATTGGGCCCAATTTGGACATTTTCACTTAGGGGTGTACTCACTTTTGTTGCCAGCGGTTTAGACATTAATGGCTGTGTGTTGAGTTATTTTGAGGGCACAGCAAATTTACACTGTTATACAAGCTGTACACTCACTACTTTACATTGTAGCAAAGTGTCATTTCTTCAGTGTTGACCCATGAAAAGATATAATAAAATATTTACAAAAATGTGAGGGGTGTACTCACTAATGTGAGATACTGTATGTATATATATATATATATATATAGGTTCTTCAAAAATGTTATGCATTTTTTTTAAACTCTTATGTCTTGAAACTTATATGTACTGTGTATATATATATATATATATATATATATATATATATATATATATATATATATATAAATATATAGCAACTTACTGCAACTTAAAGGAGAAATATGGGTTTGTAAATAAACAAACGCCCATACTTACCTCTGTACAGCAATATCGAGGTGATGCTGAAGCTGTCCACTAATTGCTCATTTCTCAGTCTTCTCATGCGGAGAGCAGTAATTGACAGCTCCTTCAAAAGCTTTACCAGTCCTCAAATGTGGTGGCTGCATTAGTTTTCTTTAAGCTTGTTTTCCTTTATATTCACCTGGTGATCCGACCAGTAACACACTTCCGGTCTTAGGGTGTCTTCACTCTGACAATGCAGCTGTCTCCATTGCTCCTCCATCCAATCTGGAGAGAGAGTAGTATTAGATGGACTTAAATACTAGATAGATTTAAATACACAAAACAAATTGAAGCCAACCTCCTGTTAACACTTTTTAAGCAGTTAAAGCAACAGTTTTGTTCCTTTTGGGATAAAGGTTTTACATAAATATATACAAGCAGATCATTGTAAGCACCTCTGTCAATGGTAAATGTTTTTCTTGACCTTCTAACTGCTACATGTGCACGAAAAGCTTGGTCTGTTGAAAAATAACAGACGTATTGGTGGGATCAGAAATGGAAATGAACAGTGCAGTGGTACTACCTGCTCTGGTAAGAATCCACAGCCACTCTAAAACTGGTGCTCTGACCAAAGGGTTGCTGAAGTCTTACAGGTAATTTATTCCAGAGAATAAGCTGGCACAACTATATAAATCAGCGGAGTGATGGCTTTATTTGGTGCAGAGGAATGCAGCCACAAACTTCTACGCATTTTGGCCATTTAGGCCTTAGTCATGAATATGGTCTAAATGGCCGAAACGCGTTGACATGTTTGTGGCTGTATTCCTCTGCACCAAATAAAATCATCACTCAGCTGATTTATACTGTTGTGCTGGCTTATCTTCCAGAATTAACTACTGGCAGGATCACCAGGTAAAAATAAAAGAAAGAAAGCCTAAAAGAGATTGGCAGATCTTCATTATCAGTTGTAAGCTACATGTGCACACTGTCTATCCTAACAAAGAATTAAAGATCTTAAGGCTTGGGTGATACAGTGAATGTTAATGTATTTTTGTTTTTAATTTCCCAAAAAATCTGTCTTATGATTGCACCAAGTGCCTATAGAGTCCTATATAAAAAATGAATAAGGCCTCAAAGGTGAGTAATCAAAATAGGGATTGGTAGGGACTTGTACGATCATCCAGGAGTAATTGAATAGAAAAATTGGTAGCCTAGTCCCCAACTAGGCTGCCACGAGAACATGGGGGCAATTGGACTATCACGGTACAGTAAAATACATTTTTGAATAATATAACAGATATAAAAATTACAAAGGATTTTATTGATGCCAAAAAACAAATCATCATTTACAGATAAAAGCATGGTAGCGGTACAAATATATCACCAGTGAAAGGATTGACCCCCGAAGGGGAGAATCACAATAGGACAATGGATCACAGATGTCTTTTTCCTCGACTAGTTTCGCGGACAATGGCCGCTTCATCGGGAGGGTATCCAAGTCCCAGCGGCCACCTGGCGCAGGGCGCCGCCACCAAAGAATGGTCTCCCACTGCGACTCGGGTGAGCCACAAACAATGACGACCGGAATCTGGTAATGATGTAAACACTATATAGGGGTCCCGGGAGAGGCAAACCCGCTAGAGAGGGTAATGCCATTGTATGGCCACAGTCTAGAGCACTAATAAATCATGGGCAAAGGGTGGAGGTATGGTAGGACTATCCACCCATGCCAAAGTCACTGAGGGCTGGCTGAGGCGAAAAGATCCCGGGTGACCGATTCCAGAGCGTCAGTGTACGGGCAGTAGCCCGTTATTTGTAGCTCCCAACCATGCGACGTTGAAACACACGCCGGCGGCCGGCCGCTGGGACTTGGATACCCTTCTGATGAAGCGGCCATTGTCCACGAAACTAGTCGAGGAAAAAGACATCTGTGATCCATTGTCCTATTGTGATTCTCCCCTTCGGGGGTCAATCCTTTCACTGGTGATATATTTGTACCACTACCATGCTTTTATCTGTAAATGATGATTTGTTTTTTGGCATAAAAAAAAAACCTTTATAATTTTTATATCTGTTATATTAAAAAATGTATTGTTTTTACTGTACCGTGATAGTCCAATTGCCCCCATGTTCTCGTGGCAGCCTAGTTGGGGACTAGGCTACCAATTTTTCTATTCAGAGTCCTATATAAACCTGCTCCAAAGCAGTATTAACCACTTCAATACTGGGCACTTTTACCCCCTTCCTGCCCAGGACAGCTTTCACCTTTCTGCACTGTCGCACTCTGAATGACAATTGCGCGGTCATACAACACTGTACCTAAACTAGATTTTTATCTTTTTGTTTCCACAAATAAAGTTTTCTTTTGGTGGTATTTCATCACTGCTGTTTTTTTTTTTTTTTTTTGCTAAATAAACGAAAAAAGACTGGAAATTTTGAAAAAGAAAATTCATGAATTTAAGCCAAAATGCATTCTGCCCTATTTCTTTGGTGAAAATAACCTGAATCAGTGTATATATGAGGCTGTAGGAAAGTCTGCAAAATACAGTATATTTGAAAATTGATCAATCCTGATGTACTGATGGTCTATCTCATTTTTTGAGGCCAGGACAGTACAAATACCCCCAAAATTACCCCTTTTTGGAAAGTGGACAGTCCAAGGTGCTTAGTAGGAGGCATGGCAAGTTTTTTGAAGTTGTAAGTTTTGTCACAAGTTTTTGGAAAATTAAGAAATTATTATTATTTTTTTTAACACACTACACCAGTGCAGTACAGTGTCATCATATCGGGTGTGACGGTGATCAGGGACTTTGACCAAAACAATATAATATTATCATAGTAACATTGTACTACTTTGGGGAACTGAACAGTCATTTTTTTTTTTTTTTTTTTTTTTTTTTTACACATTATGTTTGCATATAGCAGAGCAATACATTGCTTTATGCAAGAATTTGACTGAATGACTTTTATTCATTGAGTTTTTTTTTTTTTTTTTTTAATTACCTTTGATCAGTCAGAGCTAATCATATGGTACTGATGGGCTGTGATTGGCTGAGTCTGTACTATGTGATCACACTGACCAATCACAGCTAGCAACACAATTGCATACAATGGATGGCTTGAAAGGAAGCCATCCATTGTGAACAACTGTCATGTGACCTGCTTGTGACTGGTCACAGCGGTCACATAGCACCGGCAGCGACCTGGTACAGTGATCAGTCATTGGCTGTGTCCACTGGATGCAGACAGTGACAGATCCCAATGCTGTGTGGCCCCATGCCCACACACAGGGTGCGATCCGGGAGGACGTCATATGACGTCCGCCTGGATCAACAAGAGGTTCCTGCCAGCATCATATTGCCATACACCAGGTGGGAACTGGTTAAACCCAAAAGCAAACATTTATTATATTGCTGCTTACCAATTCTTAGATGTGATGGCTGCATTTGTTTTCTTTTTTAGACTTTCTTTCTTCTATTTCCATCTGGAGACACTCTCCAGCAGAATATATCCGTTTACATGGATGAGACAAACCATTTATTACTGGGAGGGGTGATTAAAATGATCAGCTTATATTTATTCATGCAAAACCTTTATCCTAAAAGGAAAAAAAAAACTGTTTGTCTGGAACTGATTATAAAGAGTGAGATGGAGTTCAGCTTCAATTTTTTTAGTGTTTCTAAATCTGCTAAAAAAGACACAGAGAAACCCTCTTGCGAGACTTTTTAGGGCAATGATTCCAAAAATAGTGTGTGCAGACAATAAAATATAGAAAAATATAGTTTAATACAAATTCTAAAAAACATCAATACTTAAAAGCTTTTGTCAAAACTGCATGATAAATTGATGTCATAGATAGAAGAGCATATTCAAACCACTGTTTACAACACTCATGTGCAATTATACAGAGTGAAGCTCTACGCGTTTCAAGCTTTTTTGGCAGAATTCCTCTTCGTCAGGAACACGTGGTGTAGAAATCTATGCAATCATATATATGTGTGTACATACATGCAGATATCCTGATGATTTTACATTAGAGGTAGGACAGAGGGGGAGAAATGGATGACAAGGAAAGAGAACGGCTGTGCCGGCCACACGATGACCCAGGTATGAGGGGGAAGATGCACCCACGGCCACCAGAGTGGAGGCCAAAAAGGGGGATGTCAGCCCCCCCTGAGGCCGATCCTTCCATTGGATCGGGTGTAGGTGCTGCCATTGTCACTAAGGGAAACCAGCAGTGGAGCCTTCAGGCTTCACAGCTGGTTTCCTACTGCGCATGCGCAAGTCACGCAGCGCTTTCTGAATGGCCAGCTCATCTTCTGGGACACACACAGGTCCCAGAAGGCAGCGGGGGGGGAGAGAGGAGTGGCAGAGCCAGAGAAGGAAATGACGTACCTCACTATGGCGAGGCTGGGGCGGAAGTTCACCTGTTTACTACTAAGGTAAGTAAAAAAAAAAAGTCTATCCAAAAACGAGGGGTGGAAAGGGTGGTCTTTCATTTAAGACCAAGTTGTAAAGTTGGGTGGAACTCTGTTTTAACACACTACCCTCCCCCCCAGACTGACAATGCTGCTTTCTGCTGTGCCTCCTGTGTTCATTCATCCAGAGTTGTATCTCACTCATACAGGAGGTGTGTTACTGGCCTAATCACCAGGTGAAAATGAAGGGGAAAAAAACCTAAAAGAAGAAAACGAATGTGGCCACCACATCTAGGGATTGGTAAGTTGCAATATGTTACATTTTTGGTTTTGGGTTTCGTACTGCTTTAAACTTGAATGCAAAGATGACTTTCTACAGCCCCACAGTGAGTTCCCGGCTCTCTACTCTTATTCTTTTGATGAGCCAGGACATTCCGTAGAGTAATATGGTGATCAGACGTGTGTGCACAGAGCTGCGGACATAGAGACCCTAATGCTTCATTAAGCCTCCCAGCACATACGCACATTGCAGAATCAGTGAAAACTATAACTAAGGCATATTTACAGCACTGCTTTATAATTGGAGAATTGCTGCAAAGGGACGCACAGCAGATTAATGGTAGCATGCTTAAAGGAGCACTTATACTTTCAGATTTAAATTACACCTAAATGGGTGTACAGAGACAAATTTCCATCGTTGGAGCTTGTAGGAAAGGAACCTTTGATGCCCAAACCAACACCTGTTTGCCTAGATTCTGTATTTCTGATGGGGGAAAAAAGTGTGGCCACTTAATATACAGGTACTAATCTGCCTATCATGAATTGTACATTTATCCCTGATTATAAACAGGTCAGAGACCTACTCAATGCATAATTCATATGTTCTGTGTGTGTGTGTATTGAAATGGATCGGTTCAGCAGGAACCAGCCAAATTTCGATCCATATATGGACACTTTGGTTGCACAGAAGTCGATCTACCGATCGGCTCAAATTATTAAAATTGTATTTTCTGATCTCAACTTACAGTGTTACAAGGCGCGATTAGATAGGAATTTTGCTAAGATTAAATTGAACCCAAAACCACACATTTTGTGCTCATTTGTAAGCATTTAGCGGATAAAATAAGTATTGAACACGTCATCATTTTTCTTGGTAAATATATTTCTAAAGGTGCTATTTACATGAAACGTTCACCACATGTCGGTAACAACCCATGAAATCCATACATACAAAGACACCAAAGCAAATACATTCAGAAATGAAGTTATGTGTAATAAAATGGAATTACACAGGGAAAAAAGTATTGAACACGCTAACAGAAATGTATTTAATACTTGGTACAAAATCCTTTGTTGGTAATGATGATTTCAAGATGCCTCCTGTATGGAGAAACATAAAGAAACATCGCATGTGTTAATCAGGTGTGGTTTTGGCCCATTCTTCCACACAAATTGTCTTCATATCTTGAAGGTTCGGTGGGCCTCTTCTTTAAACTCCGATCTTCTTTCAATAGATTTTCTATTGGATTTAAGTCAGGTGATTGGCAGGGCCATTCTAGCAGCTTTATTTTCTTTCTTTGAAACCAATTGAGAGTTTCCTTGGCTTTGTGTTTGGGATCATTGTGTTGCTGAAATGTCCTCCCTCATTTCATCATCATCATCCTGGTAGATTTTTATCCAGAATGTCTTGGTACATTTTTCCATTCATCCTTCCTTCAATGATATGAAGTTTGCCAGTACTGTATGCTGAGAAACAGCCCCAAACCATGATGTTCCCACCTCCAAACCTCACTGTTGGTATGGGGGGGTGTTTTTGGGATGATGTGCCATCTGACCTTCAAACATTGTGTGTATTATGACATCCATAGAGTTCCATTTTGGTCTCATCTGACCAGACTATATTCTCCCCGTATTTCACAGGCTTGTCTAAATGTTGTGCAGCAAACTTTAAATAAGCTTCAACATGCTTTTTCTTCAGCAATGGAGTCTTGTGTGATGAGCGTGCATATAGGGCATGGCGGCTGAGTGCATTACTTATTGTTTTCTTTGAAGCAATTGTACCTGCTAATTCCAGGTCTTTCTGAAGCTCTCCACAAGTGGTCCTTGGTTCTTGGACAACTCTTCTGATAATTCTTTTAATTCCTATGTCAGAAATCTTGTGAGGAGCACCTGGTTGTGACTGTTTTATGGTGAAATGATTTTCTTTCACTTCCGGATTATGGCCCCAACAGCGCTCACTGGAACATTCAGAAGTTTAGGAATCCTTCTGTAACCAAGGCCATCAGTATGTTTTGGAACAATAAGGTTGCAAAGGTCTTGAGAGAGCTCTTTGCTTTTATCCATCATGAGATGTTTCTTGTGTGACACCTTGGTAATGAGACACCTTTTTATAGGTCATCAGTTGAGACTGAACTAGCTGATATTAATTTGCACTGACAGTGAACGGGATTGTTTTCTAAATTACTGATCATTTTCAGCTGGTATCTTGCTTGGCTTTCATTGCCTTTTTGCAGCTCCCTTTCTTCATGTGTTCAATACTTTTTCCCTGTGTCATTCCATTTTATTACACATAACTTAATTTCTGAATGTATTTGTTTTGGTGTCTTTGTATACATGGGTTGTTACCGACATGTGGTGAACAATTTATGTCAATAGTCCCTTTAAAAATATATTTACCTAGAAAAATGGTGACCTGTTCAATACTTATGTTACCCGCTGTATATACTCAGGCAGGATGGAAATCATCAAACAGTGCATCATTATAAGGTTGTATGAAAACTGAATATTATTTGAATCCCCACTACCTTTTACTGACTTGTAATTACTAGAGTTTTGCTCTTTCAGACCCCTGATGTCTTATTAACCACTTCCTGCCCGGCCTATAGCAGAATGACAGCCGGGCGGTGGTTCCGTTATCCTGACTACATCTTTCAGGATATCAAGCTGGCGTGCGCGGCGATCGGTGGTGCGGTGTGTCAGTCTGACACACCGCACCACCGATCTAGGTAAAGAGCCTCTGACGGAGGCTCCTTACCATGTGATCAGCTGTGTCCAATCACAGCTGATCACAATGTAAACAGGAAAAACCATGTATCAGCTTTTCCTCTATCGTGTCTGACAGGCTAGAGGGAAGCCGATCGGCTGCTCTCCTGACAGGGGGGTCTGCGCTAACTGATTATCAGCGCAGCCCCCCGAGGATGCCCACCCAGAACCCCCAGGGATGCCCACCAATGATGACCACCAGCTATCCCACCCATGACCACCAGGGATGCCACTGAGTGCCCATAAACGATGCCAATCAGTGCCCATCAGTAATGCCTGCCAGTGCCTCCTTATCAGTGATGCCCATTAGTGCCATCTATCAGTGTCCATCAGCGCCGCCTATCAGTGCCCATCAGTGCCACCCACAAACAACGCTGTATGCTGGCCTAGGCCGACAAGGCCCTGGCCTAGGGCAGCACTTTGCAGGGGGGCAGCACAGAAAGAGTCCCCGCCGGCTTGCGCTACACTGTTAGTGTAGCGCCAGTCTTATGGGGCGGACTGGGCTGAGAGGCAAATTAGTCTGGCCTCCCATAGAGCGGCCGCTTTGCTTCCAGTATGCAGGCGGACGGCATTCTGCAACTGTGGGGGGGGCGCTTCTAATTTTGACTGTCCTATCATCCTGGACCACAAACCTTCCTCACTGTGCTATATGTTTTCTGCTGCACCATTGGCATGGTTATATCTTCTTAGTCCTCTTCATAAAATTATCAGAGATTTGCGCTTAAAGTAGAACTATAGGCAACATTTTTTTTTCATTCTGGATAGAAGGGAGATAGGGAGATTTCCCTTCATTTCCTGCCCCATAGCCAAACAGGAAGTAAGAGGAAATCTATGCAAATTAAGGGAATCCATTGCCCCCCCCCCCCCCCCACAGGCCCACAGAACTAGTGTCCCTACTCGAAAATTTCAGGGTGGGTCTTAAACAGCAAGGGGTGTGGCCTTGACAGGGAGGGGTGGGTCATATTTAAATTAGGGGGTGCATGAGTTTAGTCAGGCCTAGGGCAGCACAAGACCTAAATACACTACTGCCCACAAGTACCCATCAGTGAAGCCTTTCAGTGTCCAATAGTGTCGCCTATCAGTGCCCATCAGTGCCGCCATTCAATGTTCATCAGTGCCACCCAGTTCCACCTCATTAGTGCCACTTCATCAGTGCCCATCAGTGCCGCCTTATCAGTGCCTGTCAGTGCAGCCTCATTGGTGCCCATCAGTGAAGGAGAAAACTTGCTTATTTACAAAATTTTATAACAGAAACAAAGAAAAACTTTATTTTTTCAAAATTTTTGAAACATTTTTTTTTGTTTAGCAAAAAATAAAAACCCCAGTGGTGAGCAAATACCGCCCAAAGAAAGCTCTATTTGTGGGAACAAAATGATAACAATTTTGTTTTGGTACAGTGTAGCATGACTGCGCAATTGTCATTTAAAAAGTGACAGCGCTGAAAGGTGAAATTGGCTTGGGCAGGAAGGGGGGAAAGTGCTCTGTATTGAAGTGGTTAAAGAGAACCTGTCAAATAATGCATTACATTACACACAATTTTAAGGCTTGACATGTTGGGTATCTATTTACTCTGCACATCATCTTTTATATTTTACCAAAAGTATGTATTGTGTTTGTGTGCCGCAAAATTAACTGTAGTGTATTTTTTACTGAAGTTTTGCATTTTAAAAAACGGTAAATCGTGCGACATAAAGAATTTGAACTACCACTTTTATATTCTCTAGAGCAGTGGTCATCAACCCTTGTCCTCAGTGCCCACTAACAGTCCAGGTTTGTAAGATAACTGAAATACATCACAGGTGATATCATTTGCTGCAAAGTGATTGCAGTATTCTAGTCTGCATCTCCCCAAGGTAATACATAAAACCTGGCCTGTTAGTGGGCCCTGAGGACAGGGTTGATGACCACTGCTCTAGGGTGTATATCATTTTTAAAAGATTTTCAAAGATGTGTGCAAAAAAACATGCAAAAACAGTTCTGGCAGTGAAATGATTAAATATTTGTAGCCCCCCCCCCCCCCCAGTAGGCGCCACTAGCAAATAAAGTTCTACGTCCCTACTTAGAGCCAACACAGCATTTTTTCATTTTTCCACTGGTTTAAAAAAACAGTCCAGTTTTTTTTTTTAGGGTTTTTATTGTTAACGATTGTTATTGTTAACGATGAACTGGGATAGGGAGAGGGCATGGGAAATCCCCAAAACTGTAGAACTGGGTGACTGGAGGACTCCTCAATCACTGGGAACACTGCAGTAAACTGCTGGCTGCACTGCACAACTGCTGCTGACTGTTCTGCAGCAGGACCTCTATGCTGTTGGTGACCGTTAAAAAAAAAAAGCTGCACACAGTCACTTTTCTCAGCACTAGGGTCATCTACTTACAGGATCGGTTGCCTTATGCCGATATCTACCAGGCTCTTCCTAGTGATGGAGATGTAGACTCCACCACCATAGGACAGCTGGACTCTTTCCAACCAACTTCCTCCCATGTGCTCCTCCAAACCCAACTTGATCCCTGGGAATTGCAAATAGCCCCCCACCCAGGTAAGCCTAGCTGGGACCTCAGTGTCTTCCTCAAGGCTTCCTCTAGAATCCTGCACCAGTGACAAAACCCCTGCACAGGGGTCTCCCCCAACAGGACTGGACCCAGGAACATCGCCCTTGCTGCTCAAGTCTATTAATGGGCTGACTTACCACCTTCTGGGCACACCTCCTCAGGCAGTGGTTGGCGTTCCATAAATATTCAGGCTGCCTGCTCTGTTCTTGCTCCTACTGTACTTCCAGAATCCTCCAGGAGACAGGGGGAAGTAACAGAACAGCAGCCTGTGAAACACTGAGCAACTCTAAATAATCAACCCCTGCTCCACTGATTACAGGGGAGCTAACTAAATTTACCTAGCAGCCTACTTTACACTAGGAGGGTGCTACATATACTACATTAGTCTTCTATACTGCAAAGTGATGGAACTGTAGCTACAAAATAGGCACACAATAATAGCAAAAGGTAAAGTGCTACATGAACTATTTAGCAATCCTATTTCTTTGCTCTAAATGCATTATTTTAATTAAATATGAAATTCAATGCGGTCACAGTGGGTTACTCCATTGTGTTATTTATCATCTTTGCCCTTTTGCTGCAATATTAAATAACCATGTTCAAGCCTATTTAGCACAATAAGCTCTCTAAAAGTAGGTGCAGGTCTTCTTTTATATTAAAGTTCATTGCCAAAAGCATATGTTCCCAAAATATAAAGTTACAATTACAAGTTTACAACTCTTAAACAGTTTCATTAAAATGCCAAGTGTAAAGCATTGGACTGAATCTTTTTTTATATGACGAATAAACTTACAAGAATGAACCGCTGTGCTTAAATTTACAATTAGGGACACTTTAATTTGAGTTTAACAAGAGTATCGAAATTGCAAAATTCTGTTCTTTAATACAACATATATTTCAGATCTTTAAACTGCTGGTACCGCAATGAAATTATTCTGAAAATTTCCAAGAACTGTAAAAGTGCCTTGGAGAGATGTATTAGAAAGTCACGGGGTTGTTCCTGCCAGGACCACTGCTAAGTAAGATTCTGTAATTATCAGTCAGCATTATTGCAGATGGATGTTATTGATCCCCAATTGTCGGCACACTTAATTAAAACAGAAAAAGAATATGTAATAATACACTTCATTCTCTTTTATTTCTAGTTTTTTTCTAACTCTCTATTTAAAAAATTCAAGCTGAACTCTAAGCAGATATAAAAGACATTAAAGTGGAACTTCAGTCATTTTTTCAACTTCCCATCTATTAAATATTCTGCCCTTGTGATTTTAACTTTGGATAGTAAAACATTTTTTTTTTTTTTTCTGCCAGTAAATACCTTATACAGCCCACTTCCTCTTCCTGTTTCTTGTCTGGTCATTAGCCCAGGCTTATAACATCATGCACAGCTCTCTCTCTCCCTCTTGTGAGAGTTTGCCAGGAAGGAAGGGGGAATAAGTCATATGAGGGCCAATGAGAGCTGCAGAGCTGGAGGTGTGCCTCTGTGTGTCTGTGTAAATTCAGGAAGTGAACAGGCAGCAGCTTCAGCTGCCCACAGTTAAAATGGCTGCAGCCAGACTAAGTGGAGGGAGATTTCTGCAGCATATTTGGCAAGTACAGAATCACATTATATATAAAATAATATGCAAAGTAGTTGGAGGGAAGCTTCAGAATGGCAAAGATGTTTTTATTACACATTATGGGAGCAGACTGCAGTTCCTCTTGAAGGCATCATGCACACTGGGACTCATCTAAAAGCCTGTCTACTGGTAGCAGAAAAGCAGCTGCAAAAATGCTCCTAAGCTGCGTTTTTCAAGCACATTCGGAAACTTTTAGGCATGCTTATTGCGTCAATCGTGTGGACATTTAATAATTTCATTGGCCAGGAAATTCATTTATTCTGGTCACTGAAAGGAAAAAACGCAAGTACTAAGGGCATTTTCACACTGCTTTGAAGTAAAATTGCGATAAAAACACATATGCATTTTTACCGTGATTTTACTGTGTTTCATATACAGTTAGGTCCATATATATTTGGGCACAGGCACAATTTTCATACTTTTGGCTCTGTGTCCCACCAAAGTAAGAAAAGTTGGGCTACATTAAATACCGTATTTATCGGCGTATAACACGCGCCGGCGTATAACACGCGCCGGCGTATAACACGCACCCCAAGTTTAGGAGAGAATTTTAAGGAAAAAAACTTTTAGGAGGGAAGTTTAAGGAAAAGAAACTTACATTAAAATGCCCATCAACGCAACGTTATCAGTGTCCATCTGCAGCCTTGTCAGTGTTATTGCAGCCTTTTCAGTGTCAGTGCAGCCTTGTTAGTGCAGCTTTGCCCCAGTGCAGTCTTGTCAGTGCAGCCTTTTCCCCAGTGCAGCCATGTCCCCAGTGCAGCCTTGTCAGTGCAGCTTTGCCCCAGTGCAGTCTTGTCAGTGCAGCCTTTTCCCCAGTGCAGCCTTGTCCCCAGTGCAGCCTTTTCCCCAGTGCAGCCTTGTCCCCAGTGCAGCCTTTTCCCCAGTGCAGCCTTTTCCCCAGTGCAGCCTTGTCCCCAGTGCAGCCTTGTCCCCAGTGCAGCCTTGTCCCCAGTGCAGCCTTGCCTCAGTGCAGCCTTGTCCCCAGTGCAGCCTTGCCTCAGTGCAGCCTTGTCCCCAGTGTCCATGCCTGCCGCTGCCGCCGCTGCTGCTGACATACACATGCTAGTAGTTTTAAATATGGCGCCGCGGAGTTCGGAGGGACTCGGCGCCGGCGGAACTGAATGAACGCCGCCGAGATACACATAGTCAAGTGTATTCGGCTCTTTCCGGCGCCGCTCACAGTCCCGCCCAGTCCCACCCTATGATGGACATTACACAGGTCCAATGGCGGGACTGGGTGTGACTGTGAGTGGCGCCGGAAAGAGCCGAATACACTCGACTATGTGTATCTCGGCTCACTGTGATTACTCGCTATGTGAATGTCGGCGGCGATCGCCGCCGATAGCTCACAATTAGCGGGGATCGGCGTATAACACGCACCCACGACTTTCCCCTGATTTTAAGGGGAAAAAAGTGCGTGTTATACGCAGATAAATACGGTATTTCTTATGTAAGAAATAGTGTGAACCACTACCATGCAGAAAACCAGGACACACCTGAATCAGGAGTGCATCCTGAGCATCCTAAACTCCTTCAGGTGATGTATACATAAATGAATTGTGAAATAAACAAAATAGCGACAGTTGAAATAAATCATGTGCACATCAATCAATAAATGAAAAAACAATATCCATATGACCATTGGTGTCCGTATAAAGATAAAATAAAATGAGCAGCGTTTTCTTTAGATGTAATAAAAAAGTAAAAAATATGTGAGTTATAATCCACAGCAGGTATCAAGGTCCAGATATTCAGCCTTAAAATGTCCACCAATGAAAGCCAGCTCGATGTAAACTCTGTATGTGATAACCCTTACCGGAACCGGTGGACCCCCTCAAGAGCAGGGTCATACGAGCAGACAGATACAGCCCTCTGCGGGGACACTTGAATCCTCTGGTATCTCGAGTCCTTTGGTTGCCTTGAGCGATCCGCGAGGATTTCGCCAAATAGCAGTAAATGCTTAGCAACTGGATATCCCCAGTCTGAAAAGAGAAGCACACTCGGGCTCCCAGCCACAAGTGAGCAGACAGAAAGGGACTCCAGTCGTGTAGTAAGTTAAAATTCAAAATCTTTAATGTTAACTAGATAAGCAAAAGCTCATAAGACAACATGTACAGAGGTAATGTACAGGGATATTGCACAGAAATATTGTATAAAGGTGCATGAATAGATAAAAAGCCAGCTAGCTAAAACAAACAATAAAAAACACCTGTGTACCGGGTCACTTGTGGCGTGATTGCGTCAGCACAACGCACCGCCCCATGTTGTCTTATGAGCTTTTGCTTATCTAGTTAACATTAAAGATTTTGAAATTTAACTTACTACACGACTGGAGTCCCTTTCTGTCTGCTCACTCATGGCTGGGAGCCCGAGTGTGCTTCTCTTTTCAGACTGGGGATATCCAGCTGCTAAGCATTTACTGCTATTTGGCGAAATCCTCGCGGATCGCTCTTGAGGGGGTCCACCGGTTTCGGTAAGGGTTATCACATACAGAGTTTACATCAAGCTGGCTTTCATTGGTGGACATTTTAAGGCTGAATATCTGGACCTTGATACCTGCTGTGGATTATAACTCACATATTTTTTACTTTTTTATTACATCTAAAGAAAACGCTGCTCATTTTTTTTTATCTTTATACGGACACCAATGGTCATATGGATATTGTTTTTTCATTTATTGATTGATGTGCACATGATTTATTTCAACTGTCGCTATTTTGTTTATTTCACAAGTCATTTATGTATACATCACCTGAAGGAGTTTAGGATGCTCAGGATGCACTCCTGATTCGGGCGTGTCCAGGTTTATTGCATGGCAGTGGTATACACTATTTCTTACATAAGAAATATTTAATGTAGCGCAACTTTTCTTACATTGACATTTATTAGCACCATTAGATATTAGATGGTTTATTGTTGCTGCTTTTTTGCTGATTTTGCTTTTGTCTTAGCGCGGTATTTACACCTTATTTATCTGTATGCCACCAGAATAAAATTAAAACGAAACATTCCAAATGAATTTGAAGTGCAGACTTTCAGCTTTAATTCAAGGGGTTAAACATAAATATCAAGTACAAATTTTACGAGCTGCAACCATTTTTATAAACAGTCCCCCCATTTTCAGGGGCTCAAATGTTAATGGACAAATTAATATAATCATAAATATAATGTTAATTTTTAATATTTTGTTGAGAATCCTTTATTGGCAATGACTGCCTGAAGTCTTGAACCCATGGACATTACCAAAGACTGGGTTTCCTCCTTTCTGATGCTTTGCCAGGCTCTAACTGCAGCTGTCTTCAGTTGTTCTTCGTTTGTGGGTCTTTCTGCCTTTAGTTTTGCATTCAGCAAGTGAAATGCATGCTCAATTAGGTTGAGATCAGGTGATTGACTAGGCCTTTGCAGAATATTCCACTTCTTTTCCTTTAAAAGTTCCTGGGTTGCTTTTGCAGTGTGTTTTGGATCACTGTCCATCTGTACTGTGAAGCGCCGCCCAATAAGCTTTGCTGCATTTGGCTGAATCTGGATGGACAGTATATCTCTAAACACTGCAGAATTCATCCGGCTGCTTCTGTCTTCTGTTACATCATTAAGACCAATGACCCAGTGCCACTGGAAGCCATGCATGCCAATGCCATCACACTGCTTCCAACATGTTTTACAGATGACGTTGTATGTTTTGGATCATGAGCTGTTCCAAGTCTTCTCCACACTTTTTTCTTCCCGTCATTCTGGTACAGATTAATCCTAGTTTCATCCATCCAAAGAATGCTTTTCCAGAACTGGTTTGGCTTTTTTAGATGTTTTTTGGCAAAGTTTAATCTGGCTTTTCTATTCTTCAGGCTTATGAATGGTTTGGACCTTGTGGTGAACCCTCTGTATTTGCTCTCATAAAGTCTTCTCTTGATTGTAGACTTTGACAATGATACACCCACCTCCTGGAGAGTGTCTTCCACTGGTCTGGATGTTGTGAATGAGTTTGTCTTTACCATAGAGAGGATCCTGCGACCATCCGCCACTGTTGTCTTCCATGGACGTCCAGGCTTTTTTATGTTGGTGATCTCACCAGTGTGTTGTTCTTTCCTTAGAATGTACCAAACTGTTGATTTGGCCACTCCTAATAGGCTGCTATCTCTCTGATGGATTTGTTTTGTTTTTGAAGCCTTACAAATGTTCAAAGGGCAGCTCCTTTGGGCGCTTGATGTAGGTTCACAGCAATAGATTCCAAATGCAAATACCACACTTAGAATCAACTTCAGACCTTTTACTTGCTTTATAGATGAAGAATTAAGGAAGGAGTAGCACACATCGGGCCATGAAACCGCTATTGATTCAATTGTCCAATTACTTTTGGTCCCTTGAAAAAGGGAGGATGGCTATTCTTAAGAGCTCTAATTCCTAAACCCTTCCTCTCATTTGTATGTGGACACATAAGCTAACATGGAGGGGAGTTTAGTAACTAGAACCCTCCCCTGAGGGAAAAGAACAATTAGCTCAGGCCTCCTGCACATTCATCAACCCCCCCCCCCACCACCACCACCTTCTGGTTGCTCCCTTCACTGATCATTTGAATCTCCTGTCCCTGTGCTCTGGAAACTTTTTTTCAGAGACAGGGAAAGTCATCAAATTCTCAGCTCAGGAAACCCTGAACAGACCTACATAGTCAATAACTGCTCTATTTATTACAATGGAGCCAAAAAACTAAATTTATCAGCCAACCTAACCCAAAGAGTGTCTTACAGTCATATCTGGAACATTTTTGGTGCCAGAAACAACATTAAACAAATTAAAATCATACTTTTTTTTTCAATAAATAAAATAAAATTGTATTTTACATACATGTGATTTCTTGCAATAGATTCATTATATTGCACAGTTTTAAAATACTTCTAAATCAATAACCCTTAGTGAGCAGACATATTTTACCATTAGTATTCACATAGAATGAGTGTCATTGTACATAGTAGTCCTCTTACATACATTAAAACTCTAATGTAGCATTTGCTGCATAAGGCTTCATCAATATACAGAGTAGGTATGTTTCAGTTAACTGTGAATAATATTGTATCGATTCCAAACAATTACATATATGTAAAATATGTCTCATTTATATACTGTAGGTATACAAAAGAATCACCCCCCTTTAAAATAATAACATTTTGTTGCTTTGCAGCCTGAAATGAAGACGGACACAGTTTTTGTTTTATCAATCTGTATTTACTAGTGCAGTGATGGCGAACCTTGGCACCCCAGATGTTTTGGAACTACATTTCCCATGATGCTCATGCACTCTGCAGTGTAGTTGAGCATCATGGGAAATGTAGTTCCAAAATATCTGGAGTACCAAGGTTCGCCATCACTGTACTCTTGCAACTTGTAACATCCAAGTGAAAAATGTAACACCAATATGTCAGAAAAAAAAAAAATCAAAAACAGAATGACTGAGTTGGAAAAAGGGTCACTCTCCTTGTGTCAGTATTTTGTTGAACCACCTTTTGCTTTAATTACAGCCTTTAGTCTGTTGGGATATGTCTCTACTATTTTTGCACATCTAAACTGTGTAACATTTGCCCAATCTTCTTTACAGAACTGCTCAAGTTCAGTTAAATTTGATGGTGACCGTATGTGGACTGCAGTCTTAGGTCATTCCACAAATTTTCAATGGGGTTTAAGTCCGGGCTCTGACTAGGCCATGCAAGGACATTCACTTGTTTCTCCTTCAACCACTGTGTGGTCATTTTTGCTGTGTGCTTTGGCTCATTGTCATGTTGGAAGGTAAACCTTCTTCCCATTGACAACTTTCTGGCAGAGGGCAGCAGATTTTCCTCAAGAATTTGATGGTATTTTGCCCATCCACTTTTCCTTCTATCCTGACAAGTGCTCCAGTCCCTGCTGCAGAGAAACACCCCCTAACAGGATACTACCCCCTCCCCCATAACAGGATATTACCACGCCCCCCCCCCCCCCCAACAGGATATTGCCACCTCCATGCTTTAATGTAAGAATGGTGTTATTTGGATGGGGAGCTATATTGGATTTTCTGCCAGACGTATGGAAAAAGGTGTTATGATGAGATAAGACTAAAATTAATTTATTTGGCCTCAACACCAAACGATATGTCTGGTGGAAATCCTCTACAGCTTACCATTCAAATACCACAAATCCTACAGTAAAGCATGGAGGTAGTAATATCCTGGTATGGGGGTGTTTCTCTGCAGCAGGGACTGGAGCACTTGCCAGGATAGAAGGAAAAATGGATGGGGCAAAATACCATCAAATTCTTGAGGAACATTTCCTGCCCTCTGCCAGAAAGTTGTCAATAGGAATACCTTCCAACATGACAATGACCCAAAGCACACAGCAAAAATGACCCCACAGTGGTTGAAGAAGAAAAAGGAGAATGTCCTTGCATGGTCTAGTCAGAGCCCAGACTTAAACCCCATTGAAAATCTGTGGAATGACTTGAAGATTGCAGTCCACAAACAGTTACCATCAAATTTAACTGATCTTGAGCAGTTGTGCAAAGAAGAGTGGGCAAATATTGCAAAGTCTAGATGTGCAAAGTTAGTAGAGACAAATCCCAACAGACTAAAGGATGTAATTAAAGCAAACGGGGCCTCAACAAAATGCTGACATAAGGGGGTGATCCTTTTTCCAACTCAGTGATTCTGTTTTTGATTTTTTCTGGCATGTTGGTGTTATATCTTTCACTTGAATGTAATAAGTTGCTCTAGTGAATACAGCTGGATAAAACAAAAAATGTGTCTGTCTTAATTTCAGGC
This sequence comes from Aquarana catesbeiana, assembly GCF_042186555.1. Classification (NCBI taxonomy): domain Eukaryota; kingdom Metazoa; phylum Chordata; class Amphibia; order Anura; family Ranidae; genus Aquarana; species Aquarana catesbeiana. Next base: position 666,926,248 of record NC_133327.1, on the reverse strand, counting down.
TGCAAAGCAACAATATGTGATTATTTTAAGGGGGGTGATTCTTTTCTATACCCGCTGTAACTATCTTTGACAGATGTAAAAGACACAATCGAATACAGCTTTTTAACCATTAATGCATCATTATGTGTATTTGTTTAATTGCAAGCAGTGTAAGTATCTGAACTTGACCTTGCATCAATCTGTTGTAGTCAATGTAGAGCAGAGCTGGGTGTGAGAGGAAGAAACTGTACAATAGGGATGAGCCGAACACCCCCCTGTTCGGTTCGCACCAGAACATGCGAACAGGAAAAAAGTTCGCTCGAACACGCGAACACCGTTAAAGTCTATGGGACACGAACATGAATAATCAAAAGTGCTAATTTTAAAGGCTTATATGCAAGTTATTGTCATAAAAAGTGTTTGGGGACCTGGGTCCTGCCCCAGGGGACATGGATCAATGCAAAAAAAAGTTTTAAAAACGGCCGTTTTTTCAGGAGCAGTGATTTTAATAATGCTTAAAGTCAAACAATAAAAGTGTAATATCCCTTTAAATTTCGTACCTGGGGGGTGTCTATAGTATGCCTGTAAAGGGGCGCATGTTTCCCGTGTTTAGAACAGTCTGTCAGCAAAATGACATTTGGAAGGAAAAAACACATTTAAAACTACCCGCGGCTATTGCATTGCCGACAATACACATAGAAGTTCATTGATAAAAACGGCATGGGAATTCCCCCCAGGGAAACCCCGAACCAAAATTAAAAAAAAAAAAAATGACGTGGGGGGGTCCCCCTAAATTCCATACCAGGCCCTTCAGGTCTGGTATGGATATTAAGGGGAACCCCGGCCAAAATTTTAAAAAAAAATGACGTGGGGTTCCCCCTAAATTCCATACCAGACCCTTCAGGTCTGGTATGGATTTTAAGGGGAACCCCGCGCCAAAAAAAAAAAAAAAAACGGCGTGGGGTCCCCCCAAAAATCCATACCAGACCCTTATCCGAGCACGCAACCTGGCAGGCCGCAGGAAAAGAGGGGGGGACGAGAGTGCGGCCCCCCCCCTCCTGAACCGTACCAGGCCACATGCCCTCAACATTGGGAGGGTGCTTTGGGGTAGCCCCCCAAAACACCTTGTCCCCATGTTGATGAGGACAAGGGCCTCATCCCCACAACCGTGGCCGGTGGTTGTGGGGGTCTGCGGGCGGGGGGCTTATCGGAATCTGGAAGCCCCCTTTAACAAGGGGACCCCCAGATCCCGGCCCCCCCCTGTGTGAAATGGTAAGGGGGTACTTACCCCTACCATTTCACTAAAAAACTGTCAAAATAGTTAAAAATGACAAGAGACAGTTTTTGACAATTCCTTTATTTAAATGCTTCTTCTATCTTCCTTCATCTTCTTCTTCTTCTGGTTCTTCTGACTCTTCTGGTTCTTCCTCCGGCGTTCTCGTCCAGCATCTTCTCCGCGGCGTCTTCTATCTTCTTCTCCTCGGGCCGCTCCGCACCCATGGCATGAGGGGAGGCTCCCGCTCTTCTCTTCATCTTCTTCTTCATCCTCTTCTCTTCTTCATCTTCTTCATCTTCTTCATCTTCATCTTCTCTTCTTTTCTTCTCCGGGCCGCTCCGCATCCATGCATGGAGGGAGGCTCCCGCTGTGTGACGGCGTCTCCTCGTCTGACGGTTCTTAAATAACGGGGGGCGGGGCCACCCGGTGACCCCGTCCCCCTCTGACGCACGGTGACTTGACGGGACTTCCCTGTGACGTCACGGGGAATGCCACAGGGAAGTCCCGTCATGTCCCGTGCGTCAGAGGGGGGCGGGGTCACCGGGTGGCCCCGCCCCCCGTTATTTAAGAACCGTCAGACGAGGAGACGCCGTCACACAGCGGGAGCCTCCCTCCATGCATGGATGCGGAGCGGCCCGCAGAAGAAAAGAAGAGAAGATGAAGATGAAGAAGATGAAGAAGAGAAGAGGATGAAGAAGAAGATGAAGAGAAGAGCGGGAGCCTCCCCTCATGCCATGGGTGCGGAGCGGCCCGAGGAGAAGAAGATAGAAGACGCCGCGGAGAAGATGCTGGACGAGAACGCCGGAGGAAGAACCAGAAGAGCCAGAAGAACCAGAAGAAGAAGAAGATGAAGGAAGATAGAAGAAGCATTTAAATAAAGGAATTGTCAAAAACTGTCTCTTGTCATTTTTAACTATTTTGACAGTTTTTTAGTGAAATGGTAGGGGTAAGTACCCCCTTACCATTTCACACGGGGGGGGGCCGGGATCTGGGGGTCCCCTTGTTAAAGGGGGCTTCCAGATTCCGATAAGCCCCCCGCCCGCAGACCCCCACAACCACCGGCCACGGTTGTGGGGATGAGGCCCTTGTCCTCATCAACATGGGGACAAGGTGTTTTGGGGGGCTACCCCAAAGCACCCTCCCAATGTTGAGGGCATGTGGCCTGGTACGGTTCAGGAGGGGGGGGGGGCCGCACTCTCGTCCCCCCCTCTTTTCCTGCGGCCTGCCAGGTTGCGTGCTCGGATAAGGGTCTGGTATGGATTTTTGGGGGAACCCCACGCCGTTTTTTTTTTTTTTTTTGGCGCGGGGTTCCCCTTAAAATCCATACCAGACCTGAAGGGTCTGGTATGGAATTTAGGGGGAACCCCACGTCATTTTTTTTTTTTAATTTTGGCCGGGGTTCCCCTTAATATCCATACCAGACCTGAAGGGCCTGGTATGGAATTTAGGGGGACCCCCCACGTCATTTTTTTTTTTTTTAATTTTGGTTCGGGGTTTCCCTGGGGGGAATTCCCATGCCGTTTTTATCAATGAACTTCTATGTGTATTGTCGGCAATGCAATAGCCGCGGGTAGTTTTAAATGTGTTTTTTCCTTCCAAATGTCATTTTGCTGTCAGACTGTTCTAAACACGGGAAACATGCGCCCCTTTACAGGCATACTATAGACACCCCCCAGGTACGAAATTTAAAGGGATATTACACTTTTATTGGTTGACTTTAAGCATTATTAAAATCACTGCTCCTGAAAAAACGGCCGTTTTTAAAACTTTTTTTTGCATTGATCCATGTCCCCTGGGGCAGGACCCAAGTCCCCAAACACTTTTTATGACAATAACTTGCATATAAGCCTTTAAAATTAGCACTTTTGATTTCTCCCATAGACTTTTAAAGGGTGTTCCGCGGCATTCGAATTTGCCGCGAACACCCCAAATTGTTCGGTGTTCGGCGAACTTGCGAACAGCTAATGTTCGAGTCGAACATGAGTTCGACTCGAACTCGAAGCTCATCCCTACTGTACAAGGAATCAATCAGGTTATTTGCTTACAAGAAGCATGCTGATAGCAAGAGAAAGCAGAGTGACAGAGATATGAACTTATCACTTTGCTGCTTCTCCTTTCACTGTCCAGTCGTAGACTGGGGTAGCTCAGAGGAAGTGGATTAAATGATGCTGGCAATTACATTGACGACATCTAGTGGTAGAAACAAAGTACTGTGAGTTTTTAGCTTGAAGCTGAATATGACAGTATGAAGTGTTTAAGTGGTTTTTTTTAATTATTTTACTCTTTATGGTTGGTTGAAAGTTCTACTTTAGGTTAAACTGTATGTAATGCTAAAACTTTTTAATGGAGTGTTGTGTAGACAATAATAATCACTACCATTGATCTTCCTACACAAACTACTGTATGGTAAACTTAGGAAATATTGGATACAAAACTGACACTAGGATGGTGTGTATGTCTCATCTGTGTATTTTTTGTCAATACTGGGTTGACTTGATCTCGTGTAAGATCTTTGTCTGTAGTGACTATAAAGGCATTTATGGTCGTGGCCCTATGACCGAGAGAGATATGGGTTACATAAACACGTGACAAGACTTACAACATAAATAGACCTGAAGTGTGCCTTGGTCGTCTGGTCGGTATGCCAAGGAAAGGGGGCATACCCAAGATAAGTAATGGGTGATAATGGAGAAGGATGTGCTGAGAAGTGGCCTGAAAAAGGGAAGGGAAGGAGGACATTATGCAATGGAACCGACAAGGAGCATGGGCTAGCGGGCTGCTTAAATACCCCCTGGGCTCCTCCCATAGATTCAGGCCACCATACTGGCCTTCTTATTTATGGTCATGGCCCTATGACAGAGAGAGATATGGATCACATAAACTCAGATAGGGGAGTAACTCTTTATTGGTTCTGTGGGTATAGAGCCAGCTTGGTGAAGGCCTGCGCCATTTCCACCTGAGGATTTGGGATGTATGTAGCAAAGCAAGCGGACTTCCATCTGCCTAACTTCTTGATCACATGGTCTGGTACTCCATGCTGGGATGCAGCAGAGGCTGCTCCAAATCCGGAAGGAATGTCCAGAGAACTGACTGGGGTTGAGGCCCAAATTGACTAGAAGGATCCTGATGTGCCTGATAATCTGGCTGCCACTCAGGAGGTCAGTCAGAAAGGGTAACAACGGGCTACCATCCGACTGGCTGGGTAGATGGGACTGCACCATTACTGGGCACCAGGCATTGTTAGTCTGAAAGAGGCTGATGTCAACCCCGGGAGCGGTTTGTTGAGTTTTGGAGACTGTAAGATGAAGGGTGTAATGGTTTTGAAAGCGAATCAGGTGGAGTCTGAGCAGTATGTGATTGCCGTTAAACTTAGATTCACTAGGCTGCAAAAAACTGTAGAAGGCCTAGTACAGGGATATGCAATTAGCGGACCTCCAGCTGTTGCAAAACTACAAGTCCCATCATGCCTCTGCCTCTGGGTGTCATGCTTGTGGCTGTCAGAGTCTTGCTATGCCTCATGGTGCTTGTAGTTCTGCAACAGATGGTGGTCCGCTAATAGCATATGTCTGGCCTAGTAGATGGCCGCTTGGATGACTAGTTACATAGTTACATAGTTGAGAAGACACAGAGGGAGGGGGACACCTTAGGTTCATCCAAATTAGGTTTAGGGGTATATACAGAAAGTTCAGTAAACGGCCTAGAGTTGCCTACTTTAATTGCTGTACCCCTAATATCACCAGTACCCTTTGTTTGTTGAATCGAAAGTACTTAGTCAGCAATCAAACAAGTGGTTGTTCCATGGACCATATAACATATGCAGAGGAAGAGAGGAGGAAAGAACCCCCAAAAAAGATGGTCCGCTCCAGAACAAGCTAGTGTAAACCTAAATAACTTTATTCGTGTCACAGTAGATACAGAACAACTATCCAAAAACCATATATTAAAAAATAGGACAAGGGTCCTATATTGCACAGGTGGCCACCACAGACATTCCACATTCAACTATCACTCATGCACTCGCACACATATGAATCATTATAGAGGAGACCCGGGTCTGGTCGAAATATCATGAAGTTCCTGAATAGGGTTTAAACAGGTAAAGTATTAAGCCTTCGGTCTATCCTCAGTAAAGTGCCAATGCTAGTGATTGATGCAATTCCATCCACATATAATTAGAGAAACCAACTATAGGTACGTGTATCAGAGCAACATGGGAAGATGGAAAGTCCCGGTATTATCAGTTAGGTAGCGGCAAACCAAAGGGCAAGTTCACATCTTATGCAAAAAAGAGACAGACGGTGAATAGCCATAGACCATGTACCTCCTATGTGATGGAGTACTACTTAGCTCACCGTACGACGTCTTCAGTGGAGGGATGGTGAAGCCCGAAGGAACTGATGGTAGCCGCGCTGGTGTAGTATGGGGGAGAGTTCATGCGGTGTGTTTGTCTGTTGCAGGTATAAGCTGTCGTTTCTGGATCTTCCCCGAGGGGATGTACGGTGAGTCACAGGGTTCAGACGTTCAGGCGCTCTGCGCTTGATCAATCAGTTGGTTGAAAGGAGCGCTCGGTCTCAATGTCCACAGCAAGACTCAGCCCAATATCCGGGAATCAGTCGGGATGTTCCCATGTTGATCAAAGGGGTTTTTCCATCAATGTGCGGAGGTCTATGTCCCACCTGTGCATAGGTTAGACGCTATAGTTACATAGTTACATAGTAGGTGAGGTTGAAAAAAGACACAAGTCCATCAAGTCCAACCTATGTGTGTGTGATTATGTGTCAGTATTTCATTACATATCCCTGTATGTTGCGGTCATTCAGGTGATTATCTAATAGTTTCTTGAAGCTATCAATGCTCCCCGCTGAGACCACCGCCTGTGGAAGGGAATTCCACATCCTTGGCGCTCTTACAGTAAAGAACCCTCTACGTAGTTTAAGGTTAAACCTCTTTTCTTCTAATTGTAATGAGTGGCCACGAGTCTTATTAAACTCTCTTCTGCGAAAAAGTTTTATCCCTATTGTGGGGTCACCAGTACAGTATTTGTAAATTGAAATCATATCCCCTCTCAAGCGTCTCTTCTCCAGAGAGAATAAGTTCAGTGCTCGCAACCTTTCCTCATAACTAAGATCCTCCAGACCCTTTATTAGCTTTGTTGCCCTTCTTCGTACTCGCTCCATTTCCAGTACATCCCTCCTGAGGACTGGTGCCCAGAACTGGACAGCATACTCCAGGTGCGGCCGGACCAGAGTCTTGTAGAGCGGGAGAATTATCGTTTTATCTCTGGAGTTGATCCCCCTTTTAATGCATGCCAATATTCTGTTTGCTTTATTAGCAGCAGCTTGGCATTGCATGTCATTGCTGAGCCTATCATCTACTAGGACCCCCAGGTCCTTTCCCATCCTAGATTCCCCCAGAGGTTCTCCCCCAGTGTATAGATTGCATTCAAATTTTTGCCACCCAAATGCATTATTTTACATTTTTCTACATTGAACCTCATTTGCCATGTAGTCGCCCACCCCATTCATTTATTCAGGTCTTTTTGCAAGATTTCCACATCCTGCGGAGAAGTTATTGCCCTGCTTAGCTTAGTATCGTCTGCAAATACAGAGATTGAACTGTTTATCCCATCCTCCAGGTCGTTTATGAACAAATTAAATAGGATTGGTCCCAGCACAGAACCCTGGGGAACCCCACTACCCACCCCTGACCATTCCGAGTACTCCCCATTTATCACCACCCTCTGAACACGCCCTTGTAGCCAGTTTTCAATCCATGTACTCACCCTATGGTCCATGCCAACGGACCTTATTTTGTACAGTAAACGTTTATGGGGAACTGTGTCAAATGCTTTTGCAAAATCCAGATACACCACGTCTACGGACTAAGCTGGGCAAAACCCCAAACGGAAAATGTGTAAGGATTTTTGACATGTCCCTAAAGATGGCACTCGTGATAGGTAGGCGTTTGCCGCTGGCTACGGGCTGGTGCTTCTCAATACCAATAGGAATAAAACTCATGGCGAAATTGAGCATGCCTAACAAAGATTGCAGCTGCCTTCTAATACACCCTTGTGAAAGGATGAAGTCATGGATGACCGTCCTGATACGGGCTAGTTTGTCGGGAGGCAGGCTGGCCTGCATGGCACATGTGTCCAGAGTGACGCCTAGGAAGGTGATAGAGTGTGACGGGCCTTTCACTTTATGCTCGGCTATGGGCACGTTGAGGTTGTTAAACACTATTCTTAACCTGTCTAAGTCTGCCGGGGATGTGCCTGGTCATTCGATGAGCAGAAAATCATCGAGGTAGTGGATGACCATCTGACAGTGGGCAAAGTAATAAGAATCCCTCCATTTAATGCTGTGCCACCGCCAAAGAGATGGCTCGATAGACAGGAGTTTGAACGCATCTGAGATATCTGCTTTGGAAAGCCAGGCACCGGGACCTATCTCAATAATGGCTTGGATGGCCAAGTCAACTGAAGTATATTTGAGGGGAAATTCCTCGGAAGGAATCAGGGAGTTCAGGCTAAACTCATTTTATTGTCTCTACCCTGATCGGGGGATGGGCTGTGTTTGAGGAACATGCTTTATCCCTGATCGCCGTGCTGCGTGCCCCCGCGGGTGCTCATGAGCGGATTGGACACAGCCGGTCACATGGTAAAGAGCCAATTTCATTGGCTCTTTCCCCTGATTGTGGATGGGCTGTATCCGAGGGACATGCCTCATCCCCGATCGCCACGCTGCGTGCCCCCGGGGGCCCGCAGCAGCGGCGAAAAGCAGAGGACATCATATGGCGCCTGTCCATGATGGGAGAGTGGTTGTTAACTCTTACCTATACCCAGGTAAAGTGACTGGCCACAGGTGATACACAGAGATTAAACAAATCCTCCTACGTAAGTTGTACCCGTTCTGCAGTCTTTTCTACATCTGTTTAAAGCCCAGCTATTATGACGCTTGTCTGACACACTGCAGAGCTCAGTGAGGAGAGGTCTTAGAGCTGATTGGAGGGAAGGGACATACCCCTTCCACACAGCACACAGGGACAGAGATGAGGCTGTCAATCTATTGGAGCTCCTTCTACTGTCACCTTTTTCTGTTGGTGTCAGAAAAACCTGACAAAAATTACTCATGCTGATAGCAGAGGAAGGAGGCAGCAGAGAGAAATGACACTTAGTGCTCTGGATAGAGACAAGTACACACTATAGAGGGATATGCTTTGTTCATATTTCATGTCTGAGGTTTACTTCTACTTTAAATATTGAATAAATTGGGTATTATACCCCTGATGTAATATATATATCAGGGTTTCTCAACCAGGGTTCCATGGACCCTAGGGTTCTTCTAGAGGTTGCTAGGGGTTCCTGGAACAACAAGCAATTTCTGCCTATCAGATAAGTTCCCACCATTGATCTTTTTAGCCATCTATAAGGGGGTAATTCTTCCCAATGACCAGAAATGCAAGGAGCATTGTTTCCATTGACCATCACACTAATGTATCATGAGTAGCAATGGGCCTAACACCCCCCAGGTCAGTTCGCACTGAACTCCCGAACAAGGAAAAAGTTTGGACCCGAGCAGGGAGCTCTATTAAAGTCTATGGGACCCGAAAATGAAAAATCAAAACTGCCCATTCTGAAGGCTTATATGCAAGTTGAATGTAAAATATATTGGTGGTCCTGCGCTTATGGCAATAAATAGGATGGAAAATGGACTGCTGTCCCTACCTGTACAACCACCTAGGTGGAATTTAAGTGCAAATGTTATATAAAAAGAGGTAGGTGTGGCGCTGTTCTAGGGTGCAATAATTGCATGCCCTGTGTAACCCTCTGTGTATCCCTATATTATACTCCCAATGTAAAAATAAATAAAAAACATCAGAGTTGCTAAAACGTGTCCAGATGACGTCTCGATGACATGTCCAGATGAGGTCTTGATGACAAAACGTGTAGGTCGGAGCATCTAGCGTCTTTGCATCACTTCCGGTTCCGGACCGTGGAATGCAAATCATCCCGGCTTCCTGTTTTTAAAGGCTTATATGCATTTAAAGCAATGTGAGTACGTTTTCAATCATTCATGTAATCATACATTTAATTTAAAATGAAATCACACTATGGAGATGTCTCTTTCCTATATGTGGGTGATGCGGAGGGAGATTTAAAGGAGAAAGATACACCTGATACCGCAAGATATAAAGATATAGCTGATACAGCAGACAAAGATCTGGAGATTACTGCACAGAGGCAGATACTGTGAAAGCAAGATATCCCTGTGTGGGGTGAGTGGTTCCGGAGTGCAATACCCACGGAGCACCTGTCACTTTATTTTTTTTTCACACACATATATATATATATATTGATCATCTGGAATGAATAATGGACTGTATATGATCACAGTGTATATATATATATTTTTTCAAAATAAATTTCTTATATATATATATATGAGGATCACCAAGGCATGGTTTTTGAAGAGCACCTGTCACTGTCGTCTTTATTTTATGTATTGGAAATTGGACTATATATGATCACAGCACACGCATTTACTCATGCATATGTGCATTGTCAGCACCTGCATACACCAGTGTTTGCACTAAGCATTTGACACTTTACACACGTTTTAGCAACTCTGATGTTTTTTATTTATTTTTACATTGGGAGTATAATATAGGGATACACTGAGTGTTACACAGGGCATGCAATTATTGCAGCCTAGAACAGCGCCACACCTACCTCTTTTTATTTGACATTATATGCAAGTTATTGGCCATAAAAAGGGTATGGGTGTCCAGGTACTGCCCTGGGGGACATGTATCAATGCAAAAAAGCAGTGATTTTAATGATGCTTAAATGAAACAATACAAATGAGAAATTCCATTAAATATAGTGCCTGAGGGGTCCCCTTAGTTTGCCTGTAATGTGGCACATCTGTAGCGTGTATAGAACCTGCTGCAGCAAAACTGACATTTGTAAATAAAATAAAATTACATTTAAATTGATTGTCGTGGCTTCAAGTTATTGCTGGCAATAGAAAAAAAGCCCCCCCCCCCCAAAAAAAACAATCAGACCCTTATCCGAGCATGCAGACTGGCAGGAAATGGGGAGGGGCGGGTGGGACCCCCCCATTCCTGAACCCCCCCCATTCCTGAACCCCCCCCATTCCTGAACCATACCAGGCTATGGGGAGTGCTTTGGTGTAGGGGGGCCTGTTTCTTAACAACCTATTGACTGTGCGCTCCGCAGGCGAACATCCCGTTAAGTTCACAGAACATTTGGGTATTCAAAGGGGCGATATTTGGGCCAAACTTAAGCTCGGCTGAACTGTTCGCTCATCTCTAATCATATGTTATAGATACAATAATTTTTGGCAGGGGATGCCTGGGACTGAAAATTTGTAGTATGGGTGCTGAAAAGGTTGAGAAAGGCTGATATACCGGTATATTTTTAGTAATGTAAATCAGTGGTGGCTGGTGGTAATTTTTTTGGGGGGGGGGGGGTAGCAAAAAACAGTGCACCGTCCGGTCGGTCGGCTGGTCTGGTCTGGAGCACTTGGAGCACTCCGGGCATCACGGGCGGTGGGCATCATGGGTGGCGGCATCACAGGCGGCTTCCGCTTCTCTCCTCCGCGGACATCATGGTGGCTTCCATCGCCTCCCACGAAACGCTTCTCCTTTTGGCCAATCGGGCAACAGGGCTCAGACCTGCTTCCTGATTGACCGGGAGGAGAATAAGTGTGAAAATAGTGAATATTCATTCGCTATTGTTCCACAACTGGGTGGGCTTGGTTCGCAGTGCCTCTGGCTCTAATTACATGCTTAAAAAAAAACACCCCCATTGGAATTCATGCATCTGGCATCCTGCATGGGGGCCGGATGCATGGATGAGGGGGCCCGTGTGCCCTTAATGGACAGGCCGCCCCTGAATTGTAAATACATTAAAGGAGCTAAAACCCTCAAAAATCTTGCCCTACATTCACTTGCCATAAATCTTCACTAAGTAAAGACCAGATGGATCTTTAACTAGTTGCCGCCCGCCCACCGTCAAATGACGGCGGGGCCATGCGGCTCTCGTTCTGGGAAGTCGTCATATGACAGCGTCTCAGAACGGCCGCTCTCGCGTGCCCACGCTATGTTGCTAGAACACAGCGTGACCCCGATCTCTGTAAAGAGCTGCATCCGCGGCTCTTTAACCATGTGATCGGCTGTGTCCAATCACAGCCGGTCACGTGTAAACATGGAGATGCCGGTAATCGGCGCGCCTCGCCTCACACTGACAGAGTGTATGATGAGGAGAGCCGATCAGCGGCATCTCCACGCAGGGGAACATCTACACATGTAATCAGGGCACTGATCATCAGTGCCCTGCTTACAATTTAGCGCCAATCAGTGCCCACCAGTGGCAGCAATCAGTGCCCACCACTGCCACAAATTGAGTGCCCATTAGCAATGCCAGTCAGTGCTGGCTATCAGTGCTGCCTATTAGTGCTGCCCATCAATGCCCATCACTGCTGTCGATCAATGCCCATCAGTGTCGCCCATCAGTGGCACCCATCATTGCCCATTAGTACTGCTTATCCAGGCCCACCAGTGCCGCCTATCAGTGCCGCCTATCAGTGTCCACCAGTGCCACCTATCAGTGCTCATCAATGCCACCTATCAGTGCCCATAAATGCGGCATATTAGTGCCTCCTCTTCAGTGCCACCTAATCAGTGCCCACAAGTGCCACCTCATCAATGCCCACCAGTTCAACCTATCAGCGCTGCCTCATTAGCGCACATCGGTGAAGAAGAAAGATTAAATTTTGGTCTTTTTTTTTTTTTTTTTTTTTTAGTAAAAAATAAAAAAAACAGCAGTGATTAAATACCACCAAAAGAAAGCTCTATTTGTGTATTTTGTGATAAAACATTTGTTTGGGTACAGTGTAGCACGACCATGCAATTGTCATTCAAAGTGCGACAGCACTGAAAGCTGAAAAATGGCCTGGGCAGGAAGGGTGTGTAAGTGCCCAGTAGGCAAGTGGTTAAGCAGATAAATACTCCCCTAAAAAAAAAAAAACAACAACCAAAAGGTTACCAAATAAAAAAAAAAAAGGGAAAGAAAGGGGGTACCAGTATTGTTCTTAAAAGCATTTTTTTCATAAGCCACAATACCTCCTCTATATCACCATCTATTGTCAAATTCCCTCCAGTTTTCTCTATGTCTTTCCACGGGGACTCAGGATGCCAAATGGGGGAGCTCACCCACCCCTGTATTCATATTCCCCTGTGTCAGCCACTAATTTCTGCCATCTGCTACGCCAAGCTGATCATGTTTAATGAAGTTCTTTAACCACCGTTACAAATTCCTGATTTGTTTGGTGAGAACTGCGAGCGACCTGCGTTCTGCTGACTTTCTGAGCATGCAGCAGGTTAATTTGTTTATCGGTTTTAGATGCTGCTGCATATGCTATTTCTGTTTCCTCAGGAAGTTAACCTTTATATTTCTTTAACAAGCTTGCCTCCCGCTGAAAATCCTCTTCTGCAGAGCCGTTTCTCGTACCCCGAGGAAGTGGTCAGTAGGGATGCAGCTAATTGGAAGTCTTGGAAGATGACTAGTTGCCTGCAGCATGGACTTTACAGCTGTTTGCTTCCTATAAATTTTGTACTGTATGTTACCTTTATTATCATGTATCAACATCACACTGGGGATTTCGATTTGTGTTTTCGCAATAAGTCAAGGTTGAGCGGCAATCCCTTTAGGAAGTCCAAGACTTATTTCTTCCCATAACATTGATCGGGAAATTTTTTTTTTAAAAAGAGTGAGAAGCAAATAAACATATGAGCGGAATATGCTCAGGAATAATACCCAAGTCGGCGAGGTCACCAGAAGAGCGAGATAACATTCTGAGTCAGCCAGCACCCTTTAATGAACAAGCTGTGCTCTGGGCTACACTACTTCCCATCTGCAAATCTAGTGAGCCACTTAAATAATACAGAATACTATAACTACAACTATCAAGACAAATAATATCATATTTCCTGCAACTAGCAAACTGATTTACTCCATCTGTTTACAAGAGGGAAAGGATGACTTTTTTTTTTTTTTCGTTCCTCTTTCTTTATACTTCCATCTTATACAATGTTTTTTTAAACATTCATAAAGTTATCTTTTCACCACTTCGTATCAAGGCCAATTCGGACACTTCTCTCCTACATGTAAAAATCAACTTTTTTTGCTTTAGCAGAGGCCCTAAATCAGGCATGTCCAAAGTCCGGCCCGCGGGCCAATTGTGGCCCACGTTCCGGTTTAATATGGCCCCCCTGGTAATTTGGATATATATCGTATTTATATGCGCTGCCTTGGAGGGGACAGGGAGGGAGCGGGATTACATACAGCAGAATATCCTGTTTATTCAGCGGCGTCTATAATAGGAAGTTCCGTCTCCTGGGCTGCCATTGGACCACTGTTCTGTCTAACATAGGAGGCAGGACTTTGTATCAAAGAGGAGTTCCACCCAGGGGGGCCGTCAAAAAAAAAAAAATTAAAAGTCAGCAGCTACAAATACTGCAGCTGCTGACTTTTAATTGGACACTTACCTGTCCCTGGGTCCAGCGATGCGGGGGATCGAAGCCCCGCTCGTCCCCCCCCTCCGCTCGTCAGCGCCAGCATTTCAACTGTGGGAGCCGGGCTGTGGCTTCACAGCCTGGCACCCACTGCGCATGCGCGAGCGGCGCCGCGCGCCGTGATTGGCCGCTCAATCACCTGGGACCTGTAATGGGTCCCAGATGATTGACAGGAGGGAGGGAGCAGAGCGGAGCCCTTCCTGTGCCTGGGGGGAAGTGATGTCACCAGCCCAGGCAAAGGAACAGGCAGACTACGAGGGACCACCTAGCAACAGGCATTTAGAGGTAAGTGAAAAAAAAAATATCCAAATGTTTTTTTTTTTTTTTTTTTTTTAGAATTTTTACAGGTATTTTTGTTTTTTGGGTGGAACCCCACTTTAAAGAGGCCGCAGAGTAAACAGGAGATTCTCCTGTATTTAATCTGTCGGCGCTCGTCCCGCCCCTCTCCGTCTCCTATCCGAGGCTGCAGATGGGCATTGATCAGATTGCACTGATGGCATTAGTAAGGCTGCATTCATGGCACATGTGAGGCTGCACTGATTGCAATGGTAAGGCTGTATTCATGGCAATGGAGAGGCTGCATTCAGAGGCTACATTTATGGCAATGGTGAGGTTTCAAATGGGCACTGATTAGGCTGCATTGATGGGCACTGACCCCTATTTTGCTTCACATTTCTTAATTTAAAATTTATTTTTTTTCCTGAAACTTCCCTCTTAAACTGAAGGTGCGTGTTATACGCCGATAAATATGGTATATTCAAATAACACGCCCAAGCTCATCCTTAGTCCTTGAGTGGCGCTTTGGGATTTGTTAGGGCCCACAAAAGATATATATATATATATATATATATATATATATATATATATATATATACAAATAACACTCCCAAGCTCATCTCTTCACCACACACAGCCACAAAGGCAAGATAATTCTTGTTGGGCAGTGTATTAGTGCTTGGACGAACACACTTAGACCAAATTTTAATGGTTTAAAGACTGTCAGGCAAAATGGTCAGCCCTCACGCATGTTCACTTCATCAAATCTGGCACTCTTTGAAAAAAGTTTGGACACCCCTGCCCTAAATGATAAAATGATGGGTGTTGCAGTTTTTATGTCACACAGTATTTGCGCAGCAGTTTTTCAGACGCAATTTTTTTTTTTTTAAATATACTTTAATGAATTAAGCTAAAAACAAAACACAATATTTACCCCAATTTTATTTTTATTACGTGAAAGATGATGTTATGCTGAGTAAATAGATACCTAACATGTCATGCTTTAAAATTTCGTCTGCCCGTGGAATGGCGGCAAACGACATTGCTTAAAATTCTCCACAGGGGACACTTTAAACCCCTTTACAGGTTACCCATTTAGAGTTTGGAGGTCTGCTGCTAGAATTATTGTTCTCGCTCTGATGTTCGTGACAATACCTCACATTTGTGGTGCAATCACCGCTTACATATGCGTGCGGAAGCAACATATGCGTTTGCATTTGCGTGTAAGCGCGGTGGGACAGGGGTGCTTAAAAAAAAAAAAATTATTATTTATTTTATACATTTTTTTTTTTTTGGATTAACTTTATTGCTATCACAAGAGATCAACAACATCCCTTGTGACAGTATGGGCTGTGACAGGTCCTCTTTATGGAGAGATCTGGGGTCTATTAGACCCCAAATCACTCCTCTGGCCTCCTATGCAGCCAATCAGACACAGATCGGTCTGATTGCTGCTTTCCTGGCCACTAATGGCCAGGTAAACAAAAAGACAGAACCGGAAGTGACAACATACTCATCGCTCTGTTTCCGGAGACACAGAGAGAGAGGAGCAACATCAGTTGCTCTTTCTCTGTTTAGTGCAACCATCACCGCCAGCCACATCGCTCCTGGGCACTGAGATTGGACGATAGAGCCCGGGAAAGGTGGCGGTGGGAGGCGGGTGTGACCCCCTTACGCCACCTGCAGAAGTGATCTAGTGGCTATTTATCCACAAACAGAATTTCCGGCTGAAAAAAATCAATACCTGGATGATGCCTGTAGGCGCAGGCATCATACCAGTATAACTACTTCAACCCGAGGACAACAATAGATGTTCTATGGGCGGGAAGTAGTTAAATGACTCCCAATCCTCCAAGGTCATAAGTAAGATCATTATTATATTTATAGAGGAACTTTGCTGGAAGCAAAGTTCACCTCCCAGATGGCTCCGTCTCACCTTGGGCGCCACCAGTATGGTGCATGTGCAGATGTACCTAAGGGCTCTGTTTGGCCTTTGGGCCCTGGTAGAGCTCATCGGCACACGCAGGTGATTTTCCTTACACACACAAATACGGGGAAGTTTTCAGATTTCTATGGTCATGGTCTTCGTGCATGGGTGAAGCTCCGTGCATGCGCAGATACCCAGGTAATCTGGGGCATGTGCAGATGTACCTGAGACACAGCTAAATGCGGATCCTGGTAGTTGGGACCCGGTGATCTTGTGATTGCTATGCGAACATATGATCACAAAGTCAACAAAGCTGTTATGAATGAATTAATTCAAAACAGCTGTGTTTCCTATGCTGTGATTGGCCCACAGCTATCACATGGTACCTTGGCCACAGCACCCTGTACCATGTTAATAGCTGTAGCCAATCACATATCACTAGTGACCACAGCTGTCATGAATTTAACCCATTCATGACAGTTGAAAACCTTGCTGTTACAATGATCTTCATTGTAACAGCAAAAAAAGGGGGTGATTTATGAAAGCCATGCACCATCAACAGAGGCGCACGGCGAGACGCGACGCACATTTCCATATTTACGAAATGGGGCGCCAGTAACAAAGCTCGAATCCCCCATTTACTATAGCGATCTTGGCACACAGGAGAATGCAATCTGTGTGCCACTATGGACATGGCGCACGGAATCTCCAATTCAATATTGACAGAAGACGGAGGTGCCAATATTATGGGGTGATGTGAGGAAGTTTAGTAACAACTGCCCAAGTAACAAATATGCCCAAATAGAATGAGAAAGTAACTTTTTCAGAGAAAGCCTGCTGTGCCTGCAAGTACGTTTAGAACTGCGTGAGATCAATGTAAGCAGTGCGCATGCGCAAGCCGCTCTTGTGCTCGTTCACATGAGTTTGTTCACTGCACGGCCAAAATCTTAGTAAATGTTAAGTAACCTACATGCAATTGCGTGGGTTGAACGGGCGCACCTCTAAACTTGACAAATTTTACGCTGGTTCACTTTTATGTATTTTTTTAAGGAGATTTGCACACAGGTCATGTTAGCCTTACATTGCCAACATGTGACATGCACCTTGTTAAAATTATGTAAAAAGACTCACGCTCCTCTAGCTCCTCCTAAAAGAGCATTTAACCTTCCCCCTCTAATGCATATGATTTCCTTGGGCTAGCTTTTGCTTTTAAAGGGGAACTCCACACTCCATTCTCCAATGCTCTTGTCTCCTCCTCTAACCCCTTGGATTTCCATGGACTAGCTTTTGCTTTTAAAGGGGAACTCCACACTCCACTCCATTCTCAAAAGGCTGTGAGCTGCCTTCACCAATCCAAACCACATCCTTTTTCAGAGCAAACAACAGGGCCAGCTAAGAAAAGGGGCGAGAAGAGCGATCGCCCAACCCCCTCCTGAATCGTACAAGGCCACATGCACTCAACATAGCTGGCTGCCTTTGGGGCATGTTGGGCTCAGCCCAATACTAACCACAAAGCACCTTGTACCCACCAGTTTAAAGGGGCTTTCCACATTCCATAAAGCCCCTGAATAATCATTCATTCATGCAGCCCCCCACAACCCCAGCCTAGGGTTGTGTTGAAGAGGCCCTTGTCCCCCTGAATATGGGAACAAGGTGGTTGACTTTTGGGGTGCCCGAGCACCTCCTGCCCCCAAGCATCCACCCCCCTTTCATGGGCTGGCTTGCGTGTTTGTGTGTGTGTGTGTGTGTCAAGAGAGTACATTTGGGTGTCCTTATAGAGTTTGTAACACATGTATCTTCTCTTTGTATTTTGTTTGTTATGTCTTTGCAAAAATAGATGTGTTTTAGAGCAAGTATTTTTTACTTTTGTTTTTTTTTGCCACAATTTTTTTTTTACATACTGCCACTAGTGGAGTACAGCGTCATCATATGACTGATGTGGTAGTGATCAGGGACACTGACTGGTGACAGTCAGTAAAAAAATTGTAGATCGTACCTATAAGTTAGCAGCTTTCGCTGATGACATTTTACTTTCCATTAGCAAGCCCCATATTTCAATCCTAAAATTACTGAAAGGCTTCAAACTCTTCCAGCGCCTCTCTAATTTCAAAATGAACTTCACCAAATCTCATGCCCTCAATATCACCATCTCACAAGAGACAGTTACACATTGTGAAACTAACTTCCCCTTTCAATTGCGACATGATGCGATTAAATACCTGGGGATTTACCTTACAGCGAACCTTTCAGATCTCTTCACCAAAAACTATCTACCCATTCTCAAAACCATATCCGATGACCTCAAAAAATGGAACAAACCACAGTTTTCTTTGTTCGGCCGTGCGGCAATTGTAAAAATTAATATCCTACCCAGTATTTTATACAACCTACAAACTATCCCCATTAAACTTTCCCCATCCTTTTTCCTATCATATAGAAGGCTATGTACAGGATTTTTATGGAAGCAAAAACATCCGAGCATTGCATATGACCTACTAACACGACCAAAAACGAAGGGGGCATTGGTTTTCCAGATCTCAAAAAATACTACTGGGCCTGCCATCTTACCAGAATTGTAGATTGGTCACTACACAGCCAATGCAAAGACTGGGTTAGACTGGAAAACTCACTGTCCCCCTTACCACTACGATCGACACCCTGGTTGTCGCCTAACCATATCCCCCCACTCTCAGAGAACACCCTGTTATTGACCTGACAATCCGTTGTTTCAGGGAAACTTGTAAAAAACTACATATCTCTTCCGTTCTGGGACCCTTAACTCCTATAAGACTCAACCCTGCCTTCCTCCTTGGTATGTCCGCACAATTCCTAACACATCAATGGCAACACCCAGACATATTAGCACATCAATTTTTCTGCGACAGCTCTCTCCTAGATTGCCTCGCATTAGTACCCACTCTCACCAACAACCCTCTCCCGCTCTGGACCTACTTTCAAGTTCGCCACACTGGGAGATCAATCGGGACTCCTCCATTACACGACCATTCACTTAGTTTTAACACCTTTGCTCCCAATCTAACCCCCAACAACACCTAATCTCCAATACCCTGTTTCCCCTAAAATAAGACCTAGCGTGATTGTCGGTGATGGCTTCAATATAAGCCCTCCCCCCCAAATAAGCCCTAGTTAAAGTCCTTGTAGGTCTTATTTTCAGGGTAGGGCTTATTTTCGGGGAAACAGGGTAGGGCTTATTTGGAGGGTAGGGCTTATATTGCAGCCATCACCGAGAATCACGCTAGGTCTTATTTTAGGAGAAACAGGGTATCTATACCATGCTATTCGCAGATATCTCCCCCAAGGAGGGGAAAGCATACAAGAAATGGGAAAGAGAAATACAATTAGAGTTACCAGAAGACCAATGGGAACGTATATTTACGATTGCCCATAAAGGCTCCCTAAATGTCTCCATTCAGGAAAACAACTACAAGACCCTAACACAGTGGTTCTCAACTCCAGTCCTCGGGACCCACCAACAGGCCAGATTTTAGGTATTACCTTGGGGAGTTGCAGACTAGAATACTGCAATCACTGAGCAGCAAGTGATATCACCTGTGATGTATTTCAGCTATCTTGCAAACCTGGCCTGTTGGGGGGCCCTGAGGACTGGAGTTGAGAACCACTGCCCTAACACGATGGTAGATGGTACAGAACCCCAGCAATTGTAAACAATCTCAACACTTCATATCCCAACAAATGCTGGAGATGTGACGGAGAACCGCGCAGAATTATGTGGGCATGCCCGGTAATTCAACCAGTTTGGTCGCAAGTCCGAGAACTCACAAAATCAATAGCCACTTATACCTTAGATCACACCCCAGCCCAATACCTTTTCCATCACTCAGACTTTCCAGCTCACTACTATTGTAAGACACTGATTTTACCCCTAATCAATGCAGCCAAAATGTGCATTCCAAGACACTGGGGCTCTCCTCACTTACCGACCCTTCCAGAATGGTTCAAACAAATTAACAAAATAGCTGAAATGGAAGAACTCATTTCCATTTCTCGAGACTCCCCAGCCAAATTTTCAAACACATGGGCCTGTTTGATTCACTTTCGAACAACCGACAGATATCTGACATTGATGAACTAAGTCCTGATTATGACCTACTTGCTCATGACAAACACCTACTAACTACACTGCACAGTCCCCCTAACCCCCTTCCCTCTTTCCTCCTCTCCTATCCCAGATGATATGGACCTCCCACCCCTACCCAAGGGACAAGTATGGGAGACCGCATGTCAGCATTTTTCCTCCATAGTCCTCTGACATTAGGTGTTTCACAAACCTAATCTCCTCTACCCCAAAGCGATATCACACCGCAATCACATAACAATTAGCAGAGACTGAGGAGACAACCACTAACCCTTTATTCCCTCTGACCTCCCCCCTCCTTTCCCATCCCCTCCCATCCCCCCACACCTTCTTCCCCTTCGCCCTACCCTTCACCCCTATGTCTTTCACTATCCACTAAGACCCCATCTTAATGCCTGTTGCTATTCGGGTCCTCAAGACAGAGCACCCGGCCAGCAACTCCACACTCCATATGGATTGAATTTTCATACTGACTGCCACACCATTACTCTAACAAATGGAATCTCCCCTCACCTGTTGTATCACTAGATAGAACAATATATTATGGAACTTAGTAATTAATCTACTCTAAAGTTGATTCATTGTTTTTCCTTCTACCAGACATAGCACTTAACCTCCTCCTGGACTTTGAAATATATAGCTATGAGACTTTTTGTAATAACCAGATTTCTGACATACTTATCTTATTGACAAGAACCATTGTTCCTTGATTCCTAAACGATTGTATGATGATACTGTAATCTTGATACGATTTATTTTTCAATAAAACTTTTTTGGAAAAAAAAAATTGGAAAAAATTGTTGCCATGTTTTCCTTCATCTCACACACCCATTCTATGATTGTTGGACTTTTTGCTTTTCTCCAATTTCGAGCTATTATTGTTCTAGTGGCTGTGATCATATGGCGAAGTATATTCCCTCCAATAGCATTCATTGATCTAGGAAAAATTTGATAATATTGAGATACCTATACTTGGTTGTACCTCTTTTCCTGATACCTGCTGGTATATATTAAATATTTTAAGCCAGAAATCCTTCAAGAATGAACACCCATACCATATATATGTCATTGTACCATTTTCTTTAAGACATTTCCAACATGTTTTGGAATTATCTCCATTTATTTTATGTAAATCAACTGGGCTTCAATGTATCTCATCATAATTGTATTATTTCTTTCCTTATGTTTAGTCGCTACCGATAGATTGTGTATTACTTGAAATGCTTTCTTACACTCTGGCTACAAAATTGGCCTCTCTATTTTGGTTTCCCATTTTTTCATCTTTATTATTTTCCCCAACACCCCAGAAGGAAGTAGAAGCTTATATATAGCTGATAAATTGTGAGTCGGTTTCTGTTCCTGTATTCGAATTTGCTTAAAATCCGTTAACGGTCTAACCATCAGTGGAATTTGTAGCCATGTTCCAATATACAGTATGTATATAATTGATAATACTGTATCCATTTTTGTCTTTGTTCATATCCCAGTTCAGTTAGTCGAGGAATCTTGCCATCCACTAAGGTCTGCACTAAACTTGTATTCTCTGACCTATTCCATTTAATAAAGTGTATAACTTTGAGTGCTGGTGGGAATTCAGGGTTAGAAAATAATGGGGTCATAGGCCCATCCAATGTAGAAAGACATTTCTTTTTCATCACTGTATCCCATATCTTTAGTGTTGATGCAACAAAAAGTGTTAGTTCTTTTTTCCCAGGTCAATGCTGAGGTTCGATCCATGGGAGTGATCTAAGCTGTAAAGAAATAATATCTTCTTCAAGAGTTACCCACTGTTTATATTTCGCATTGTGAAACCAATCAATAATCCTAATTATAGATGCTGCCTGCAAGTAAGTTATAAAGTCCGGAAGTGCAAGACCTCCATTCTCTTTTGTTCTAATTAGGATTTCTCTTTTTATCCGTGGTGATTTTTGAGCCCAAATAAAACTTCCTATGGCTTTGCGTAATTGTGTCATTAAATTAGTTGGGGGAACTATAGGTATTGCCTGAAATATGTATAGCAATTTTGGTAATATATCCATTTTCACTACGTTAATTCTCCCCATCCATGAATATATCACTTTATCATATCCTTGAAGTGATTTTATAACTTTTCGGATCAATGGCAAGTAATTTAAATGCTAAAGTTTAGCCATATCTTTTGGGATATAAATCCCTAAATATTTAATTGCTATTTCCTGCCATTTAAAGGAAAATTTCTTTTGAAGGAGTTCCTGGACTTTTTTTGGTAATGATATATTTAGCATATCGGACTTATCATAATTACCTTTAACCGCTTTTTTACCCCCTACCTGACCAGAGCACTTTATGTGATTTGGCACTGCGTCAATTTAACTGACGATTGCGCTGTCGTGCGACATTGCACCCAAACAAAATTGACGTCCTTTTTTTTCCCACAAATAGAGCTTTCTTTTAGTGGTATTTGATCACCTCTGCGGTTTTTATTTTTTGCGCTATAAACAAAAAAAGAGAGACAATTTTGAAAAAAAAAAAAATATTTTTTACTTTCTGCTATAATAAATACCCCCCAAAAATATATAAAAAGCATATTTTCCTCAGTTTAGGTTGATATGTATTCTTCTACATATTTTTGGTAAAAAAATCTCAATAAGCGTATATTAATTGGTTTGCGCAAAAGTTATAGCGTCTACAAAATAGGGGATAGTTTTATGGCATTTTTATTATAAATTTTTCTTTTATTAGTAATGGCGACAAGCTGCGATTTTTATCATGACTGCGACATTATGGTGGACACATTGGACACTTTTGACACTATTTTGGGACCAGTGTCATTTATACAGCGATCAGTGGTAAAAAAAAAGGCACTGAATATTGTGTAAATGACACTGGCAGGGAAGGGGTTAAACACTAGGGGGCGATCAAGGAGTTAAGTGTGTCCTAGGGAGTGATTCTAACTGTGGAGGGGATGGGCTATCACTGACATGACAGCGATCACTGCTCTCGATGACAGGGAGCAGTGGATCTCTGTCATGTCACAAGGCAGAATGGGGAAATGCCTTGTTTACATAGGCATCTCCCCCGTTCTGCGGCTCTGTGACACAATACCGGCGGACATTGAGTCTGCAGAACCCACGGGCGCGGTCACGCTGTAAGCGGTTGGCGCTCGCCTGCTAGCCCTGCTAATTAAAGGGGACGTACAGGTACGCCCATTGTCTACCGTTGCCATTGTGCCGACGTATATCGGCGTGCAGCGGTCGGCTAGTGGTTAAAGTTGCTTACCTCTCCAAACCTTTTAAATTCATGTATAAGATTAGGTAAACTTGTTATCGGATTGGTGATATATAGCAATAAATCGTCTGCATATACTGACATTTTATATACATTTCTTTTAACCTTAATAGCTTGAATATCACTATTACTGCATATAGCTGTAGTGAGATGTTCCATTACTATCACATATAAGGGGGACAAGGGACAACCTTGCTGGATACCGTTTGATATTTGCACATATTCCAAAATTATACCATTTGTGCGTATTTTCGCTCTGGGATTGGAGTATAAGGCCATAATCCTATGTATCATTCGCGGGCCAATCCTGAGCTGATTCATGGTTTCTCTCAGGAAGCACCAGTCCACCCTATCAAATGCCTTCTCGCCATCAACCGATAAAAGGCTTGATGGAGTAGCATTTTTCTGGGTATATTCCATTAATGTGCAGGTTTTTATTATGTTGTCCCTTGACTCCTGACCCTTCATAAAGCCCACTTGATCTAAGCTAATATGCATGGGTAAAATAGGTGTCAATCTATTTGCAATGATTTTAGAGTACAGACGTATATCTACAAGTATATTTGTGAGGGAAATTGGTCGCTAGTTACCACATTTCGTATGGTCCTTATCTGGTTTAGGGATAAGTGCAATATGCGCTTCCACGCTCTGTGCAGTAAAAACTTGAGAGGCAGATATAGAGTTATACGTCTGACTTAAAATAGGACTTAAAATAGGAATAAGTATATCCTGAAATTCCTTATAAAATCAACGAGTATATCCCTCCGGGCCCAGACTCTTGCTCGGGACCGAACTTGTTTTATTTCTGCTATTGGAAAATCTCTTTCTAGCTCCTCTATTGCTTCTTTAGTAATGACGAGTACTGCTGTTTCTCTAATATATTGGCTTATTTCTTTTTGTCTTTCCCCCCTTCCTTACTTCCCTTTTGTGTTGGTATATGTTAGTTTTTTTGAATTTTAAATATAGAGGTCACGGGTTATCGTTGTTTCAAACTTTTTGCTAATGAAAGTCCCGGTTTATTCCCCTGTTGATGGAACATGGCCCTGTTTTTATCCCTTGTTTGCAAGGATTGTTAATTAAGCAGGGTTTGTAATTTAATGCATTTATCATTTAAACATATTCCATTTTCTGAGGTAGAGTTGTATTTATGAGAATCTTCTAATATTGGAATTTCCATTAATAGTTGAGATATTTTGTCTGATTTCTCTGCCTTCAATCTAGCTCTGTGTTTAATGAACAATCCACGCAATACACATGTTAATGTTTCCCATTGTATGGGAATTGACGTATTATCTATTTCATGAATCTGCAAAAATTCCTTTATCGCCTCTCGTATATCCATTTCACATGTCTTATCCCTAAACAGGTTATTGTTTAACCTCCGTGATCCTTGCAGTTTCCTGTATTCAGTCACCGCCAATTCCATAGTTATCGGCGTGTGATCCGACCATAGGAAACTCCCAATTTCAGAGAAGGGAGTCATCAACAATGCCATTTGACTGATAAAGAAATAATCCAGTCTATGGTATGTGTTATGTATAGTTGAGTAATAGGAGTAATTTTTCTCTGATGTTGCACCCTCCATAAATCCACTAATTGGTGTTTTTCTAGTGTCTGTTTAAACTCTTTTAGTTGACTTGTATTTTTATGTAACCGAGTCGATGTTGTATCCAATTTTGAGTCCATTACAAAATTCAGGTCTCCTCCAATTACCATTCCTTCTGCTTTTCCATTGCCTTCATAAAAACCTGTATTCCAATCTTAATCTGATCATAATTTGGCAAATAAAAATGAACAATTGTAAAGATCTCTCTGTACACTGAGATTTTTAAAACTAAAGACCTCCTATCTCTACGCTTCCACATTTGTAGAATTTGATGAGGTAAGGTTTTATGAATGGCAATGGAAACTCCTCGAGATTTAGAGTATGGAAATTAATCATGGATCCATGTTGGGTAATGTTGGGTACTGTCTATTAACTATATCGGGAATGTGGTCTGACCTAAAATGTGTTTCCTGAAAGAGTATAATACTAATCTTCTGTTTATGAAAAGAGTTTAATATTTGCCTTCTTTTAGATGGAGAATTAAGACCTCTCGCATTAAAAGAACAGATCCTTACCATATCCATAACTGTCCCCCCCAAAAAAAAGAAAAAAGAAAAGAAAACATAATATATATATTTACTCACATATACTTATCCACACAACTCTCTTCCTACCTGACTTAACTTAAGTCTATCTTACTAAGTAAGTTCCGTATAAAAGGGGTGTGAGCTGTCCCCAGATTTGCAGCACATCAATATGCATTATACTACTATTCTTAATATATATGTCAATACATTTGAACACATTTCCTTTGTCATCTGCTTATAACATTTATCCTCCAACTACCCCAAAGGGAGACATTCCCATCTCAATCTCCCTTCCCCAAAAGAGGGGTCTACGGAAGAAGGAGAGGGTTCTATGGAAAAAAGAAACGCCAGAAAAAAAAAAAAAACAGTGCTAATTATAAATCATTCATCTCCATTTATATCAAACCCTAGACCATTTCTTTATCTATACCTGTCAGGTTTTCTTTTAAACTTCAAGGTCTATCTCTGGAATACAGGGAGACATGAAGATAATAGGGAGGGGGAGAAGGGAGAGAGAAAAAAAAAGGGGAAATTATTTTTCCCCCTCCACAGTGTGTTATATATATGTCTCTTTTCTGAAGGAGCCCCAAGATAGGCTTCATAGCCCTTCTTAACACCAACGTGTGTCTAGATAGATCATGGAACAACATCAACTGAGCCCCTTTCAAGTTTACAGTTTTACATTGTCGAGCCGCTATCATGATTTTTTTTCTTTTATTTGAAAATAGTGTATTCTACAGATTACATCTCTTGGTCTTGTTAGATCTGTCCTTCTGGGTCCTCCAAATTTGTGAGCACGATCAATTACAGTACCTGACCGCGAGATTGTGTTTCTAGCGCGATCCCATCGCGCTGGTTCTCAGCAACAGGGTACTGTGCATGTCGCGCTGGCTCACTCATCGGGAAAGGAAAACTTTTTTCCTTTCACGATGAGCGACAGGCAGTGCTGACAGCTGTCTGGTATGAATCCTGAGGGGGAATGGCGCCCCAAATTTTAAATGACAAAAACGGTGTGGGTTCCCCCCAGGGGCATACCAGGCCCTTAGGTCTGGTATGGATTGTAAGGGGAACCCCTACGCTGAAAAATCGGCGTGGGGGTCCCCCCAAAATCCATACCAGACCCTTAATCCGAGCACGCAGCCTGGCCGGTCAGGAAAGGGGGTGGGGACGAGCGAGCGCCCCCCTGAACTGTACCAGGCCGCATGCTCTCAACATGGGGGTTGGTGCCTTGGGGGAGGGGGGCACCCTGCGGGCTCCCCCACCCCAAAGCACCTTGCCCCCATGTTGATGAGGACAAGGGCCTCTTCCCGACAACCCTGGCCGTTGGTTGTCGGGGTATGCGGGTGGGGGGCTTATCGGAATCCGGGAGCCCCCTTTAATAAGGGGGCCCCCAGATCCCAGCCCCCCACCCTATGTGAATGAGTATGGAGTACATGGTACCCCTACCCATTCACCTATGAAAATAAAGTGTTAATAAAAAAAACCACACCACCCAGGTTTTAAATTTATTAGGCAGCTCCAGGGGGGGGTCTCTTCTGACTTCGGGGGGGTCTTCTTCCGACTTCTTCTCCCGGTGTTCCGCCTCTTCTCCCGGGCCCCTCCGCTATCTTCTTCCAGCTCTCTTGCTAGCGGGGGTCCGGTCTGCTGCCACTGTCTGGTTCTTCTCCTGTATCTTCTGCCGGACTCCCCCGCTATCTTCTTCCAGCTCTATTGCTAGCGGGGGACCCGGTCTGCTGCGCTGTCTTGTCCCCTCTTCTCTTCTCTTCTCTTCTTCTCTTCTTCTGATGTTGACACGATGCTCTCTCCTGCTTGAATGGTGTGTCCGAGCTGCGGAGCCATTTATATAGGCGGTGACCCCGCCCTCTTGTGACATCACAGTCCCAGCATGCGCAGGGACTCTGGCGTCATAAGGGGGCGTGACCCCAGGGCTGCGTGCTTAGATAAGGGTCTGGTATGGATTTAGGGGGGACCCCACGCCGATTTTTTGGTGTAGGGGGTTCCCCTTACAATCCATACCAGACCTAAGGGCTCGGTATGCCCCTGGGGGGAACCCACGCCGGTTTTTTCATTTAAAATTTGGCGCGGCGTTCCCCCTCAGGATTCATACCAGACAACTGTCAGCACTGCCTGTTGCTCATCGCGAAAGGAAAAAAAAGTTTTCCTTTCCCGATGAGTGAGCCATCTCAGCGCTGGCTCCTGCGACGGGTCTCGTAGGTGTCAAATCTCGCCGAGAAAAGCGGCGAGATTGACACAATATCACGGTCACCTACTGTATTCTGTCATTTGTATGGGGGATTTTATAACAGGGTGTTAAAAATACCCTGTAATGTTGATGTTAAATCTGCTGAGTTTACAGTTTCAGGTTTTCCTCTGACCCTAATATTGTTTCTTCTATTTCTATTTTCCACATCATCTATGGTGTTTATAGCATATTTTAGACATTGATCTTCTTCTTGAATTTTATCTTCAGCTGCTGCCAGCTTTTGTTCAATAGCTGCCACCCTATTATATCCATTTTATCACGAGTGTCCTGCACCAATGTTTTAAGCTCTTGTAATTCTGTTGTATATGAGGTTTCTAATCTAAACACATATTTGTCCATATCTTCCCTTGTGGGTAGAGAGCATATATATGCTTTCATATCCCAGTTCTCTTTTTCCGCATCATTTGTTTCTGTTAACCGCATCATATTAATTGGTGAACTATTTCTAAATTGCCTGATTTCTTCCTCTGTTGTTCCTGAGGTAGTTGATGATTCTATTGTAGTTGATAATCCCTGTGCTGATGGTAGCTGTTGAAAATATTCCTTTATATCAGTTGTTTGAGTTGATTGTACCTCTGTACCATTTTTATTTACTCCAACTGTGTTTTTTTTCTTATTTTTCTTTTTCTTTTGATATTGAGGGGTTTTAGGTTTCTTGGGTGCCATAATTCTAGACCACAATCACGCACTGTGAACATTTTTTTTTTCAGTTGTATTTTATTTTTCCATTTTTTACAAGAAATTATTAAAATTTAAAAAAAAAATACTGTCACCAGTCAGTGTCCCTGATCACCGCAACATCAATCATATGATGATGCTGTACTGCACTGGTGACAGTATGTAAAAAAATTGTGGAAAAAAATGAATTCAGTTTCTTCATGTTCAAAAGAATTATGACAAAAACTTCAAAAAACTCACCATGCTTCTTACTAAATGCCTCAAAAAGGTGGGAATTTGTACTGTCCTGGCATTTTAGGGACTCGAGAAATGAGATAGGCCGTCAGTACATCAGAATCTATAAATTTTCAAATCTACACTATATTGTCAAAAGTATTGGGACACCTGCCTTTACATGCACATGAACTTTAATGGCATCTCAGTCTTCGTCCGTAAGGTTTAATATTGAGTTGGACCACCCTTTGCAGCTTTAATAGCTTCAACTCTTCTGGGAAGGCTGTCCACAAGGTTTAGGAGTGTGTCTATGGGAATGTTTGACCATTCTTCCAGAAGTGCATTTGTGAGGTCAAGCACTGATGTTGGACGAGAAGGCCTGGCTTGAAGTGTCCGCTCTAATTCATCCAAAGGTGTTCTATCAGGTTGAGGTCAGGACTCTGTGCAGGCCAAGTTCCTCCACCCCAAACTCGCTCATCCATGTCTTTATGGACCTTGCTTTGTGCACTGGTGCACAGTCATTTTGGAACAGAAAGGGGCCATCCCCAAACTGTTGCCACAAAATTGGGAGCATGAAATTGTCCAAAATGTCTTGGTATGCTGACGCCTTAAGAGTTCCCTTCATTGGAACTAAGGGGCCAAGCCCAACCCCTGAAAAACAACCCCACACCATAATCCCCCCCCCCCCACCACCACCACCAAATGATTTGGACCAGTGCACAAAGCATACTTAGATAAAACAGATATAACAAAATGCTTTTAATGGTATATTAGACAGACCAAAAGAAAGAAGTTCATCTTTTGGGTTTACATACACTTTAAACATAGATTCATCTTAAAGCAGAACTAAACCCTCTCAATCATTATTAATTATTTGTAATCCCTATGTTGCTAAAATTAATAAATAGATAGGAAGGTATATTATATATATTTGTTTTAAACTTTTTTTTCACATTTTCTTCAGTGGCTTCATGGTTTCTGGCCTAGGCCAAAATGATGTCATACATCCCAGTAGACATTGTGAGCTTTTTTTTTTTTTTTTCTTCTATCTGGAAGAGGGGAGGAGGGACTATCTTAGCTCAGCACACCCTCCTGCTGGCATGCCTGAGCTAAGGGCAGATGGATTCCAGGAAGTAAATGCTACATAAATCATCTGCTGTTCCTCAAGATAGGCTCGGCTAGAAATGCTAAGGGGGTAGTTTTTCAAAGTGATATCTCAACAAAATAAAGCATGGAGACATGGATGGATGGGTGAATTTGCTCTGAATATTAAAAATAAATTAAATATTGTTTTGGTTTGTGGTGCTCAGATATAGTTAGGTTCCCCTTTAAGTTGTATTGTATATTTTTTTATTTTGTAGGTTTAAATTAGACATGATTAGAGTAATGTAGGTAACATTGGCTTATGTAGGAAAACGAATACCATTTTACATTTTACTTTAGATATAATTAAAAAACAATGTAACAGTAGGAACTGCTAAATTGTTTTCCACTAATTAATAAAAGGAGATTTTGTGTTATGTGTGTTTCTGTAGTTTTAATTAAATTTTTTGGTGGATGAACGGCCTAAAATCGATTTTCTGATTAATTTGAAATGTAAAATGTGCGCAAATTGTATTTTCGTGCTGTTGGTTCTTTTGTTTTTTAAGTGGAATCATGGTAATAACGTCACTGTACTTTGTGACCTGCAACTATTGGTCAAATGGTTACATAATGTATGCAATGCTTTGTACAAGAAACTTTCCTTAGCTGAGATGGCCTGATATGTGAAGGACATCTACTAATTAAGAAACTATAATCTCAATGCACTTTCTATAGAGGTTCTCTCTAATGGCAATGTCTGTAACCGTTCCATATTACACTGAAATTAATTACTGAATTGTCATTGTGGATAGCAGGTTATGTAAGAATATGCTAATGCAGTGGTGTCCTACATCGTTATTACATTAACTAACCATCTTTAATTATTGTGCCTATTATCCAACCTCAAGCCTTCTGTTTCATCAGAGGGTAACTAACTACCTTGTTTCTTCTCTGATAAAAAAATATATGTGGACACATCTCATTTTATTCTTACTGAAAAAAAAAAAAAAAAATCATACCACGGGCAAGTGTTATAATGTCAAAATAATTCTTGACCATGGCCTGTAATGGTCCAGTGTCAAAATACTCATTGCACATGTAGACTAGGTATTGACACGGAATTTTATAGATAGGCAACTCCTATTCTCATATTAATTAGTGGTTCCAAATTAATAATAACTATTGCAGTTGTTAGTTATTATTAATTTGGAACCACTAATCAATATGAGGATAGGAGTTGCCTATCTATAAAATTCCATGTCAGACGGCGAGCTTTGCCTAGGAGAGGATTTACAGGTGACCCTGAGAATCCGAAACGAGGAGCTTGAGACGATCCGGGAATTTCTGATAATCAGCTGGCTGAGGTAAGCCTTTGCTTACATTTGAGTTATCAGCCTTCCTTGATCGGTAAGGCATTTTCGGGACAAAGGGTACCTATTTTACTCCCCTTAATTGAACTGTATTGATTGGTGGTTATATGTTATGTTGTCACTGTCTACGGTCCATCGGAGTGTTATAGATAAGAAAGCGAAGAATGGTGCTGTTCACAGGTATATGTAGTACACATTTGCTAGATAAAGTAGTAGACCCAAGAGGGTATAGGCACAAGAAGAGAAGAGAAAAAGACTGGCCAGTCATTATGGGCATTAAATGAATGAAGGGAATGAAGGGTAAGAGACCCTCAAAAAATGCCCAGCACAAGAGGAGCGCTATAAAATATAGGATCCGAAGGTGTGGTTCCGCCTATACTGAGCCCCTAGATAAATGGTTAGAGTGAACAGGGATCCACAATGGGTAACTGTAAAATAACCCATTAACTTAGGTAACTTAGTCCACAGGGACTAAGAATCATGCAGAGTAAACAGCTAGATAAACAGCTATCTATGTAAGCAGGATGGATCAAGGCTGACAATTAACACTAGACAGAAAGGGACATTTTGATATGTTGTGAGATGAATTTGGGGTCAGACACTACAACTAGTAAAGTCAAAACAGAATACTTTATATGTTGTCATTGAGGGAAGATGGGATGAGCACTATGGCTGCCCGTCTGATCATAGAATCATAGAAGCTAGAGTATGTGAAGTATGGGATTACAATACATGGGATGCAAAGGATATCAGAACAAAATAAGGAAAGTGGAATTTAAGCAGGGAGATATTAAAAAATGTTAAAAGAAAGTGAGAGAATGATATGCATGTGTTGTGTACAAATGGGAAAAATGTAAGCGATTTTAGAGAGATATTCGTGTATGTGTGTGAATCCTGGAACCTTTAGTTCTATCTCTTGTGTGTGTCATGTATGCAGATGTGACCCCCTCCTTTGCGCTCTCATGAAAGAATGTAGCTGGGATGAGAGATCAGTGATAAGCTGGAAGGACACCATGCCAATTTCTGTTTTTTAGACAAAACATTAATAACAAAATGTGCCGGGTTAATTAATCTAATGATAAACAATATGATCACAATTATTTTTGAATCTGTTTTCCAAAAATGGTAAAATAAAGGTTACATTTAACCATATATTACACAAATTGAATATCCTTTGATAGTGGAAACAGTGCATTTAAAAAAGGGAAATTAAGTAAAATATCCTCCTATAAGGAAATATATGTGTGGATATATATTAGAATTAGGGTGTGATATTGAGATTATCACTTGAGTATTAATTTCTAATATGAGTTTAAGAATGTTATTAATAATATAGATATATTGTAACTATTTAAGACAACCTTTGGTTGGAGATGAAATCCAGGTTATTGGGGAAATTGGTAAAATGGGATTAGTTTAGATTAAGATAACAATTTTGTAATTTTACATTTATACAATAAACCCTTATTGAGAGTAAAAAAAGATTAAGATGAGGTTGTTAATTGGAATACAGCTGCCATAATATTTAACAAAGCCAAAATGGATGGAAAACATAACAAGTTTTTCTACAAAAATTAAATCTAAAGGGCTGATAATAACTTGATGTGTGGTCCATGATGTGAGAGCAATAATAAATACAATTTAAATATAACAGACCCATCACATCAAGTCCACACACCCTGTTAGGATAGATGCCACCTGCAGCCAGTTTTATAGTTTTTGATCTGGCTGAGAGCTTTCTGTTCTGTCATATACAGATTGTTGGTCCTTTTGTTTTTATTTATTTTTATTTTTGAAATCCAAAGCAGAATGTGTGGATTGTGAAATGATGTGCCCCTTTTCCTTGTAAGTGCTGTGGTATAAGCAGAAGAATACTTATTATGGTATGACATCAGGAAAATAATGTAAGATGGAAACTAAGGACTCGTGTTATTTAGCTAAAACTAACAACAGAACAAGCAATGAGAAATTATAACATTGCCAGGAAAAAGTTGTCTTTTTGAAACATGAATTTGGAGTTCTTACACAAACAGCATGATAGAAAACGAGCCATTGTAATATATTTAATTCAAGCTGGACCCAGTAATGAAGCATTTTGCCTTGAGAAAGTCACGTGACCTGTGACGCAACGCGTCGGTAGGAGCCAGTGATGTCACCTTCGGTGTTCTGTGACACCGGACGCGCAGTGAAGAGGAGAGCTGCGAGCACTACTGATCGTTTAGTGTTTTAAAACCACATTAAATGTGAGTGAATAGTATATATAAATTGGGAATTTATGATTACATAGCAGTCTTGCGTAATGATGTCTTTTTATTTCTATTGAGTGCAATCTATTAACCTTGGAGAAAATACAACATCTGAATGGGAAACACATAAGCTCATCATAGCAAGGGTCCAAGTTTTTGACAAGTGTCATTTTGGTTTTTGTTCTATTTATTTTTTCTGAAAGTGAGCAGGAATTTATTTAGGTGGTGGTGACTTTTTTGGAATTTTTCTGGACTTTCTTTTTACCTTTATCCCTGTGTGTGCACATTTATCATACCTCTAGCCATAGAGGAAGGAGTATTATTTATAACAGCATCAACTTATCTTTGTACACCTGTGGATCATTGGTGTATCTCACTGTTGTGCACTTGTATTATATTGTATAGATTTTTTATAAGTTTAAGCACACTATTACTATTGCATACATTCTTATGAAACAGGACTTTGGAAAAATGTCTTTTAGGTCTGCCAGCCACTCTTTTCCCTCCAGCTTGACAAATGGACCATGTCATTAGTTGCAAGCAGTTATGGCTGCTTTAGTAAATGAGCATGGGATAGAGCCAGGGTTCACCACAGTTGTTTTTTATAACTTAACACTTCTTGTTTTACCTGTTACCAAAGATGTTACCAAAGGCTGAACATCCCTTCCAGAGATTAAAAAAAGATATGCCCAAGTTAGGATCTTACAAGTATGCATTTTGTCTGTATGGACATATTTTCTGGATGTCCAATGGCAAATGCTATTGCAAAGGCCACAGTAACAAGTGTTTTCAGCAGTAGTTTGTAAGTACAGAGTGCCAGAATCTACAGAGAATAACAGAGGAAATCATTTTTATAGGATAGTCCTTACTAGAAGTTTTGAGGTTTTATTTTTACACCCTCTACCATCTACAATGTAGCGGAAAATGTAGAGTAAGAAACTAGAAAACTTTTGCCTGAATGTTTTCTTATATTTTATTACGCCCCTAAGGGGTATTGGACTCTCTCCCTATGAGATTTTGTTTGGGAGTGTGTTACTCACTTGCTTATATTTTGTCTCAGCAGCTGAAGTCCTCCATTCGGATCTCGCAGAGAGAATGTTGCTGATCTTTTAAGGTTTTTGACAAACTCATTTATGTGTTTTCTACCCTATTCCCCAGATCCTAACAGTTTGGAAGGATGTAAAACTAATGCCAGGTGACTTGTGGATTGTTAAGAGACATTTATATATAAGGAAATGTTTGGAGACTCAATACAGCATCTATTTCATGTATAGTTGTGCAAAACTTGAAGGAAAAGTCACCTGGATCCACACCAGACACTGCAAAAATGACTAAATTAAAGAAATCTCGGTGTTTGATTTTGTTTCCCTCTTGCGATCACAGTCTAGGGTACTATTTATTCAAATACATTAATTGTAAGGGATATATATATATATATATATATATATATATATATATATATATATATATATATATATATATATAATGTAGGGCTGCGGAAATTAATGATAAATTCCTTGATTAATCGTTAATTTTTTTGATCGATCAAAATTTTTTTGATTGGTAGGCTGCCTGCCCTGGGGCCACTTTGGGCCAAGCTGTGGCTGCAGCGCAGCGCTCCGCGCCCTGCTCCTCCTCACCCTACTCCTCCACTATATGTCATACACAGTCTGCGGGCATCTCCCGCTGTGTGTCTCCGAGCTGACTGTGAAAACTTTGGCCGCACTGTGAGAAAAGTCCCGCCCACTGCCTAGATCAGCTCGTGTGATAGATGCAGTGTTCTGTCTATCACACAAGCTGATCTAGGAGAAGGGCGGGACTTTTCTCACAGTGCGGCCAAAGTTTTCACACTCAACTCCGAGACACACAGCGGGAGATGTCTGCAGACTGTGTAATCCAGGCACTGACTACAGTGAGGCTGCGATTATGGGCACGGTGAGACAGCATTATGGGCACAGTGAGACAGCATTATGGGCACGGCGAGGCTGCGATTATGGGCATGGTGAGGCTGCGATTATGGGCACAGTGAGACAGCATTATGGGCACGGTGAGGCTGCGATTATGGGCACGGTGAGGCTGCGATTATGGGCACGGTGAGACTGCATTTTGGGAATGGTGAGGCTGCCATTATGGGCACGGTGAGGCTGCGATTATGGGCACGGTGAGGCTGCGATTATGGGCACGGTGAGGCTGCGATTATGGGCATGGTAAGGCTGAGATTATGGGCATGGTGAGGCTGAGTTTATGGCGTGTGACGTCCTAGCCATGCCCCGCTATGTCCGGCTTCGGCCTTTGCCATAACAACAGTGCTAAATCAGCTAAAAGTAGTTGGATCTGTATGTGTGTTATAATTAATCAAAATTATTTGATTAATCAATTAAAAAAATGGATTAATCGAACACGAAAATTCTAATCAGTAACATCCGTAATATAATGTGATTTGAAAAGTAGTTTAGCCATGTTGAAGTCATATTTGTCTTTTGTACGTCTTCCATTTTATGTAGAATTGTCTGTGTTTACATATGCTGATAAGTCAGAATGCCAACAACTAAGCTAGAAGGCCATTCTGGCCACAGGAGTGTACAGTCAGTACTCTGTAAATATGTCTTATCGATCATTTGTTTTTCACAATGAAAAGTCATTTTGTAATGAAAATGCTGCTCAGCTATTATATTCTCCGCAATGGAGTTTTGCCTGTTTGGCCAGGACTACCTGTGGAGCGTGTGGAGGTTCCATGTTAAAGGTGATAGCAGGTATGGTTAGTGATCAAAATATTGATCAAAAGAGAGGAGACTGTAAAGGAAATTTGTAAGTTCTGTATATAATTGTATTCTATTTTGTATGTATTGCACATTGCCCTCACTGTGCACACGGCACTAATAATGTTTTCAGTACATGTTAGCATTCTTTTGGGTCCTGATTAGAATTAGCCTGCCTATGTTCCGCCCCTTGTTACCATACAAGTACAGTTGTAAGATTAATGTGATACCTACGTAATCATGTGTATAAAAACCTTCACTTGCGTCATAATAAAGCAGAACAGGTATTTGGAAAGATGCGGAGTGTATCTTTTGTGTCTGTTGCCTACTGCAGTAGTTATTATTAATTTGGAACCACTAACCAATATGAGGATAGGAGTTGCCTATCTATAAAATTCCATGTCAGTATGTTTCACTTTAAAGGTTTCTGCTGGGAGTTCCTATATAGTCAAGGGTAGGAGAGAAGGGAGGAAGAAAGTAGGAGAAGAAGACAAGGCTGCTGTGCTCCTGCTCTCACCCCTCATACTGCAAGAAACTATACACAACTATACCTAACACTAAACTCTGCCATACTACACAATACTATACCCAACTATACCCAACACTAAACTATGTCATACTACACAAAACTATACCTATACCCAACACCAAACTGTTGGAAAAAACAAAAATGGGTCTGGAAACCAAACAATGAAAAAGAACAGACAATCATCTACTCACCCTGATAATGGGTGGGGTTCAGTGGCTAACCATGCAATGAAAAAGGGGAAGTTACACCAAAAGGAGAAAAGGCGTAGGAATAAATACACAGTAGTTGACTACACAAAGTATAAAATCAATAACCTCCACCATTAACTATCCAATGACAACGTTGTCAATGACCAGACAAATACAGACAAATTAACAGACTGACAAACATATAAGGGAACATCTTCACTGCATGTATATGGGCCTTATAAATGCTATATAAATGTAACCAATGTGGTAAATAGCCTACACAGCGATCGTTAATAACAGAGACCAAACAGTCTAAATAACAGAAATATAGCAGGTAGGTATATAGGTAGGTATATAGTATGATCTACCTTACAAGAGATGTAAACAGTAATATGCTGCAGATAGTTTGCCGTGGTCTGCTGTGTTCAGTAGTCCATTCTACATACGATGGAAAAGTAATGGTGTTCACATAAAGGTGGATATCAAACAGCTGAGCGAGGAAACACCTCTTGTATCAATCAGTATCTCTATGCCACAGTATTCACTTGAAGCCCGTACACACGATTGGACTTTTTGACAACAAACATGCAAATTAGCTGTTTTAAGGCAACATCCAACCGTGTGTACGCTCCATCAGACAAACTTTTTCTGTTTTCATCGGACTTTTGTTGGCTGTGCGAACGCACAAACTTTTCCGGCAACAAAAGTCAGATGGCGCAAAGTCCGATAGTGTGTACACAAAACCATCGGACTTTTGTACAAACTTCAGTACGCAGCCACGAGAATGTTTCCAATGATCCCGTTGCGCTGGTTCTCGGCGACAGGGTACTGTACATCTCGCGCTGGCTGCAACAAGAAAAACACATTTTCCTATTGCAGCGAGCGTGAGAGGGAATTCCCCTCTGGGAGCATACCTTAGGTCTGGTGTGGATTTTAAGGGGAACCCCCTACGCCGAAAAAACGTTGTGGGGGTCCCCCTCAAAATCCATACCAGACCCTTATCCGAGCACGCAGCCCGGCCGGTCAGGAAAGGGGGTGGGGACGAGCGAGTGCCCCCCTGAACCATACCAGGCTGCATGCCCTCAACACGAGCCTTGCGGCCCCCCCACCCCAAAGCACCTTGTCCCCATGTTGAAGAGGACAAGGGCCTCTTCCCGACAACCCTGGCCGTTGGTTGTCGGGGTCTGAGGGCGGGGGGCTTATCGGAATCTGGGAGCCCCCTTTAGCAAGGGGGCCCCCAGATCCCGGCCCCCCCACCCTATGTGAATGAGTATGGGGTACATGGTACCCCTACCCATTCACCTGGGGAAAAAAGTGTCAATAAAAAAACACACCAGACAGGTTTTTTAAAGTAATTTATTAGGCAGCTCCGGGGGTCTTCTTCTGACTTCTCCACTCTCTCCGGCCTCTTCTCCCGCTCTCCGGCCTCTTCTCCGGTGTCTGGTCCTTCTCCCGCTCTCCGGTTCTTCTGCCCGGCTCTTTTGCCGCTCTCTTGCTAGCGGTGGCCCGGTCTTCTCCATCGTCTTCTCCCCTCTTCTCTTCTTCCGATGTTGACGCAACGCTCTCTCCCGCTGTAATGCTGTGTGAGCGTTGCGCGACGACTTATATAGGCATGGGGCATGGTCACCGGGTGATGTCACCCAGTGCCCCCACCCCTTATGATGGCACAGTCCCGGAGCATGCTGGGACGTTTTTTTCGGCTTAGGGGGTTCCCCTTAAAACCCATACCAGACCTAAGGGCCTGGTATGCCCCAGGAGGGGAACCCATGCCGGTTTTTTATTTAAAATTTGGTGTGGAGTTCCCCCTCATGATTCATACCAAACACAGTGCCTGGTATTGGCGGGGATCCAAGTCAGATCCCTGCACCAGTGTGAACCCGGCTCGCAAGGTGTCAATCTCGCAGATAAAAGCAGCGAGAATGAAACAATATCAGACAACAATACAGAAGTTGAGCAAAGGGTGGTGGTAAAAAGCTGAAAAACCACATGATTTGGTGAAAGTTGGCTGAAAAAGTACTGCTGTGTGTATGCAATACAAATTTATGGCCAACGCCCTCCATGGGAAAGTTTGTACAAAGTCCTAACGTGTGTATGAGCCTTTAGGCTACTTTCACACTTGGGCATCGGTGCTTTACTGTCGTTTTTGCAGAGGTTTTCGGCCGCTAGCAGGACGCTTTTAACCCCCGCTAGTGCCCGAAAAAGGGTTAAAACGACCGGCAAAGTTTCGCTGCAGTGGTGCTTTGCGTTGGTTCGGAGGGGCTGCCAATTCATTTCATTGGGCAGAGGCGCTTTCACTGCTCCAAAGATGCTGCTTGCAGGAGTTTTTTTAATGTCCTGCCAGCACATCGCCTCAGTGTGAAAGCCCTTGGGCTTTTACACTGAGACTGCAGGGGAGCCGTTTTTCAGGCGCTTTACATTATTTTAAGCCCAAAAGCACCTGAAAATGCCTCAGTGTGAAAGGGGTCTTATGTTCGGACTTGTGAATTCATACATCCAAGATGGGTAAAGGATGAATGATGAGATAGCCATTTAGAGTGTTAGCTGGATAGAATTTACCAGGAAAGCCGTGTCCCGCATTATATGCCAATAAACAGCCGTGCCATGGATCCTGAGTGCTGATGCACAATGCTCTGAACTAGTTTCACGGGGAAACTCCCACTTCTTCAGTCCTGACTACTACTGAACACAGCAAACCGCGGCAAACTACCTGCAGCATATCACTGTTTACAGGTAAGGTAGATCATACTATATACCTACCCGCTATACTTCTGTTATTTAGACTGTTTGGGGTCTCTGCTATTAACAATTGCTGTGCAGGCTATTTTCCTGTGTCCTATGGACTGCAACATATATATTTTTCTGCTCACCAAATGGATATCCATCTGCTATAATCCAATATGCTAATACCCTATTGCCGTTTACCCTTAACAGCTTCATACAGCCCACTTTATCTACAATTTTCAATTGAACGATTTTTAATGACTATGAGTTATATTATTTTTTGCTGCCTTTTTTTCATAAAAGGATTACCTGATTCCACGACTGATGTTGCCACATTGCTTAAATTTATATAGCATTTCTATGGCCCATATATTTATGCACATGTAGTGAAGATGTTCCCCTATGTTTGACAGACTGTTAGTTTGTCTGTATTTGTCTGGTCATTGATAACGTTGTCATTGGATAGTTAATGGTGGAGGTTATTGATTTTATACTTTATGTAGTCAATTACCGTGTATTTATACATACAATACATTTCTATTTTGTTATAATTAATTAGTCATTTCCTCAGACACTATATCTCTGTGGTTCTATATGTGGTATCTTTCCAACACCAAACTATACCATACTACCCAAAACTATACCCAACACTAAACTATGCCATACTACACAAAACTGTACCTAACTATACCAAACATTAAACTATATCATGCTACACAAAACTATACCCAACACCTAACTATACCATGCTACACAAAAACTATACCCAACAATTCCCATCACTAAACTTTGCCATAGTACACAAAACTATACCCAACAATAAAACACTAAACCATGCCATAGTACACAAAACTTTACCCAACTATACCCAACACTGAACTATGCCATAGTACACAAAACTATACCCAACATCAAACTATACAATACTACATAAAACTACACCCAACAATACCCAACACCAATCTATACAATAATACGCAAAACTATACCCAACACTAAACTATGCCATAGTATACAAAACTATACCCAACTATACCCAACATCAAACTATACCATACTACAGAAAACTACACCCAACAATACCCAACACCAAACTATACAATAATACACAAAACTATACCCAATAATACCCAACACCAAACTATACCATATTACACCAAATCACACCCAACACCAAACAATACCATACTACACCAAACTATACCCAACAGTATCCAGCACCAAACTATACTATACTACATGAAGCTATACCCAACTCCCAATTATACTATACAACACAAAACTATACCCAACAATTCCCAGCACCAAGCTATACCATATTACACCAAATCACGCCCAATAACAAACAATACCATACTACACCAAACTATACCCAACAGTATCCAACACCAAACTATACCATACTACATAAAACTATACCCAACACCAAACTATACCAAACCATACCCAACTATGCCCAATATCAAACTATACCATACTACATAAAGCTACAACCAACACCAAACTATACCAAACCACACCCAATTATGCCCAACATCAAACTATACCATACTATACCGTACTATACCCAACCATGCCCAACACCAAATTTAATCACGCTACACCAATCATATTATATATTTCTACAGAAATAAAAATTTTAAAGAGAAAATTGTGACTAAGTTTGGTTGGAAAGATTTTATGTGTGTATTTCTCAGTGTCTTGAGAATTTAGAAAAAAGTTCCAAGTGATGTAGAATTCTCCTTCTCGCACTGTCTCTACTTCAAGTGTTTCAAGCTTGCAAATAGGAGGACATGTAATACAAGCACATATACCTTTCCTATCCCTTTATTCAAGACATTGCATATTGCAAGATATTCCAAGGGAGATAATTATCCCTCATCTGTAAGGCTGGCCATACATGGACCAATTTTCTTTCCTGCAACCAAGGGTTGCAGGAAAGAAAATCGCTGAATTCCCCTATCAACACAGTCAGTGTTGATGGGGGGCAGGAGAAGCTGTCCCTGCCAGGAGAACACAGTGATTATTTCTAATGGCTTTAACATAATAATAAAAGAAAACAGCCTGAGAAAGAGCGTGGTTGTTAGGAGAATACCTGTAGTGAGTAGAGACCAATAGCCATAAACATCAGGCTAAGCACAGTTCTCAGTTCTTAAGAAGCTGAATTGTCTGAACCTCCAGACTTATGAATGGTGTCGGAGTCACAAGCCGAGGTCGGTGCAGAAGAAGAGTTTCGTAGTCGAGGGTCACAGGTCAAGGTTGATTCCAAGTAGCAATAGAGGTAGCTCGAGGCAATAAGCAGGATAATGTGTGAAGCACAATAATCTGGCAAACAGGAAGTGCAGAGACATGGCTTAAATCAGGAAATTTTTAGGAGGAGCAAACAGTTCAAGGATCAGCAGAAATCAAGACACAAGGTTGTCCACTGGATCAGGCAGGGTGCAGTGCAGGAGAAGAGTTTTGTAGTCAGGGGTCACAAGCCAAGATCCATGCAGGAGAAAGGTTTCATAGTCGGAGGTCACAAGCCAAGATTGCTGCAGGAGAAGAGTTTCGTAATTGGGGGTCACAAGCCAAGATTGGAGCAGGAGAAGAGTTTCGTATTTGGGAGGTCACAAGCCAAGTTTGATGCAAAAGATGAGTTTCGTAGTCGGGGGTCACAAGCCAAAATTGCTGCAGGAGAAGAGTTTCGTAGTCGGGGGTCACAAGCCAAGGCTGATTCCAAGTAGCAATAGAGGTAGCTCGAGGCAAAAGGCAGGATAATGTGTGAAGCACAATATTCTGGCAAACAGGAAATGCAGAGACATGGCTTAAATCATGACATTTTTAGGAGGAACAAACAGTTCAAGGATCAGCAGAAATCAAGACACAAGGTAGACAGGCAGGGTGCTCTCCAGTATCTCAGAGCAGGAAGTGGTCTCGAAACTATTACTGAATGTTGAACTAGCAGTGGCGGCTGGTACTCAATTTTTTGGAGCAAATCTGTCAAACCCCCCCTCGTGTCGCTCGCTCATACATCCACCCACCAGCCCCGCACTCACCTCATCTAGGTCGCGGGCAGCTTCGGCTCCTTCCTGCGTCTCCTCTTCCTCTGAGGCTTCACGGTAGCTTCCCCTGCATCTCCTCTTCCTCTGCTGCTTCCTCCTCGGCGGCAAATACGGTCACTTCTCCTCTCAGCCGATTGGGTTTTAAGACCCGCTTCTTGAGTTGCCGGGAGGAGAATCAGGAAGACAATAGCGAATATTAATAAGCTATTGTCACACACCTGGGTGGGCTCAGGGCACAGTGCTCTGTGCCCTGAGCCCACCCTTTTTTGAAGCCAATTAGAGCCTCAGGCTCTAATCATGTACTTCTAAAAAAAAAACCATTGAAATCCATGCGTCTGGCACCCTGTATGTAGATTAGGAGCCAGGCGCATGGATTAGGGGGCAGCACCCCTGTGCCCCTTATGGACGGGCTGCCACTGTGAACTAGGTTGGAATGTACTATACTTTAAAATATACAGTAAATTGGATTAGCATACTATGTATATCACACCTCTGTATTGGATATATTGTGGGGGATGAAGTGGAGCCTGCTTGGTGCGTGCATTCAGACTCCTTTTTATAAATTGAAAAAAGCTGTCATTCAGCTCCATTATGCAATATGAAATGTGCAATGTGGTAGGAAGAATGTTTTGGATGTTTATTTCTCACAATCAGCACTGAAAAAATGAAGAGTGCAATCAATGGCATCAATATTATACTTGTCACCATGAGTGATTTATAGGCTTTGACAGTTATTTACAAAATGCTCACATACTTAGAGCATTCCATGTGTCTCCAGTGGCCCGCTAGCAATAAGCTCAGCAACAAGTTAGGAAATCTCCTATCAGTCATAAGGAGTATTATAAAACCCATCTACGCAAACAGTAGCTGTAGGTATTATTGAGCTTTTTTTTTTTTTTTTTTCACAAACTTGACGTTTTGCTACTTGTCTTTACAATAGCAAACTTAATAAGAAAGATATAATTAGGTTTAAAAAAGTCAGCTTGAGTTTAGGTAAATATATTTATATATATATATATATATATATATATATATATATATATATATATATATATACATCCATCTGTACTAGGTACACCTTCATAATCTATCTACTTGATTTATTGCATAATGCATACTATCAGAAACATTTCTATTGTACTTTCCAGCCTAGCAAGAAAACTTTTTCACACAGTCAAGGCATTGTGTATTTTTTAATTAGCTAGGAAAACAACTGCTTCCGAAAATGTCAATGTATACTGCGAAAAAGAGAAGATCATGACATTTCTCCTGCAGAAAGACAACAACAAAGGCATAGACATTTGTACAGACGACAGTATTGAACAGAACCTGGAGTGTCAATAAGAATGCTGCTCAATATGAACGTTGGGACTTCACTCATTAAACCTAATTATGAGGTCCTGGCCATATCACAGCGGTGGATTATATGATATGGGCACCTACATTTTTTTAACCGTATGGTAGATGATATTTCTATATATCTATTTCTATATATCTATTTCTATGTTTTGATAAATAAAGAGATATTACATTTACTTGAAATGTAATATCCAATGGCTCCTGCTGCTGTCTTAGACGATGAGAAGGGAGTGTCCACTGAGAGAGTGAACTTGGGCACATTGTTGGATCGAG
Source organism: Aquarana catesbeiana (assembly GCF_042186555.1). Lineage (NCBI taxonomy): Eukaryota > Metazoa > Chordata > Amphibia > Anura > Ranidae > Aquarana > Aquarana catesbeiana. The sequence continues at coordinate 666,881,950 of NC_133327.1, read as the reverse complement.
AAGGAGCTCAGGTAAGTATTTGTGGGGTCTGGGGGAGCTGCTGCACACAGAAGGTTTTTTTATCTCAATGGCAAAGGGGACACTCACAGGAGTACAGACAAATAGGCTGCGCACCCCACGAGATGCATAAGAAAACACAAAAAAAAAACCCTAACGGGGCTTTAATGCCAATAATGTCAAAATGAATAGATGATCAAAAATAGCTTTATTGATACAAAAATTGTATAAAACAGTTAAGTTCTGACATTAAAAGTCAGGACATGAACTGGAGTACAACATAGGATACAAAAAACAACGGACAATGCCCATGATCAGGGAACAGTGTACAATACAATATATGCAAGACAACAAGATCGAAAATATTAAAATCCTGACGCGTTTCGGCCCTAACTGGGTCTTCTTCAGAGGATGGTTTATCAGCTGTAGGGATGTAAACATATATCAAAACATAGCACAAAACAACAGCAACAATGAATGTTGTGTATACATAAAAACAACTAAATAAATAACATAGTTACCAGTCACAAAATTCCCTGATGGTTCTGGATGGTCATGGTGAAAAAGTATAGCCCCTCCTGTGTCCTTGGCCTCCCCAGTGACAGGCCAGCTCCCCAGAGAGCCGGAATCAGGCCAACATGCCTTGCAAGGGATCACGCATAAACTACCCCCTGAGGGGGGACCGGAGGGTGAAGGGCACACACCGCACCCACAGTGGAACAACGATAGTGCTAAAAGCAGATTAAGGGCAGGAAAGGGAGTCATTGGTTCCCCAAATAGTACGAGAAAAATAACAATTTACACTAACTTTAAACAATTTAGCTGATATGGATTATAACTAGGTAGGTCCATAGGTATACAGGGAACAGGGTAACAGAGGGGGAAAAAAGGGAGGAAGAAGAGGGGGAGAGAAAGGGGGGGGGGGAGAGGGGAAGAAAGGGGGGGGGAAGGGGGAGAGGGAGGAAGGAAGAAACAGGAGGGGGGAAGGGGGGAAAAAATAGGGGGGAAAAGGAAAAGGGGGGGGAAAGAAAAAAAAGGGGGGGAAGGGGAGGAAAAGAGGGGGGAGGGAGGATGGAAAAAGGGGGGAGGAAAGAGAGGGAAGGGAGGAGGGAAAAGGAATGAGGGGGGAGGGGGGAAGAGGAGGAGAGGGAAAAAAGGGGAATGGAATGGGTGGGGAGGGACAAAAAGGGGGGAAGGGCAAGGGTGGGGAGTGATAAAGGAACAAACTTAAGAAAAGAAAGCGCGGTGCAAAATAAAAGAGTGATAAAGAAAAAATATCATGAAAAGGAAAAGGAAAGGAAGATATATGTGCAAGGGCTGGGGTGGACAGGTTCCCTGTTGCCAATTATGGACCGTGCCACAACAAAGGTGGGGGAGGTAGTGATAATCACCGTGCACCAGTGAAAGTGAAGGAGCTAGAGTGCAAGATAGAGAAGACCAGTCAAGTGCTGGAAATGAAAAAGAAAAGCTGAGAAAAGTGGGTGATGGAAGTGGTGGGGTAGGAAAGGGTGATTACAGAAAAAGGGGGCATGTGTGTGGATAAAAAGAACAAACAACAAACAATGCCAAACGAAACGTGATGCATGCGAAAGATGAAGGCGTGTGTGAAGTGATGATGGCTGTGCAAATTACCTATTATTGAAGGCACGGGTGGCTTAAATTGAAATGCCCAAAATTCTGAAAGGTTATAAATATGTCAGCGTCAGACGTAGCTAGTTAGAGAAAGTTCTATAGTAATACTCAAGTGACTATTAACCATGATGTAAGCCACACATCAGGGGGGACAATGGAAAAAATTCCTGAGGTTCTTACCAGTCGGTCAGACAAATTGCTGCATACGGGCATTCCACAGAGTCAGGAGAGTATCAATAGACCTCCCCTGAAGCTTGGTTCGTTTATAAAAGAGGTTACTGATTGTTCCTAAGTGTCATCAGGTGCGGGTGCCCCTCCACTCCCCCCCTCCTCCTCCAATCGGGGGAGAGAGCAGCGCATCGTCGCGCTCGCTACGTGATCCCCCCGGCGTTCCGGAGGAGAATTCTCTCAGGTACCCCTGTCGCTTCCGCCGCAACTGCGCAGGCGCCGTGACGTTACGCGCACGTGCACAGCGTCGCGCATGCGTTAGCAAGAGATCCGGGACCCCGCTGGCAGGCAAGAAAGCGCCCAATACCAGGTGCCACCACCTGGTGGGTGCATCAAGGAGATGCAGGGCCCTTGCGTCGCCCTTCTTACCCTGCCAGGAAGGCATATGTGGCACGATCCCGCCCCCAAAAGGAGAGCACAGCCAGTCAGGGGGAGATAGTCACAAAGGCACCAGAAAGGGCGAAAAAAGTAATGGAACAAATGTGGGAAAAGTTCACACGCCCCGTCATTGGGAAATGACTGGGCATTGTGTGTGGAATGTGCGGGATCGTTTGTTGGCTATAACGTATATGCCATTCAGAAGAAGCCTTGTACTTTTATCAGTGGATACCTTCCTCTGTTTGGCTGAGGTGGAATTGTGATGTTATTTGCAAACCTCTCCAACTCAGCCAATCAGAAGAAGCCTAACAGCCTAAATGTGTACTAAATGTGTGAGTTTTGTTCTAATTATTAGTGCCATACTACCTTTTTTTTGTTTATTTTATTAATGGCTAGATTTGGTGGTTTACTTTTTGGTACTGGTAGCACAGGCATAATTGAATATGCAGTTTTTGTATACTTTTAAAATTTTTTAGTAGTCCAAAGAGAAGCCAAGAGGCAGGACAGCGGCACAGGGCTGTAAGTTCTAGAAATGTATGTAAGCATTCTAATGCTATGCAGTTATATAACACACCAGCCACAGCCAGTCCATAAGGGCCGCAGGGGCACTGCCGACCCCTGATCTCTATGCGGGGTGCCGGAAGCATTGAGTTCTGCAAGATTTTGTTTTTTTGTGAAGCAGATGATTAGAGCCGGAGGCTCTAGCTGTGACATTAGTGAATCAAAATTTGCTATTGTCTTCCTTCCTCTCCTCCTGGCTAATCAGGACAGGAAGTTGGTCCTAAGAGGAGGGGAAGCGACTGGATTGGCCGGGAGGAGAAGCCAGGGAAGCCGCCCGCGACCCGAATGGGGTAAGTGCGGGGCTGGCGGGCTTGTAAATGGGAAGGAGCGGGTGGGGGGGGGTTTGTTGGTGCCCCCCCCCCAAATGGAGCACCAGCCGCCACTGTAGCACAGCAGAACTGGGTGAATCACAAGAGCGTATGTTTTTCTCTAGCAATTAGAAGAGCAAATGGACAGAAGATCTGCATGACTAAGGGGAACCACAGGTGAAGAAAAGGGTTACAAAATGTGAGTTTAATGTGGAGGGGGTTTAGGTTTTACTGTGTCGAAGGCTGGCGGTCAGATGGGCTGGGTGAAATTGCAAGGGTTGTCCATGTGGTGGGCATTCATTCTGAAAAGTACAGGGGAAGAGAAAGTTTCCCCGACCACCCTAGAATTGTGGTTCAATTTAAATCAAGGATTGGGGGAGGTATTAATTAAACAAGAAATTGTCACAGCAGCTTGGTGGGTCAGGGGGTCTTTAGGAGGGGGGGGCAGTGAATACTTGGATTGTTACAAAACTGGAAGCCCATCAAGGGTTTGGTGGTTCTGCTTGTTTGGTTATTGGTTATCTCAGGAGCTAGGTCACCTGGGGAAAAAATAGGAATGTGTGCATTTATAACGTCTTCTAGCCAGTTGGGGCAAGGGCAATTCACTTTACAAATTGTATCTGTAAGGACACCCTAAGACCTTATTGCTTGTTTTTATGTTAATGTGATGTTATTTACTTCATTTTGTAATTAAAATGGCTACTATGGCTGATTAAACCCATGGCACACAGTCCGTGTTATCTTTTTAGGGGTTAGTAGGACCAAGGATGATGAATTCATTAATCATGTGAATGTGTTCAGTACATTTTGCTCTTTTGGATAGCAATAACATTAAAATTTAAAAATATGACATAAGCATTCTAAAATAAAACTAAGACTGTAATTAAGACTGGGCTTGCATCTCCCAATGTTTTTTTCTTCAGCTTATTGTAAAACATTATGTTCTTTAAATATTTACTTCTCACATTGACTTATACCTGAGCACACTTTTAAAAACGAGTGGTGGAGGCTGTGGGGTTCCGTGAATAATACATTTTTACCTCATATTGGGAAGATGAAGGCTGTATAGAGTGACCCCATTTTAGTTAGTATATCAATAATGGAACAGTTTCAATTCAGAGAAAATGGAAAAATGTGCGATTTTGGCATTATCCCACAGCCTTTGCGTCTGAAATAATTTATGGAGTACTTTCCTAAATGGTCATAAAAAAAATGTTATGTTACAAGCCGTAACTCTGGCTGTAAGAGAAAATGTCTCTCAAGCTGGATGTTAGAAGAGTTCCACGATCTTTATGGTGAGATTCTATTATTTAAGGGTGTATTTTCTGCTGATGTAGCAGTTGATGATTGGGTATTACCAACAGTACTCAAGACAGCATTTAATTTATAGCTTTAATACAAGATGATATTATTCATCTTCCTGGATGTGACAGCAGACTTGTTCTGGAGCACATATTAAAGATACACAATGTTCATTTTTGTTACTCCAGGCAATAGTAAAAAAGCTTGGGTATTTCCAACATGATTAGTATTCCTAATTTTATTTTTTTCTGTATTCATTTTTACCAACAGCCCCATGATCATTTCAGATTGCTATACTGAAGATCACACAGTCTGCAAATTTATAGTATTGCAACTGTAATTTGATTAGATTCCAAGTCGAAGGATGCATAGGATGATTTCATGGAGTATGTGACCAGCATCATCGTCATTTGCCCACAAATACATACTTGGTAGTTGGGGTTTTTAGAGTTAATAATGGCATGCAAACCCTAACATTTTATATTGTTTTATATATAGACAATCCAAGCAAAAGTTCGCTTGTAGGTGAGGCTCAAACAAGGTACTTACTCGGGAGGGACCACACACATACAGAGTTTTAGCACTGTAGTAGTTTTGTATTAATGGTAGCAATTAAATGGAAGAACGTTATGGCACACTAATGAACTAGACAGCAATATGAATTATGATAGTGTTACCAAAGGATGGCCTCTGCTGGAGGGGTGGAAGTATTGTGAATAACCACGCTGCACTGGCCCACTGAAAGGGATCCTCAGATGGTTCTTCATCACCGGACAGTGACCATTACTTTGTCCCTATTCTCAAGGAACCTTTCCCTAGTACTGTTCCTAACCAACGGGTTCCTCACCTTAAACTACCACTTGCTCAAGGGGCGCCCAAATGAGGGAGATCCCTTATTTAAAGGCTCCCTCATAACGATAACCACATGAACTCTTGCAGAAACTTGGCATCAAATCAGATATCTGCCTTCCCGGAGAAGACTAACATAGTCTCTAAGGGGACACTTTCTGGTAAAAGACTTCTATTTCCCTCTAGCATCAGCACAGTACCACCTACAGTAAGATAAAATACCTGCACATGTCTACATGCTTGGCAGGCCACTTTTCTCCTTTATTCACTTTAATTCACCTTTTACCAAGCTCCTCTGCAGTTCCCTTCATCTGTCAGAGCCATGGGCCTAAGACCCATGTAACACAGGGTTAATGAACGTATCTCTCCAAGTAACAGTTTTTGGGCCTCTGAACTGGCTGCACAGGATTGAGCAGTGCATTCTAGGAGTAAGGGTAGAAGGCAGTGGCGGCTGCCGCCCCCCCCCATAAAAATGGAGCACCAGCCGCCACTGGTAGGAGGTCACATGCTATTCCATACCTGGATGTACTGAATATTTCTGAAGGATCTGATAGCCAAATAAAACTCAACAAAGCTATTAGTGGGAGGTTGTCCTATCAAGAGAACCTATTCCTTAGCTCTAAATGATTATAAATGTGAGACACAGGGGGTTATTTACCAAAGGCAAATCCACTTTGCACTGCAAGTGAACTTGAAAGTGCACTGAGAGTGCACTTGGAAGTGCAGTCGCTCTAAATCTAAGGGGTAGATCTGAAATGAGTGGATTCGGCTGATTTTATCATCCTATCATCCAATCATGTGCAAGCTAAAATGCTGTTTTTTATTTTCCTTGCATGTCCCCCTCAACTCTACAGCGACTTTATTTCCAATAACCCCCACAGACTCACAGACTGGACATAAAAGATGACAAAGGAGTGTAGTTCCTTGCATATTAATGCAGGAAACCATGTAAAGAGAATCAGCACAATTGAACAATTTATCCACAGACAAACTTTAAAAATCTTGTGGAAAACCTTCACAGAAGAGTGGAGACTTCAAACGGGTGCCAAATCAGGGGGACAAAATGGGGGGGGGGGGGGGGGTCCTACCACACTGCCAGGACCATTAAATTATAAATGGTCAAAAAGCATAATGCAAGACACAACAACTTATATTAAACAAATAAAAACACTGGGAACACAGCAAGGATCCAATGTCCAAGCTGGATGAGTTTATCCAGTGCGGCCTTTCACTGTGGTGGAGCTGATCCAATGCGAGATGGTCTGATTAAGCCGGGGGACTGTATGAGGAGGATCATTGATGGGGCAGACCCCGGGGAATGATGGGGTGGTGAGGTCACAAGGGAGCGGGGTCTCCAGATGGCATCACTGGATAGCCACGCTCTATGGCTCAGGGTAAAATTTCAGGACCATTAGCGGTAACTTCAAACCACACTTGGGATTCCATCGCAGGATCCTGGCAGAGGTTACTTGCCTTGTCCCCATGATCTCACAATGTACTCCCGCTGTGTCTGGCGGACATATCTGATCAGCCTACAAGGCTCAGATGGATACAATACATGGCATCAGAGAGCACAATTTGGTGTAAAATCCTTCATGCTATGCGAATTTTCAACTGGCTACATTTGGAATTCTGTCCTATACACTGGGAAAGGAACAAAATTCAACCCAAAATACAGCAACTATGGAATGGAAACATCTTCCATTCTTTCACTGATTGAGCCATTGCTAAATCAGGGCTATTGTGTAACTACCGACAACTTTTACACATCTCCTGAACTTTATGAGTTTCTTCTGCAGAACAAAACAGATGCCTATGGAACAGTTAGGGCTAACCGGCGCGAAAAGCTGCCATTGTTTGTCAGTAAGAACCTGAAGACTGGAGAAATGGTTGCCTGGCAGAAAGGCAAAATGATGGCACTGCGATGGCATGACAAAAAAGATGTGTGCCTAATGAGTATAGTTCATAATACCTCCACTGTTATGGTACGCACAAAAGGTAGGAAAGAAATCATGAAGCTACAAGTAGTGACAGACTACAAAAACACCTTGGGAGGTGTTGACAGAGCCAACAAAGCAATGACATTCTATCCAGCAATTCAGAAACAGCAAAAGAAGTACTACAAGAACATCTTCAGGCATATTCTTGAGCAAAGCTTGTGGAATGCTTACATTCTACTAAAAAAAAGAGTGACAGGCCTATGATCCATTCTGACTTTATTTGGAAGGTTGCCAAACTGAACCACCAAATACCAATGGCTTTGAATAGAGCTGGACATCGTGCTGCTGGCGTTGTCACCCACCAACTGAGAAAAAGCAGGCCCCTACAAGGATGTGCGTGGTTTGTTGCCCAAAGCAAGATGACAGTGGAAAGAAAATCTGAAAGGAAACCAGTTTTCATTATCCTGATTGTGACGTCGGACTTTGTGCAGTCCCATGTTTCAAAATGTTTCATACCCGGGATGTTTACTAAACCAATTTGACTAGTAATATTGCACCCTTGTTTTGACAAATTTCTGTGTAATTGATTTGATTAAATTATTGTATAACATTTATTGAATAAAATGTATTTTTATTATATTATTATTTGTTATTATTTATAGTTATTTATTATATTATAATTTATGATTTTGTGTTTCAAACTTTATCATACCCGGGATGTCTACTAGACTCTTGTTTGGACAGATTTAAGTGAGTTATTCCTAAACATTACAGGCCTACAATATAATTTCAGCATCAAAAATCAGACATAATCAAACCGCCAGGGAGGTTAATAAAAGACTTTGTCAAAAACCTGTGTACTTTTTTTTATTTATTTTTGACACTTTTTTGGGTGAATGAGTAGGGGTACAATGTACCCCATACTCATTCACATAGGGTGGATCTGGGGGCCACCTTCTTAAACCTTCTTCTTCTGGGGGCCTCCTGCCCACAGACCCCCACAACCACCTCCCAGGGTTGTGGGGAAGAGGCCCATTTCCCCATCAACATGGAGACAAGGTGCTTTGGGGTGGGGGGCGCAGAGCCCCACCTGCCCCAAAGCACCCCCCCATGTTGAGGGTCTGTGGCCTGGTATGGTCCAGGAGGGGGGGCACTCGCTCGTCCCAACCTTTCCTGACCTGCCGGGCTGCATGCTTGGATAAGGTTCTGGTATGGATCCTGGGGTAGACCCCACGCCATTTTTATTTGGCATGGGGGTCCCCTTCATAATCGGTCTGGTTTGGTCTTGGGCGTGGGGTTTCCCTTCAAGATCTTCAGAGCACAAGTGCATCATGCTCCGACTTGGATGCAACTTCTATTCAAATCACTGGGCCCTCATAGGGAACCATTGATTTTGACATGTCAAAAAAAAAAAGTTTGACGCTGTATCCAGCATTAAGCCGCATTTAGCAGCCTTTAGCAGCGTCTGATGTTTTTACAGCTGTAACACCGGTCCTCAAAACGTGCTGGCCCGGGGTTTTTTTGCAGCTTGAAAACGCCTATGCCAGTGATGGCGAACCTTGGCACCCCAGATATTTTGAAACTAGATTTCCCATAATGCTCAACTACACTGCAGAGTGCATAAGCATCATGGGAAATGTAGTTCCAAAACATCTGGAGTGCCAAGGTTCGCTAACACTGGTCTATGCCACTTAAAGCTCCTAAAAGCCTATGGGGTTGATTTACTAAAGGCAAAAAAAACTGTGCAAAGTGTTTTCTTCTATGACGTGTAAAATAAAGTGTGAACAACACATGGAATAAAACAGTGGCGCTTACTTCAAACAAAAAATTACACTCTTACAGTGACTCCTTAACTCAACTAATTATGCACCTGATAAAGTGTAAATAAAATGTGAATACATATATATAGTGAACACCAAGTGATAAGTGAAAATCACATAACGAGTTATACCAAAAAAAATTAATTATTAATAAAAAATTCCACACAAAAAATATCACTGCAACTCATAAATTTGCAAGGATCTAATCCAAGACAAAAAAAACATTTAACAGCAAAAAATGTTCATTAGGTTGTTGTGATAAAGTCTTTCAAAAAGTGATGTCTTCTTTCCAACTTCCACCACACCCAAGTGTTAAGTGGACCCACTCCCAATGAAAAACTCACTCACCAACTCCAATTGCCCCCACTTGCGTGTAAGGCTGCAATGCTTATTGTTTCCAAACAGGAAGGATGATAGCGACAAGCCAGCCATCCAAATATAAGTGCACAACCCGTTCCACATGTGAATGAAAAAAATGCTCCAATAGTGTAATTCTTACAACCAGTTTAATGAAAAACACACATGCCAAATCTTCAATGGTTAAACTCACACTTTTAAAATTAAAAAATTGCACAGTAAAACTTCCACAGCACACTGCACTCCAATGCACAGCACAGCAAAACAACTTGGATAATACTCGTTAGCGGTTGCGGCCATGGCGGACCCGAGGTATGCAGGTGTCTACTCGCTTATCTCACCCACTCCTCGCTCGCCCAACCATTCTGACAGGTCCCCTTTTCCTGGTAGGCTGGACCGCAACGCTCGTCTCTCTTCGCGTCACTCGTTCCTGGTGTCCACCATCACTCGGCCATGCCCCGACATGTTTCGTCACACCTGTGACTTACTCATGGGATAGGCCGCCCGGGATGTCCGTCATCCCTTATGTACCCTCCTATCAGCAACTGATAGGAGTTCGTTCAGCGTGCATGCGCAATGTTCGTACGTCGCGCCTGCGCACTACTCGTGTCCCTGTGCGCGCAAAACCCCCATTACTAGGAGACGCTGCTCAATAGACCTGTAAAAGTACATTGTATGTGACTCTTGGTTATCGTACTACACATAATACTATACAATTCCTATACATCGGCTTTCTTACAGCTAGTGACAGCGTCCTCTATCACTCATCCTCAATCTATTCACTGGACCCTAAATGCTGAAGCCTATGTACTTATTGCTTTGGGAATCACTCTTAAATGTGGTAAATTATCACACACCGTATGCACACTAAAAAATGATCATAAAAATAATAGTAATCTTAAATCTCAATATTTTACATATTTATATATATATTAAGATCAATTTTAAAATTTTCTCCAAAGAAACTTATATGGGTGGCTGGAATATGTTTATCCTGACAACTATGGGTGATTAGTTCCATAGAGAGGTGGTCATTGATCTATGCACTCAAAACAGTCCAATCCTGTTTAGACACACAAACAGAGTCCACCCTGCCCCACGGTTGATGTGTGGCAATATATATAACCTGGGGTGCATAATCCGCTAAGGCTTAACTAGAACAACCACTGGTAGGTGCCGGCCATAGCTTTATCATTATCTCCCCCTCTATTTTGATGTACATCTATCATACCTGTCGTCTCTATATTTGCATGCCCTGCTCACCGATTTGCAACAATGCATACATTCCTCAGACGATGCAGTCTCACTTAATAGTGTACATCATTAACTGGGTGAGTATCCACTGTTAAATCACTGCATGCATGCCTTATAGTCAGACATAATAAATTACATAAAGGTACAAGCACACAAATACATTTCATAGGGACTCATTCTCCACATAAATACATTAGCTAGACCCTCTCCAGTGGAGTGCATGGTACCCCCTAATAAAGTGACAGTGCTATGCTGACATCCTCTAAATTCTAAAACTGTGCACTTTGTAAAGTGCAGTTGCACTCTGCAAGTGCAGTTTCTCCAGAGCTTAGTAAATGAGGTAAAGCTTCACTTTGTAAAGAATACCCAATCATGTGCAAGGAAAATTAAAAAAGCATTTTTGCTTGAACATGATTGGGTTATGAAAGTCAGCAGAGCTTCTGCTCATTTACTAAACTCTGGAGCAACTGCACTTGCAGAGTGCGACTGCACATTACACAGTGCACAGTTTATTTGCCCTTAGTACATCAACCCCAGTGTGTGCATGAGGCCATAGAATAACATAGAGATGCGTTTTTAAGCTCCAAAATCAAATGTCTGACGCTGGTAAAGCAGCTGTAAAAATGCCCTGTGTGCATGAGGACTAATACTCCACCAAGATAGTGGCTCCCCGAGGGGCTTTTGGAATTAAAGGGAGCTTTTTAGAGTTAAATGACATAAAATACATTGAATGCACATATGGGAAGATTTTTGCTGAAAAAAAAACTGGTAACAGAGTCTATTTACAAACTATTATATCCAATACAAGGACCAGTATCTCATTTGACCTGCAAGTGGAGCTAAAGTTGAAATATACAACTGTTGTTAAAAGGTGTAGACGTAGTTAGAGCAGAAATACCAGGTAGCATCCATGGTCTGACTCTTACTCATGTTTTTTACCCAATTATCTGCAGTTTGGACACGTGTATAGGAAATACATGTATATGATGCAAACACCATCTGCATGGTGTTAATCCCATACTTTGATATCCTCTGTATGTTATGCACAAGCCATCTGTCAGCCCTCCAGTTTTTGGAGCTCTCCTTTGAAGTCAATGACCTGTAGTCACGTACGGAAGAGCAGGCACATGGCACAGATTTTAGCTGTTGGTTCTTTTATTCATTGCTGTTTTTAAAATCCTGTTTACTTTCTACAATATTATGTTGTGCCTCTTTCAGTAACATTCTCCCTATTTCCAGCCGTTCCAGATTATGATGGTCTCCAAGGAGAAAAATCAGGTAGTGAGACGAGCAAAACATAGCAATATTAGAGAAGTTTTAATGATTCACTTGTCCTTGTCTGAGCACAAAATGAGCTGATTACTTTTTATAGAGCAGAATATGCCAACTGGCAAAGAAAACTCCACCAGAAAAGTGTCATTCTAGGGAATAAGTTTTTTAAAAAAAAACTGTTCCTATAGTTCACAAATCTGCCCATCCAACCACATCTGGAGTCCAGAAAACACAGAAAGTCAATAAAAAAGTGTTCTTTACAAGCAAGGGAAGTAGACAGAGAAATACACTACAAGTGTCCAGAGGGATACAGGTGCCCACAAATGTCAATGTAGCACTCTGATGTTTAGGCAGGGTTGCTCCTAAATTTACCTGCCAGGTGTAGTTACCTTGGCTCATTGTTAGGGATCAATTGAGTTCACCCTAAGTCTAGAATTGATGCACTTCTCTCTTTTGCCGCTAGGTGTCCGGGTACCTGGTGACATTAGATAGACAAGGACAAAGCAAGGACAGATTGGGCGTATATGGGGTATCCAAGCCAATGGGCAGGGGTTTTCTTAAATCCCTTGGCCTGCTGGGAGAACCTATATGTTTGGGTGGAGTCAGGGGATCCGTGTTCTGTGCCACTTGGACGGCTGTCTGGGTGGACGCGTGTTGTACTGCCCAGGCTGCTAGGCCGGAGTTTGGGCCTATCCCAGGCACATCTGGCTGCTAGGCTGTCTGAGGGCCTATTCAGAAGCAAGAGAGAAGCATAGGATTGGGATTGCAGCTTGCAGTCCAACCAGAAGTGACAGTTCTGCCGGCCAGAGAACCTGTCTTGGTCAGAGGTAGAGGGGAAGCTGACACCACTAAGGGACCATCCACCTTGTTGCCAGGGACCACAGTGAGTAGCTGAAGCAAGTACCAGAGCAGCATTCTAACCAACCGGGGACTGTGAAGAATTAGGAAACTTCCGCAGGTGTCAAGCCAGGGACCCAACCAGCGGGAGTGCAGAGCAGCCTTGTGTGTCAAGCTGGGACCGAGCAGGCCAGTGGGGTGAAGCTGGAGAAATAACACACAGAGCTGCTCCCCTACTCCCCCCTCCCCTCTTCCTCCTCCCTGTTGCAGACAGAACGATCTCAGCACACATTCAGTAAAGCAGCAGGCATTAGTTTGTGTAGAAGTCAGTGATAGTGCTCTGTACAGTGTATTATATTCTACTTCCCTGCTAAAATTATAATGCAAATAATACATTTTAAAAGTTAAATACAACACTGGCTTTTTTTTCATTTTTTACTGGTTATTCAGATTGTTCTATGTGATTGAGGTCATGGAGCCTTCCATGTACATATGCTGGTTTCACACTGCTAAGAGTACAGGGGATGGGGATGACAGGACTACACAGGGGATTATGGGATTATACAGTCCAGGAGTACAGGGGATGGGGATGATAGGACTATACAGGAGTACAGGGGATGGGGATGATGGGACTGTACAGGGGATGGGGATGATCAGACTGTATAGGAGTACAGGGGATGGGGATGATGGGATGGATAAGGGTACTGTGTAGGAGTACAGGGGATGGGGATGATTGGACTGTACAGGGGATGGGGATGATGGGACTGTATAGGAGTATAGGGGATGGGGATGATAGGACTGTAAAGGAGTACAGGGGATGGGGATGATAGGACTGTATAGGAGTACAGGGATGGGGATGATTGGACTGTATAGGAGTACAGGGGATGGGGATGACGGGTTTGTATAGGAGTACAGGGGATAGGGTTGATGGGATTGTATAGGACTACAGGGGATGGGGATGAGGGGACTGTATAGGAGTACAGGGGATGGGGATAGGGATGACATCAGTGGCAGAGGGATGGTGGGGGGTGGCATCAGTGGCAGGGGGATGGTGGTGGGAGGATGGGATCAGTGATGGGAGGGATGATTTTTTATGTACAATAAAAGAGACTCTGAGGACATATCGGGATACTTTAGATGTGGGGGAGTTGTCAGTCTCCCTCTCCTATGTACTGTACACAGGTATGCTCTCTACACATAGAACTTTGTACTTTTCAGAGAACAGACACATGGCACAGGTCACTATGCTCTTTACAATGTCTCCTCTTCTGAAATAACACAGTGCACGTGTAGAGAACTTACCTGTGTTAATTGCTGGACATGATAAGTTTTCAGTGCCTCTCCCCCCTCCCCCATCGGCTGAAGGAGACGCTGATACAGACTTTGAATGAGGACATAGGAAGGAACATCAAAGCCCAGTTGAGAGGTGTTGGAGTCTTGCAGAGGAGAGCTTGCAGATAACAGCCAGAGAAAGGTGAGGAGACTTTACTTGTATCACACTGTCTCTCTACTACTGCGTTTTAGCTGGGGACATGATGCCATGGTAACAGAGGCACGTGAAGAACATGCTCGTTCTAGATAGCAGCCTGGGTGTGCTCCTCTTCACCAAACACACCCACATGTCCTCCAGAGGGAGGGAGTGAAGGAGTGGCTGGAATGTTCAGCTGTGTCCACCCCCTGGAAACTTTTGAACCAAGAAAGAATTGTTAGAGGCTGATTCTGGACACTTCAAAAGACTATTCTACAAAAACAAAAGGACTGGGGAAAGAAAGAAATGCAATGTGGGTACGAGGGTAGCATGCACTACCTATTTTTGCATTCCCATACTTCTCCTTTAAAGAAAAAAGCAATATCCACTCACATGGAAGAAAGCAGTGTTGCACATAGGTAAGCTGGATACTGTCCAGGAGCAGAATCCAGGGTAGATGATCAGGTCACAGTGATGTAGAAGTCCTGCTGGAACAACAGATATCCAGGGGGGTAGATGTGGTGAACTGTCAGAGCTGGGACACTCAGCGCTGCTGGTCTTTTCCTCACTGGTAACTGCTGCAGAGTGGAGAGACAGCCATGTGGTGTCAGATGTCATGCAGAACAAGGCTTGGAAAGCATGTAGCGCCATGGCGCAGGGCTGTGACGTCACAAACATGCAACGCATTTCAGAACGTACGTGCTGTGCGTGGTATGACAGCCGCGCTCCTTTTTCAAGCATAAGGGATGGGATGGGGGAGAAGTCTTATATAGTGGGACTGGGGGAGGAGTCAATGCATATGCAATATAATTGATTGAAAACTAAAGTGCATCATATAAAATACAAAAAACAGATGAACATCATAAGAATCACAAACTAATGCTGAACACAGGGAAGGAGGAAGGGCTCACGGTGGATTAAAGTTAAATATGAAACTAAAAAATGAATTAAGTTAATTAATCGGTGGTGATGTTGAGATGGAAAATGACTGTGAAACAGTTGTCCAGTATATACTGCTCTCAACACAGCAGCACATACTCATGTGTGTGTATATATATATATATATATATATATATATATATATATATATATATATATATATATATATATATATATATATATATATATACACACACATATATGTGTACATATAATCATATACACACATACATATAAGCAGAAACACAGAGATGCATGCATACACATGCATGTGCACCATACATGAGCATACATCAAGGGCAACTGATAAATTCATAAATTTAACAAGATAAAATAATTATTTAACCCTGGTACAGTTATTCTAAAAGTATGTAAAAATATTTAGAAATATTGCCATAACGTTTAATATCTAATCCTGGGTGATTATTTATTTATTTAATGAAATATGGGAGGGGGGTATGAGGAAGAGAGGGAGGAGAGAAGAGAGGAGAATGGGGGGGGGGGAAGGGATAGGGATATAGAAACAAAGGGGGGAAGGAATAGGGAGGACCATATAACTATCTGGGTTATGTCCAGGCCCTAAACATGAATACTCACAAGGGCTTCAACCCCGCCACCCCCTTTGGAAATGAAGAAGAAATTCTGTGATAATGATAAATAAAGCGATTAAAAGTGAATAGAAACCGATGAATAATTAAAAGATATATAAAAACCACATACATGGCTTCCTATAATCCAATAAAAATATAAAATCAAATCAATAGACCATAGATTATAGTACCGTGGAATGGGAGAATATATCAGAATTCTGTACATCCAAATGGATGGAGGTTCTAATCCAGCATAGATCACATCGGCTTGAGAAACACACTCACGGAACGCAGCTATTAGCTCAGTACATTATTAGTCACAAAGTTACTATTCCTCTTTCCTGACTTGACATGGTAAAGAAAAACACAAAGTCAGAGGAAGATTTTATTATCAAAACAAAGTTAGGAAAATTCAGAAGAGATCTAGATGATTTCAATATGAATAGAATATTCACTTGGAAACGCAAAACCTTCCAACCCCCTCACGACACAGGACCCACCCGTTCCTTTCCTTCCTGTCCAAAGCCTATCCCAACACCTCACCCTCCCCTTCCTCTGATGTCCTTCCCTACCACTTGCACTCGTTTCCCATCATCTCAGTCTATCCCCCCCTCCAGACACCAGCCTCCACCCCCACCTAAAACCAATAAAAATAATGTATTATTAGCTGATCTAAATCGGGTCTACAATAGAACCACCCATACTTTGAACACCGAAAAGGCCAAGAATGACATCCTTGGACCCATTGGTTGCTCAATCAGTGGAAAATTTATAATCACACCACCCAACATCTGCCTACTAGTTTCACCCATCCTTCTAGGACTGCACCATCTAACGTCACCTATCCAGGTGATGCTACATGTCCTATAATCATATTCCTTAATCGAAAGCCCTGTGGACATATCTGATCCACCTAGGGCTGATGGATCACCTAACAATATTAATTCCCTTCCAGTGATCAGCATGCCAGCAGTCAACATTTCAAGTTCACCTCTTCCCACTGATTTATCTTTTCTAGTCCTCAGTCCTCCTCAGGCAAACTCCAAAAAAAGAAAGCTCACGGGAGAGGCTGCAGAGGAGGAGGAACCAAGTCCAAAAACAAATGTACAAAAATCCAGAAAACTTATCCATTGCAGACATCAACAGGCCCAATCCCTTTCTACTTTTTAAAGATCTCAATCGCTATATCTGCAATCTCACTCTCAAAAGATTTTTCCACATAAAACAAACTAAGGAACAACTTATCTTCAATCCTATCGTTTCCCATCCTTCTATAGCATTTCCCAGTACCTTTTGATTTTGACACTGATATTATTGACACCTTAGATCTATTATCTGTGGAGGATGGCTCCCTCAGCCTCTTCACACAACATCTGGCGACTTCCTCCCCCATAGTCCACTACACTAAAGCGCAATTCCATTTTACCCTGCCCAAGCTAAGGGACCCTATCTTGAGAGTTTCTATAGGGTGATATACGCTGACTTTTTAAAGCTCTGTCGCTCATCCTCTACCGTGCCAATCAGCCAACATAATCTTTCCTCATTTGAGATAGTTCTACAGAACAGACCCGACTATATCACAGAAGCCCAAAGACTTCTCTCTGACAAGGACATGTACAAAATTGAAAAAAGACCCCACCTCTGATTTCGCTTGTGAAGTCAATATTCTAGTGTAATCAGCCCTCCAAGAAGGAATTATCCACAAAATAGAGGCCTCGTTCTTTTGTAAGGACTTTTAGCAAATTCCTTACTTTTATCATCTGCCCAAATTCCGCAAAAATTTGACAGCCCCACCTGGCAGACCCATAGTAGCTGCTATGGACAGTGTGACTATGGGATTCAGCCAATATATTGATCAATACCCTCAGCCATTAGTCCACCAACTAAAATCTTACATCAGACATGGCATGCACCTGTTAGAACTGCTTTCTCCATACAAATGGGAACCCTCCTATCGGTGGCTTTCTTTAGATGTCAATTCCCTTTATACTTCTATTCCCTACCAGTTTGGCCTACTAACATTCCTCGCTAATGACCCATTACTGAATCCCAGACAGGCGATTTTAATTTTTGAAGCCACAAATTTGTGCCTTACCCACAATTATTTTATCTTTGATGGCGATTTCTACTTGCAGAAACATGGAACAGCTATGGGGGCTAATTTTGCCCCCTCGTATGCCAATCTTGCTATGGGTTACTGGGAAAATAATTACATTTGGCAACGCAACCCATTCTCTGCCCATATTGTCTTTTTCGGACGATACATTGATGATATTATCATCATCTAGGACAGATCCCTTGACAGTGTCACCTCTTTTGTTAATCACTGCAACAATAATTCATATGCTTAATCATTCACATATGTTTCTGATCCTTACCATTTAGCCTTTTTGGACCTTGAACTGGGCCACACAGGCGACACCATTTTTGCCAGAAACTACACTAAGCCTACTGCAGGCAACTCTTTTCTGCACCACAGTAGCTGCCATTAATATAAATGGATACAAAATATCCCAAAAGGGCAGTTCTGTCGGCTCCAACAAAATTGCACAATTGACACTACGCCCAACAAAGTCTATTACTTATGAAAACATTTCTGGACAAACAATATCCTGAGGAATTGGTAGATAAAGCCTGCAAATTCTATTCGAAAGGTAAACCTCCCAAAACATTATGAGAATCCATAGATCACTCCTCCAGATTCATAACCACATTTCATTACCAATATAAGAAAATTGAAAATATACTTAGCAAACACTGTAACATACTGCAACAGGATCCCCATCTTAAAAAGATCCTTTCGGTTAAACTGAGAGTTACTTACCGAAAAGCCCCCAATCTTAAAAATAAGATATCTCCCAGTAAACTCAAACCTGTCCACATTAGCCCTAGCCCTCTGGTTCTCATACCCCTTGTGGGTATGTACCAGTAGTGGAAGGTTTTGTATAAAACCTGTCTTTTGTCCAACATGTCAAACATTTTGTTTGCACTAAGGGTAAAACCTACCAGTTGGACAACTTTTTCAATTGATCAGACTTCGTGGTCTATTAACTCACTTGCCCCTGTGGGTTTTATATATGTTGGCCGCACCATCTGCCTTCTCAGGCAGAGGGATTCAGGTAACATAGAAGACTCATTGAATGGGGCAAAACATAAGGGTTGATTCACTAAAGGCAAAAAGACTGTGCACTTTGCATAGTTTAGTTGCACTCTGCAAGTGCGGTTGCTCCAGAGCTTAGTAAATGGGCAGAAGCTCTGCTGACCTCCATCATCCAATCATGTACAAACAAAAATGCTGTTTTTTAAATTTTCCTTGCATGTGATTGGGTACTCTTTGCAAAGTGCACAGTCTCTTTGCCTTTAGTAAATCAACCCCAGTGCATTACTAGATTTTAAACAGTAGGGGTTGATTTAGTAAAGGCAAATAGACTGTGCACTTTTGAAAGTGCAGTTGCTCCAGATCTTAGTAAATCAGGGTAAGCTCTGCTGACTTTATCATCCAATCATGTGACAGAAATTTTTTTTTTTTTTTTTTTAACTTCCTTTGCATGTAATTGGGTATTCTTTGTAGAATGAAATCTTATCTCATTTACTAAGCTCTGGAGCAACCGCACTTGCAAAAGTGCACAGCATATTTGCTTTAAAAACCGACCCCTCATTTTTAATGCCATACACAGCTATATCTGCAAAAAGGGCCAGCATGATGTAGACTATCTGGACCTAATTTTCTGACTAAAGTTCCACTTTAACGAGGTTTGGATTAACCTTCACAGGGGTTGAATTACTAAAGGTAAATCGACTGTACACTTTGCAAGTTCATTTGCACTCATATTCCCCAGAGCTTAGTCAATCTGGTAAAGCTCTGCTGATTTCCATCATCCAATCACATGCAAGTAAAAATGCTGTTTTTTTTTAAATTTTCCTTGTACCTGATTGGGTATTCTTTACAAAGTGAAGCTTCACCACATTCACTAAGCTCTGGGGAAGATGAGTGCAACTGCACTTACAGAGAGCACAGTCTATTCGCCTTTAGTAAATCCACCTCACAGTTCCTGAGCTTTTTGATCAGCTTGGTGAACATCCTACAAATTGAACCCAAGAAAATTTGGGACATCATTACAAGACAGGAATAAAGAATTAGAATCTCCACTGTTCTGCTGTTTTAATACTGTCATCTTACTTCTCGTGAATAGATGTATATGGTTTTATTTAGAATAACACATCAAAAACTTGCATAAAAAATGTAAAATGCGTGTGCTTTGCGGTAAGTCAAGTGTGAAGCTAAGAAGCTCACACCTCCCACGTTACATTGATGAGCACTGATCTGCTGCACTGATAGGCAGTGCTGATAGGAGGCATTGATGGGCACTGATCTGTTGCACGGATAGGCGGCGTAGCACTGATGGGCATTGATGAGCACTGATAGGCAGCATTGATGAGCAGATTGACCCCATGCTTCGGCATATATTTTTTATTCTTTTTTTTGGCACAGATTGCAATAAAAAAAAGTTGTTTTATTGAGTTAATGTTTTTTATGTTACCATTGTTTTCTTTTTAGGCACGCCATTCAGCTGCAGCATGGATTTATTTATTTTGACAGCAACAGGGTTCGCTCTCACGATACATAAATCAGCGACTTCAGCGCTGTAGGAGGTGATTTCACCACCACAGTTAAAAAAAAAATGGTGCATGTATGCCCATCATTAGAAGTGGGTGGATGCAGGGCAGTATTCTAATGGTGGGCATACCACCGATCAATCTATTTTTTCGTTCAGCCCACAGGCTGCATGAAAAAAAAGAACATTACAATTCTGTATATGCCCAACAAGGACTAGCGACGTACTGGTATTTTGCTGGACTTTGCTGGTTTTGCCAGAATGATGCCTGCAGGTTTAGCCAGGGCTTTTTTTCCAGGGGGAACATGGGGGAAGTGTAGGTAATAGCATGGGGTGTGGGGTGTGCTGGAGGGTCTATTGATGTTGGCTGCTGGGGGATCTGTTGTCACTGGTGGGGATATGATTTTGTGTGAGGGTCTATTGTTGCTGATGGGGAATCTATTGTTGCTGGAAGGGGGGGTCTTATGTTGCTGGAAGGGATCTACTGTTGAGGGAGAGGTCTATTTGTACTGGCTGCTGGAGGATCTATTGACGTTGGCTGCTGGGAGATCTGTTGTTGCTGCTGGGGGGGGAATGTTGCTTGGGTGTATATTTTGTTACTGGGTGTGATATTTTGTTGTGGGCGGTTCACTGTTGCTGCAGGGAATCTATTGTTGTTGGGGTGGAGTCCACTGTGGCTGGGGGAGTCTATTGTTGTGTGGGGATCTATTGCTAGGATTCTATTGTTCCTGGCTGCAGGGGATCTATTTTACTGCTTTTCTTTTTATCATTAACATGTTCCATACAAATGATTTAGCACCACAAAATGATACTTGGTTCTGTATTCTCTAAAAGGGGCAGTACTGGTAGGTGGGTAGGGGGTGGAATCAAGGAACGGTGGTCAGAGGTGGGTAGGGGCAGAGACAAGGGGTGATTTAGATGGGGGGAGTTCCTGCACCTATTCTCCGAGAAAAAAGCCCTGGGTTTAGGTATCATCTTGGTATCGTTCTTTTCAGCCATCCATCGGCTTTCATGGAAAAGCAATCCTAGTGGCTAATTAGACGCTAGACTGCTTTTGCAAGCAGTAGGAGGGAACGCCCCCCACCCTCTTCTATGGTTTTCTCTGGTTCTCCTGTCCCACCGGGGAATCTGAGAATGCAGCCGGTGATTCCTCCAGCTGACCATAGAGCCAGAGACCAGAAAGGCTACAGTCATCTCTCTGGCCTAAGAAACCGGAAGCTACGAGCATTTCATGACTTCAGTTTCACCAGATATAAACAGCGCCATTGGGAAATTGGGAAAGCATCTTATCACACCAATCTTGGTGTGGTAAGATACTTTGAGGGCAGAGGAGAGATCTAGAGTCTAATAGAACCCATTTTTTTCAAAAAAGTTACTACCTTTTGCTATAATAGGGGACATTTACATTCCCTGTGATAGCAATAAAAATGGTAAAAAAAATATTAAAGGAACAGTTTAAAAATGAAATAAAAAAGCAAAATAAATAATTAAAAAAATAAAAAAATAAATAAAGCACCCCTGTCCCCCCCCCCCGTGCTTCAGTGCAAAGGCAAACTCAAGCTTCAGTCTCGTGTCAGTGTGTAAACATCAAGTGCACCATGCATGTGAAGTATCACAGCGAACATCAGATTGAGGGCGGTAATTCTAGCAGTAGACCTCCTCTGTTAATCTAAAGTGGTAACCTGTAAAGGCTTTTAAAAAGATATGTAGTTTGCTGACTGACTGATCACTGTGATAACCAATCAGAGGCTATCACAGCGATCGGGTGACCCGGAATCTCGAGTTCTGGGTCCCGATCGTTAGTACAGGGACCTGGGCTCATGGTGGGACCCCGGTCTCTGTGCTGGGAGCGTGCCGTGTGGTGCACTCCCAGCACAAAGGGAGATATGCAAATATGCAGCCCCGTGGAAAGCAGCCCAGTCTAGTGGGGCCGCATATTTATGTTACGTCGGCTTCAAGGGGTTAGAAATGAAAATGTGAACTAACTCACAACGTCCACCCCACTTTCAAGTCCCCACTGCACTTAGCTGCTGTAAAAACCATCTCCGGCTGCCCATGCCAGCCATGTAACAGGCAGACACTTGGCCCTGAAGCTGTGTAGAATCATAAAGCTTGCAATGACCAACAGTCATTGGTCAGCATGGTCATGTAATGTTGTTGTACAATGACCAATAAGAATTTCTGCTCAGCCTTGTACAGCATCTACCGGGACAGTGCCACGTGACCGTATGGACCAATTACTGCTAGCTGTTGGAAGACTCCAGTGCATTTCTTGTTCCAGCATTGTCTGACTTCCCCACCAGGTTCATGGCTAATGACATCAGCGGTGTGCGTATTAGGATGTGCACCCCAAAGCTCCAACACACATGCCTTTCTCTTCAGCCTCAGCTTCACTGGACAGTGAATGAACGTGATAGTGCTCCTGTTCATTCACAATCCAAAGCATAGTAAACACATTTGAATGAAAACAGTGAGTGAGTGTGTTTGCTGTGTTCATTTAGAAAAGAATAGGGCTGGTAAATGACATATCTACCAGCCCCTTCCCCTACTTTCCATTCTGAAACATCCCCCACAGAAGCCGGGGGAGAAGAGAGGAGGGAAACCAGCAGCACTGCGGAGGGGCGCAACACAGGGAGAAGCCCAGGCAATAGGGAGAATCAGGCACTGCATACAGTGATTAGGGAGTGCCAAGGCACACCTGGCACACCCCCTGCGCACGCCTATAGGGGTACGCATTTTAAAGAGACTTTGCCTATTTAAGGTAGTGCCCTTCCTGCTCCTGGTGCCGGAGCAACATTCTTGTTCATCTCCGAGCTCCCTCTTGCAACTCCTCATTATGCCCTTTGTCTTGGTTGATGATCTATGTACGGACCTCGGCTTCCTCTTTTGGATTCTTTTGTCTGCCTGTTCCAGCTCTGCCCTTACTCCTTGTTCTCCATCAGTATCCACTTGTATGGCTTTATCACCTCATCTTGAGCAGAGTGAACCTAAGGGAGGGTGCGACCTGGCATCAACACACAGCGAAACCCATCTCCACCAGCAGGTTGAAACCTGTTTGTTTGCAACTCCAAATCGCCGCCAGCTTGACCCAGCTGGCCCAGGGCCCCTCCCTCTTTCTTCCTAAAATAGAATACTCCATCACCTGTTAGGGAGAAACTCTGTCATGTTGTACTCACATTCTCCTGGCCTGAGAACCACTTCCTCGAATAAAGGAATGTCCACATCAACAGTTCTTTAGTGATTTTTACTATAAAACAGCATGCTTCAAACTCTGCACAACATCTCCTCCACATTTCAAATCAGTATAAAGCATCGTAGAACAACAGAACTTACACTCAAAAGTCCAACCACCTTCCATTTGACCACCCCGAGTCCCCTTAGTATGGATTCCCACATTGAGTCCCTCTCTTTGGGCCTAGGTCCGAAAGGCCTTGTCCTCTTCAGGTTACAAACCTACACGGTATAATTCAGGGTTAACCTGTTCCCATGCTCCTTCTGCCCAGGACTTCACCCACACAAGTATATAAAGATGATGCAAAATGAAAAATTCATAACGTGAAAGTCCACAAATGGCCATCAGTAATGTGTCCATGTAAAATCAGAATCCACAATAGTGCTTGAAGTAATGATCCAAAAATAAAAACGGCCACCAGTGTGACAATCCCACCACCATGGATAATGATATTGTGCTTACCAGAGGGTGTGGACCCAAATACCTTATGGCAGTGAGTCGCACAGGCAGGGGTGAGTAAACATCACATAGGGAAACCCAATCACTCAGGTGTCATGTATGAATGGATCTCACAGATCCCCTCGGTTCTAGCAGAGATGGGCTTCTACTTGAATGTACCGTATCTCTCAGATCAGACACATATGTGGAAATAGACCAAGTAGTTTCACATAGTGTAAAACCATTATAAACAGATTTATTTTGAAAGTACAGAACACTTACAGAAGATTGAAGTATACAGCTCTTGTTATATGAAATGACCTCGGCAGAAGCTGGACTCTGATGCATTTTGTCAAACATAACATCCTCACAGGGCTGACATACAATTAGTTTTGGAGGTGTCGGAACTGCGTTCCCCCACGTTCCCACTGAAAAAAGGCCCTGCAGGTTGGTACTTAGATTCCATTCCCCAGAGGATCCCATGCCACCTGCTCACACATGTGTCCGGTCCATTACACCCACTGGCAATGGTGGTGGGAGATGGTATTTACAGCAGTCGGGACCAGGGGAGTGGGGAGGATGTTGCAAGTAAGTTCACCTTTTCATTTTTTCTGAAAAGGTGAACTCATCCTTCAACAGACCAAAAGGCAGCAAAGTTTATTGTCAGGATTTACACAGGTTATAATTGCCATGGTGCTTTTATACAACTAATAACTGCAATTTAGTTTCAGTGAATGGAGCAAAGTGCAATGGCTGCTGTTTGATCTCACTAGCTTGAATGGCAGACCTCCCAGCGAGGCTCTTCTCGTCGTCTAAAAAGCATCGTATTACTACACAGCCTCTTAGACAAACCCAGACTCAGCCAGAATTATATATAGCATTGAAATTAACCATGAACCACATCTCTTTAGCATATTAAATCCTTTATTAATTTAACACTTAACCTGAAATAACCTTCATTAACGATGAAAGGGAATCGCTTGTAACTGGTGTTTTGCAAGACGTTTACAAATTTCGGTTTAATACAGAAAAAAAAAACGCAAGACCCTGAGGATGCTGCACCAGATCATAGGACATTATCAAATGCCAGGCCCGCCAACAGACTAGCTGAAGGTCAAGAATCCATCATCCATTCATTAAATAACCAAAATGGAAATCAAAGAACAATACAACAGAAAATCAATAGCTATAGTGGCAGCCGGATTAGAGTTAATGCTTGCATCAGGATTACTGTTAAAGCCTGCTGTCTCTTAAATGGCAAGGCTGTATGTTCTGCCGGGGCCATGAAGTAGGAGCCACTTTCTTCTAGTGCAGTGACCTTTGGAGTCATTTTCCTTTGGGCTTGTTGATAATGAAAAAAAAAGAAGAAGCAAAAAAGAAATACTGCAAGCATAGACCAAAGCCACTCACTTTCTGTCAACGATCATTCTGTTTCTCTATTAATCTTCTATATCTTCATTGCAGGTAGGAAATGGGCTAAATCAATCACACTTACTCCTATATATTCATCATAGAGACTTTAGGTTTGGTTTAGACTTTGGAGAATGATATATAAATGTTTCAAGGAATTAAAATTACCGTATAGTCAAAAGCGAAACATTTTGCTTTAAAGGCATTGTACATTTTCGAAAGTTTGTTGTTTTAACTAGACATCAGTGTAGCTTAATTCCTGTGTCACTTGTTTGCCTTACCTTGTAACGATGGTGTCAGGAGCCAGGTCTGAACTTGTGCTCTGCTGTGTCTGGTGATGTCCCTTCTAGCTAAACTACCTGAGATGCTGGGCAGCACCCTGCAGCTATCCTGCCTTGTGTCTTGTTTCTGCTGAACCTTGAACTCCTTGCTCCTCCCATGAACTTCCTATTTAAGTTTTGCCTTTGCATTTCCTACTTGACATATTATTGTGATCTCTCCAGCCTATTGCTTGTTCTTGTCACTCCTGCTGCCATCTGTCTGCTACCAATCATTACTGACTTTTGGCTTTTTCCTTGACTACACTGGTCACTTACCTGATCAGAGACTGAAATTACGAGGTTGGCCTCTCTTGTAGCTTCAGCCCAGGTCCTGCTGAAGGTGGAACAGAGGGTACCGAGGGACAGGAGGAACACAAGTGCCGGTGGGTGTTGGTAGGAGCGCTCATAGCAGGAGATGCTGACTCTGGCAGGCTGGCAGAACATCATTTCAGGAACAGTAGTTGTGCATGAGATCCAGCCGAAGTTAAAGGGGTACGCCACACAGGTTGTGGGTTCCAGATGAGAGGCTTTGTCAGAGTTTCCAGCAGGTCAGAGACAGGAACTCACTGTAATGAGCAGAGCTGATACAGATGACAGTTGGATAGGCACTTGAACAAGATGTGAGAGCAGAGCTATAAACAGCAGCGTGGTCAGAGGGATAACTGGGGTCAGCAGGAGGCAGGCAGCTAGGTGCCGAGTCATAGGACAGAGACGTGGTCAAGATCGGAGCCAAGGTCAGGAATTGACAATGGCGCAGAAGCAAGTACCAAGTTCAGGTCAGAGGCAAGCCGGGTCAGCAACAGGGGAATAAGCAGAGTAAAAGCAGGGCATGGAACAGCTGAAATACCAGTCAGTACTGGAGCATGAGCAGGAGCCCTCTTAATTAGTCTGTCTGGCGCCAACATGCATTAAGTGTGCACCTATACTCGTGAATTCATGTGTGTGTGCGCATGCCTAGCCACAATTTTGCTGATAATTTTGCACGCATGCGCATCTTTTTTAACTATTCTGCATGCATGCGCATTTCTTTTAGTCAAACGTCTGGTAGTCATTCTCTGACAATGCTTCTGCTTAATCCCAACCCGCGACCACTTCTTACTGACCTTTGGCTTGTTTACGGACTATGTTTCTGCTTGATCTCTACTTGCTCTTTCTGCTACTGTACCCTAGCTTGCTCACCTCTTGGCAGAGAGATCCTTAGTACCATAACTTGGTACTAAAACCGCAGCAAAACGCATCAGGCGCTCTGGTGAATACTGGTTAGTGCTTAGACCCTGTACCTCAGTTGAGCCCATGTTATCTGCCTAGGTGATCTGCTGCTGCTTTTATCCAGCTGGTTGGTGGGAGGCACTCTACTGCTACAGCTACTGGCTTCTGAGCCTGACCACTGACTGTAACAGATGGGCTCAAATGTTGTGGCTGCAATTTGTAGTATCATGGCTATATAATTCCCTCATGTCCATGTATTCTTTCATCTAATTTGTCCCTATTCACTAAAGAGGCAGGCAACACCTTGTTTCAGGTCACACAGCATCCATAGAATAACTTGCCACTTCCTCTGTATCAATGATATGAAACTGCATGGTGATCTCTCTGTTAATTGATCTTTCTGCTTGTGTCTGTGTCAGATCTAATTACTGTTTAGCTCTCACCTGCAGTGCCCTGAGTGTGAGACCCAAGGATTGTAGGACTTCTAGTTTTTTCACATTAAGTGCCAGTTCTTAGACTACGGGCAGAGGCCATGCATTAACCTGTTCAGTACCATATGACATTCCTCATGTTTGAACAGAAACCTCAGAATATGAAGATTTACACTACTATAGGCTGTGTGTACAGGACAACAAATTATACCATAAAACAACATGATCAATGCACATCTTATACAGGTGAAAAGCAAAGGTGTAAGTAGGAAGGTTTGTAATGCTTTTAAGGTACACTTGGGGGATATTACCTACATGTAAAACTGTCGTAAACTTGACCAGTTAGAACTGAGCACTTAATACAAAAAACTGCAAAAAGTTACCCACATGTTAATTGTATTTGAAAATGATCTATATATCTAGAAATATACTGTAGGAAGCTGAAGTTGTAAACAGCTCTTGACCTCTCCTGTAAAAGTTAAGTTTGGCCCCCCTTCCAGGACTCCCTATTGGTCAGTGAAGCCCCCTATAACATTCAATGATAAATAGGGATGCAGGGAGAGGGGCGCAAGGCCAAGGGGCATAGCTAAATTCCATTTTTTTTATGTATAGCTCCAGCTGCCTAAATCTGGGCATCTCCGGACTGTTTTTGTAACCATAATTTAAAGCTGCTTTACCATAAAAAAAAGAAAAACAGTTTGGAGCTGGAGCTGGTTTGCATTGCAAAAGAATTGGTCAATTGGTCAGTGGGGTGGCTATATTCATATATTCATATTCATATAAATTATATATTGGTATTACTCATATCCTAAATGGAACACTCAGATACTCAGTAAAAAAATATCAAGGGGAAAAAGAGAATACTATTACAAAGTTGATTGAAGTTTAAGAGTATCAACCGATGTGTCAGCATC
This sequence comes from Aquarana catesbeiana, assembly GCF_042186555.1. Classification (NCBI taxonomy): domain Eukaryota; kingdom Metazoa; phylum Chordata; class Amphibia; order Anura; family Ranidae; genus Aquarana; species Aquarana catesbeiana. Next base: position 666,853,648 of record NC_133327.1, on the reverse strand, counting down.
TATGAAGGCTTTTTGTTACTAAATACTATATGATTGTTGTGCAAATTAGGAACATGAAAAGCTTTTGCTATAAATTATATAGTGATAAGCCTGCCAAACATTCATAACAACACATTTGTATGACCTTCACTCTTCAGGCCTCCAGCATTTAGAAAATTAATGAAAGCTTCATCCTTTGAAGCCACATCAAAATCAAGAGGAGGATAATGGACTTTTTTTTTTTTGTGCTCAATATAAAATTATAATTCTATATAATCGAAGCACCCTGGCTAATACAAAGCATAATAAGAATGTTAGCCACTGGCTATCGTGCCTTTATTTAAACTTAAGGGAGGATTATGTCCTGTTTTCTGAAAATAATGCAAAAGCAGCAAAGCAATCACTTTGTGAAGTGCATATTGATAAAACGCTAAAGAAATATTAGATTGAACACTGGAGGGGGCGTTTATTATTATTATTACCTGCAGTTATAGATCACCCCTAGGTGCTAATGCTTATATCTGCCCAATTTGACATACCTTCATACCAAGTCATATAAGGCAGTCCTGGCCATGGATATATTGTTTAGTTGTATCCCATTACAGATAGCAAAGATTTGAAAAAAAAAAGTCACACTCTAGCAGCATTAAAAGATAGGCAAAGCCAGGTCTGTGTCTGACTCAAAGCTAATTGATCACAAACTGGCAGAAAAAACTCAAACAGCCTAGAAACTTAAGCCTCGTACAGATGATCGGTTTGTTGGCCAACAAAACCGTGGAATTTTTTCCGAAGGGCGTTGACCCAAACTTGCCTTGCATACACATTGCCACACAATTGTTGGCCAACAATTACGAACGTAGTGACATACTAGACATACTAGACATACTACGTGGTTTTTCAGGTCTTTAGCTCTACCCTTTGGGCTCCTTCTGCTAATTCTGTGTTAGTAGAAGTTTGGTGAGTGTTGATTAGCACTTTTCATTTTGCGCTTTTCATTTAGCACTTTTCAGTTCGCGCTTTTTATTTCGTGCTTTTCAGTTCATTTCTGAACGGCCGTTTGTCAACCAGACATGTTGCGGAATCGGAGGAGATAACGTGTTATTTATTATTGGCCTTGGAGTTATTGCTTTGATATTATTTTTTTGATTGAATAATGATTTGATTTGGTATATTTTCTATTATTTTGGATGCATAGAATGCACTTTTTGGTTAAGTTCTATTGGCAGATAGCATGTCTAATTTTATTTGTTTTCTTTTTTTAATGCACAATAAAAAAATTGTGGAGAATAATACTTGGCTATGTGTTTTACTTTAAATGACAGTTTGGGAGTAGGCAGTTATATTTAAGCAAATACAATGTAAAATTGACAAGGGACACCAACATAGTTGTATCTTCGATCTTAAAAACTACAGGATAACGGTGTTGTGGTAACTTGCCCGAAAAAAAAAAAAAGCATAATAATATTATTCTTGATATCACTAGACAAAAAAAGCCTTTGAAAAATTGTTTGCAATAACTCCATCAGTATCACCAGCAAAGCAGCTTCATTATTATCCCATTAAAGAAGAAGAGAATTGTGCGCTGCATTTCGAGATTTCATAATTTGCAGCGTCACGAATGTTAATTCGCCATTACGAGCGCTAGTTTACAAGACCGACCGCTTCCGGCTCGTCCTTGCTTCCGAGCATGCGTGTTTGTACTTTGGACTTTTGCCCAACGGACTTGTGTACACACGCTCGGAAAATCCGACAACACACATTTGTTCGCGGAAAATTTGAAAACCTGCTAGCCAACATGTGTTGGCGGAAAGTCCGACAACAATTGTCCGATGGAGCATACACACGGTCGGATTTACCGTCAACAGCCTGACATCGAACATTTCCCGTCGGAAAGTCTGATCGTGTGTACGGGCCTATAGAGTTTAGATTAGTGATTCTTAAACTGTGTGCCGCGGCACAGAGATTTGCAGGTGTGCCGTGGGAGTTTTGAAAAATATTTAAAATTGCTAGCGTTTTGAAACCTTGAACATGTTAAAAAATGAAATTGTAAATCAATGTCGCAAAGGTTAAAAAAGTAACATATAAAAAAACGCAATCTCTGTCAGCCTGTCATTCATTGGTTCCTTTCGTAACGCGAGACTTGTGGGAGATTGCGCTAATTATATTATATTAATAGAGACCGTTCCATTCCAACTTTGATGCTTATAAATAAAGTTTGTTCATTGTTTAGCGATGGAGAAATACTTAATCAAGTTTGGAACTCTGAAAGAGAAACTGTTATATGAAAAGCAAAGGAAGCAAGCGAAAGTACAAAGAAGATTACAATCGCTTCTAACTGATTTTCTCTCGAAAGCAGGCACATCCTTCACATTCAATTTAAAATTAAATATATATATGTAAAAATAAATTCGTTTTTCACCACAAAAATTGTTAAATATTTGATCTTTTTGGTGCGCCGCATGATAAAAAAAGTTTGAGAAACACTGGTATAGATCTATGTTTATCCCAAGCATGTTTGAAGCCATTTACTGTTGACTGTCTCACTACCTCTGCAACTATCGGTATTGGTTGTGTGCGCCAAGTCCATCTGGGTTTTTAATTATGGTGAGTTGGTGGATGGTGGACAACAGGACTGATGGTGGATTTACCTTTTTTTTTTAAATAAAGGACTTGTCAAATGTTTGGTGGTCTTTATTTCTAAGTTACATATTTATTAAATTAATAAACAGAGGTATTATGTGCCTATTACTCTTTTAGGTAGGATACCCCCCATGGCATGGCACCCCCCTTATGTTGAGAGCATGTTGCCTGGTATGTGGCCTGGGGGGGCACACACAACTCCCCCCTTTCCTTCATGCTATGATTAAGGGTCTGGTATTTGGGAGGGGGGGGGGCTCTAAACCAGACTCAAAGGGCTTTATCTTATCATTCTAGCTGTAGGATGTGCTACAGCAAAAGTGGCATTTACAAAGAAGAAAAATGTAAAAAGTTTAAATTGCCAGCAAATTACATTTTATCACCAGCTTTCTTTAAAAAAACAAAACAAAAAAAAAACAAAAAAAACACAGGAGGGTCATATAACATCCACCCGGATAGATGAACGTCCTGCGCGATCGTCATTTTGCTATAGGCCTGGTGGAAAATGGTTAATCCAGAGTGGAGCCCATCCTAAGGCAGGAAATGCTACTGGTGGGATCACCAGGTAAAACCAAAGGTAAAAAAAAAGAAAACGAATGCTGCCACCACATCTGAAGATTGGAAAACTGCAATATGTTACCTTTTTATTTTTGGTTCTAGATGTACTTTAACCCCTTGGCGCCAGCCGTATGCAAATATGCGACCTCTCGGTGCCTGGTCCTTAGCGTATTAATTTCCCCCAATACACCTGTGTGGAGAGCGCGTGCGCTGCACAATCCCAGCACAGTTACTGTCGCTTTGCCGAAAGTTCCCGATCGATCCTTACGATCGGGAGTTTTCTAACCACATGACCGCCATGACAGCCAATCACGTGATTTTGAGCCGTGCCCTGCCTCCCAGCGTCTTAAACCTCTTAACGGGCCGGGAGGCATCAACGCCAAGAGGTTAACTAAGGCCAAGGGGGAGTTTTGTTGAAGTTGATAATTGGCTGCTTGTGTATGGGTGCAGTAGATCTGCAGTCAAATTTTGAAATAAGGTCCATCTGAAATCTGAAATTCTTCAATCTTCCAGTAGTGTTAATATCATGTCCAGTGCAAAGGCATTGTGCGTTGTTGGGTAGAACATTGTTGGACAGTGAAGGTCCGTCTATCACTTGTTCTAGGATTAAAACAAATGTTTTTAAATATATTCTAAAATCAAGGACAAATGCATTTACCTCCATCATTCCCTTAATAATGACATATTCTGCTGTGGTAGGAAACTATTTTTATCTGGTTCTTCAGTTTTAATTTCACTGTGTAATGGAAACGGCAGGTAAAGTAGCAATTAGTCATAAATATGTAAAGTTAAAAGCCACTAACCTATGTCAAGACTTTGCTTTTTAATTCACCATTCAGAAATCTAACAAATATTTTTCATTAATTTTTGATCCTCTAGTAAGAATTGAAGCTTAAGACAATGCCCTGCTTGTTCAGGTTCAGAACAAATCAGGCAATACACATAATGAGAAATAGCGGCACTTAGTACAATCCACTCATTAAACTTAAAGTCTTAGAACTTAGTCCATTTAAATATGGTTATTAGAAAAATATAGTGTCCTTCTCTAGGTTTCTTTATATGCAGCAAAATTTGGTAAGCTCAATCAGATTTGAGTCCTCCATCCAGTGGTGGCACGTGCACTGTGGGCGCATGGGCGCCGCCCCCCCATCCATGCGCCCGGCCCCTTTCAGGACACCGGACGCATGGATTCCTATGGCGGGGGTGGGAGGTGGTGATACTTTTTAAAGCACCTGATTAGAGCCAGAGGCTCTAATAGGCTTCAAAATAGGTTGGGTTCGGGGCGCAGAGAGTGCGCCCTGATCCCACCCAATTGTGTGACTATAGCAAATTAATTTTCGCTATATTCACACTAACCTTCCTCCTCGCCAATCAGGAGGCAGGGCGGCAGACCTGTTTCCTGATTGGCCAAAGTGCTGGAGGAGACACGCTATAGGAGCTGCTGCGGTAAGTCCCCTCTGCCAGAGCCGTGCTTGTGCATGCGGGGGGGTTCGGTGCTGCCAGAGCCGCGCGCAGGGGGGATGGGGTTGCTGCCAGAGCTGTGCACGGGTGGGGGGTGCTGCTAGAGACGCACGGGGTGGGGATTGGGTGCTGCCAGAGCCACGCACGGGGGGCGGGGGTTGGGTGCTGCCAGAGCCGTGAGTGGGGGGGTCGGTGGGCACAGTGGCTGCATTTGATGGGCACAAGTGGCTGCACATGATGGGCATGAGTGTCTCCATATGATGGGCACAAGTGGCTGCATATGATGGGCACAAGTGGCTGCATTTGATGGGCACAAGTGACTGCATATGATGGGCACAGTGGCTGCATTTGATGGGCACAAGTGGCTGCATATGATGGGCACAAGTGTCTGCATATGATGGACACACCTGGCTGCATATAATGGGCACAATGGCTGCATATGATGGGCACAGTGGCTGCATATGATGGGCACAGTGGCTGCGTATGATGGGCACAATGACTGCAATTGATGGGCACAGTGGCTGCATTTGATGGGCACCATGGCTGCATTTGATGGACACAGTGAGGCTGCAATTGATGGGGAGGAGGGGGGTCAGTATTTTTCAGTTTGTTTGCGCCCCCCCAAAAATTTTTAGCACCAGCCACCATTGCCTCAATCACTGCACTGAGTACATGCCTCCAGGAATAGTGAAAGAGACCATTGTGCATCTAACATCCCACAGATATCACACCATGCGGTTTACCAGATTATCTGACCCCATTGGCAAGAAGTCTTATTTGTAATAATCTAAACTCTAGTATTAATGGATGGTATCAGTAGAGCAGTGGACTTGTCAGTAGTTTTTATTTTTATTATTTTATTTTTTAATTGTTTTTTTACATTTTTTTAGGAGCCCCACTGGGGGACTTTGGTGAAAAATCAGCAGGGTTGATCTGCACCGCACGGGGTGATAAGAGAGTGACCGGGCACACCCGACACACCCCCTGCAAATGCTGATGGCGCTACCCCTTGTAGGAGCCATTGGTTTTAACTGGTTCTTCCCCAAACAGTACAGAGGCTACCAATCACACAAGAAATGGTCCATTCAATCTGGCTCCATTAAACAGTCTAGGGGATGTCTTTTTAAGATTTATTACTTGTAGAACTTGTAACAGGAGGACGAACTTCACTAGGTGAAACTTCGTTGAACCATTTTTAAGCCAGGAACAAAGGGGAAGGTAACGCTACATATGGAAGGGACAGCAGCTGTGACCATTGACCTCCACTCAACCACAATCAATCACAATCAGGACCAACATTTCCCAATCATAACAAATAAAAAGGGGGGGTTGATTGCCCAAAGAGCCAGCAATTTAAATTTACCACTTCCGGACCGCACACCGCACATATACTGCTGCAGGGTGGCCCGGCTGTGCAAACCGACTTACCTGTATGTATGTCCGCGCATGAGACACAGTTGGTGCGCGTGCACGGTACAGAGAGGCAGGACGGGGATCTGCCTATGTAAACAAGTTAGAACACACCCAGGGGTCACAGTTAACTCCTTGAATGCCCCCTAGTGTTAACCCCTTCCCTGCCAGTGCCATTTATACATTGATCAGTGCCTTTTTTCTTTTAGCACTGATCACTGTAATAATGTCACTGATCCCCAAAAAGTATCACTTGGGGTCAGATTTGTCCACCGCAATGTCGCAGTCACGCTAAAATTCGCAGATCGCCGTCATTACCAGTAAAACGAAAAAAAAAAGTCCATAACTCTATCCCATAGTTTTTAGACATGATAACTTTTACGCAAACCAATCAATATACTATTATTGCAATTTTTTTTTCAAAGAATATCTAGAAGAATACATCTTGGCCTAAACTGATGAATACATTTGTTTTTTTATATATTTTTTGGGGATATGTATTATAGCAGAGAGTAAAAAATATAGTTTTCTTTTCAAAATTGTCGCTCTTTTCTTGTTTATAGCTCAAAAAATAAAAACCGAAGAGGTGATCAAATACCACCAAAAGAAAGCTCTATTTGTGGGAAAAAAGGACATCAATTTTGTTTGGGTATAACGTCGCACGACCGCACAATTGTCAGTTAAAGCGACGCAGTGCCGTATCACAAAAAATTGCCTGGTCATTAAGGGGGTAAATCCTTCCCGGGCTAAAGTGCTTAAGGTGCAGTTTCCTAACTGACCCTAATATCACTCTTTGCAATTTGTCAGCTTTCCCTACAACACCTTGGAAATCAATAACACCATGGCTGTTCACTGCTCCCCTTTTATTAAGAGTGGGCTGGCTTAACTAACTGCCCCCCTATTTTGGCCCTGCTTGTATAGTTTAAAGGCCATGCAGTGCATTATGGTTTAAAAATATCTACCCGAAAAATCTACACATACGTTTGATGGGACCACAAACCACCTGCAGGATTTTCCCCAAACTCGAGGTAGTAGCGAACCTGAACCTCGTTAAGCCGCTAAACCCTCTACTATATAATACTTGTGATACTTATGATGTGATATTAAACCCCCTATTTTTAAGCACTTTCAACAGCTGATTTTATCACTTACCGAGTATGCAGCTTCTTTATCTTGTAGACCCCTTGCACACTGGGGCGTTTTTCAGGCGCTTTTGGGCTACAAAATAGCTCCTGTAAAGCGCCTGAAAAATGCCTCCCCTGCAGTCCCAGTGTGAGAGCCCGAGTGCTTTCACACTGGGGCGAAACGTTGGCAGGATGTTAAAAAAAGTCCTGCAAGCAGCATCTTTGGGGCGGTGAAGGATATGCCGCTCCTCCACCGCTCCTCCATTGCTCCTGCCCATTGAAATAAATAGGCACTACTGCCGAAGCGCCTGCAAAGCGCGTCGGCAGCCGCTCTGCATGCGGTTAAAAGCGTCCCGCTAGCGGCCCGAATAGTGCCGCTAAAATGACGGTAAAGCGCCACCAAAACTAGCAGCATTCAACGCCCGCCCACCCCAGTGAGAAAGCAGCCTTAGTACTTTTCTATGTTTCAGTTTAAGCAGATGCCATGACCACTGCCCCAGGTTTCCTGTTCCAGGGTAGTTTCTTTCTGTTGTAGCACCCATTGGAGGGAGTAGAGTTGTATCTCCCTACACTGTGCGCATCAATAAAAAACACACAGCCCCAAAGCCTTGGATGGCAAGACATTCCTCTATTTCTCCCTCCTCTTCCCTACTCCAACTTTACAGACTGGCTGGAGACTGCACTAGACTTGTGTTATTCTATTCGGTCTGAATATAAATTTGGACAAATTTTCGGTTTTTCGGATGACACTTCTTTTTCGCGGTGCAGCGGGCATCGTGATTGATGTTGGATCTATTTTTTTTCTATTTTTTTAATAAAGGACCTGTCAAAAACTGTTTTTGTTTACTTCTTATGGGGCGTACACACGGTCAGACTTTTCGTCTACAAAAGTCCGACAGCCTGTCCGACAGACTTCCGGCGGACTTTCGGCGGACTTGCAGCAGACTTTCTAACGAACGGACTTGCCTACACACGACCACACAAAAGTCCGACGGATTCGTACGTGATGACGTACACTGGACTAAAATAAGGAAGTTCATAGCCAGTAGCCAATAGCTGCCCTAGCGTGGGTTTTTGTCCGTCGGACTAGCACACAGACGAGCGGATTTTGGGGTCCGTCGTAGTTACGACGTAAAGATTTGAAGCATGTTTCAAATCTAAAGTCCGTCGGATTTGAGGCTGAAAAAGTCTGCTGAAAGTCCGGAGAAGCCCACACACGATCAGATTACCAGCCAGCTTTAGTCCGTCGGCGTCCGTTGGACTTTTGTAGACGAAAAGTCCGACCATGTGTACGCCCCATTACACTTTTTTGGTGAACGAGTAGGGTACCATCTATCCCCATACTCATTCACATGGGGGTCGGGGCCCCCTTGTTAGACCCCCCTTGTGTGATTCCATGCAGAAGGGGGGCCCCTGCACTTCCCCCCCTTTCCTGGCCTGCCAGGCTTCATGCTCAGATAAGGGTCTGGTATTGATCCTGGGGGGACCCCACAAAGTTTTTTTTTAATTTTGGTGTGGGGTTCCCCTCAAAATCTATACCAGATCCGAAGAGCCTGGTATGGATTGGGGAGAGGGACCCCACGCCGTTTTTTTTTTTTGCATCTTCTATTGCCGGCATTCTTTTGCTTATATTTCATCTGTCAGCGGGGAAGTCTGCTGACAGCTGATGAGCAGGGCCATCTTTAATATTGATTGGACCCTGGGCAAATATTTTCTTGGGCCCTTCCAAATCCACTTATCAACTATTTGTGGGCAGTGCAGACTCAAGGGGCAGCTGCTTTGGGACCCACAACAATGACTGGGCCTGGGGTAGCTGCCCCTTTTGCCCTGTGTTAAAGACACCCTGCTGATAAATCATTGTTTGTTAAGGCTGTGGCGGCTGGCTTCCTGGCCTGCTCCTTAACAACCAGCTATTCTTCACACAGAATTTGAATCAGTCGATCATTTTTCGACCAATCCAAATTCGAATTGTTCTGAAAATTTGGAATTCGTTATAAAATGTATAAACTGAAACAAATAAAATAAACAAAATTAGCAACATAAGAATCGATCCAAAACTAAATGAAATTAATTTTTCTGCTCTGTACACATCTAGACTGCACTGTCCAGTGTTAACTCTTTCCTGTGAAGACCAGAAGTTCAGGGAAGCAGCATGGAGAGAGCAGCATTGAAATGTGTAAATTGCAAGTGCTGGCATAAGAATCTTAGCAAACTTAAAATAAAAGTTTACTAGGAAATGTTTATTTTATTGTTCTTTATGTGTTAAGCTAATAAGCACTGAGGGTTTAATACTAATTTAAGTCATCAGTTCTACTTCTACACTAAAATGAGCAACCATCAATAGTGGAAGTGCTGGATAAAGGACTACTTACTGTATGTATATGGTAACCTTAGGTCAAGGCATTACAAACTGACACCTAATAAAGTGAAACATGTTTGTTTCTCACATTTTATTAATGGCTTCCTTAGTGTCTGCCAGAAAAGTACAAATAGAAGACCACATGTGGGAGCAATTAGAAGCTCTTCTGACTTCCAGATCAATTGGATGTTACTAAACTCTCTTCAGAACGCTTGTCTGTGATAAAGCGGTGTACAGAGGTCCCCGGATAGAATTCTGTCATGGAAATAATGTTAGCTGCTTTTAAACGGACTAGCAAACACAGCACCTGTCATGAGAAAAATATGTAGGATGCATGGGCATTTATGGGGGAAGTGTCAATGTAGAGCATACTCTGGATAATGGGACTCAGGAGAGTCGAAACAAGCATTACAAAGGCAGTGTGATTTTCCTACAGGGGAACGTTTTAAAGTAATCCTGTGACCGGATGTTCTGTCCTACTTATATCAATTTTTTATTGTGTTGTATTGAACTGCATCAGGTTATTATTGTTCTGTAGTATACTGGAATCTAGTGGTGGTTTTGGGGCACTACAACTTGTTCGGAATTTCCCGCTGTCCTCCCCTCCTGTTTAAGTATCACGTACCAGGTGCTGGAGGTCAATGGAGAGAGGGCTTCCCTTGCAGTTAAGTTCCAGACTCCTCTGAAGGTGGAAACAGGAGGAGTCAAGCTCAAAGTAGCACAAGTCACCTACACGGTTGCTTGCAGAAGGACTCAGGAGTGCTCAGTAGTTGTTGCAGACAGGTGGCGCTTGTGAGGCATGACAAGTCTGTGGTATCTCAGAGACAAGAGGATAGTCAGTTCAAAGCCAGGATCCGGGGCCAGGTGGGTAAAAGAGCAGACAAGGTCAGGTGAGTAGCCAAGGTCAAACACTGGAGAGCAAGAGAGAAGATCTGTAAGACAAGCCAAGGGCAAGGTCAGGAGGCAGGCAGAAGACAGGTCAGGGACAAGCCAGGTTGGTAGCAGAGAATCACAGGAACAAGGAATCACTGGAACACAGGTAGAAAGTTGAAGATCAATCAGCAACTTCAGCCATTGACTGGCTTCCCTATAAAGGCCACTGGGCGTCTAACTGTGTTGGGGGCCTGCATAATTGCACGTATGCCCATTCCTGCACATGTCCTGTGCGCCAAGGTGCATCTGCTCGTGCTCTCGTGTGCGCCAAAATGCATCCATGAGCGCTTCTGCGCATTCTGGTGGCCGTGGAAAGTACTGGCAGGAGAGCCAAGTCTTCGAGCACCCTAGATGGTGCCCTTACATTAGTGCTAATTAGGTCAGTCCTGGCTAGCCCCACCCTCTTTCTTCTATGTTCCCTCAGTTTGTACTTGGCAGAGGCAAGGCTCAGAAAAGTGTCTTCTTACAGTTCAAAGAACTGGAAAAGCATCCATTGTACTGAAATTAGCTGAAATAAAAATGGTGTGGATTCAACTTCTGTGTCTTCTGTGTGTACTGAAGAGTAAAGCTGCCTGTGGATGGTGCCAAGTCAACAGGTGACCATACTAAAGAGTAATGTCTATGAATAAAGTAGCACTTAAAACAGAACACTGGGTAACAAACAGTAAATTGATCCAGGTATAATGTGCAGTGCCGCTCTAAGCTGAGATAAATGTCCCCCTGCTGGTTCAAGTGAAGGGAGTAAGCGCCTATGCACCATTCAGGGGTGTGGTGTGTGGGGCGCAACATGTTGGGGGGAGCCGCACTGGCTAAGGCCACACTCATTTACATATTCATGCACTGGGTCGGTGAGCATTGCTTTTTCCTTTTCTCTGATGAAACAGCAAAAACTTTAAAACAAGACCTCACTGAAATAGGCCTCATACAGATGTTAAGAGGGCAGTAAAAATAGGTGGTTGTTATGAGTTTTTAGTAATCTACGGCTGCCTACCTCAAAACAGAAATTGTGGTCAGCCTGGTCTTTTCACATTGTGCAGCTGCAAAGCTTCTTTTTGTGGTGCAGCAATTTTAACTTGCCATGTCGCGTTTGACAGGCATTCCGCTAGCCAAAACCCACCCACCGAAGTCAGCGGGACTGCACCGCAACGCAGCCATCCGTTGACATGGCATGGTAGAACTACAGGCAAATCTTCTTTTTTTCCCATTTTGGATCAAACAAGGAAGGGTTATAACTCCTGTGAGATTTTTTTTGCCATCTTTGTCTGATTGTCAGACTCTCTTCTTGCTGAACCACCAAGAATGCTGGACAGTGCCCTGGACAATTCCTTAAATGATCCTGCCCTGAATATTGTTTGTCATTCACCTTAAACCCTTTGCTCTTCCCATGAACTTCCCATTAAAACCATGTCTTTTCACTTCCTGTTTGCCAGATTATTGTGCTCCTCCAACCAATATCTTTCCTTGTGAAAGCAAAACCCATCCCTACCATCAAGAGGTCTGGTGAACACCAGTTAGTACTTAGACTCCGACCCTCAGGTGAGCTTGTGTCGTCCTCCAGAGTGACCTGCTTCTGTAGTTACCCAGCTGGTCGGTGGGACCCTTGCTAATGCTGTAGCTACTGGGCTCTGAGCCTGACTCCAGATCGTTACACCCATTGGGGAAATTTACCTTCACTTCCTGTCCCATAGCAAAAACAGAAAGTGAGAGAAAATACCTGCAAATTAAGGGAATCTCTTGGGGCCCCCCAGGTCATCAGAATTAGTGTCCCTATTGTAAGATTTCCCCTCTATCCCTTTTCTGGGGACAACCCAAAATGTGGGATTTTCTTTTACTTTCACTGAAAATGGTAAACAGGACAAAAAGAGAGGGTGAATCTCCCTAATAGGGGCACAGACAGCAATACGAGTCTAAACGGTTTTCTAATCCCTCTTCACTCTATCTAATACTAAAAGAAGTGTTGCCTTTAGTTATACTTTAAGGTTTGCCTGGCCGCCCAATTGATAGCTGGAGCCAGATGCGCCTGCCACCTCCCCTGTCCGGCACTCAAATGAGTGCTGCAGGAGCAGAGTGGAGAGCAGTGACTGACAGTCACTACTCTCCTCTCCCAGAAGACTGGAACTGAACGATCAGGAGTCATGTGATCTCTCCATTCTCAGGCTTAGAGCTTACATGGGAAGCTGCAGCATCACACTGATGCTGCAGCATTGAGGTGGCTATGAATGTTTCATTTTTGTTTTACAAACCCATACTTCTCCTTTAACCGCTTGCCGACCGCCACACACAGATGTACGTCGGCAGAATGGCACAGGCAGGCAAATGGGTGTACCTATACGTCCCTTTGAATTTGCTGCCTATTTCAGCCGGCGGAACACGCGCGGGCCGTGAGAGCATGCCCGCGGGTCCCGGGAACTCAATGTTCGCTGGCAGTCCATTGCGGTGAGGAGAGGCAGAACGGGAAGATGCCTATGTAAACAAGGCATTTCCCTGTTCTGCCTAGCAACATGACAGGAATCCACTGCTCCCTGTTATTGGGAGTAGTGATCTCTGTCATGTTGTAGTGAGCCCATCCCCTCCACAGTTAGAACACCGCCCTAGAACACACTTAACCCCTTGATCGCCCCCAGTGTTTAACCCCTTCCCTGTCAGTGTCATTTACACAGTAATCAGAGCATTTTTATAGCACTGATCGCTGTATAAATGACAATGGTCCCAAATAGTGTCAAAAGTGTCCTATGTGTCCGCCATAATGTCACAGTCATGATAAAAATCGCAGATTGCCGCCATTACTAGTAATATGAAAAATTAATAATAAAAATGCCATAAATGTATCCCCTATTTTGTAGACGCTATAACTTTTGCGCAAACCAATCAATATACACTTATTGTGATTTTTTTAACCAAAAATATGTAGAAGAATACATATCGGCCTAAACTGAGGAAAAATATTTTTTTTATATATCTTTGGGGGATATTTATTATAGCAAAAAGTAAAAAAATTGCGTTTTTTTTTTTCAAAATTGTCGGTCTTTTTTTGTTTATAGCGCAAAAAATAAAAACCGCTGAGGTGATCAAATACCACCAAAAGAAAGCTCTGTTTGTGGGGAAAAAATGACATCATTTTTGTTTGGGTACAAGGTCGCACGACCGCGCAATTGTCATCTAAAGTGACGCAGTGCCAAATCGCAAAAAATGCTCTGGTCAGGAAGGTGGTAAAATCTTCCGGGGCTGAAGTGGTTAACCATCAAATTTCATAGCAAAAAAAGATACTCAAGCCATTCATTTCCCTCTCCCAGGGCTCCTGCTCTATGCTTACATTAGAAATTGGAAGACTAGAGGGCTGCTGAGTTCCTGCTGGGTGGGAGAGAAGGGTGAGCAAAGCTTCTGAGAGGACGAACTGAACGACTGCGGTGCTTCTGCTATCAATAAGGATGAATTTAAAATTTTAAAAAAATTGTCACTTTCAAAATTTTGAAATGTAACTTGCAAACAATTCATGCCACACAGAAGCAAAATCCAATACTCAGCCTTATAGTTAATATTATGTGTAGATAAAATGCTGAAGGAAAGCATAGCTTCTAACATCCAATTCATAAAATAAAATCTTTCCATGTTCATGTTCTGTCTGCTACTCTTGTATAGCTGACATTATTCTCATTATTTTCATTGCAAGATCCTATCAGGGGACACCTGTAGAGTGGTTTACCATAGGTCACCATTCAGAAGAGGAGGCACGTAACAATGCTCGATTGATCCAAAAGTCAGGAGAGCATCTAATTGATCCCACATGTGCTCTTCTCTTTTTACTAACCTGGCAGAGTTCACATTTGCCATTTATAAAAGGCGAAAAAACAAATGTGCTTTACTATAATTCCTTTTTACCTTTTACATTAATAAAAAAACAATAGAAGTTTTTTGCCAAGACACTTCATCTATGTCTGTTTGCTCAATGGCATGGCTCAGCTAGTGGCAGACATTTTTAAGATACTAGCCATTTATAACTATAGTATGTGCCAGGAAAAATTAAGAATTGCAACATGGAATTGTTAACCACATCACTGCAAATAATCTATGTATTGACGATAACAGCAAGCAATAGATCCTTATAACAAGTAATCTGATACAGCTGCAGTGCAATGGGGAAAGTATCAGGACCCCTTAACATGATCCAGCCAATTCTACGTTAAAATATATGTACAGTATCTCACAAAAGTGAGTACACCCCTCACATTTTTAAAATATTTTATTATATCTTTTCATATAACAACACTGAAGAAATGACACTTTGCTACAATGTAAAGTAGTGAGTGTACAGCTTGTATAACAGTGTAAATTTACTGTCCCCTCAAAATAACTCAACACACAGCCATTAATGTCTAAACCGCTGGCAACAAATGGGAGTACACCCCTAAGGGAAAATGTTCCCTCCCCAATGTCATGTGACTCGTTAGTGTTACAAGGTCTCAGGTGTGAATGGGGAGCAGGTGTGTTAAATTTGGTGTTATCGCTCTCACTCTCTCATACTGGTCACTGGAAGTTCAACATGGCACCTCATGGCAAAGAACTCTCTGAGGATCTGAAAAAAAGGATTGTTGCTCTACATAAAGATGGCCTAGGCTATAAGAAGATTGCCAAGATCCTGAAACTGAGCTGCAGCATGGTGGCCAAGACCATACAGCAGTTAAACAGGACAGGTTCCACTTAGAACAGGTCTCGCCATGATCAACCAAAAAAGTTGAGTGCACATGCTCAGCGTCATATCCAGAGGTTGTCTTTGGGAATTAGATGTATGAGTGCTGCCAGCATTACTGCAGAAGTTGAAGGGTGGGTATTAGCTTGTCAGTGACAAGTGTGTCTTGCCTACAGTCAAGCATGGTGGTGGGAGTGGCATGGTCTGGTGCTGCATGAGTGCTGCCGGCACTGGGGAGCTACAGTTCATTGAGGGAACCATGAATACCAACATGTACTGTGACATACTGAAGCAGAGCATGATCCCCTCCCTTTGGAGACTGGGTCGCAGGTTAGTATTCCAACATGATAACGACCCCAAACACACCTCCAAGATGAACACTGCCTTGCTAAAGAAGCTGAGGGTAAAGGTGATGGACTGGCCAAGCATGTCTCCAGACCTAAACCCTATTGAGCATCTGTGGGGCATCCTCAAACGGAAGGTAGAGAAGTGCAAGGTCTCTAACCTCCACCAGCTAAGTGATGTCATCATGGATAAATGTAAGAGGACTCCATTGGCAACCCGTGAAGCTCTGGTGAACTCCATACCCAGGAGGGTTAAGGCACTGCTGGAAAATAATGGTGGCCACACAAAATATTGACACTTTGGGCCCAATTTGGACATTTTCACTTAGGGGTGTACTCACTTTTGTTGCCAGCGGTTTAGATATTAATGGTTGTGTGTTGAGTTATTTTGAGTGGACAGCAAATTTACACTGTTATACAAGCTGTACACTCACTACTTTACATTGTAGCAAAGTGTCAGTTCTTCAGTGTTGTCACATTATTATATATTTTATTTCCTCTGACAGCGGTATAAAAGGAAGTGAGAAAAAAATCTCCACTAATTTGAAAATTTTCATTTTAGGCAGCTGTCACCAGTAGGGACGAGTGGATCAGCCTGTGTTGGTGAACTCTCTTAATAAAGTCCAAAAATTGTGAACTTTAGTGATTGTAAACCAATCATTTTTTGTTTAAATAAACATGTCATACTTACCTGCTCTTTGCAATGATTTTGCACAAAATAGCCCTGCTCCGCCTGTTCTTGAGCCCCCTCAGGAGCTCCTAGCTCCTCCCCCTGCCTAGTGCCCATGATAGCAAGGCACTTGCAATGGGGGCACTTGCATGGGCAGGTCATTGCCTGTCTTTGATGTCTCTGAGCCCATGAGGAGTAAGAGAGTGGAGAGAGCTGCTGCTCCTAAGCACAATGCTGGATCTAGATTGAGCTCAGGTAAGTATTGGGGGGTTGGGTGCTGATTTCAGAAGGTTCAGGTAAAACAACTGAAGCCTGTAGAGCCACTAGACCCCATTGAAGTGTGTGTGTGTGTGTGTGTGTGTGTGTGGTGGTGGGGGGGCAAACTTGAAAACCAATTCTGGCCATTTATAAAGCTAATAAGGGCATAGGTGTGCGCAGCCTAATGCATTAGGATGTGCACCCTTAAGCTCAAACACACATGCATGTGTATGTATCTACATATATATGACTCCGGCACATTGATCTCCCTGCTGGCACAGTGAAAGAGAAAAGGATAAACACTTCTCTTATGGCAGAGCCGGTAAGAGGGAGATCTCTCCCATGATCCTGTTGCTACACAGAACGATAACAATAATGCGCATGGGCACACCCGGCACACCCTGTGCGCACGCCTATGAATAATGCCGCGTACACACGGTCGGACTTTTCGTCTACAAAAGTCCGACAGCCTGTCCGACAGACTTCCGGCGGACTTTCGGCGGACTTGCAGCAGACTTTCTAACGAACGGACTTGCCTACACACGACCACACAAAAGTCCGACGGATTCGTACGTGATGACGTACACCGGACTAAAATAAGGAAGTTCATAGCCAGTAGCCAATAGCTGCCCTAGCATGGGTTTTTGTCCGTCGGACTAGCACACAGACGAGCGGATTTCGGGGTCCGTCGTAGTTACGACGTAAAGATTTGAAGCATGTTTCAAATCTAAAGTCCGTCGGATTTGAGGCTAAAAAAGTCAGTTGAAAGTCCGGAGAAGCCCACACACGATCGGATTACCAGCCAGCTTTAGTCCGTCGGCGTCCGTTGGACTTTTGTAGACGAAAAGTCCGACCGTGTGTACGCGGCATTAGGGATTGTCAAATAAAGGGCATGGAGAGTTGGGCACAGTCATAAAGAACTTATAACAATGCAATTAAAAAAAATACTGTACATTTTAGAGAGGGCCCTCTATTTAACGTGGCTTTGAGAGTGACATGAGAAAAACGCCAATCATTTTAATGATATCCCTATGAGATGCCTTTATTTAGTATTATGAAACAGTACGATTTTCAGGGACAAAATCAGCTACAGTGTATTCACATATTTTGGATGTGTAATTGAGTTTGCATCTGTTATATTTTTGCTTGGCCTAAATACAACAGCAGCACCAAAAGAGACACCTACGATAATAGGCCTGCATTGAATTGTGCAAGTAGGAGCTACAACCGATCCAAATTCTACAGGAAATTGTACTCTTACAAAAAAAATAAAGTTAAGGCCCTCAGCTTTGTATAAATTGGCCAGTGGCTCAAAAAAGTTTAATAGTATAGTTTGTGAGCTTGATTTTTTTTTGCTCGACCACACTACATATATATATATATATATATAGGTGATACTGGAAAAATTAGAATATTGTGCGAAAGTTTATTTATTTCACTAATGCAACTTAAAAGGTGAAACTAATATATGAGATAGACTCATTACATGCAAAGCAAGATAGTTCAAGCCGTGATTTGTCATAATTGTGATGATTATGGCTTACAGCTCATGAAAACCCCAAATCCGCAATCTCAGAAAATTAGAATATTGTGAAAAGGTGCAATATTCTATATATTAGTTTCACCTTTTAAGTTGCATTAGTGAAACAAATGAACTTTTGCACGATATTCTAATTTTTCGAGTATCACCTTTATATATATATGTCATGGAGGCAGAAATTTTAGATTTTTGAGAAATAGGGAATGAGAACAAAAGAACTCTAAGTTGGCCAGACACTTTGGCACCGACATGTTGTAGCTGAGATCTCTGGCTGCATTAAAAATACAAGATAACAAAGAAGAGTGTCAGACTTCCCCTGATGGATGCAGAGGAGCTGATGGCTGCATACTAGAAGGAAGCTAGAAGGTGCTTAGAACTGCTGAATCTGATGGGTCAGTATGGACTGTGTGCTACTTTCTGGACACTGGGACTGCTGGGACTTGTAGTTCCATATGGTCTGTGCTCCTTTCCAGACACTGGGGCTCCCCTTTTCCTCACTTTGTAGATCATTTCTGTGGGAGCCTCTTGCTGCCCTAACTGGTGGGGCTCAAGACTGCTGTGTGTCCAGAGTCCTCCTTGGATTGCCCTGCCTGCCCTTTCTGCTGGGTGCCCAGAGCCCTCCTTGGATTGCCCTGCTTGGATCCCCTGATGCCAAGACCACCACCTCCACTACTCAGGACAGTTGAACTACCGCAGCTTAAGTCTTTGAACCCTTCCACTCCTTATCTCCCCTACTGTTACCACTCTGAGGATCATTTTCCCTGGCTGTGCCTATTGTTGCCCTGTGAACTGTTTCACTTTTGCTGTGCCATATTCCCACTCCATGGACTGTTACCCCCTGCGACTGCCCTGAGGATCATCTCTCCTTTCTGTGCCATATAGCTGCCTGTGAACTGTTTATTGGGGCTGTGCCCATTGCTACCCCATGAACTATTTATCTGTGCTGTGCCAATTACTACTCTGAGGATTGTTTAGCCGGGCTATACCCATCACTACCCCATAAACTTTTTATCCATTCTGTGCCCATTGCTACTGAATTGAAATGTTTTACCAAGCTGTGCCCGTTGCTACACTGAACTGTTATACTATATTTTTTGTTCTTTGCTACTCCGTGAACCGTTTATTGGTTTCTGTGATCTGCGTCCGTGTGCTCTCTCTGCACTTCTAGTTTGTCACAATATATATATATATATATATATATATATATATATATACATATATCCTTACTATATACCCATGTACACTACTGTATTGGGACGCCTGTCTTTACACACACATGAACTTTAAAGGCATCCCAGCCTTAGTCCGTAGAGTTCAATATTGAGTTGGCCCACCCTTTGCAGCTATAACAGCTTCAACTCTTCTGGGAAGGCTGTGCACAAGGTTTAGGAGTGTGTCTATGGGAATGTTTGACCATTCTTCCAGAAGCACATTTGTGAGGTCAGGCACTGATGTTGGATGAGAAGGCCTGGTTCTCAGTCTCCACTCTAATTTATACCAAAGGTGTTCTATCAGGTTGAGGTCAGGACTCTGTGCAGGCCAGTCAAGTTCCTCCACCCCAAACTCACTCATCCATGTCTTTATGGTCCTTGCTTTGTGCACTGGTCCAAATAATTTGGTGGAGGGGGTATTATGGTGTGGGGTTGTTTTTCAGGGGTTGGGCTTGGCCCCATAGTTCTAGTATAAGGAACTCTTAAGGCATCAGCATACCAAGACATTTTGGACAATTTAATGCTTCCAACTTTGTGGGAACAGTTTGTGGATGGCCTCTTCCTGTTCCAACATGACTGCTCACCAGTGCACAAAGCAAGGTCCATAAAGACATGGATGAGCCAGTTTGGGGTGTCAGAACTTGACTGGCCTGCACAGAATCCTGACCTCAACCTGATAGATAATTTTTAGATAATTTGGATAAATTAGAGCAGATACTGCAAGTCAGGCCTTCCCGTCCAACATCAGTGCCTGACCTCACAAATGCGCTTCTGGAAGAATGGTCAAACATTCCCATAGATACACTCCTAAACCTTGTGGACGGCTTTCCAAGAAGAGTTGAAGCTGTTATAGCTGTAAAGGGTGGGCCAACTCAATATTGAACTCTATGGACTAAGACTGGGATGCTATTAAAGTTCATGTGTGTGTAAGGCTGGGTTCACACCTAATACCGATGCGGCTCCCAGCATGGGTCCTGTGTGTCATTCACCATTTCAGGTGCAATTTCAGACTGAATGTTTGGCTGAATTCGGACCTGAAACGGACCAAAAGACGCACCTGTGCAAATTCGCACCAGAGCCGCAGCGGAGATATGTGAACCGGCTCCAGAGAGAGCTGATCAAAATCCGATCAAAAATCTCCTGCTATTGCGAATTGGATGAGTAGTGAATCCAGCCTTAAAGTGGTTGTAAACCCTTACAGACCACTTTGTGCTACAGGTAAGACTATAATAAGGCTTACCTGTAGCTACCTCAGATATCTCCTAAACCTGCACAGAGGCCTGCACGGTTTAGGAGATATCTCCTGTACTTGCATGTGCTGACGTCATCAGGACACATGCGCACTGACACAAACTGAAGCAACGGCACGTATGTGCCGTTGCTTCAGTGAGTGTATCGTTACCGCGTGCATGCACGGGAGTGACGTCATCGCGGCTCCGGCCAATCACAGCGCCAGAGCCGCGATACCCGGAAGTAACCCCGGGGAGTGATGTCGGCCGCCGGAGCGGTGTACCGGCACCGCAGCGAGGGCTTCGATCTCAGGTGAGTATTACATAATGAGCTTGTATGCTGTGCATACAAGCTCATTATGGCTTTGTCTTGCAGGTGTTATTTTTTTTTTTTTAAAGTGGGATTACAACCACTTTAAGGCAGGTGTCCCAATACTTTTAACAATATAGTATATATAATGAATATATATATATATATATATATATATATATATATATATATATATATATATACATATATATATAATATATATATATATATATATATATATATATATATATATATATATACATACACACATATATATATATATACACATGTCCATACTATATACCTATGTATATAGTATGGGCTTTGCCCTCTTGTACCCTGTAGGGCATTGTTTTGCCGTATGGCTCCATCCTATAATTTACTAATGGGATTTTGGCTGGGGAAAAAAAAAAATAAAGCTGAAGATGATATTTTTTGTCCTGACAGTGAATGTCATCAATATGCGCAAAAGACCAAGATTTGAAGGATAAGGTTCCTAATCCTTTCATTAAGCATTTTCTGTATTCCAGTAAACACTTTAAAAATTCAAATCTGTGAATCTCAATACACAAGTATAAATTAAAAATAAATATGTATACAATCCACTCATTGCATCAGCAAAAACAAAAACGGTCGGCTTATCTTGTATCACCTCGAATATTTCTCTGCATACTTACTGAACCATTCAAGGATTTTATGATAATTTTAGGCAGAAGAAAAGGATTTAAAACACATCGGTGGAGTCTATCAGGATGGCGGAGCGCAACTTAGTAATATAAATGAAAACGTTCTTTTTCTTGATTTAAACAATGCAACCAATAAATGACATATTTGTGCGGGTGAGACTGGGAGCTATGTATTTTTAATATGCACTTATACGCAGGCAGAATCCCCAAATGTATATTTGTTCTGATACATTTTGGTCTGTTTTGCTTCATGCTTAAGCGAATCGCTAACTAACAAATCCTCTTTGCAAATAAAAAATTACAGTAAAGGAAAGTTGTTTGTGCTTCCGAAAATCATTTTCTGCATGTTATTGCCAAGGTTATGGCCACTTTATTAGGTACCCCTGACTCTTACTAGGGCCCCCTTTTGCCCAAATCCTTCTTGGCATGGACTCAACAAAGTGCTTGGACGTTTTTATGAAATTAATTCAGTGTAGACTTAGCATGAAAAAAAAAAAAAAGATAGAAAAACAAAAACAAAAAACAAAAAATCGGTGCATTATTTCTTTAACCACTTAAAGACCGCCCACTGCATATATACTGCGGCAGGGCGGCTCTATTGCGCGAAACAATGCAAAAGATAGTGTGGGCGCGCATGCGCTGCTGCATGCACGCGCGCGTGGGTCCCGTGGACTCCATGTCTGCTGCCCACCTGCGATCGCTTCACAGAGAGGTAAACAAGGCAGATCCCCGTTCTGACAGGGGAGGACACAGATATCATCTGTTCCTAGTAATCAGGAACAGCGATCTCTGTGTTGTCCCAGTGAGCCCATCCCCCACACAGTTAAAACAAACACTGAGGGAACACAGTTAACCCTTTAATCGTCCTTGGTGTTAACCCCTTCCCTGCCAGTGTCATCTATACAGTGACCAGTGCGTTTTATTTTTTTTAGCACTGATCACTGTATTGGTGTCACAGGTCCTCAAACAGTGTGACTTAGGTTCAGATTTGTCCGCCACAATGTCGCAGTCCTGCTTAAAATCGCAGATCGCCGCCATTGCTTGTTAAAAAAAAATAAAGGGGTTGTAAAGGTTCGTGTTTTTTTTAACCTTAATGCATCTTATGCATTAATTTGAAAAAACACCTCTCAGTGCCCGGCCCCCCCAGCCCCCCCGTTCTACTTACCTGAACCCTCGAACTTGACCCGGCGGGGATGCGCTCTCTCTCTCTGCCCGGGGTTCTCGGCTCTTGATTGGATAGATTGATAGCAGCGCAGCCATTGGCTCCCACTGCTGTGAATCAAATCCAATGAAGCGGGCACCGGGGGGCGGGGCCGAGTCCTGCATTTGGCATCCATGGACACGGAATGCTGGACTCAGGAGCACGTCCGCAAGGTAACCCTCTGGGAGAGCGCTTCTCTGAGGGGGTTATCTGATGTGGGGAGGAGCTGCAAGAGTCGCCCAGAGGAGGATGTTCGGGGCCACTCTGTGCAGAACGAGCTGCAGAGTGGAGGTAAGTATGATATATTTGTTATTTTTCTTTTAAAATACACAAACCTTTAGTGTTACTTCAAAAGTCCATAAATCGATCCCATAGTTTGTAGACGTGATAACGTGCAAACCAATCAATTTACGCTTATTGCAATTTTTTTTTTTTTACCAAAATATGTAGCAGAATACAGATTGGCCTAAATTGATGAATACATTTGTTTTCTTATATATTTTTTTGGATATTTATTATAGTAGAAAGTAAAAAATATTGTTTTTTTTTTTTTCAAAATTGTCACTCTCTTTTTGTTTGTAGCGCAGAAAATAAAAACGGCAGAGGTCATCAAATACCACCAAAAGAAAGCTTTATTTGTGGGAAAAAAAGGACGTAAATTTTGTTTGGGTACAGCATCGCACGACCGTGAAATTGTCAGTTAAAGTAACGCAGTGCCAAATCGCAAAAAATGGCCCAGGTCTTTAAGGGGGTTAAAACCTTCTGGGGCTGAAGTGGTTAAAGGGGATGTAAAGGTAAATAAATAATAAAAAAAATAATAATAATAACAAACATGTCTATACTTACCTACTCTGTGCAATGGAATTGCACAGAGCGGCCGTGAACCTTCTCTATTCGGGACCCCCGCCTGCGGTCTTGGCTCCTCCTCTCTGTCCAGTGCCCTCATGGGAAGCTTCTCATAGGGGCACTCTTTTGACACACTCCATTGACACAGGCAGAGGGACTCGGCCCCACCCCCCTGCTCCTTCGTCACTGGCTTTGATTGAAAGCACAGGGAACCAAAGGCTCCTGGTGCCCCAGCAAAACCAGTGAGACCTGGAAGTGAGGGGAGAAAATATCTGCAGACATGCACGGCGCTGGATCGAATAAGGCCTCAGGTAAGTAAAGGGGGGCTGAGGGGGCGATGCTGACACCTAAACATTTTTTACCGTAATGCAAGGAATGCATTAAGGTAAAAAATGTTCAGACTTTACAACCCCTTTAACTACTTGGCAAATGGAAGAATTCCCTCCCCCCCTTCATGACCAGGCCATCTTTTGCAAGACAGCACTGCTTTATTTTAACTGACAATTGCGCGGTCATGCGACGCTGTACCCAAATAAGATGTATGCCTTCTTTCCCCCCACAAATAGAGATTTCTTTTGGTGGTATTTTATCACCACTGCGTTTTTTATTTTTTTAGCGCTAAAAACAAAACAAGACCGACAATTTAAAAAAAAAAAAAATATATATATATATATATATATATATATATATATATATATATATATATATATTTTTTACATTCTGCTTTAAAAACATATGCAATACATTTTTTTAAAAAGATCACATTCCTTCATAAATGTAGGCCAATATGTATTCTGCTACATATTTTTTGGTAAAAAAAAATCCCAAAAAGTGTATATTGATTGGTTTGCCCAAAATTGATAGCTTCTACAAACTATGGGATATACCCTTGAATTTTTATTTATTTACTTTTTACTAGGAGTGGTGGTGATCAGTGTCTCATAGTGGAACTGTGATATTCTGGCAGACATTCGGACACTAACTGACACTTTTGACACTTTGTGGGGACCAGTGACACTAAATACAGTAATCAGTGCTAAAGATATGCACTTTCGGGGGTGTGACCGGAAGCTGCCCTGCATGGAAGCCTGACCGCTTAGCTCTCCACCAGCCCACAGCTACAAGGCCTTTTCGGGGGATTTATAGCACCCGTATATGGGTGGAAGCAGGAGAACGCGATCCTCTAAACCCAGGGGATCATCCCAGCCACCCTCCGGCTCCTCAGCGACCCTCCGTGGGTACTTTAAACCACCCTCCATGTCCAACGACGGACAGGACAAGATGGCGCCAGCGACTTCCGCCTCCTACACGAGCTCTGCATCGCCATCACCTCATCAGAGCGCATTGACTCCAGATCGAGAGACAGGCGAGCCGTGATGTCAGGGACCCCGAGCTGTTAGTCCGTCTCTGCCCCACACACCACAGGGGAAGCTCCTGAATGAACCCCCGGGACACAGCACCAGGCCTCACTGCAGCTTCATACACGCAGTGCTCTGAGGCCTTCCTGCGGCTACTGCGCACGGCCTCAGACCCGGTCTTATCCGTGGGAGGAACCGTATCCCCGACCCCCTCATTACAATCCACTGACTTCCCCCCACTACCAGACCCGGAGGGTGTCTGGGGACCGGGACTCATGTCAGAGGCGCAGCATGGAGGATGCACCCCCCAGCAAATGTTCTGTCTCCCCCCTGACTCTCCTCAACCGCAGTGACAAGCTCGCCACAGTGCCCCCAGACCCACAGAGCAGGGTACAGGCCAGGCAATGTCATATGCTCAGATGGCCAACTCCCCGAATCTGGCCTCTATGGAAGTTCAGGCAAGTGGCCCTCCCTCTCCCAAACAGATGCCTGTCTGGGGGGGGCTCGCAGGACCCCCAATTGCAGCCCTGGGAGTCACGGAGACCCGCACCTCCACCTGTCCTTCAAAGAGAACCCACTCCATCACAATATCCACAGTGTCGCAAGGGAGATGACCCATGTCCTCAGCAGATTTCCTCGTGGCAAGAGTGTCTCCAAGCCATTCCTACCAAAGAGGACTTTAAACTCCTGATTGAGGAAGTCAAATCCGCTTGTCGAGCGGAAATTCAAATAATCCACGCCAACCTTAAAGCGGAGCTCCGCCGACATTTTTTTTTTTAAAGTCAGCAGCTACAAATACTGCAGCTGCTGACTTTTAAAACATGGACACTTACCTGTCCAGGGCGCCCGCGATGTCCGCACCCGAGACCGAACCGTCTCTCGGTCCTCGAGTGCTGCCGCCTCCATCTTTGGTAAGGGAATCAGGAAGTTAAGGCTTGCGGCTTCACTTCCCGGTTCCCTACTGCGCATGCGCGAGTCACGCAGCGCAATACGGATGGTCCCTGCTGTCTCTGGGACCCGTGTGTTTCCCAGCAGACAGCGGGGGGGGACAGGAAGTGGCGTAAATAACCACAGATTCTGCGGCTATCTATGCCAGAAGTGGGTACAGATACCTGTAATATACAGGTATCTGCACCCCCTCCCCCCTGAAAGGTGCCAACTGTGACACCGGAGGGGGGAGGAATCCGATGAGTGGAAGTTCCACTTTTGGGTGGAACTCCACTTTGAACATCTCTCTGAGAGGGTGGAGATGGCAGAGGAAGAAATTCAAGAGACAAAGCTGGCCGTACATCGCACCCAATTACAGGGGGCTGACCACCACCTAATGCTCCAGAATATGCAGCGCCATATTGAAGATTTGGACAATAGGGGGCGCAGAAACAACATCCGAGTCAGGGGCCTACCGGAGTCAGAGGGTCCCGAAGACTTACACGAAACCCTGCAATCCTTATTCAATGACCTCTTGGGGGACCCCCCTAACAAACCCATAGAAATGAACTGTGCACACCGAGCCTTACGCCCTAAGGGGCCTGCCTACAGACCCCGCGATGTTATATGCAGGGTCCATTCCTTCCCTTTAAAGGAAGATATCATGCGGAAAGCCTGCATCTCTGAGAAGGTGGTCTTTGAAAACGCACAAATTCAGCTGTTCCCAAACCAACCTCTACTCATTTTACTGCAAGAGAACAATATAATCTACCGTTGGGGTTTTCCTTTTAGCCTGACAGCTCGTCGACAGGGAAGATCAGCAGTGCTACGCTTCCCAGAGGACTTGGACAACTTCTGTGACATCTTGGAGATCCCCGTCCCACGTCTGCCTGATTGGGACTTAGTGGTCTCGCCAACACCGCCTCCAACGGTGTGGCAGAAGATCCCCCCCAACTAAGCGTCCCAGGGATCGGGACTCTCCCCGAGGATCCACCAAACCTAAGAAAAGCTGACTGTCATAATAGTTTCTCCTGCCCCACTCATCAACCTTATTTGCACTCCCCCCAGGCCCCCCCAGCTTGTTAACTTGTTCTGAACATTGGGCACCCCCTATTGGAGACTTGACAGTGGTAGTTTTCTCTGGTCACTAGTCCCCCCTATAGGTTTAACCTACTAAAGTTCCCCTTTGTTACCTTGGTCAGATACTTCGAACACCGTTGATTTTGTTTCAGGCGGTTCTCTATGTTCCCCCGGCCTGGGCCCTTATTGGGGGCTTCGATCGGGGGAACTTACTGGAACTTAATAGATCCCGGGCGGTATATATCGCTTGGGACTACATCGCAATGTTTACTTCTCATTGATGTATTACTAATCAATCTCTTTTTCCTTCCTTCTCTATTTTTCCCTGTTCCTTTCCCCCCTACCCCCTTGTTTTTCCTGGCTCACCATTGGTTCGGGATGGTCACCTGGACGTACTCCATCTATGGGCCTCCTCGTTCCCTGGACGTGGTAGCGGTCTCGCGGCTGGACAAGCTAAGTAATCTTGAGCGCACATACACCAATGACCATGGCTAAGTTTATGTCACTTAATGTTCATGGCTTGAACTCAAACAGAAAAAGACATCTTGCATTGAGAGAGCTCAGGCATTCTGGGGCGGATGTAGTCCTGCTGCAGGAAACGCATTTTAATAAGGGAGATGCCTTCACCTTTTCATTCAGACAATACCCCCAGGTCTACCAGGCATTTAGCCCCTGCAAACGAGCAGGAGTGGCTATTCTATTTAAACGTGGTTCCCCATTTAGATGCTCTGAGTCCTTTGTAGATCCGAGGGGACACTACATAATTTTACGAGGCCAGTGGCAAATGCAGGCGGTCACTATCTGTACCCTCTATGCCCCCAACACCCGTCAGATACACTTCCTATCTAAGGTGTTTGCGCGTCTGTTTAGATCTCCCAATGACTATTTGATCATCGGTGGGGACTTTAATCTATCCCACTCAGTAGGCCTAGATCACCACGTGATTAACCCCACAGCCCCACAGACCCGCGCCGCTCGAGACTCCAAATTATTTCGTCAAATAAACAGACGTCATGCCCTATTCGATGCATGGCAGGCTTTACATCCGGGGGATAGACAATATACATTTTTCTCCGCCCATCACCGTATGCATTCCCGAATAGACTACTTTTTTGTCAACAATGCCACTCTACGCGCCACAAAGACAGCTCAGATCTTACCTATTTCCTGGTCTGATCATGCTCCTGTTATTGTGTCCTTAGAAATTGGTACCCCTACCTGTAAACCATGCAACTGGCAATTAAATAATCTCGTCCTCCAACATATCCCATCTAAATCGGAATTAGAATCGACATTGCAGAATTACTTTCTAGAAAACGACACCTCTGATATATCCCTCTCCACTCTCTGGGAGGCTCACAAGGCAGTCCCCAGGGGGGCGATGTATAGCGATCTCCTCGGCCATGAAGAAGAATGCAATAGCGTCTAAAATTCAAGTTGAGAGAGATCTTAGAGCCCTAGAACTCCAATTACAAACTTCGCCATCCATACATCTTCTTAAAAAAGTTGTCTGTTTACGAACCACCCTCCGAGACCTAGCAGTGGGACATATAGAGAAGGCACTCCTTCGGTTAAAACAAACTTATTACGATAAAGGCAACAAAGCCCATTCCCTCCTGGCGCGCAAACTGTCGGAACGTTCCCACATGTCCACCCCCCACCAAATTAAGGATAGGAAGGGATCGCTCTTATCGCATCCTCAAGATATAGCTCGGGCTTTCGGTGAATTATATACAACCTTGTATAATGACCCTGAGATCCCTCAGGACCCTCTTCCTCCTGATCTGACTGCTCGTATGCAACATTATCTAGAGGAAAGCGGACTTCCCAAACTTCAGGTGTCGGACCTAATTTCCCTCAATGCTCCTATCACAGTAGAAGAACTGACAGCCACCATTAAAATCTTGCCTTCACATAAATCTCCCGGCCCAGATGGCCTTCCGTATGAATATTACAAGACATTTCTCCCGATTCTCCTAACTCCCACTCCCTAATCTGCATGCTGAACTCGACCTTTATCGATCTCTCTCGGGCTATAAAATAAACGCAACTAAATCTGAAGCGTTACCTACACATATCCCGACACTCCAGGAAACTGCTTCGACACGTCCTCATAACCGCGAGATGCCTTGTTGCCCTGCACTGGAAAAGATTAGACCCACCCACTCAAACGGATCTATATACCAGAATAAAAGATATAGAGCTGATGGAAAAAATGACAGCTAGACTACAACATAGATTGGAGGTACATGATAAGGTCTGGGAGGAGTGGCATAGACGTGAAGACCCGCCCTGAGCCAATGGTAGAGCCTCCCCTTTCCCTCCCCCTCTCCACTACCCTCCCCCTTCTTTCTTCTTTCCTCTTTCCTCTTCTGCTCTCTTTCCCTCCTCTTCTCCTTATATTATGTTCAGGTCAAAGCTGAGACTTGCTTGTTGACCACTAAGTGTTACCTGGAATTTACTATGATGTTACTGTATTTGGCTGATTTTCTTTTGATGCTTAATACTTACCAGCAAGGCCACTGGCCAGTTGTAACCAGTGTATTACAGCTTCATTGTCTTTTGTACTTATCTACATATATGTTTAATAAAAATTGTTATTTGAAAGAAAAAAAAAGATATGCACTTTCACTGCATTAATGACATTGTTTGGAAAGGGGTTAAACATCAGGGGCGATCAAAGGATTAAATGTGTGCCTAGCCAGTGTTTTGGTGTACTGTGTGTGGTGTTTTTACTAAGGTAAGCAATGGATTTTCTTTCCCTGCTTTGCAATTTGTATATTCGTAATTTGTATATTCGTAAATGTGTACATTTGAAAATTCGGAAATTTGTAAATTTGAAAATCCAAAAACCCGAAAATTCGAAAATCTGAAATAGTAACTAACTATTAAATTATATGTATTGTAATTTCCTTTCAAATTTGGCTGTTAGTGAACATAACAAATTATCCGAAATAACGAATGCTGCATCTAAACAATTGCAACTGAACAAATTAATAATAAATAATAATAAAAAAACAGTTTTATTATTATTATTGTTATTTATTATTATTAATTCATTAAGTTCCATTCGTTTGGATAAATTTGTATGTGTTACGTTCACTAACAGCCAAATTTGAAAGAAAATGACAATGCCTATAATTTAATAGTTGGTAATAGTTAAGTTATTATTAGTTAATTATTATTTCAGATTTCCGAATTTCCGTATTTACAATTTTACTAATTTACTAATTTACGAATGTACGAATTTACGAATTTATGAATGTACGAATGTATGAATGTACGTATTTACGAATGCACAAATTTATAAATGCACAAATTTACTAATGTACAAATTTACGAATGTGCGAATGTATGAATTTACACATTTTTTCGAATTTACGAATATGGAAACAAGTTTTCGTTAATTCGGACATTTCCGAATTAACAAATTTGTTGAAATTCGTTAAAAAAAGAATTCGGAACGAAACGAATTGCACATGTCTACAGGAGAGTTTCCTTGCTGCCATAGATGTATGTTATACAGTCGGCAAGCAGTTAAGGAAAGATAAGGAAACCCAGCCGTGAAGCCTTTCGGCTTTATGGCCAGGTCCCTACTGCATATGTGCAAAACGCGGGTGCACTCTCCTACTGACCGGACAGTAGGGGAAGGAGGAGGGGGGCCGGACTTCTGACGTACGTGGCGAGGTCCGACGGAATGTGGGACAGGGTACCTGTCAAAAACCTCCCCCCTCACCCCGTGAAATGTGCCAAATGTGGCACCAGAGGAGACAGATAAGCGGTAGTTCCACATTTGGGTGGAACTCCGCTTTAAGTATGACTCCTGGTTAGTTTGTGAGTCAGAAATTGGGTCAGGGTTACTGCAGGTCAGGCTGGATGGCTCCACAGAGGCAGGTCTCTGGTACCTCCCCCTGGATCTGGAAGTTTGGAGAAACTTCTGGGAATTAGTAGGTGGAGGCCAGGAGGTTCTGATCTGCAGTCTTGAGGGAACTTGACCAATCCCCAGGCAGAATGTGCCGGCAGGTTGGCTGTGTCAGCCCTTTATTATGGATGAGTCAGGCTAGCAGGAGAATCAGTAGAAGACGGAGTGCTGAGGAAACTGTCCATGGCTTAGGAGGGGACCCCTGTGTCTGGGGGGGTTTCTGTCTCCAGGCTGGGCTCAGGCTGGCTTGGAAAGATCCTGACAGCAGTGCGGTTTGAAGAGAATTTTGCCCAAGGAGCAGCAGGGAGCAAGGAGGCCAGTGTGAGCACATCAGCATGCCCTAGGGGAGATACTGCCATGTAGCAAGCTTTCAGAAGGACAGCGTTGTGCTTAGACCTTCCTAACCCTTGCCCTGGGAGATCTTTGGAGCAGCCGGGTAGGCTGGCGGACAAGCAGCCAGGAGGGCTGGTAGATCCTGTAAGCAGTAGAGTTGTGAACAGTATCTACGGTGCACTTGGAGATACTCCTGAATGCAGCTTACAACACACTGTGCTATTTTCTAAAAGGGACTGAGAGTTCCTAGTCTTTAATGGGCTTTTGCTTTTGGTCACCAAAGATTGTCAGTGTCCTAAAAGGAGGTCAGTTTGGGATCTTGTACATAGGAAGGAAGTTGTCCCATTTATTGTTTCAGTCAAGCTGGGCATTCTATAATTCCTCATCCAAGTTATCATCACCCCTAATAAAACAACAAAACCAAATTCCGAGATTATTTCTTGTGTCTGGATGGAAGTGAAAAACGCCTGTTGCCTGGCTGTGCAGGAGTAGGGGAACCAGTTATCAGCAGCCCTTGTCGGGGAAGTGCTACATGTCTGACAAATGCGACAGTGATGCCACATACACACGACTGGACTTTTCGGCATCAAAGGTCCGACGGAACGAATCCCTCGGACAATTCGATCGTGTGGGCTTCATCAGACCTTTTCTGTCGAAAAATCTGACGGACTTTAGAAATAGAACATGTTTCAAATCTTTCCGACGGACTCGATTCCTATCGAAAAATCTGTTGCATATGTTAGTCTGACGGACCAAAAACAACGCAAGGGCAGCTATTGGCTACTGGCTGTTGAATTTCCTTTTCTAGTCCGGTCGTACGTCATCAAGGTCGAAACGATCGGACTTTGGTGTGATCGTGAGTAGGCAAGTCTGTTTCGTTGGAACTCCATCAGAACTTCGTTGAAAAGTCCTTCGGAGTTCAGTCCGACGAGAAGTCCATTCGTGTGTACGCGGCATGAGGAAAATATTTGTACACCCCCCTCCATTGCCTTTGCAAGCTAAGATAGAGAGGCTCAACCTTACATTTTTACTACCCCAACCCCTCCTCAACCACAAGCGTAAGGCCTTACTCACTTTCCTGGAGACAACCGGCAAGGAATTTAGGGGAACTTCCAAACAGTAAACAAAGCAGTCAAAAATAATTGTGGAGTCACCCCATCATAAATATATAATATTTTCATGAGGGCATCATCCCAAATAGACAAGACCATAGCGCAAAATATTTGTAGGGACTTTTAGATATGCACCCCAGAAAGGTATTGGCTCAACATGAGAGTGATGATAGTTTTACATAAAATTAATTATATTTTTATTACATAATTATTCTAATCAATTGTATACAGATAAAAAAATGTTGTATTGCAAAATATACATTATAAAGCTCAAACAGTGTGCTGTTTTGCATTCTAAGCGTTCCGCAGATATTACGCTTCCTTAGGACCCAGGACTTACCTTTTTACAAATCCTTAAGATAATATCAATCCATCTACAGAGGTAAGTAAATAAAGAAAATACAAGATGGAACCATAAATACAACCTATATTTTAATTGCAATAAATCAGTAACAAAAAGAAAAAGAGAAGAAATTAACCACTTGACCAATGGAATGTTTCACCTCCTTTATGACCAGATCAATTTTTGCTATTCGTCACTGAGCTTTAAGTACCAGGCCTATTTTTCAAACTTGTTGTTTACAAGTTAAAATCTCTTGCTGGAAAATTACTTAGAACCCCCAAACATTCTTTTTTTTTTTTTCCAGACACAATAGAGAATAAAATGGCAGTCGTTGTAATACTTTATGTCACACCGTATTTGCGCAGCGGTCTTACAAGCGCAATTTTTTGAGAAAAAATACATTTTTTGAATTAAAAAATAAAACAACAGTAAAGTTAGCCTAATTTTTTTATTTAGTGAAAAATAATGTTACGCAGAGTAAATTGTTACCCATCATGTCATGCTTCAAAATTGCGCCCGCTCATGGAATGGCGACAAACTTTTACCCTTAAAAATCTCCATTGGTGACATTTAAAAATTTCTACAGGTTACCAGTTTTGAGTTACAGAGGAGGTCTTGTCCTAGAATTCTTGCTCTCGTTCTAATGACACAGCAATACCTTACATGTCTGGTTTAAACACCGTTTTCATATGTGAACGCGACTTACGTTTGCACTCGAGCTCGGCGGGACGGGGTGCTTTCAATTTATTTATTTATTTTAATTTTTTATTTTTACACTGTCCTTTAAAAAAAAAAAAAAAAAAGGTCACTTTTATTCCTGTTACATGGAATGCAATGACAGGACCTCT
The DNA here is from genome assembly GCF_042186555.1 of Aquarana catesbeiana. Classification (NCBI taxonomy): domain Eukaryota; kingdom Metazoa; phylum Chordata; class Amphibia; order Anura; family Ranidae; genus Aquarana; species Aquarana catesbeiana. Next base: position 666,820,282 of record NC_133327.1, on the reverse strand, counting down.
TTAATGTGAGATCTGGGGTCAAAAAGACCTCAGATCTCACATTTACACTTAAATTTAATAAAAAAAAGTCTCTAAAAAAAAGAAAAAAAAAAGAAAAAAAATTTCCCCTTTAAGACCATTGGGCAGAAGTGACGTTTGATGTCGCTTACGTCATCCAATGTTATGGAGCCGAGTGAGAGCCATCTTTCTCTCACTCTGCTCCATGCTACTGAGGGAAAATAATCTGATCGTCTCTGCTGCTACTGGCGGATCCGGTAAGCAGCGGAGATGACCGGAGTGCGGTGGGAGGGGGATGGGCACCTCTTCCACTGCCAATAAATGTGATCTCGCAGTGAATCCGCCGCGGACACCACTTTAATCTGAAAGAGGACCGCCCGCCGTTGAAGAAAATACCGGGGTTATGGCAGCTTTTTGCTCCCATAACCCAGGTATTCTACATTAAAGTATCAACGTATAACAACGGCGGCTGGTCCGTAAGTGGTTACCTTGCAATTGGTCGTTAATATTGTACATGAATTCAATTTTTTATAATTTATTAGCACAAATAGAGCTTTATTTTGTTGATATTTAATCACCACTGAGTTTTTTACTTTTTGCTATACAAAAAAAAAAGACAGATTTAAAAAAAAAAAAGGATTTTTTTTTTGTTAACACTGTTATTGCTTATAACAGACCACTGTTATAATCAGTAGTTTTAGCTGTCATGAATGGCTTCCATTCCTGACAGCTTGTGATCTCTGATTGGCTACAGCTAATCACATGGTACAGGGTGATGTGATTAGCCCAATGCGTTAGCTGTGGGCCAATCACAGCATTAAAATAGTAAGCAAAACAATCATGAATGGAAGCCATTCCTGACAGTTTTGTTTACATTGTCATCATGTGATTGCACTAACCAATCATAGTGATCACATGGTACCCCGGCCACTGTGTTTGGTATCAGTATGTCGTTGAGCCTGCAGCTGCCGCAGTCAGTGTATTGTGGCGGGGAAGTGGTTGTCCACCATAAAAAGATAAAAGAAAAAAAGAAAAAAACACTCATCAGCAACACCTGTGCTATCCACCCTGCCAGGGTTTTTCTGATGTTACATTAAAATCAATATGGATTCTTAATGAAATATGCAAAATACACTTCTGATAACCCCACAACCACAGCTGTACAACTAAAACTAAAAGACCCTGAGCTGTGAAAGGAAAGTTTGTTTGAGCTTCATGATAATCAAGGACATTTCCCAAACAATGACAATGGGTTACATTTGTACTTTAACCACTTGACCTTAGGGAGATTTACCCCCCTTCAGGACCAGGCCACTTTTTGCGATACGGCACTGCGTCGCTTTAACTGACAATTGCGCGGTCGTGTGACGCTGTACCCAAACAAAATGTATGTCCTTTTTTTCCCACAAATAAAGCTTTCTTTTGGTGGTATTTAATCACCTCTGCAGTTTTTATATTTCGCGCTATAACCAAAAAAATACCGACAATTTCTGAAAAAAACACAATATTTTGTACTTTTTGCTATAATAAATATCCCCAAAAAAATGAAAAAAAAAATTTCTTCATCAGTTTAGGCCGATATGTATTCTACATATTTTTGGTAAAAAAAATCACAATAAGTGTATATTGATTGGTTTGCGCAAGTTATAGCGTCTACAAAATAGGGAATAGATTTATGGCATTTTTATTATTATTATTTTTTTTTTTTACTAGTAATGGCAGTGATCTGCGATTTTTATTGGGACTGCAACCTTGTGACGGACACATCGGACACTTTTGACACTTTTTTGGGACCAGTGACATTTATACAGCGAGCTAAAAATAACCACTAATTATTGTATAAATGTTACTGGCAGGGAAGGGGTTAACACTAGGGGGCGATAAAGGGGTTAAATGTGTTCCCTAGATGTGTTCGAACTGTGGGGGGAATGTGGCTGACTAGAGGAGGAGAGAGATCGCTGTTCCTATTTAGTATGAACACACAATCTGTCTCCTCTCCCCTGACAGTACCGGGATTTGTGTGATTTAGACACACAGATCCCGGTTCTTGCTCTGTCACGAGCGATCGCAGCACGCGCATCGGCTCCGGGGACACGCTCCAGGCACGAGCGCCTGCCACAGTGTCTTAAAGAGCCAACGTACAGCTAAGACGGCTCGCGCAGGGGAGCGATCCTGTTGCAGTATAACTTTTCTGACTCAATATTTATCCAGCTGGCTGGGAAGAACACTTTTTGTGCGTTCACCCTAATGACAGAGACTCTTCTTATTTCTCTACCAGAGAAATGCTAACAAATGAAGGACACACTGAAAACTATTAACAAGGTACAGCTATCTAAACTCTTTCTACAAGGACTTAAAGTGTTACTAAAACCAGGACCCTTCATTCACTATATCTGGTCTCCCACAGTACACAGAACATGGAGATGCAATTATTTTAGCAAATAAAAGCTTCTAAATACCTTTTCTCATCAGCAGTATATAGCAGTCTTGTGACTTTTATCAGTGTCTGGTTAAAGCTTGTAGGAGGAGTTTTCATACTCCACTGGCTGTCCTATGAGGATGCAGGTCCCCTGACTCTCTATTTGGAGAGTGCTGATTGGCCCTGTGCTGATCACATGCACCCTCCCAAGACAGAAAAAACTCTCAAGCAATACACACCAAACTGAGCATGTGCAGCCTGACTCTAGTAACTCTGTCTTATCCGGAAATGTTTTGGAGACGATGCAAGAAGGGGAGGATAAGAGAAGACAGGATCAAACAGCCTTTTTACACAATGCGTAGGATTAATCCCTTAGGTTCCACGGTGAGTATAACAAGCATGCTTTACTGCATATACAGACTGATTTTACTGTTGTAGGTTTAGTAAGGCCCCTTTCACACTGGGGAGGTGGGGGCGTCGGCGGTAAAACAGCGCTATTTTTAGCGCTGTTTTACCGTCGTTTTTGCGGCGGTATTCGGCCGCTAGCGGTGCAGTTTTAACCCCCGCTGGCGGCCGAAAAAGGGTTAAAAACACTTGCATAGCGCGGCTATAGCCGCGGTATAGCCGCGCTGCCCCATTGATTTCAATGGGCAGGAGCGGTTTAGGAGCGGTAAATACACCGCTCCTTCACCGCTCCAAAGATGCAGCTTGCAGGAGTTTTTTTCTTCTCCTGCCAGCGCACCGCTTCAGTGTGAAAGCCCTCGGGCTTTCACACTGAACAAACAGTAGAGGTTGTTTTGGGTCGGTTTGCAGGCGGTATTTTTAGCGCAATAACGCCTGCAAACCACCCCAGTGTGAAAGGGCTCTAACACTTTAAAAATAAGGAAGGTCAATTCAGGTCGAATTGACTGTTTTTCACTATTATTAAATCAAGATAATTCAAACCTCATGGACACTATTGGAAATCATAACTTTAAAATATTAAAACACTTTTCAATTTATAATTGATATGATGCTCTCTAAAAAGACTCATTAATGAGAATAATTATGTTACTATATATATGTACTATTATGATTATGAAAATAGGAAAGTGTTCTGTTTGATTAAAAATTATAGTACATTAAAGAGTAATATCACAAATAGATCACCTACCGGGGATTGCACTTACACAGGGTGTCTGATGGGAGTCGGACTTTTTTAGAACAGGTAGTACACAGTAAGTGGTGATGGGAGGGGGGCGAGCTAGGTGTCCCCCTGCCCCCCACCCCCCCCCGCACTGGAATGCTAATTCAGTCACAATGAAGCAGTGGACGTTACAACATTGTTTGTTTGCTTACGGCAGCTTTGTGTGAAGTAGTGAGTCCATCACAGTAACGCAGCGTCTATTTCCTCGAGAATTCAATGTTGGTCGACACAGGGCCATTCCCAGTTGCAACGCGGTCCTCAGGTGGGTTGAACATTTCAGAACAACCAGAAACATTATGAACAAGAAAATACCAGTTTCTCAAATGTCACGTCTTGACCTCTGTTTTTGTAAAAATAAATAAATAGAGTTGAAAATTTACGTACTGTTTTTTTTAAAAAACAACCAGCTCCCGTTGGTCACCCTGTACTTCCAATTAGTAGTAAAATAACACATCTAGGTTATTCCAAGCATAAATATTATATCCCATATAAGACTGGATTGAATCCAATTTTATTCCCAGAAGACCTAAAACAGGGATTCCTAGTCCTAGAGTGTCATCCAGTGGCGGCCTGTCCATTAGGGGCGCATGGGCACCGCCCCCCCATCCATTAGGGGCGCATGGGCACCGCCCCCCCATCCATGCTTCTGGCCCCCTGATCTACACGCATAGATTCAAATGGGGTTTTTTTTCTTTTTTTTTTAAGCACGTGATTAGATCCATAGGCTCTAAAAGGCTTCAAAAAAGGGTGGGCTCGGGGCATAGAGCACAGCACCTTGAGCCAACCCAATTGTGAGACCCATTTCCAGCCTGTCGGAAGCTACATACAGAGTGGCCAGTTTAAATATAAGATGGCACACTCTGTTTGCAGCAGACTGAGAGGATGAGCTCACAGTGCCTCTCCTCACTTCTTGTCAGAGGCACTGAGGTCAATGGACAGCTTGGAGTCTTGGACCAATGGTAAAGTACCACTGGCCCCAGCTGTCCAATAAAAATGCTGCAGTGGAGGCACGCCACTCACTGCAGTGTCTAAAAGACACATGCTCCTTTCCACCCCAGACCTCTTAACTAGAAGGAAAAAACATGTGTTTATGTGTATAAGATTTACCCACAATCCCATGTTTTTCTCACACAGTTAAGAGGGAGAATGAGAATCTGCTGCTGCTGAAAAGGTGCAAGCTAAATCATATATTATCATGCTATATGTTATAAGATAATTTATTATTTATCTATTTACTGTGAAATTACTAGTTTAAAGTTATAATTTCAAACTTCAGTAATGTGTCCATTAAGCCACCTGCTTGAGGTGTACAGTTTTTCAAAATATAGTAAATTACCTTAAAAATAATATATAATAATTATTTGTATATTACTTACTTATGGTAATTAACACCTTGCCACCCAGGCCAATTCTGACACTTCTCTCCCACTTGTAAAAATCATAATTTTTTTGCTAGAAAATTACTCAGAACCCCCAAACATTATATATATTGTTTTAGCAGGCACCCTAGGGAATAAAATGGTGGTCATTGCAACTTTTCATGTTACATGGTATTTGCGCATCAATTTATCAAAGCATTTTTTTTGGAAAGAAACTGTTTCATGACTAAAAAAAAAAAAAAACACTAAAGTTAGCCCAATTTTTTTTATATAATGTGAAAGATGATGTTATGCCGAGTAAATAGCTACCTAACATGTCAAGCTTTTAAATTGCGCACACTTGTGGAATGGTGCCAAACTTCAGTACTTAAAAATCTCCATAGGCGACAATTTTTTACAGGTTACATGTATAGAGTTACAGAGGAGGTCTAGTGCTAGAATGATTGTTCTCGCTCTAACGTTCGTGGCGTATGGAGCCTGTGTGTATCTGGCCCTGATACTAGCCTGTGCCTCACCAGCCACTGACCTCACTGCAGGTTCCTGATCCTCAACTGTAAAGTGGAGGAGTGCAAGGTCTCTAACATCCACCAGCTCCGTGATGTCATCATGGAGGAGTGGAAGAGGACTCCAGTGGCAACCTGTGAAGCTCTGGTGAACTCCATGCCCAAGAGGGTTAAGGCAGTGCTGAAAAATAATGGTGGCCACACAAAATATTGACACTTTGGGCCCAATTTGGACATTTTCACTTAGGGGTGTACTCACTTTTGTTGCCAGCGGTTTAGACATTAATGGCTGTGTGTTGAGTTATTTTGAGGGGACATTAAATTTACACTGTTATGCCCTGTACACACGGTCGGACATTGATCAGACATTCCGACAACAAAATCCATGGATTTTTTCCGACGGATGTTGGCTCAAACTTGTCTTGCATACACACGGTCACACAAAGTTGTCGAAAAATCCGATCGTTCTGAACGCGGTGACGTAAAACACGTACGTCGGGACTATAAACCGGGCAGTAGCCAATAGCTTTTCAATCTAATTTTTTTCCGAGCATGCGTGGCACTTTGTGCGTCGGATTTGTGTACACACGATCGGAATTTCCGACAACGGATTTTGTTGTCGGAAAATTTTATAGCCTGCTCTCAAACTTTGTGTGTTGAAAATTCCTATGGAAAATGTGTGATGGAGCCTACACACGGTCGGAATTTCCGACAACGGGGTCCTATCACACATTTTCCATCGGAAAATCCGACCGTGTGTACAGAGCATTATATAAGCTGTACACTCACTACTTTACATTGTAGGAAAGTGTAATTTCTTCAGTGTTGTCACATGAAAAGATATAAAATATTTACAAAAATGTGAGAGGTGTACTCACTTTTGTGAGATACTGTATATCTTTAGCCATATTCATTTTCCAGCCCATGATATAATTTAAATGTGTCTATGTCGTACGACTAATCCTACTGATATGCGTGATTGTTAGTGACTTAATTGTTAAATTAAGGTTTTTTTTTGCAATTCATGGTTTCTTATTGCATAACGTGGTTCCTCTGACTAGCAACCACATCACTGGTGGGGCAAATCGCAGGATGGTAGAGAACTTGAATTGTTATGCTTCTATTCAATTTATTCAGTAAAGGAAGTTGTTCCTAATGCCGCGTACACACGGTCGGACTTTTCATCTACAAAAGTCCGACAGCCTGTCCGACAGACTTCCGGCGGACTTTCGGCGGACTTGCAGCAGACTTTCTAACGAACGGACTTGCCTACACACGACCACACAAAAGTCCGACGGATTCGTACGTGATGCATACACCGGACTAAAATAAGGAAGTTCATAGCCAGTAGCCAATAGCTGCCCTAGCATGGGTTTTTGTCCGTCGGACTAGCACACAGACGAGCGGATTTCGGGTCCGTCGTAGTTACGGCGTAAAGATTTGAAGCATGTTTCAAATCTAAAGTCCGTCGGATTTGAGGCTGAAAAAGTCTGCTGAAAGTCCGGAGAAGCCCACACACGAACGGATTACCAGCCAGCTTTAGTCCGTCGGCGTCCATTGGACTTTTGTAGACGAAAAGTCCGACCGTGTGTACGCGGCATAAGACTTGGCCTCCATGTGAATGCCTGGGCAGGAGAAGTCACCCACAGCCAAGGCCTGGGGAAAAGTGAGAGCATTATCTGTGGTAACCTGGCTGTCGAGCCTTAAAAAGAATTAGGGGCCAGTGTGTGGACACTCCTGGCATTGAGGGTGTTGAACAGGCGCAACCAGAAGGCAGGAAGGGCCCAGTCTCTAGCTGCCATCCTCACGAAGGGAAGTATAGAATGGGTGAAGAGTCATGTAATCCCTGGAGTCGGTGTGGGATGTGGGGGGCGCGACTGCCCACCATGGACATGCAACTCGGGTCCTGCTTCCAAACCTAAATAGTCACTAAAGTGGAACTAAACCCTTTTATTAGCCTTTTGGCCTGCATTTTGCCAGGTCCATGCACAAGTGATTAGTTATGACACCAGCCATTTGATGGCTTGAAAGTTCAGATGAGAGCACAAGTAATTTTGACAGTTATCATTCATGGCATACCTTTGGAAACAGTTAATCGATGGGTTTATTTCTGTTTTAAACTAAAACAGTTATCAAACTTTCAGGCTAGATAAGCTCTGATGGTCATTTTACAATTGATATATATTTTTATTCAGATCAGTTTGTAGACAATAAAACTAATGCTGTCTGAAAGCTGTCATGAATAAAAAAAAAAAGGGGGGTTTTGCAAATGATTTTATGAGCTTCATTATAATTTGTCCATTAAAAGACTCTCTGTTGTTCATAACTACTGATGATTCAACATAAAGTGAGCTCAGCCAACCTTGTAATATCTGTGCATTATTCATCCTATTAAATCATCAGGATCTAGAATGTGACAGCGTTCACTCAGTTAAAAATGGATAGAAGAGCAAGTTACGCCCAAAGCATTATTTGGGTAACAAATGCCAAATCTGCATTTTCCCTTAAATGAACAATAAATTAAATGGCTACTAATAATAATAGTCACTGAAGATAGCAATTATCATTGCAGAGCATGCTGTATATACCTAAAACAATGGCCCTTAATATTTAAAAATAGTTCAGTGTATTGTTATTTACAATTTAATAAACTGTTCTCACCAGGGAAGAATGTACATACTGTAAATGGTACACTCTTCCTTTCCCCCTTATAACAATCACAGGGGTTGCTGTTGAAGATAATAGTGCTTACCAAAGTTAGTCTGGCTGAAAGCCAGTGAGAAGGTGACCTGCCTTCTGCATGCCATTAAATCAACCATGCAAGACCAAGCAAAATGCATGTGGACTGGTCACCATCAATACCTCAGCCTTCAACTAGACTCATGGAGGTATACCACACATCAACCCATTAAACGTATCTGCAGGTGTCTTGTATGACTGGTGTGCCATCAAGGGCACAGATTGTCTTTTAAATGGTTGTCAAGAACAGGATTCTTAAAGATCAGCCCGACTTCTACAAGAAAATAGTCATCAACAAAAGCTGGTAAGGGGATTATCATTCATGTACAAGATTTTTTTGTACATAAAACATTTATAACCTTACCGATAAAAAAGAACAATGCACAAGTGCAATTTATTTATTTTTTTACAGGTACTTATATAGCGCAACCAATTTACACAGCACTTTACATATATACATACTGTACATTCACATCAGTCCCTGCCTTCAAGGAATTTACAATCTAAGGTCCCTAACTCACATTTAAGCATACACATACTAGCGCTAAGCTAGACATGGGAAGGCAGTGGTGGCCCGTAATGCAGGGTGCAGGGGTGCCACCCCCCCTAATCCATGCGTCCGGCCCCCTAATCTACATGCAAGGTGCCGGATGCATGACTTCCAATGGGTTTTTTTTTGAAGCACGTGATTAGAGCCAGAGCCTCTAATAGGTTTCAAAAAAGGGTGGGCTTGGAGCCCACCCAGTTGTGTGGCAATAGTGAATTAATGAAAATGAAAAAACGACTGCGCCACCCAACTAACTAAGTAAGCTGCTGGCACTACATATTAGACAAATTGTGTGAAGGGATAAGGGATAAAACGCATCACTAAATGATTGTGCAAATAAGCAAACATTAAAGTGACAGTGCAAAATTATGAAAATATCCAGTATTTGGCACTTGCAAAACAATTATATACGCAACAGTGAAAAAACATAAATAAACATATGAAATAACATGATGTCCATCATACTGAGTCAAAGGACTCATGCATAAGTCCAATTAAGTGTAAACAACCTGAAGTGAAAAGAGTGGTTCAAAAATGGTAAAAAGTAGATGTTCAGCCTTCAGGACGGAGGTCACCCATATGATTATGCACTAAGCTCCTCAGAGGGGACAACCAGAGATAAGGTTCACCATCCAATGTGCAACCACCACCAACGAAGGTATTAGGGTACTCTTACCAAATGGTGTGGGTTTCCAGCAAGAAGCCAAACAACAGGACTGGATGTCTTGGTAGACGAAACGCATTAGGACATACTGTGTTGGCTCCATATACTGCGTTCTATCCTAATCGCTATTGTCTTCCTGATTCTCCCCTCAGCAAACCAGGAAGTGGGACCTAAGACCCGTCTCCTGATTGGCCGAGAGGAGAAGCGATCCTATATTGGGTATATACATCTGGTGCAGCCTGTGGGGCGTGTAGTGAGCTCTGTGTATAATTTTGTATTGAACCAGTTTGTCCCTGGCTGAGACCAGAGGGGAGAACGGAAAATCCCATATCTCCCTCCAGTCATCTTCATCCAGCTCCGGTATGTCCCCCACCCATTTCCTGCGGAGGGAGGACAGCTCGGGGATGGCAGCAACCAGCAGGGACCCGTAGATCTGAGACGTGGGTTTTTCCAAGTCCTTCACCCGAAGGGTGGATTCGAGTTCCGAATATTCCAATATAATCAGTTGGCCCAAGAACTGGCACCTGTAGGTGTGAGCGACCTGAAGATACCTGAAATGGGCCCGTGCAGGTATAATACATTTGGTGCACAATACCTGAAAGGGAGTGAGCTCACCGTTGGTGGTAACATGTTCAAGGGTCAGTATTTTGTATTTGGCTCAGGCCTGTGGATCCGTAATGGTATTGAACTGTGGTAGGTTAGGGTTCAGCCATAGGGGGGTGTGAGGAGACCAGGAGTTCGGCTGTGGTGCCCTCAGCGCCTCACCCACCCTCCACGCCCGCATAGTGGTACTCATAGAAGGGGTGAGGCAGTGAGGTGTTTTTGGCCCCTTGAACAGCAACCACTTCAAGGCCTCCAGAGACCCCGTGACCGTAGAGACTGTTGCAGACTTGGTCAGGTCTGGCTGCAACCACCAATGGGCGGTTATAAGCTGAGTAGCCAAGAAATACGTATGGCAATCAGGGAGAGCCAAACCCCGCCGTCCACAGGCCTGGTCAGAGTGGTGTATTTGAATCTAGGTGATTTAGACCTCCAAATGAAGGAGAGGAAGAGTTGTTTTAGAGAAGTGAAGAAGGTTTTGGTCAGCCATTATGGGGAATTCCGAAAAATGTATGTAAATTTGGGGAGGACTTTCATTTTAAGAAGGTTGATGCGCCCAATGAGGGAAAGGGGGAGATTACTCCATGCCTTCAGTTTGGATTTAATTGCTACTAGGACAGGTTCAAGCTTGAGCCGGACAAAGTCCCTACTTTCTCTTGAGATGATGATACCTAAATAAGTAAACTTATTAACCCACTGAAGTGGGATAGAGGAGGGTGAGGAGGACCTGGCCTCCTCATCCAAAAACAGAAAAGTTTATTTAGTGCCCTTAGCCGTAGTTGGGCAATGTTCGCTCACCTCATTTCAGGGTGGGCCTACTTACTCATGCTTTTGTAAGTGTACACAGTTTTTATATAATTCATCAATATCGTTGTAACCTGTTGGTTATATACACGTAATAATCTGTTTTCTATCTGTTCAGAAATATGTATCTTAGCTCCTGAAAAAGCGATCCAATTTGCAAAACTTGTTGAGCTTATTCTTTTACAAACCCCATTTCAATCAAGCTACCCTGCTAGGGCACCAATGAATTGTTGCACAAGGATATTTATTTAGCAGGGTTTTTGTATTTGGTGGTCTTGTATATGACCTACTTGATTTTTACCTTTAAGATATATATTTTATTATGGAACTAAGCACTAAATGAACTTACTTGTTTCTAATATTTATCAGTTGGTGCCTCCAAAGTCCATGGGGGGGAGGGGGCAGGGATTTGTGCTAGTAGGGATGATTTGGGGTGTTTGTGCTGGGGGGGGTTTGTGCTGGGACAGGGATTTGGAGTGGGGGGGGGGATGTGTACTTGGAGGGGAAATTTGAGGGGTGGAGGATTTGTGCCAGGAGGTGTGACTTTTTTTTTGGGGGGGGGCATATGTGTTGGGGGGATTTGAAGGATGGAGGGGAAAGTTATGTACTGGGAGGGGGGATTTCAGCAGGAGGTGCAATTTGTACTGGGAAGAGGGGGGATTTATGTTAGGTGTAATCATGCAGATCAGTGCCCGATTTTTTTGGGGGGGTGGATTTTTGCTGACACATAATGCTCATATATCTGGGAGGGGGGGTGGAATGCAGTTTCGGCATGTTCGCCCCTGGGCTCCAGGTGACCTTGTCCCACCACTGAGTGTAACTGTACTAAAAGAGCAGTTACACTTTAAAAGGTATACATAAGCAATATATTATAAGACGTGTTCTCCTAACAACAGCGACTTGAAATGCAGTGGCGACCGCTGCTCAACATTTTTGGGGGGGCGCAAACAAACTGAAAAATTCGGAAAAAAAAACATCAATTGCAGGCTCAGTGTGCCCATCAAACGCAGCCACTGTGCCCATCAAACGCAGCCACTGTGCCCTTAAAATGCTGCCACTGTGCCCCATCAAATGCTGCCACTGTGCCCATCAAACGCAGCCACTGTGCCCTTAAAATGCTGCCACTGTGCCCCATCAAATGCTGCCACTGTGCCCCATCAAATGCTGCCACTGTGCCCATCAAATGCCGCCACTGTGCCCATCAAATGGTGTCACTGTGCCCATCAAATAGTGCCACTGTGACCCCCCCCGGCACTTACCCTGTCTCGGTGTCGAGTCAGGCATGCGGGTGACAGCGACGAGCTGTGGGACCTTGCAGCGGGTCAGACAGCGGCTCCTGTGTCCTCCGTGCGTCTCCTCCCGATAGGTGTACAATTGTAGCACCTGTCATTTCAGCCAATCAGGTGACGGGAAACAGACCCATGCACCTGATTGGTGGAGAGGCGGTTCAGTGTTAGGAAAGCGAATATCCCTTCGCTTTTCTAACACACCTGGGTGGACTATGATCACAATGCTTTGCTCTCACAGTTCACCTTTTTTGAAGCCTATTAGAGCCTGAACCCCCCCACCGCTGGAATTCAGGCGCCCAGCGTCCAAAAAGGGGCCGGACGTCTGAATAGGGGTTGGCTACAGCGGCCATGGATATCCATTCTACATAGAGGGGGGTGGCTGGAGAGAGGGGGCGGCGCCCGTGCGCCCTTAATGGACGCACCGCCACTGTTAAAATGGCTATTTATCAATAACAAGCTCAACTGACGCAAGCTATGGGATTTCATTTACTTTTGCAAGTCAGAAAGCATGGATTTGTGAGGATCAATATAAAAAAAAAAAATTGGTGAGTTGGTGAGTACTGTAGCAGTGCACTGAACTCTATTGAACTGTTGCACTGTATGGGCCATGCTAGGTTCTTTTATTGCACAGTGAACTCACAAAGCACAGTAGATCCAGACTGGGCTCCAGGCATATGCTATATATTTGGAGTCTGGTAAAAGTTTACACATTTTTATGAAGTAAAGCTGTTTTAATTGAGTTCATTTATCAAGTCAGCTATAGGCAAATAAAACCAACAACATACAGATGGGGTTGTATTATAAGAAACAAAACAAAAACCTATTATTCTGCTCATTATATCTTGCTGATTTAGTGTTACAAGCTATTAAAATATGGTTTGTATACAGTGCATAGTGTGGGAAAATATGCCAACTGGAAGCAGAGAAGAGTCTGCATCCCTTTAGACCTGCATGCTCCCTAAGGCCTATGCACATCCAGCACAATGCTGGGGATACCTTCTTCTTGATAACACCATATACACTGAAATGCACCTGTGAGCAGAGAAGTCTGAACATCAAAAACAGGTGAAATGTTATGTATGCAGCTTGGATGCTTTAAATGCCAAAAAGCATTAATAAAATAGCAAGTTTATGTAAATGTAATTGGGCTCCCTGGTGGCTGGTTGTCTACCATGAAATGTACAGCAAGCAGGGCTTTTTTTCAGCGGGAACATGGGGGGATGCAGTTGCGGCACCTCCGGCACTGGATGTTTGGGTCTGTTGATGTTGACTGCTGGGGGGATCTATTGTCACTGGAGAGGATCTATTTTTGCAGGTGGGGAGGTCTGTTGTTGCTGGTGGGGGATCTTTTGTTGTTGGGAGTGGGTCTTATGTTGCTGGGAGGGATCTATTGTTGCTGGCCATTGGAGGGTTTATTGATGCTGGCTGTGGGAAGGTCTGTTGCTGCTGCAGGGGGTCTATTTATGCTGAGGGAGGTATTTTGTTGTAGACGGTCTATTTTCCTGCTGTTCTTGTTATCATTAACAAGTTCTATACACATTAAATGTTACCACAAATGTTACATGCTTCTGTATTCTCTAAAAGGGGTGGTCCTGGGAGGTGGGTAGGGAGTGGAACCAAGGAACAGTGCTCAGAGGTGGGTAGGGGCGGAGGCAAAGGGTGACTTGGAAAGGGGGGTTCCTGCACCTATTCTCTGAGAAAAAAAAGCCCTGGCAGCAAGGATGGTCAGAAACCTCTTAAATTGCTGGAGTTCACCCTCTTCAGCTAGAGGGCTTCTCAGTAAACTCACACTTGTCCTCAAGAGTTGCATGAGGCCTGAAATTCTATGGTTGCAGGCCTTGTCCATGCGAAATACCTGGTCCAAAAGCCACAGGGTCAGGGGTACAAGATGCATCATCCAGCCCTCCTTTTCCTGACAACCACCAGTTAACCAACCAAGCCAGGCTCAATGTTCTTACTCTCCCAGGTATTGACTGTCTAATTGCATTACTAGAAGGTATTTTTGACAAGTCCAACCCAGCTGAGTTTTGGCCCCTTTCATGCTGACAAACTTTGTGGAGCACATCGCAGAAGCACAGTTTGCTTAAAATATTTACTTAAACATAGTGTTGGGTGAGTTTGGGCCAAACAGTGGCTGTTCGCCCCATTCGGTGAACGCCCGAATTTGCAGGGTGATCAGCGGGTGTTCACCCCGCCGAACGCCCTGCAATGCACTGCGTGCTGCTCAGTGCATTCTGTGCCCTGATTGGGCAAAGTTTGAACTGGATTGACTATTGTATTTATTCAACCTTACCTACTATGTAACTATGTGAATACCATAGCTGATCAAATTAATGCCTCTTTTAGCAATTGCAAGAAAGTTTGCTTTTACCTGTGATGAAGGCATACATGTGCGCAGCCTATTGCATTAAGGTGTGCACTCCAAAGCTCAAACACACATGCCTTTCTCTGCAGCTTCAGCTGTACTGGACAGTGATTGAATGGGAAGTGCTCCGTGCTGAGCGGCTTCCTGTTCCTTCACAAACTGAAGCCTAGTAAACACAGTTTACTAAGCTTCAGTTATAAATTAACACAGTGAGTGTGTTCACTGTGTTTATTTGGAAAAAATGAAGCGGCCAGTAAACAACATATTTACTAGCCCCTTCCCCCACTCTCCATTCTGAAACATTCCCCACAGCAGCCAGGGGGAGAGGAGAGGAGGGAAACCAGCAGCACTGTGGGGGGCAACATGGGGGGGGCCCAGGCATAATCGGCACTGCACGCAGTGATTAGGGTGTGTCCAGGCACACCTGGCACACCCCCTGTGCACGAATGTGGATGGAAGGTCCACAGTACTAATCACAGTCTGGCTTCAGTCTGCAGTTATTGGATGGTGGTTACCTGTGGTAATTCTAATTCAGATTCCTCGGTATGATTGACACCTAAGCTACTTCATGTGACTGTGATGTTTATGAAGTGCAACATAAAAGCAGAGCACGGGTGTGCTGGGGTTAACCCTTGCACTGGGTACCATTGCCCTGAACCAGTGACTACCCACTCTTACCTGGAATTAGTGGCAGTATCATGAGCAGTATATTCTAAGTATTAATCACATACTATACTATACTATACTATACTATATACAGTCCTGCTGACGTTGGGGCCCTTATGGTGGCATGCCTACTCCACAGTGGGTGTGTTTGTATTTCCAGGGTAGTTAAGAGCATTGACAGCATTGTTCAACAACAACAGTTGTACTGTGCAATCTGGTATGGACAATACATTTGCGATCTGCATTTGGGGTTCCGTTAACCTAAACTGACCACCACAGCAAATCGCAAGGGCATTGCGATCAGAATGCGGTGGGGGAATGCGGCTCTCCCGCACTGCATTCCAGTGTGGCCCTAAAAGCCCTGCATGCTGCATGTTTAATACAGTTACATTCATCCAGCTTAAAATAATGCAAAACATTCTTCCCAGTGTCCAACCTTCTGTGTTCGCAATGCAGTAGGGCAACAGCTCGGCACAGGACCTGGAAGTAAGTGGATTCCTTATTACAGTGCTTTCCAGCTTTTAGAAGGATCCCACAGGCATGGCACATACATTGGTCTAAGCTGGAGCCTGGTAACTGTTTTCTCTAGCAGAGTAACAATGGTACTTTAACACACTATTGCAGCAATCCTCTTCTGTGCCCACATACTGTACACCAGGCAATCCACAGAGCACCCCAGCTCTGATCCTCCAATCAGTCTCTGGTAGTAATGGCTGCATACTCCAAAGGTAAAGCCAGGAGTGAGCCCCCACATGTAGCGCTAACCCTTGCATGGGTCGCTGGACGCTACAGGTTCCTCTCTCAAATTAGTGCAGTGGCAGCCAGGCACATAGAAAAAGTCACTATCTCTGGCTCAATGGACAGTCTAGGGATTGCTCTTTTTGAAATTTATTGCTGAATAAACTGCACAGGGAGCTGTGCGATACTCCATTAACTCTAAACAGCAATGAGAGGACACTCTTCACACTGGCACTACATCTTAGGACAGTCCCCTTAATAATGGCCCAGAGAATGGACTGCACTGAGACACTGTCAGAAATATCCCAGGTCAGGCAAGCACTAGTACCAATATGCACAAGATAGCAGCAGCAACAGTCACCAGTATCCTGCACTCATGTCTGTACTTACTGTACTATGACCCTGGATACTTGGATGCCTACTTCCTATATCAGACAGACGTTTCCCCTAGTGACCTCTCCAGACTGGAGCCTCAGTGAAATCTCTTGGCTTAGCTTCAGAGATTCTCAGCAAACAGACCCCCAAGCTTTAGCATAGTTAGGACCTCGATGAGCACAGGTAGAATTTCAACTGGGATGCCTAGGCTGGGAACTTCTCCTCCTAGAAAGGAACAGGCTGTTCCAGACCCCTGATTATTTATGCACTCCCCCAGCCACCTTCTGGGCACCCTCCCCAGGGATTGGCCGAGACAACATAAATATTCAGGTTTCTTATTTGCCTTTGCAACCCAATACATTCCAGAATCCTCCAGAAGGTAGGTGGAAACAATCAAGCCTGCAACCAGAACAGAACAACTCTCAGGCTGTTCCACTTATTACCGTGGAACCAAAAACACCTAAATTTGCCTAGTTTTTGCCTATCAACCTATCTAGGAGGGTACTACACATGTATGTAGTGGAAAATGTCCAAAACAAATTTGCACAAGAACACACATTGGTGAGACACTAGGTGTGAACCTAGTCTTAAGCCACATACATATGAGCGGACTTTTTCGACCGGACTGGTCCGACGGACTGAGTCCGGCAGACAATTTGACCGTGTTTGGGCTTCATCGGACCTGCAGCTGACTTTTTCGGTCGAAAATGTGACGGATTTTAGATTTGGAACATGTTTCAAATCTTTCCGACGGACACGAGTCCGGTCGAAAAGTCCGCTCGTCTGTATGCTAGTCCGACGGATGAAAACCGAAACTAGGGCAGCTATTGGCTACTGGCTATCAACTTCCTTATTTTAGTCCGGTCGTACGTTATCACATACGAATCCATCGGACTTTGGTACGATCATGTGTAGGCAAGTCCGTTTGTTCGGAAAGTCCGTTGGAAGTCCGCCAAAGTCCGTCAGATAGACCGTCGGACCAGTCCGGTCGAAAAGTCCGCTTGTGTGTATGCGGCATTAGGCTTTAAGTACCTGGCAGATTGGAGTGTACTTTCATGTTAAAATACGCATTGCAGACATTTTCCTGATATCTTTTTGCAAAAAAGAAAAAATTTCCATCACACTTTTAAGGTAAAATTACTAAAGCTAGGAACCATACTTTGATCATGCTGCGTTTAACAAGGCAATCTTGATGAAATGTGGATTCAGGCTTTAAATTATTCTTTGCAGTCTCGTTCGCTGTGCCAATCTCCGCACCCACTGTCAAAAAACTAAAATCCAAACAGCACATATCATCCGTTGTACACCTCAGGATCCCGTCACATCACAGTGCCAGAACTCGACCCGCGCTACTCACTTTTTCCTGCAAAGAGATGTGATCAATGCTTCGGTAAATGCAAGAGAACATCAGCCCAACGCCCAGGATTTCTCCATTCTGTTAGAAATTCTATATCATCAATTTTACACAAGGATCTTTTGATAATCCAGGGTCTCCACGATATGACATTATGTTTGATAGAATCCTCAGATGTGATTAACTCATAAATTTGACATACCTCATATCTTAAGGCTTTTTTTTATCCGTGCTTACAAAGCAGTAACCTTAGATTGTCATCTGCCCACTTTAGAGAGATGAAAGCATCTAATGAACTGATATTTGGTGTAGAAAATAAATAATAGCTCATCTGCCACATTATGAAAGATATCAGACAAATAAGAGTTGAGTATTGCACCTCGGAGAAGTAGGTTGCTGTATGTATCTTTGAATATCACATTTCCGTAATGAAGATGTACTTGTTTGTAGCACATGGGTCTGTCAGTTTTAGGCCCCTGTCATGGAATTCCTCTAAGACGTCTGGTACACAGAAATGCTCAAGCACGCAGAATTTCCCCATAGAATGATGACCAGACACGTGAATGCGCGCAGGGTTGAGCACCGGAATGCGCACTCTTGCACATGGGCACACCCACAGTGCCTGTAGGCGCCAGACTGTCTATTTAAGGATGCTTATACCTTTGTTGCTGACCCGACTTGCTCCTGACCTGATCTCGGATTCCACTTCTGACTTGTCGCCAGTTCTTGACCCTGGCTCTGTTCCTGACTTCAGCTCTGCTTATGACTCGGTACCCCGCTGCCTGCCCATTAACGACCCTGGCTATTCCTGTGACCACGCTTTTGTCTCTGATCCTGGCTCCTTATCTTGTTTGAGTGTCTGCCTGGCTGTCTGCCATACCAGCTCTACACACCGCAGTTTGTTCCTGTCTCAAGTCTGATGAAAGCTCTTACAAGCCATGCAGTGCATGTGGAGTGCCCCTTCAACATCGGCTGGACCACTGAGCTTAGCTACTGTTCTTGGCCTGATGTTCTAGCTCGTGTTGGAGACCGCGCTGGACTGACTGGGTTGGTCACTGGTGCTGAGTGAGTATTCATGTGGACAAAAAGGAAGGAATGCTTTCAGGTGGATAGTGCCCAGTGATGTATGGTGGTGATGGGCCCTCTTGGGGATTGGGCTGCTGCCTTTTCTGTGCTACCTTAAGGTTGTTTCAGCATGCAGACTTAGATAAAAACAAGGGTGCGTCTGGTGTCCAGAGAAATGTGGCTTCTAAAATATGGTTCATGGATTTTTACTAAAAATTAGCAACATGTACATCAAGCCAACGTGTTTCAGGGAGAATAGCCTCCCACCTTCTTTAGGGCTAGCAAACAAAACAAAGGATGGATAAAATATACATATAGCAATATAGAGTATATATATATATATATATATATATATATATATATATATACACACACACACATACACTATGTTACCAAAAGTATTGGGACGCCTTCCTCTACACGCACATGAACTTTAATGACATCCCAGCCTTAGTCCGTAGGGTTCAATATTGAGTTGGCCCACCCTTTGCAGCTATAACAGCTTCAAGTCTTCTGGGAAGGCCGTCCACATGGTTTAGGAGTGTGTCTATGGGAATGTTTGACCATTCTACCAGAAGCGAATTTGTGAGGTCAGGCACTGATGTTGGATGAAAGGTGTTCTATCAGGTTGAGGTCAGGACTCTGTGCAGGCCAGTCAAGTTCCTCCACCCCAAACTCTCTCATCTATGTCTTTATTGACCTTGTATTGTGCACTGGTCCGCAGTCATGTTGGAACAGGAAGGGGCCATCCCCAAACTGTTCCCACAGAGTTGGGAGCATGAAATTGTCCAAAATGTCTTGGTATGCTGACGCCTCAGGAGTTCCCATCACTGAAACTAAAGGGCAAAGCTCAACCCCTGAAAAACAACCCCACACCATAATCCCCCCCAACCAAATGATTTTGAGGGGTGGCCCAATACTTTTGGCAATATAGTGTGGATGAGCGAGTTTGGGGTGGAGGAAGTAGAGAGGCGATCGTTTGTAGAGAGGCAGACTGCCATTCTGCCAGCTAAGCAGAAACACAGATCTCTGTTTTCCTTTAGTCAATGCACCTCCCTCGCTCATAGGGAACACATTTAACCCTTTGATTGCCCCTGATGTTAACCCCTTCGCTGCCAGTGTCATTTATACAGTGACAGTACCTTTTTTTTTAGCATTGAACACTGTATTATTGTCACTGGTCCCCGTAAAGTATCACTTAGTGTCAGATTTGTCAGCCGTAATGTTGCAGTCCCGCGAAAAATCGCTGATCACTGCCATTACTAGTAAAAAGTATTAAACATAAACATAAAAAGTTAAACCTCCTTTCTTCTAATTTTAATGAGTGGTCTTATTAAACTCCCTTCTGCGAAAAAGTTTTATCCCTATTGTGGGGTCACCAGTATGGTATTTGTATATTGAAATCATATCCCCTCTCAAGCATCTCTTCTCCAGAGAGAATAAGTTCAGTGCTCGCAAACCTTTCCTCATAACTAATATCCTCCAGACCACTGGGAAATGACGGTGCCCTGGCACACCATTCCTGGAAAGTTTCTAAGTAAGAGGCCCCCTATAGCTCCAGGAACTGGCTTAACAACCTAGATGCTAGAAGCAATCCCAGCAAGTGGGGTCCTCCTTCGCATCTTATTTCTTCACTTCTTCTTTCATGCTGCAGAGAATGGCGAGCATGCAGTTAGATGAGAATATCTGATCTAATTTTTTTTAGGAAATACAATATGTAGGTGCCCAAAGAACACTAGATCACTGTCACAAAGCTGCTTTTAAACAGTAGATAGGCTGGAGCTCTACAGATTTGCCTAGATAGAAAAACAGCAATCTATCCCTGCTAGGGTCCCTGTATTATGCAGTAGTAAAGTAGAACTAGAGCAGGGGTCTTCAAACTTTCTAAACAAAGGGCCAGTTTACTGTCCTTCACACTTTAGAAGGGCCGGACTGTGGCCAGTGGGAGTAGAAAAGGTCCCGATGTTAGTGGGAAAAATAATTCCCCATCATTTGTTTTAGAGGGAGGAATTGTGCCCCATCGTTGGTGTCACTGGGTGGAATTGTGCCCCATCGTTGGTGTCATTGGGGGGAATTGTGCCTCATCATTGATGTCATTAGACCCCATTATAGTTGTCAGTGGGATGAATTGTCCCCCATCATTAATGTCATTGAGCTCCATTGTTGCTGTTGGGAGCAATTGTACCTTATCGTTGGTGTCAGTGGGAGGAATTGTGCTCCCTTCATTGATGTCAGTGGGGGAATTGTGCCCCATTGTTGGCATCAGTAGATGAAATGGTACCCCAAGGCCCAGATAAAAGCAAGCAAATGGGTGCAGTTTGGAGACCACTGAACTAAAGGCAAAGTTTCTTTTTTAAAATTTGGATAGAGTAAGGGATGGTTATAACCCCTGTCAGTTTTTCTGTGTCCCATTGGGGAGATGTCACTTCCTGTCTCACAGCTAAAACAGGAAGTGAGAGGAAACCCCTTCTAACTAGTGTCCCCAATTGAAAGATTTTCCTTCTGTTCTGACAACCCAGAAATTTTTGGGTTGACAACCCAAAAATTGAGATTTTCTTCATCTTTCACTATTAATGGTAAACTGGACAAATAGAGAGGGTGAATTGTCCTAACGGGGATACAGACAGCAATACAAACTTGACAGATGTTCTAACCCCTCTCCACTCTATCCAAAACTAAAATAAAAGTTGTGCCTTTCTTTATTCTTTCATTTTCAATTCAGACTGGACATTAGAAGTGATTGTGTTTGGAGACATTCGTAGTATATCACAAATGTCCCTGTGTCTAGTTATGTCTGTGTTATTGTCAATCCAGTCATTATTTCTAAAGGACAGTAATGCTATTTTTACTGTTAATTTTTTTCGTGTCATTTTTTGGCTCATCTTATTCTTTATTATTTTTCAAAATTGGATTTCAAGAGTTTAATTTTACTTTATATCTCACTTCCTGGTAGAAGTCCTTGAACTTTTCCTAAATCCAATTATTTAAAATGATGTCACTTGCATCACTGAAACGTTTCTATTAATATAAGGCGCTCTCTGTCTCACAAAGACCAACGTTTTATTCTCTTCCCTCATTATTTCATAATTCCACATGCTGAAGCTGTCACCAGACCTCCTCCACCATTGCGTCTATCATTCATCAGAGTCATTCACCTTATTTATTATCACCTAGCTCTTGAGAGCTCCTTATCTGTAAGTTCAGTGCCTGCCTAATTTTAGCTTAAAGTGGCACTAAACGATATCTTCATTCTCCAAATACAACGTATATTTCATACCCATCCATTATTTAACCACTTCATTACTGGGAACTTTTACCTCCTTCCTGCCCATGCCAAATTTTCAGGTTTCATTGCTGTCGCATTTTGAATGCCCTGTTATGCAACGATTTACACATATGAAATTTCTATCATTTTTTTTCACACAAATAGAACTTTCTTTTTTTGGTATTTAATCACCGCTGGGTTTTTATGCGTATTTCTGTTACCCAGTTTTGCAAATAAATAATCTTTCTTCATAAATTTTGGTCAAATTGTATTCTGCTACATTTCTTTGGTGAAAATAACCCGAATCACTGTATATTATTTAGTCTGTAGGAAAGTTATAGAGTCTACAAACAAAGGTATATACAGTAAATCTGAAAATTTATGAATCCTGATGTACTGACGGCCTACCTAATTTTTTGAGGCCTGAGAACGCCAGGACAGTACAAATATCCCCCAAATGACCTTTTTGGAAAGTAGACAGTCTGAGGTATATAGTAAGAGGCATGACGCGTCTTTTTGAAGTTGTATTTTTTTGGCACTTTTTTTTGGAAAATTAAGAAAAAAAAAATGTTTTGACATTTTTTTTAACATTTGTTTTTACATACTGTCACCAGCGTCATCATATACCTTGTGTGGTGGTGACCAGGGACACTGACTATTGACAGTATGTATAAAAATAAATAATAACAATATGTTTTTTCTTTTTTTTTAATTGATTTTTTTAGATTTTTTTTACATATTCTGACCAGAGCAGTACAGTGTTACCATAGTAATACTGTACCACTCTGGGGAGTTGATCAGGATTTTTTTTTTTTTTTTACATACTATACTTGCTTAAAGCAGTGAATTTCACTGCTATAAGCAAATATTTTTACAGAATGACAGTGTGTAGACACTGCCTATTGTTGTGATTAGCTGTGATTGGTCAAAGATAATCACATGGTACAAATGGGCTGTGATTGGCTCTGTCTGTACCATGTGATCACTGTGACCAATCACAGCTAGCAACACAATTGTATACAATGAATGACATGAAAGAAGCCATTCATTGTTTACAACTGTCATGTGGTCCGCTGTGATTGGTCACAGCGATCACATAACACTGGCAGTGGGCCGGTATAATGATCAGTCATCTGCTGTATCCAGTGGATGCAGCGGGTGACAGATCATGCCAGAGTGTGGCCTGGAGCGACCATGCGGTAGGCGTTCTCGGGAGGACTTCATATGACACACCAGTTACACTCCTGTTTTAGTAAATCAACCCCTGAAGTGTCCAGCCCACTCCTCTTCTTTGTAGGTACTCCATCAGTGAGTTCTCCCTCAGTGTCTCTATGGCTTACCTCAAAGCGTACTCACCTTCCCAGGCTACAGACCTACATTGATTAACCATTGATTGACACCAGATTGCGGTGGATCCAGGATAACTGGGTCAAATCGCACCCCTGCCCCCTTCCTGGAGGCAAGTAACTAGGCACCTTACCTATCTCAACAGTTCTCTCCATGTCCTCTACATAGTCAGGTGCATCCTCCACAGTTGTTACTGCACACATGTACTCATATAGATTTGCCATATTTTGACTGCCCAGCCTCTCTTTACCCCTGTGGGGCAATGGAGCTCCCCACAAAGCTCCATTGACTCCCTCAATAACCTCCTCCACTGACTCCATCATTTTAGCCTCCTGAAGATGTCTTGATGATGAAATGCGTAGGAACGGGCATACTGGTCACGTATTATGTCACTCCCACCTAGTGGAACGCACACTGGCTCCAGGGAATTGCTGAGCAGTGATGGCTTCAACATTGTAACCAGTTGGCAGACCATTCCTGTTGTCAGGACATGGGCCTAAACTCTGTGCGTGGACACTTTTATATTTATGTGTAATTTTTGATAAACGCTATTAAATATGTTGCGATTTCTGTGATCTTGTCTTTCCTATGAATTGGACCCAACGAGGGGGACTCCACATTTATGGGTGGAATACCATATATATAAAAGCCTTGTAGACCCACGTTGATATAAGCTCAGGCGGGTCCACACTTGTGGATAAATGTGCACCCTGGTCGGGGCACATATGTTGTTTTGCAGTGGTTCATTGCATGCACATGGAGCACTTTCGTTTTTAATCCTTTGGATGAAAATTCATTCACTATTTTTTACCGGGAGCATACTTGATTTCAGTTTATGGACTGTTATTCCTTTATTTAAATATTTAAAATATTTAAAGTTTTTACACTTATTGAATGCATTTGTATGCACTTATGAGTATTTTGCCACATGATTGGTTGTTTTTACTAGCACTATAGAACTTTAATTTTGTCATTCATACTACGGTGCATTAATATAGGGTAAGGCGGCATTCATTTTAATGACCTTGAAACCCATAGGGTCTTTTACTGTCTCATCTGGTTTCTGGAGTGAAGGACTGGCAAAACTCAGGTAGACTGGATGACCCATTGTTTTGCTTGTGTCTATCTAGCAAGGTTACTTTGTGGTATAAGCAAGGAAGCTGAGATCTCTGCAGTGTGTAAATGTGCTTTTACTATACAAAAATGCTGTACATACAAAATTATTACAATAATAGGAATACAGTACAAGACTGACAGATATCTATAACACACAAAATGCCTAGCAAATAAACAGCCTATGGTCTATAACAGTAGAAATACACTTAAAAGTTACTTAACTCCGGTTACTGTATGTTCGTGATCTCCATTGACAACGATTCTTCTGGAGATCAGGCACCTTCTTGCATGATGAGTGGCTTCTGGTGTTAAAGCATGTTGAAGTGGCCTCTGTTTAAGGCATCATCGGTCCTTTTATTTGTCAGCTTGTTTACAATGGTTCCTTAACAACCAACTAATCTATATCTTGGTAGCTTCAGTTTGAAAGGCATTTCTTATATGTTTACTGTAGCTATAGAGGACAATAGACTGTCCTCAAACTGCCAACGGAATACAACAATGGTATCTACATTCCCATTGTATCCAGCAGCATTTTTTTGAGAAATTCTGTCTGTGAAACCAGAATGCTATGAGTCTTATAGAAAAATTATATTTTTTAGCAAACGCAACACACCCATCTCTGGTTGCACCACTAAATCTTCCTGGGGCACCACCTTCTTCCCCATAGCATCCTCCCTCCACCCAAGGCCTTTTTAGCTCCCAGGGCTAATCTCTATCAGGGAGAACCTCAAGAGGAATATTATCGGTGTCAGAAAGAGTTTTGAGTTGGAACGTTGCAAGCGGAAGATAAATTACAGCAAGCCAAAAGTAGGTAGATTTGTAGTATTACACTGTTATAGCATATAAACTGGTCAGTAATATTCATGTCATTCACCTGGCAGTGTTCAGGACACAAGTGGAGAAACGTATGTTTTCCCATAAGAATATAATGGAATTTACAGCTGAGGATTGAAGGAAATGCATATAATTCTGACCTACGCAAATCTGATACATTTGTAGCAACCTGCTGATAAATGTGCTCAGCATGCTAACTGTACTATATGTGTAACAATAATGCTTCTTGCATTTACAATATATGTTATAATGTAAATGTAACCCATATAAAGGTACATTTGGGGGAAACGATGGCAAACTAGAAGAGGCATGTGCCCACTACAAGCCACCTTCCCCTACCACCAACACATCTCAGTGTAAACTTACTTTATTGTGATTTTTGGTCGTTCATTTTTAATGGCTAATTTTACCTTTAAGAAAAAAATATGCATTTATTTTTTTTTCCATGGGAGACTGCAAAGCATTGCATCTATGATCAGTGGATGGCAGGTGCAATGTCAGGCTCAGGCAGAGACCTCCTCCAGCTCTCTGCTCATACCTCTATATGGGCTTTCAATTGAAGAGCTGGAGGAAGTGTCAATGGACTACGAGTATGCTGATCGCAGCAATCATAGTCCATCATAGTCCATTGAGAACTACTAATTTGTCTGTTGTGGTGGAAGATGGAACTTTTATGTATTCACAGATTACAGCTGTGCCGATTTTGAATGTGGAAGCAGCTGTGGGGGAGAAGAGCCCTGCACACTGCCATGGGGGACGTTATGGGGATAGGAAGCAGGTGATTAGGAACATGGTAAATTTTATAACCTAAATGCGGATGTAACATGTAATATGTTCTCAAAGGTGAACTTAGCCTTTAAAGTGTTACTAAATTGAGTTTTTTTGTTGAAATCTCACTAACAACAAAGCTGGTAATTTAGGTCCAAAATCAATTCTGCTGAAATCACTCCGTCCATCCCTGCTGTGCTGGCATTTTTAACATGGGACTGCTATAGATCTGGCAAAAAGGCCAATTTTTGCTGATGGTATCATTGTAGGATTGGTGAAGTAACTTGTATTTCTAACATACTGTACATGAATGATTTAATTATATAAAAGTACAAGTGAATCTTCACACATTATCAAAAAATAAACTTTGAATCATTTATAAATAAGGAAATAATAATCATCGCCTGACCTTGGTTTGATATTCCTGCGTTGTTCTGCCTCTTTGGACAGAGTTGGGACTCTCTAGTTGCCTTAACTAATTTATCACGGTGTGATGTATTTAGCTGGAACATTATGTATAGTTTTCACAGGTGCCTCCACAACCCAGTGGAGAATATATGCGGCAAGATCTCTGATTACCTTTTTATGGAAGAAACTCGCGAGCCAGCAGACAGAGAACAGGTGTGTTGTGAAGGCTGATTTTATTTCCCTCAATGTGATCCAACAGCCGTATAGTAACAATGTAAAATATTATCTAGGTGAAAGCCAGTGGAAAACTCTGCGGATAAAAAGTTAAATATATAGTGTACTGCCCTCGGCTGAATCAAGTCTAGGAATAAAAAACCCAGATGTTATTTATGGGATTGCAGAACTTTGAGGTCAATGTGTCGTTTGTGTGATTTCTGAATGCATTTATATGAAGGTCAGATTCTCATTTCCTACCTTTGTAGCTGCAACATGAAATATTAATGATATTTTGTGCCTTTTCACATGCCCCTTTTACTTTTTCAAAATTCTTTTGTGTCCATGGGGTATGTTTACACACAGAAGATCTTTTTAGACTTAAAGAGGAAGTCAACTTCCTCTGCAGACATTTACCTGTAGGTAAGCCTATAATAAAATGAGAAAAGTCTGCTGCGCCAACCAACCAAAACAAAACGAAAACAAGCAGCCAACACCAACAATTAGACTAATTGTATTGATTAATAAGAAGAAGAGAAAGTGTAGCGCTATATTGTGCAAAAGAGGTATGTCACACCTATGTGCATATCAGATACTAAGTCCTGCTAAACCCAGCAGGTAGGCAGGTTATTAGTAGCCTATATATGAAAATCAAGTGATCCCAATAATCATTAGTATCAGCTTATAATATAGTGAAAACATGTGAATGTGTATACACGATAAGAATAATCATAAGCCCATAGATTAAAACATATACATATATGTGGTGGGAGTAAATGGTAAGTCCCTGGGGTATTAAACAGTCCGTTCGATTTGACAACGGAATCCTGGACCATAGATGTAAATATCACAGTAGCATCTATTCCTGTCCTCAATAGATTTTTCCAATGCTTGACCGGGCAAAAAGGTAATGTAAACTGCCCTTACCAGACGTGGTGGACTCACAGGCCGTCGGCGGTGAGTCATATGAGCTTGCACCGTTAGATACGGTAAGGTTATAGTTGTCTTTGATCCATAACGAAAGGGTCCTGGAAGGATTCCCAATCCTAGACGGTACCACGGATTCCTCCTCCAGCAAGCGTTTTGGGTCTCATGCAATTGAGGCGAAAAGATAAGGAGAAAAAAGGCTCCACATAGTGTGAATTCCGGATTACCAGGAAAATTTATTGTATTATAAAAAGATTCCAATAAAAATTCGGGTAAAAACAAAGTAACAAAAGTGTATTTAGCGCAGTATACAAATGATCAAGATGGCGTCATACACCCGACGCGTTTCATCTTAAAAAGTTGAAGTCTTTTTAAGACAAAACGCGTCGGGTGTATGACGCCATCTTGATCATTTGTATACTGCGCTAAATACACTTTTGTTACTTTGTTTTTACCCGAATTTTTATTGGAATCTTTTTATAATACAATAAATTTTCCTGGTAATCCGGAATTCACACTATGTGGAGCCTTTTTTCTCCTTATCTTTTCGCCTCAATTGCATGAGACCCAAAACGCTTGCTGGAGGAGGAATCCGTGGTACCGTCTAGGATTGGGAATCCTTCCAGGACCCTTTCGTTATGGATCGAGGACAACTATAACCTTACCGTATCTAACGGTGCAAGCTCATATGACTCACCGCCGACGGCCTGTGAGTCCACCACGTCTGGTAAGGGCAGTTTACATTACCTTTTTGCCGGGTCAAGCATTGGAAAAATCTATTGAGGACAGGAATAGATGCTACTGTGATATTTACATCTATGGTCCAGGATTCCGTTGTCAAATCGAACGGACTGTTTAATACCCCAGGGACTTACCATTTACTCCCACCACATATATGTATATGTTTTAATCTATGGGCTTATGATTATTCTTATCGTGTATACACATTCACATGTTTTCACTATATTATAAGCTAAAGCCTATAATAAGACTTACCTATAGGTTGTGTAAATATCTCCTAAACCTGCACCGTTTAGGAGAAATTTGCATTGCATGCAGCCAGTGACCTCACTGGCGCATGCGCTCTGAAGGAACAGCCACGGCTGCTGTTCCTTTCTGAGCCCTGTGCCGTGAACGGCGGGAGTGACGACATCGCGGCTCCGGCCAATCACAGCACCGGAGCCCTGGAACATGGAAGAAACTCCGGCAAAGATGTTGGCTGTGCCAGCGGTGTGTGGACGCCGCTGCAACAGCTTCATTCTAAGGCAAGTATTTCATAATGAGCTAGTATGCGATGCACACTAGCTCATTATGCCTTTGTCTTGCAGGGTTTTTCTTTCAGATTTTTTTTCTGAGGTTTACAACCTCTTTAAAGCAGACCTTCACTCAAAAACTTAAAAGAGAAGTATGGCTTTCGAAAAACTAATACTCACGTAGGTGGATCTGTCCACCACTGGCTCTGCAATGAGAACCGAGTGATCAAGCACCACTGATCACTCAGTTCTCCGCTCCGCTCAGTGCAGAGAGCTGGCACTGTCAGTCAACAGAATCACTGGAGCTCTGGGCTGTGGAGGGAGCAGGAGGGGGTGACTCAGTCTCCCAGCAGCTTGCTAAGAGGCTGAGCCAGGTGCCAGTCCAGACTTCTGGGTGGATCCTGAATTTGAGGTAGGGATCTTTCCCCAGCCTTGACCTGCTGAGTGACCTCAGCCGACAGCGGGTTTTAATCTGCTCTTGGCTGAAAATGGGTCACAAGAGTGCAGAATAATTTATACTCCTGTGTTCCATATGAGGAAAGTTATTTTGGCTATACTTCTCCTTTAAGTTTGTTCTAATCTCCTTCCCTGCTGCCAGATTAAAAAAAAAAAAATGACTTTTTTCGTTTACCATTTTTTTTACCTTGCACCCTGCACATCTGCCTTTATCCTTGCTAGGTGAGAATGATGTAATTCCTGCTCCTTTAGCCTACTGGGATATGTACGGCACACTGTCAGGAGTGTGTAAATGCTCCTGTTCTTTGACTGCTGATGGCCTCATTCTAGCATCCTAGATTTGGCAATGATGTATCTCTGTCTGTTTGTCCAACTGCAAGGTGATTGATGTGGTGAGCTCTTGATGGAAACCAAACCTGATTTAAGCCAGCCAAGCCTGCAGTCTCATGCTTGTGATAGTGTATGTAACACATGCTCAAGCTCTCTGTCTGTCCTGCTCTGCTGTTTGGATGCCCCTGTTTATGACCTTGGATCAAGTATTGACTATTCTCTGAGTTCTGCCTGACTTTTGACTATGGATTGGACCCTGACTACTCTGAAACTTGCCTGCCTTGTACCTGTACTGTCATTGTACTACTCTGCCTGTCTGCCAATAGCAAGTACCTTTTTGACTTGTTCAGGAGTGGTAGCCAGGCACTATTGCATTGTGTATAAGACCTGGGGGCGACTAAGTACCGGTAGGCCTGCTTGCCTTATGGGAAAGGGGGCTGCTATAGGTAGGGTTGCCACCTCATCCCTTCAAACCTGACCACATATTAATTACACAGGTTCTAATTTAATGCAGATAAGGCACTAAGTACGTTTAATTACCACCGTAATCAGCCACAGAACCTGTGTAATTAATATGTGTTCGGTTTTAAAGGGATGAGGTGGCAACCCTAGCTATAGGTAAAGAAAACAGAAGGTAGCTAAAGTGTCTGACCATCTGTGTTAGGAGTAAGTGTGACACACACATCTTAGATGGCACTGGCTTCACAGCGCTGGAGGGAGGATCTGGTGCTGTGTCATCAGAGAGCCACCATAATAATCAGGAAAAGACAGTTGGCTTCCAATGATGTAGAAGAGAATATGGTAGAATGGGACCAGGTGTGTGACAGTGAAGAGTTGAGGTCCAGAAGAATGGATTTGCTGGGTATGTGAATATGGACTAGATTTTCTTGGCACATAAGGTAAGAGGGGGTTTAAAAAGGATTAACATTGGGGGGGGTTGCGCATAAATTAGATTTTTTTTTTCAGCATGATCCTATATTGATACACTCACAGTATATTGGACCAGATTAATGAATGACAACTTCTGATTAGTAGGTTTAGATTACTGTACATTGTAAACTGCTGTGTGTCATTTCATAGAACATCCACTTCTGCTTCGTGTGTGAAATGTGATCATTTTTGATATTTGGATTCTCACGTTAAATATTGAAAATAATAATATCCAGTGGTTCTCCACGGGGTGCCAGCTATAATTCAGTAATTACCCATCTACATTTGCAACTATTGCAATCCTCATATAATTGGAAAATATTCTGTAGCAGTTTCGTAATTACCATTTAGATTCTGAAAACTAATGTGATTATATTTGCCAATTTCTGAAACAATTTTGTAGAATGCTACTGCTAGGCAAAATGCATCTGTATGTTATGAGCATTATATGGTGTGCAGGATTTTACTTACATGGGATATCATATGATCATTAGAGGCCAATGATAGTCTGCGCATTGTTGCAAATAGCGCGGCACTTCAACCTATTATCACATGATCACAGGTTGTTCAGCATCACATGGAACCAATACCAGGGGATTTACAATATTTTAAGGCTTTCATCACTAAAATATATATATATATATATATATATATATATATATATATATATATATATATATATATATATATATATATATATATATATATATATATATATATATATATATTATATATATATATATATATATATATATATATATATATATATATATATATATATATATACACTATATTGTCAAAAGTATTGGGGCACCTGCCTTTACACACACATTTGCATTTACACAAACTTTATTTGGTGGAAGGGGGATTATGGTGTGGTTTGTTTTTCAGCGGTTGGACTTGTCTCCTTAGTTCCAGTGAAGGAAACTCTTAAGGCGTCAGCATACCAAGACATTTTGGACAATTTCATCCTCCTAACTTTGTGGGAACAGTTTGGGGATGGCCCCTTCCTGTTCCAACATGACTGTGCACCAGTGCACAAAGCAAGGTCCATAAAGACATGGATGAGCGAGCTTGGAATATGGAATTTTCCATACGTCTCATGGAATTCCTCAAGTGGTATATTCATGCAAATAAAGAGTAATCTCCTATAGTGTAAACTTTCTTAAAAACTCTCATTAATTGTGTTAAAATCACACGAAGTATACATACAATAGGTTTAAAACACTCCGTATCAACAATCACGGTACTCTCACCAACTTCTGATCCTGGCTGAGACCCAGTAGTGACGTCCTACGTGTTACGTCACTGATCATGTGACTTCATCAGGGTTGCTTCTCTTCCAATTTCATTGAGTGGCCATGTGTCACCTGGATCACCAGGTGAAAATAAAAGTCTAAAAAAACAAAAATATTGCACCTACAAAATTTAATAATTGGTAAGCTGTAATGAATTATATTTTTGTTTTAGGGTTTATTACCACTTTAATGATTACAGAGCTTCATTCATTGTTTTTTTTTATCTGTCCGTAGTTCAACTTTGCCTTCTTATACACTATATTACCAAAAGTATTGTGACGCCTGCCTTTACACGCACATGAACTTTAATGGCATCCCATGCTTAGTCCATAGGGTTCAATACTGAGTTGGCCCACCCTTTGCAGCTATAACAGATTCAACTCTTCTGGGAAGGCTGTCCATAATGACAGCCACAAAGGTCCATAAAGACATGGATGTGCGAGTTTTGGGTGGAGGAGCCTGCACAGAGTCCTGACCTCAACCCGATAGAACATCTTTGGGATGAATTAGAGCGGAGACTGCGAGCCAAGCCTTCTTGTCCACATCAGTACCTGACCTCACAAATGTGCTTCTGGAAGAATGGTCAAACATCCCCATAGACACACTCCTAAACCTTGTGGACAGCCTTCCCAGAAGAGTTGAAGCTGCTATAGTTGCAAAGGGTGGGCCAACTCAATACTAAACCCTATGGACTAAGACTGGGATGTCATTAAAGTTCATGTGCGTGTAAAGGCAGGCGTCCCAATACTTTTGGCAATATAGTATAAAACAATACAGCTCTCACATTTTATAAAATTGTAATGTGCTCCGGGAATGGCCATAACTCTGAGTAAAATGGGCATTCCTTCTCTGTCTGTTGAGGTTTTGCTATGCCTCATACCTTTGCAAAGATTTGTCTTCCCACAAACGTCTGAGTGTTCATCTAGTAAATATTCCCGATATCACTTGTTGTATTTGTTATTGCTTCTAGTGAAGAATTCTGAATTTAATAATGATTCAATAGGCAATTATAGATCGTTACTGAATAGCACATTTTGCAGAACAGCAAGCTGCAGCTAAGAATAGTTCAGTGTTATCGAGTTCCTAAGAAAAGGGTTTCCATCTTACCACTTCTTTATAAAAGAAAAGGTTTAGTCCTTCTTTAAAGGGAAACTTTAGTGCATGTCCAGTAAGTTTACAACCGTTCCTGTAATTATTATTGTAACATAGAATTATGTATTAGAAAACGAATAGAAATCACATCGGCATTGTGCAAAATCTTCAATAAAATTTTTATTAACAAATATATCTTGTACTCACAAAGGTACTTAGTACAATCGCATATAGCATAAAATCCATTCCAGCAGCGACACGCTTAGACCGATAGACACAGATACCCTGTCAGTTCTGTACAACAAAATGTAATTGCTGACCTAAAGCAGAACTCCAGATAAATCAGATAAAAAAAAAAAAAACATAAAAATCAATATCCCTCTAAAAGATAAAAATAAAATAAAATAAAAAAAGACCGCTTTTACTGCAGTATGTATTTTCAATCCCCTGCAGTACTATTTTTCTGCCACTATAAGTCATAGTTACATAGTTGGTGAGGCTGAATTAAGACACCAGCCCAATCTGTGTGGGTGTGTGTTTATGATAATAGCATTAAAAATTCTGGATAACCCTCTGCACACTGCTATACACCCTTTCTAGCAAACTTTGCAATGCAAATCAGGGATTTTTAGTTCACACATATTATTATTATTATACAGGATTTACATTGCAATACATGTTTAAGCTGGCCAACCGCGTTAAAGTAATCCCTCTTATGGCCAGTCCTACTCTGCTCTGCCAATGTAAATGCTACTGTGAACACAATGCCAACATGGGGCAAACAGACAAAAAATGGAGGAGTGCTACCAGACTCAGGTCAGGGGGCTTTACGGAATGTGGAAAACCCCTTTAAACTAGTGGGTACAAGGTGCTTTGTGGTTGGTATTGGGCTGAGCCCAACATGCCCCAAAGGCAGCCAGCTATGATGAGTGTGGCCTTGTATGGTTCAGGAGGGGGTTGGGCGATCGCTCTTCTCGCCCCTTTTCTTAGCTGGCCCTGTTGTATGCTCTGAAAAAGGATGTGGTTTGGATTGGTGAAGGCAGCTCACAGCCTTTTGAGAATGGAGTGGAGTGTGGACTTTCCCTTTAAAACCAAAAGCTAGTCCATGGAAATCCAAGGGGTTAGAGGGAGGAGACATGAGAATTGGAGAATGGAGTGTGGAGTTCCCCTTTAAAAGCTAAAGCTAGCCCAAGGAAATCATATGCATTAGAGGGGGGAGGTTAAATGCCCTTTTAGGAGGAGCTAGAGGAGCGAGAGTCTTTTTACATAATTTTAACAAGGTGCATGTCACATGTTGGCAACGTAACGCTAACATGACCTGTGTGCAAATATCATTAAAAAATACATAGAGGTGAACCAGCTTATAAAAAAAAACGCGTCAAGTTTAGTGGTGCGCCCGTTCAACCCGTGCAATTGCATGTACGTTGCTTAACATTTACTAAGATTTTGGCCGCACAGTAAACAAACGCATGTGAACGAGAGCAACAGCCGCATGCGCACTGCTTACATTGATCTCACGCAGTTCTAAACGTACTTGCAGGCACAGCAGGCTTTTTCTGAAAAAGTTACTTTCTCATTCTATTTTGGGCATATTTGTTACTTGGGCAGTTGTTACTAAACTTCCTCACATCACCCCATAATATTGGCACCTCCGTCTTCTGTCAATATTGATTTGGAGATGCCGTGCGCCATGTCCATAGTGGCACACAGATTGCATTCTCCCGTGTGCCGAGATCGCTATAGTAAATGGGGGATTCGCGCTCTGTTACCTGCGCACCATTTCGTAAATATGGAAATGTGCGTTGCACCTCGCTGTGCGACTCTACTGATGGTGCACGGCTTTCGTAAATCACCCCCAATGTGTCTCTCCCCTCCATTCACACGGAGAGAAACACAAGGGCCGGCTTCACAGTGACTGACCACTGTGATCAAGTGACCTGGAACCGGGAGATCGGGGCCCCAATCGTTAGTACAGGACCCGGGGCTGCCGCTGAGACCCCAGTCTCGGTCCTGGAGCGCACTGTGTGGCGCACTCCCAGCACAAAGACAGATACGCATATATGCAGCCACGCGGAAAAAACCCAATTCAGTGAGGCCGCATATACACTGTATTACCAAAAGTATTGGGACACCTGCCTTTACACGCACATTAACTTTAATGGCATCCCAGTCTTAGTCAATAGGGTACCTGGCTCACAGTCTCCACTCTAATTCATCCCAAAGGTGTTCTATCAGGTTGAAGTCAGGACACCCTAAGTTCCTCCAACCCAAACTCTCTCATCCATGTCTTTATGGACTTTGCTTTATGCACTGGTCCAAATCATTTGGTGGAGGGGGGATTATGGTGTGGGGTTGTTTTTTAGGTGTTGTGCTCGACCCCCATAGTTCCAGTGAAGGGAACTCTAAGGGCATCAGCATACCAAGACATTTTGGACAATTTCATGCTCCTAACTTTGTGTGAACAGTTTGGGGATGACCCCTTCCTGTTCCAACATGACTACACACCAGTGCACAAAGCAAGGTCCATAAAGACATGGATGAGCGAGTTTGGGGTGGAGGAACTTGACTGACCTGCACAGAGTCCTGACCTCAACCCGATAGAACACCTTTGGGATGAATTAGAGTGGACACTGCGAGCCAGGCCTTCTCGTCCAACATCAGTGCCTGACCTCACAAATGTGCTTCTAGAAGAATGGTCAAACATTCCCATAGACACATTCCTAAACCTTGTGGACAGCCTTCCCAGAAGAGTTGAAGCTGTTATAGCTGCAAAGGATGGGCCAACTCAATATTGAACCCTACGGACTAAGACTGGGATGCCATTAACTAGTTGCCGCTGACCCACCGTCAAATAATGGTGGGACGGTGCGCCTCCCATTCTGGGACGCCATCATATGATGGCGTCCCAGAATGGGCGCTCTCGTGCGGCCACGGGGACGCGCAGCGCGGCAATTGCAGCCGTGTTGCTAGCTTATGGCACGACCCCGATCTCTGTAAAGAGTCGCATCCGCGGCTCTTTAACCATGTGATCGGCTGTGTCCAATCACAGCCGGTCACATGTAAACACGGAGATGCTGGTAATTGGCGCTGCTCGTCTCACACTGACAAAGTGTGTGGCGAGGAGAGCTGATCAGTGGCATCTCCTCACAGGTCATCTATACATGTAATCAGGGCACTGATCATCAGTGCCGTGATTACTATAGTGACACCAGTGCCAGAAATTAGTGCCAGCGATGAGTGCCCACCACTGCCAGCAATCAGTGCCCACCACTGCCAGCAATCAGTGCCCACCACTGCCCATAAGTGCCCATAAGTGCCCATAAGTGCCACCAATCAGTGCCCACTAGTGATGCCAGTCCATGCTGGCTATCAGTCCCGCCTACCAGTGCTGCCCATCAATGCCCATCACTGGTGTCCATCAATGCCCATCAGTGTCACCCATCAGTGCCACCCATCAATGCCCATCAGTGCCCATCAGTACCACCTATCCGTGCTCACCAGTGCCGCCTATCAGTGCCAATCAGTGCCACCTATTAGTGCCCATCAGTGCCACTTAACAGTGCCCATCAGTGCCACCTATCAGTGCTCATCAGTGCCACATATCAGTGCCACCTATCAGTGCTCATAATTGTAGCATATTAGCGCCTCCTCATCAGTGCCACCTAATCAGTGCCCGTAAGTGCCGCCTCATTAGTGCCCATAAGTGCCACCCCATCAATGTCCACCAGTTCAGCCTATCAGTGTCCATTAGTGCTGCCTCATCAGCGCACATCAGTGAAGGAGAAAAATTACTTAATTACAAAATTTACTGACAGAAAGTACATTTTTTGGTCTTTTTTTTTTGTAAAACATAAAAAACCCAGCAGTGATTAAATAACGCCAAAAAAAACCTCTATTTGTGTAAAGAAAATTATAAAAATTTTATCTGGGTACAGTGTAGCAATTGTCATTCAAAGCGCTGAAAAATGGCCTGGGCAGGAAGGGGGTGTAAGTGCCCAGTAGGCAAGTGGTTAAAGTTCATGTGCATGTAAAGGCAGGCGTCCCAATACTTTTGGTAATAAAGTGTACCTGTTACGTCGGCATGAAGGAATTAAAGTAAATAAAATGGCATTTAGATAGGGATTTTTTTTTTTTTTACAGCAATCAGGTTGGAGGGGTGGGGGTGAAACTGAATTTTAAATAAACAAGCTGTAGATCTGTTTTGATTGCACATGCACATTTTTCCATTTAAAAATATCTACAGTAAAAATACATCCAAAGTAAAAATGAAAAACAAAAAACAAAAAAACAAAATAAGCAAAACAAAGAACAAAAGCTAGGAACTGACCGTTTCTAGCTTTTGTTCTTTGTTTTGCTTATTTTTATTTTTTATTTTTTTTTATGCAAGTCTGAGCCTCTGCACATTCTTTGTTTCCAGACGACCGTGTGAAATTACATTGAATTGTAAATTTGTTTTTAGTCGACAATGTGAAATTACAACTGCAGCAATAAAATTCATCTTGAATCTCGGCTTTGGCAATAGAACAGTTCGCTATAGCTGTTGAATAATGCTTGTCTTACTCTGCCAGTCAAGGTTGATATATGACCACTACGCCTGTGCAGCAAATTCCCTTAGCCTGCAACTATTTTGCTTCTTAAGAGTTCAGTTCATTTAGAAAATTTTGCCTCAGAGGTGTTGCCTTCTGCTTTTCACAGTGTAATGATTACTACCTTCTGCTGTGTACTCATTCCCATTAGAAGGATAAACTTCACTTTAAAGGTACTGCAGAGAAGTGTTTTAGGAGAAAATCTGCTCCCTAGAGATACCGAGCCTATTATACCATTCGAGTCATGGCCTTAAGATAGCAACATTTCAGTGATCAGGAAAAAAAGCTCTTCCCTTTAGAGACAAGGGTGTCTTTTCCCAATAGAGCAAATACTATGAACTCAAGATTTTTCTCTGTAAGTAAATAGAGCAGAAAAAGGAACACCATTTTATTTCTTGTTCTTATTTAATCATACACACAATGAATTTTTGCTACATTATTTCCCATCTATTGAGTAATAGGGTGATTGTTGATCTACTATCTATAGTCAAAACATTTATTATTATTTTTTTTGGAGATGGAGAAGGCATTTACATTTAGAGGATATCCCTTTTTTCAGGTCCAAGATTAAAAAAAAAAAAAAAAAATGTGAGAGTTAAAGATGTTAATTTACTAAAGGCAAATAAAGTTGTCAAATAAAAAGAGTCAGAGGCATTCATTTACTAAAGGCAAATTGGCCGTTCTTATTTAGTCATACACACAATTACGGTAAATTTTGGTACATTATTTCCCATTTATTGAGTAACAGGGTGATTGTTGATATAATATCTATAGTCAAAACATTTATTATTATTTTTTTGGAGACAGAGAAGGCAATGGCCTTCTTACATTTAGAAGATATCCCTTTATTTCATGTCCAAGATTAAAAAAAAAAAAAAAAAAATGTGAAAGTTAAAGGTTTTATTTTACTAAAGACAAATAAAGTTGTCAAAGAGTCAAAGGCATTCATTTACTAAAGGCAAATAGTCCGTTCAAGCAGTTCCTTTTTAGTCATACACACAATTAATTATTGGTACATTATTTCCCATCTATTGAGTGATAGGGTGATTGCTGATATAATATCTATAGTCAAAACATTTTTTTTTTTGAAGATGGAGAAGGCAATGGCCTTTTTACATTTAGAAGATATCCCTTTATTTCATGTCCAAAAAAAAAAAAAATGTATGTGAGAATTAAAGGTGTTAATTTACTAAAGGCAAATAAAGTTGCCAAATAAAAAGAGTCAAAGGCATTCATTTACTAAAGGCAAATTGTCTGTTCATTCGGTTCTTTTTTAGTCATACACACAATTACTTATTGGTACATTATTTCCCATCTATTGAGTAATAGGGTGATTGTTGATATACTATCTATAGTCAAAACATTTATTATTATTTTTTTGGAGATGGAGAAGGCATTTACATTTAGAAGATATCCCTTTATTTCATGTCCAGGAGTAAAAAAAAAAAAAAAAAATATGTGAGAGTTGAATTACTTATTGGTACATTATTTCCCATCTATTGAGTAATAGGGTGATTGTTGATATACTAATCTATAGTCAAAACATTTTTTTTTTGAAGATGGAGAAGGTAATGGCCTTCTTACATTTAGAAGATATCCTTTTATTTCAGGTACAAGATTTAAAAAAAAAAAAAAAATTGTGAAAGTTAAAGGTGTTAATTTACTAAAGGCAAATAAAGTTGTCAAAGAGTCAAAGGCATTCATTTACTAAAGGCAAATTGTGTGTTCAAGCGGTTCTCTTTTAGTCATACACACAATTAATTATTGGTACATTATTTCCCATCTATTGAGTAATGGGGTGATTGATGATATACAATCTATAGTCAAAACATTTTTTTTTGAAGATGGAGAAGGCAATGGCCTTTTTACATTTAGAAGATACCCTTTTATTTCATGTCCAAAAATTAAAAAAAAAAAAAAAAATGTATGTGATAATTAAAGGTGTTAATTTACTAAAGGCAAATAAAGTTGTCAAATAAAAAGAGTCAGAGGCATTAATTTACTAAAGGCAAATTGGCCGTTCTTATTTAGTCATACACACAATTACGGTAAATTTTGGTACATTATTTCCCATTTATTGAGTAATAGGGTGATTGTTGATATAATATCTATAATCAAAATATTTATTATTATTTTTTTGGAGATGGAGAAGGCAATGGCCTTCTTACATTTAGAAGATCCCTTTATTTCAGGTCCAAGATTAAAAAAAAAAAAAATGTATGTGAGAGTTAAAGGTGTTAATAATTTACTAAAGGCAAATAAAATAGCTGAATAAAAAGAGTCAAAGGCATTCATTTACTAAAGGAAAATTTGCAGTTACTTTGGTTCCTATTTAGTCATACACACAATACATTTTTTTGGTGCATTATTTGCCATCTATTGAATAAATATGGTGATTATTGATATACTATCTATAGTCAAAACTTTTTTTTTTTGTAGATTGAGAAGGCAATGACCTTCTTACATTAACCACTTGCCGACTGCCCCCTTTTTTAGCACATTTACTGCTACAGGGCGGCTACGCTGTGCAGGATTACGCGCGCCCTTGCGCCAGATACCCGGAAGTGCAGGATCACGTATATATACGTGATCCTGCAGATCCTGCACTTCCGGGTATCTGGCGCAAGGGCGCACGTGATTTTACACAGTGGGAGCTGATTAGCCCGATGTCCGCCGGGCACCCGCTGATCATTCGGTACACTGACAGAATGGCAATCTACCTATGTAAACAAGGGAGATCGCCATTCTGTCAGTACAGAAGGCAAGGATCCTGTGTTCCTGCAAAATAGGAACATCGATCCATACCTTCCACTAGTAAAAGCACATCCCCCACTACACTGCTACACCAGCTAGGCACACATTTAACCCTTTGATCGCCCCTGGTGTTTAACTCCTTCCCAGCCACTGTCATTAGTACAGTGACAGTGCATATTTTTAGCACTGATCACTGTGTTAGTGTTACTGGTCCCCAAAAAAGTGTCAAAAGGGTATCCGATATGTCCGCCGCAATATCGCAGTCCCGCTATAAGTCGCTGATCGCCACTATTGCTAGTAAAAATTACATACAAATGCAATAAAAATCACATAGTCTAGTTTGTAGACATGATAACTTTTGCGCAAACAAATCAATATACGCTTATTGGGATTTTTTTTTACCATAAATATATGTAGCAGAATACATATTGGCCTAAATTGATGACAAAATTAGATTTTTTAAAATTTTTTATCGGATGTGTTTTATAGCAGAAAGTAAAAAATATTGTTTTTTTTTTTCAAAATTGTCCCTTAATTTTTGTTTATAGCGCAAAAAATAACAACCGCAGAGGTGATCAAATACCACCAAAAGAAAGCTCTATTTCTGAGAAAAAAAGGACGCCAATTTTATTTGTGTACAGCGTCGCACGACCGCGCAATTGTCAGTTAAAATAAGGCTGTGCTGTATTGCAAAAAATGGCCTGGTCATTAAGGGGGGGTAAACATTCTGGAGCTGAAGTGGTTAAATAAAATAAACCTAAATAAAATGAAAAATAAAAAAAAACTGCTATACTTTTTTCTTTTTGTCCTATTTCATTTTTCTCTTTTTCCTTATTTTTTTTATTTCACTTACTTTTTTTTGCTTGTATATTCCTTATTTTCTTTCTGTGATATTCTATGTTCTTTAGGTTAATGTGATGTGATGTGATAGTGCTGTTATTTTTTATATATATATATATATATTCTGCTGCACACATTTGATTTTGAAAGATACATATAAAAGCTATTTTTTTGAATGACCACCAGAATAAGTTTGGTTCAATAACATTATTTGCACATTGTTTTATTTATTTCTTTATTTTATTTTGTTATTAATATTATTATTATATTATACAGGGACAATCTCAGAGCTCCCACATGCAGGCAGGGAAGTCAAAAAGCTAAGCACATCTAAGAATCAAAACTTAACAAAAATAGTAGTAACCATCTGTAAACTTCAATAAAAATAATTTATGCAAAAGCAGCAAGCCCTTCTTGTCCTTTTGATATGTAGCCCTGGATTTTATTTCTTATGATCTTTTAATATGTAGAAAGTAGGATTGAAGATTGTAGCGTTTGTTGCTTCTGTTTATTCTCAATATTAGTGATTAACAAAATCATAATGCCAAGCCTGTGGGTCTTTATTATTAAAAAAAAGAAAGATATAAAGGATTATGCATTTAATCCTCAGCCACCCTGGTTCCATTACTGATTAATCGGCTGGTACCTTGATGTGAACACTGCTTTATAAGCACTATAATCTCAGTGTTCTATAGAAATCTTTATATTCATGGGTACTGCTATGTATAGATATAATAATATTAATCAAAGACAAAATGACCTTATAGACCTTCAGCTTTTGATTACCGCTTCACATTGGAGTTTCGTTGTAATTTGTCATATTTTAATGTCGGTGTTCTCCGGAGTTTTCTTTGATCTTCTTAGTCTTTCAGATTTTTATGATTTATTTTTTTTAATAAAAAAAAAAATATATATATATATGAGAGTGAATCAATAGTTACCTGCACTCTACTTCTATCTTCTAGTAAAACAATAGTAGAGAACGTACAGTTACATAATTTTCCAACATAGCGCCCTGCTTTGCAGTGCACTTGTTCCAGCATTCCACAAGCTTGTACAAGTGAATGTGAGCGATGACATAAGTAAGGGAGCTAGGGAGGTGGAATCCTTATGGGTAGAGCTCCAAAAGGGATAAGGGGTAAATAATACTGAGAGTATGCTATAGGCCCCCTAACCTGAGGGAGGAGGGGGAGGAGGACCTCCTATCACAATTTGGATTAGCAGCAAGGATGGGAAGTGTCATCATAATGAGGGATTTTAATTATTTAGACATAGACTGGGTGGAAGGAACCGTGCATTTGTCTAAGGCTTGCCAGTTCCCAGATGTCTTGCAGGACAATTTCATGGGTCAGATGGTAGACGTACCAACTAGAAACAAACCGTTACTAGACCTACTGATTACCAACAATACAGACCTGATCACGGATGTGGAAATAGGGGGCAATTTAGGAAACAGCGATCACAGTTCAATTAGCTTCAGTATAAATTACACAAATAGGAAACATAAGGGGAACACAAACACATTGAATTTCAAAAGAGCAAGCTTTCCCAAACTACAAACCTTGCTAGAAGATATAAATTGGGATAAAATATTAGGAACAGAGAACAAGGAGGAAAAATGGGTTTGCTTTAAGAGCATATTAAACAAGGGCATTAGCCAGTGCATCCCATTGGGAAATACATTTAAAAGAGCGAACAAAAGTCCTGGATGTCTTAACTCCAATGTAAAAATGCATATAAAAGCAAAGGAGAAGGCCTTCAAAAAAATACAAGGCTGAGGGATCATCATCAGCATTCAGACTTTACAAAGAATGCAACAAGGAATGTAAGGGTGCAATTAGGGCAGCTAAGATAGAACACGAAAGACACATAGCAGAGGAGAGCAAAATAAATCCCAAGAAATTATTTAAGCATATAAACAGTAAAAAAGGTAGGACAGACCATATTGGCCCCATAAGGAATGAGGAAGGAAATCTGGCTACAAAGGATGGGAAGATGGCAAAGAATTTATTCTTCTCCTCAGTCTTCATGAGGGAATTGGGGGGCTTCAGTAACCTAAACTGCAGTGTTTATCCTCATGACACATTACAGGAAGCACCCTCATGGCTAACAGAGGACAGAATTAGAAATAGACTTGGAAAACTTAACATTAAAGTCACAGGGACCTGATGGCTTACACCCGAGGGTCCTGGGGGAACTCAGTCAAGTAATTGCCAGACCAATGTTCGTAATTTTTTACTGGCAGTCTACCGACTGGAATGGTACCAGCTGACTGGTGACGGAACACTGACTCGGTTTCCCAGCAGTGAGTCAGTGTTCAGCCTATCACAGGTGAGGACAACGAGGAGGAGGCGGCGCTTGGTTACACTGCATGGCCTTCGATTAGACTGAATGCATCACAGCCCTGGGGGATAAGACTGCAGATGGGCACAGCGCCAGGAGATAACGCAGACACAATGCCAATCAAGGTACTTGAGACAGAGGCATGAGGCATGAGGCAGGGGCATGAGGCTGAGAAAGAGGCATTAGGCTAAGACAGAGGCATGAGGCAGAGGCATGAGGCATGAGGCTGAGAAAGAGGCATGAGGCATTGACAGAGGCATGAGACAGAGGCATGAGGCACGAGGGATGAGGCAGAGGCACGAGGGATGAGGCATGAGGCAGAGGCATAAGGGATGAGGCATGAGGCTGAGACAGAGTAATGAGGCAGAGGCATGAGGCATGAGGCATGAGACATAGGCATGAGGCTGAGGCATGCAGATGGACACAGTGAAGCTGCAGATGGGCATTGTTGACCCTCTCTTCTACTTACAGTAGCTGCTGCATTCTCACCCTCGGCTTATACTGGAGTCAATAAATTTTCCCATTTTTTTGTGGTAAAAGTAGGTGCCTTGGCTTATATTCGGGTCGGCTTATACTCGAGTATATATGGTACATTTTTGGAGGCATTCTGTACACCAATACTTCCATAGGAATAAACAAATGCAATAAATGGTGCTTTTTACTGTTCACAAATTATACATTTCATGAAAGATTTTCTAACTTTTCCTAGAAAATAACAGCTGCAACATGATTGGCTGTTGTAGGGACCACCTTCATTTTTCTTTCCTTGGATTATTACCCGCTGATTACTTCTGTATTTTATAATAATACAGATAAAATGACCTTTTACCTGCTGAGTAATATTTTCACAATTCCAGCCTCTAATATAACTGACTTTGCCTGCCTAACACCTAGGCAGGTTGATGACTTTGTCCCAATCAAATAATAATTTTCACATTCCATTCCAAAATGCTATAAGAAATTGCCTAATCGTATTACTTTTCTAGAGAAGATGGAGTACCTCCTATTGTGAATTAAGATACACAATGTAGCTGGCGCATATGAGATCTCCGTGTGACATACATATAAGATTTCCTCTGCTGCAAG
Source organism: Aquarana catesbeiana (assembly GCF_042186555.1). Lineage (NCBI taxonomy): Eukaryota > Metazoa > Chordata > Amphibia > Anura > Ranidae > Aquarana > Aquarana catesbeiana. The sequence continues at coordinate 666,775,746 of NC_133327.1, read as the reverse complement.
TCAAGAGTGATTTTTAATGTTTCTCATCACATAAATGTTAACTGGCAAATTATGCGATCGTTTCTATGGAAACTGAAACCTAGGACAGGGGATATTTGTTAAAATAAACCATAAAAAAAAAAAAGTCATAAGATTAGATCTAGGTTGATTTACTTATATAAAAAAAAAATGTTTAGGCCTAAAAGTAAAAGCTAGCTGACAGAAATATAATTTGTAGCCACAATAAAAACAATCTGTTATTTTGTATTCATCGGGTCTTAAACTGTGCTGAAAGTGTAGGAAGATGAGCAAGACAGTCAGTGATATGAATAGCTCTGACCTTTCTATTATTCAGCATGATATTTATGGTGTAAAACACGCTAAGCCCCTTAGCAGAATAAACTGCCAAAATATTTATTAAACAGTGTCTGGGATAACTGAAAGAATATATTCAAACATGGAGATTATCAGTATGGTGTATTGTAGGTGCATGTTTTTTAAGGATATCATTTTTTTTTATCTGATAAAATAAATTTAAATACAGAAGAACTACATGTTTATACATATTTATAGTGTATCTAAACTGAAAAATCAATTTTTTGGCAGAATACTAGTCTTTAGTTTTTTTTGTTTTTCCAAGTTTCGTTTAGCTTTATTTTCACCTAGTAAACCTGAGTGGCCACTGTATCTATGGAAAGAGCCAAGGTTTCACCCAAGGTTGTTCTCTTGATATGGACTACAAACATGCCCCATATCTGTTCATCTCCATTATATGGAGGACAGGGCATTTGGGAGCTTATAGAAGATAGCTGGGGGCAGAGTCTGATTACCAAATAGGAAAAGTTGGCCCATGGGTCCCAGGCCGTTTAAGGGCCCCGGAACAACAGGTCAAAGTAATATTGATTTGATCTTGAAAGAAACTTACAATGAAACTTTCTTAAATAGTTTACAAAAGATAGAAAAATGAAAGAAATTAAAACTTTACATTAAAGACTTTATAATGAGTAATGTATTAAAAGAGCGCTCCACCCAAAAGGGGAAATTCCACTTTAAGGCCCCATGCCCTGATCCTGGTGAAGAAATTGCACTTTTGGGCAATGGGTACCTGATTTTGACAGGTACCCGGCTCACACTTCTGATCGGCAATTAAACCAGAAGTTCTTCTCCCCCATCTCTCCCTGCAGTCTTCTGACAAGTCCCAGAAGACTACTGGACCATTCACAAGGTGCAGTCCTGCTCATGCATGTACAGTAGGCATGTTAACTGTGGGCCCCCGGCTGTGACAGCTTATGGCTTCACAGCTGGGTGCCCACAGTTAACATGCTGGCGTCGGGGACAGACAACAGGAGGGGAGAACGGCTGGGTTGAGCCCATCGCTGGATCTTGGGACAGGTGAGTGGATGTTTATTAAAGGTCAGCAGCTACAGTTTTGATAGCTGCTGACTTCAAATTTTTACACAGGAGACCGGAGCTCCTCTTTAAAGTAATGTGCCCAACAACAACTTAACTGCTTCCAGCCCGGCATATTTTAATGTGACAGCCAGGAGGGAGATCTCTAATCCTGGGTGGACATCATATGATGTCCTCCCAGGATTGTGCCTAACGCACACCCCACGGGCCACGCTGCGGCGCAATCTATTTTTATGCTGTGTCCACCAGACACAGCAGATGACAGATCAGTGTACCGGGCTATTTCCGGTATTATGTGATTGTTGTGACCAATCACAGCAGTTCACATTACAATTGTACACAATGGATGGCTTCCATTGATACCATTCATTGTGTACTATTGTGTTGATCTCTGTGAATGGTCATAGCGATCAAATATAGTTAGCAGACTCTATAACTTTCCTATAGACAAAATATTATACACTGGTTTGGATTATTTTCACCAAATCAATGTAGCAGTATACATTTGACCTAAATTTGTGAAGAAAGATTATTTTTTTGGAAAGTTTTATAACAGAAACAAAGAAAAACACAAATTTTTTTGCTTATTTATCGAAAAATAAAAGACCCAGTGGTGATTAAATACCACCAAAAGAAAGCTCCATGTGAAAAAAAAATGATAAAAAATTAATTTGGGTACAATGTTGCATGACTGCGCAATTGTCATTCAAAATTTGACAGTGTTGAAAATTGAAAATTGACCTTGGCAGGAAGGGAGTGAGAGTGTCCGCTATTGAAGTGGGTAAAGTACGTAAACCATAGACCTCAGGTTCACATTAAAGTATGTCTTTTAAAAGCTCATCCTCTGTCAGTTTCTAAAATGTTTTGTACAACCTACATACATGTATATGTAGAGTAGTGATGGTCATCTCCATCTAGAAGCCGACATGCACACTACTTAGCTCAATGTTATCCCACTAGAAACCATCTCCCAGAAAAATGTGAGGGGGTCCCCAACGTTTCAACTGCCTAGGGGGCCTCCACAGAGTTTAATCCGGCACTGGCTGGGGGGGAGGGGATATTCTTCAGTGCAACTCATAGGAAGTGACAAGGTCAGTGCATTTCTGGTAAGATCATCCAGTATTTCTGTATTTATGCAAAATGTTCTTATGTTGAAAGAAAAAAAAAGAACAAAAACGAAGCCACCACACCAAGGACTAGTAATCTGCAATATATTGCATTGCATTTTTTATTATTGGGTTTAGTTATCCTTTAAAGTAACATTTTGCTATTATTAAAAAAAAATAAAGTAGAAGGAAAGGTATCACAAAACATGTTTCTCCCCCTTAGCTTTGACCTGCCCTGTACACATTTTGTAATAAATCACTTTGTGAATACAGGGGGTCCCCTAGTTACAAACATCCGACTTACAAACGACTCCTACTTACAAACGGAGGGAGACAACAGGAAGTGAGAGGAAATCTACCCCTAGGAAGGGAAATTCACTCCTGTAAGAGCTATTATGGGGAAAAGGTACCTCCACTGATGCTTTATCACCAAGGCTTGTTTCCACAACAACCCAAAATTTTCAAAATCCAATTGTCATTGGGACAGAAAGTGAGGTGAAATCTTCTTAACAGGGGCATAGACAGCAAAACAAATGTTATAGGGGTGTTAACCCTTCCCTATGCTATCCAAAAAGCTTAAAAATAGTTTTTTTGGCTGGAGCTACACTTAAAAAATGTACCTGTTCCGACTTACAAACAGATTCAACTTAAGAACAAACCTACAGTCCCTAACTTGTTTGTAACCCAGGGACCCCCTGTACTGTATGTTTTGGTATTTCTATTTGGTCAAGTGACCTCAAAGCTCTGGTGCTTCTCCCTACCATGAAGGGTCTGACAATCGTCCTGAATATAAGGGAGCTGTTGGCTTCCATAGCTCCACGTGTCAGAGTTCCCTAGTTGCTGAGAGAGAGGGGAGAGTGAGCATGACCTAAGGGGGAGAAAGATTTGCCAGGGGAATTATTGTGATATTGTGACACCTTTTTTTTTTTTTTTTTTTTTTTTTTTTTTTAGTTTGGATAACGTGGAGAAGGTTTAGATCCTCTTTCAAGTTTTTGTTTTTTGTTGCCATCTGTGTTCCTGCTGGGTAGACTATTTCGCTTGTGGCCATTGTCACAGAAATAGAAAGTGCTGGGAAAGCTACGTCCAGGAAATTTGTTTGGTGAGGATGTCTAAGATGACAGTTCCTCTCACTTTCAGGAGATTTTCCTTTCATTTCTTGCTTTGTCTCCCAGGGGAAAACAGACATAAAAAAATGTCATATAGGTATTAACCCTTCCCTAGTCACTCTAAAACCAACATGTCATTTGACTATACATACGCACAAAATACCTCCTTGCAAATAAAAGAATAGCTACATGTCCCATTGCCTGCTCTTCTGGTCTTCACTCTCTTGAGAAGCCATGCTAGCTGAAGAATTTTCAGTATTTGATGCTTCTGGGACTGTTGGATTTTTGGCCCCCTCCGTGCTCTGTCAGTCTTTCTTCTGGTCCCTACAGTGGGATGTCACTCAGCAGGGGACCAGGCATCTGACACACCGAACACATACTAAAGATTCTTCAACCACTGTAACTCCTCATGATGGTGTTTTACATATGATATATGCTGTTGTCATGGGTTGGCTGGGTTCTCCATGGTTGTTTATTTATTTCCAAATTCTTTATTTATAGACAGCAGTCTCCAGCAAATCAAAACAATATAATGAGACATAAAGTGTACAACCAAGAATACAACATTAATTTTAAGCACCAATCAAGAAACCATGAAAAAAACTCAAAGTATTAGCCAGGTATGTCACTCCATCAGAGGTAGAGTAGGAAAAGAAGACTAATGGTATGGATGTAGACAACTGAGGTTGTGTGGTCTAGTCGGAAAATCATGAAGTCAATGTGGAACTGAAAGGCATTAAGAAAGGTATGACATAAGAAGACACTGCTGCTTTTATTTTTTCATGTGAAGTAGGAAGAGCAGAGGGATAAAGGATGTCCCCAGATGAAGACACTTCACAGGGTGGCGTAACGCTTAGGGAGTGGCCGGAGCGAGACGTACACAGGAGGAATAGTGAGAGTGTGCTGAGAGCGCCACACCAGTATTATCTGTCCTATCTGCTTTTAACCTTATGTTTAAATGTAAGAGTCTACCCGTATTCATTTTAATAAACATCCCTATATTAACATACTATACTAGTGGAGCCCCTTCTCTCCTCTCCTCTTTTCCCCCCTATCATTGGGCTGGCTATACCGGAGCTATTTTAGGAATCTCAGCAGGATATCCTGGAGGAGAGACTCACAGTCTACCGCGCTGACATACCGCAGTGGCAACATCCACGGACCCGAACTCACAGATGCTTTAATTTACCAACCTTGAGGTGAGAGTTCTGGGAGACCATATGTACATGAAATTTTAAAGGGCAACACCACTATTACCCATTAGAAGCGCACTGCATCCCCATCTAGGATTTCCTATCACAGTTCGACCATATATGAGGACCTAGCCTTTCCATTCATCACATTTTTGGACTATTCACTATTTATTGCGCTCATTTATTGGCACACTTTTTTACCAGTAATTCTGGGAACACTCACCAGTTATTTAAATTGATCTATTTTATATGTATTAGCTATGTATTTATGAATATACTATTTGGTTATATATTTATTGGTTATGCACTTAGGCACCTTTATGCAATATAATAGTTTTACGTCACAACTTTTTCAACAACACCATACCTAGAGGAAATTTTTCCCAGGCTACTAGATCACTGCACGAAATCACACTTTTGTTTTTTTGTTTTAATTCATTTGTGTCACTGTACACATTTCAGATTTTGCTGCATTTTAATTCAGTTCTATTTACCATACGTTATTGATAGCGCGAAGGACACTCAACACTATTCTGCAAGTTACATTACTTATGAGCCCCAAAGAAATAGAAGTTTGTGGACACCCCAAAATATGTTGGATGCTTTCTTCTTTCTTGTTTTTATTTGTGATAAGAATAAAGGAGTTTTGGACTCACAAGACAATTGTTTGACACTCTTTTTGATTCACTTTTAAGCAGATTTGTTCATTTGAGTGAACCTTTTTTTTTTTTTTTTTTTTGGGGGTCCCCTATTTTATGGAGAGCTGCAGATTTTAAGTCATTGGGCTCAACCAATGATTCAGTTTTGGCTATATACTGTAGATTTGAAACCAGCGCCCTACCTCTACCTCTCATTCTCTGGCAGACGAAAGGGTTGTGAGCCGCGTGCTCCCCCTTATCTTAATGGACAAGTATGTATACTTCATAAAGGGACTGACCCAAGTGTTCATAGAGGTAAACAAAGAAAATGAGAGTATGTAAAGCTGGGGAGGGAGGCAGTAAAGTAAACCAAAGGTATATTAATATATAAATGGAAATATATATAAATGGAGCGGCGCTAAATCTATCACCCAGATAGCAAGGATAACTTGCCACACACCGATCTAAATAAAAACATTTATTAATACTGTAGCACCCTCTAGTGTCCTAGAAGTGTAAATAGTTTTTTTTTCTGTTGTGTAGATAAATGCAGGCAGCCAAGCCTTTGTGTTTTGAATCTGGGTCAGGGTGACTGACTCAGGGAGGCTGGATGACTCAGCAGGCAGCATCTCAGCTACCTCCCCCTACTTCTGGAACTTTTGAAAAACTCCCAGAAGAATGGGAGGAAGGTTAGGAGTCAGCCCAGCAGGGGCAGCAGAGTTCAGGTGGAAGCTGGAGATTGAGTGCTAAGGAGGCTGTCGGCAGACCCTTGAGGGTAGCCCCCTAGTCTGGGGGGGAGAGGGGTGACCCCAGGTCTGGGGCGTCAGATCCCATCCAAACTGTTTTGCAGCTGGATCTGTGATTTTTGTTCTGCAAGCAAGTTTGTGCAGGAGGCAGAAGAGGAGTGTATGTAGAAATTGCGCAAGTATGACTCAAGTGTGCTGTGGAAAATGTGCTGTGCCTGGCTGTGCAGGGTGGGGTATCCCTTTCTACTTGCAACTCCTTAGGGGGTGTGCTACAAAATATTTTAATAAAATCAATACATAATACTGTATTACATCTTACAAACAGTTATTTTTTTATTAGGATGAACGTTTAACAAAACAACGAAAAAAACATATTTAGAAAATATGAAAAAAAAACATTTACAAAAAGAATACTAAAATGGTACAATAAAATATATAAATGTTATCTGTGACCAAAATAAATTATTACATACAGTAGCACCAAAATAAAGTATTTTAATCTATAGCCAAAACAAAAAAAAAGGTATTGTAGAAAAATGGTCTTTTAAATGGTGGTCCCCATGGTTAAGATAAAACATATATATATATATATATATATATATATATATATATATATATATAACCACACCAATTATTATAATAAAGATAAAAAAGTTTATTTATTAATATATATATATATATATATATATATATATATATATATATATATATATATATATATATATTGTTCATAAAAGAGAAACAAACAAAAGAGGCAACTAAAACCCAAATATATGTAGAGAGCATATCACACATATATCAAATATGGTATCACATGACTTGTACGGGATCTGCCAACATGTTTTGTTGTCATTAACATTTCTTCAAGGCTTAATCTTCCATTGGCGAATCACAAATCATCTGGTATATGTACAAACAAGACATAATTAGTCATTTCATAACAACTATCTATCTATCTATCTATCTATCTATCTATCTATCTATCTATATACATACATACACACAGCAAACTGTCCCCAAGCAAGAGAGAAAGAAAAAAAAAAAAAAAACAACAAACAACCGCCCGACCATCCAACACAAAAAAACCCACCCCACCATCCACCCCACATGAAAGATCGGGCCACAATAGCATACCAACTACCTATATAGTTGGATGTGTTCAGGCTAAGGGGAGACCAAGAAAGGAAAAGCCACTTCACCTCACTGCCTCACTGATATGGAGCCGTATATGGTGTAGATTATAATAAAGAGCACACCTAATGGGAATAAATCAAGAAAGTGTATCAGTGATGAACCAGGGTTCCCATTTCTCCAGCCATACCATCTCAAGTGTTACCAACAACACTTGAGATGGTAAAAAAAAACTGAATACTGCTGCACCCACCTGCAAAGAGTGGTGGCAAAATCACATTGGTTCAAACTCTAATGGATGAGAAACGAGCTGGAAGTGCACGTCTAGATGCAACATCAATCAGAATTGATGCACCTGTAAACTATATCCAAGAGGACAGAAGGTAAATACCCCCTCTCCAGATAAGCCATACACACAATCGACCTTAAACAAAGCAAACAATGTATATTTCACCCCAAAACAGGGAGTGTTTAATTCAATGTCCAGTCCATCAAGTATGGGCAAATCTGCACTAACACCCAAGGCATCAAAGAAGCTCCACAGGAGATGTGTGTCTGGGTCTCCTGAGAGCCCACTAGTCCAGCACAACAACCCCTACACAGACCTGCCCCTTTGTGTATAGCGTACAGTGCAAGAATCTCTCTATATATGACACAATGCATGAATAGAGTTGCCACCTTATAAAGCGAACACATGTTGATTACACAGGTTCTGTGGCTGATTGAGGTGGTAATTAAACTCACTTGGTGCCTTATTTGAATTAAATTAGCCTGTGTAATTAATATATGTTTGGGTTTGAGGCCGGGTTAACACTGGTACTACAAACGCTCCGACATTGGGAGCTCATGTCGCATGACGTGTGAAAATCAATGTTTCCCCATGGGAGCCGTCCTAACTGGTCCGACACAAGTCGGTACGACTTTGAAAATGCTCCCTGCACCTCTTTGGTCCGACTTTGATTCTACTTCAGCCCATTATATATCACTGAAGTCGGATCAAATTCGGATCACCGTCTTGACTGATGCTCTGATGATCTTGAAGGGGAACTCCACGCCAAATTAAAAAAATAAAACTGCATGGGTTCCCCCTCCAAAAGCATACCAGGCCCTTCGGTCTGGTGTGGATTTTAAGGGGAACCCCCACACCAAAAAAGACAGTGTGGGGGTCCCCCCACTCTGAAAAACAGCGTGGGGGTCCCCTCAAAACCCATACCAGACCCTTACCTGCGCACACAGGCTGGCAGGTCAGGAAAGGGGGTGGGGACAAGCGAGCGCCCCCCTCCTGAACCGTACCAGGCCACATGGACAAGGACAAGGGCCTCTTCCCGACAACCCTGGCCATTGGTTGTTGGGGTCTGTGAGTGGGGGGCTTATCGGAATCTGGAAATCCCATTTAACGAGGGGGTCCCCAGATCCCGGTCCCCCACCCTATGTGAATGAGTATGGGGTACATTGTACCCCTACCCATTCACTTAAAAAAAGTGTCAAAAATAAAATACACTACACATGTTTTTAAAGTAATTTATTAGGCAGCTCCGGCATCTCTTCCGATCTGTTCTCCCCTCTCCAGCTCTTCTGTGTCCTCCGCTGACATCTTCTGCCTCTGTTGGTTCTTCAACCCTCTCCGTTCTCTCTCTGGTTCTTCTCCCTCTGTCCGCTGTCTTCTGCATTTGCCGGGTCTTCTCCGCTATCTTCTCACTCTTTTGCTGGGTCTTCTACACTGTGTTACCACTCAATGATGAAACTTCAGCCACAGTGCCCCCTGTGGTGGGATAACTATTGCACAACATAACTGAACCAGAACTTGCAGCAGACTTGCAGGATGTTTGCAAAGAAAGTTGATCTGGAGTCATGCAATGCGGACTTGCTGCAATTGTGCAACAATCTTGTGAAGCCTGGCAAGTCTATAAAGAGCTTAGCAAGTTATTTTCAAATTTGCAGCACAATTATTTGCTATCTGGGCAGTGATTCCTTAAATAAGCAACACAAATTAATAAACAAACTAAATCATATAACATTGATACGTGTACTCAAGTGAAATATAATAATATAAGTAAAATAGTGAGTGTCAAAGAAAGTATCCACAATAAATAGTGTTGCAAACGTCCAGTGCAAAAGCCCGATTAAACACGATAAATGAAGTTCTTAGTGAAATACTTAATAGTGCTTCCAAAAAATCCCGGTGAGATATGAGCAATCACATAGTCCAGTTCTCAATCCAAGCAAAGAGACAAACTTCACCACCATGTGCAATGGCCGCATCAACTGCCACATAAAATGCATTAACTGCAAAATCGATCTCCGTATGGTGTATGTCATTCAGTAGTTAGTAGCAGTCAGTCGGCTGACACATGTAATATATGTAATAAGAAGGATACTCCTCATGGTGTAGAATAAACAGCAAATTTATTAAAAACAAAGGTAGACTTACAGTTAAAATAACTGCTATGCTTTCAGCAGTTGGGATCGTGGAGTCACACACAGGCAGAACCCTAAGGAATCCAAACTTCCAGTCTTGGCCGTGACCGGAAGTGACATCACCCGGCTCCCTTTGACGCGTTGCGTCACTGACATGTGACAGACTGTTATATGTCACTGCAAAGTGCGACTGTCTGAGAGAGAGAGAGACATACAGTAGAGACTGTTATCTCTCACCGCACAGTGTGACTGTCCTATCCTATGTACACTTATCAATGTTATATGATTTTGTTTGTTTATTCATTTTTGTTATTTATTTAAGGAATCATTGATAGATTTAGCACCGCTCCATTTATATATTAATATAAAGTAAAGTAAACCAGCACTGGCAAAGCTCTATTTCACTTCAAGGTAATGACAGTATTATAAAAATTAATCTCATCAAGCGCATACAACAGAACAGTTTTCAGAGCCAAGCCTCATGTTCAATTAGCAATGTATAAACAGGTCAAAATCTTTTAACCTTATTAAATATTACAGGGACTGAAAGCTACTTTCCACAGGAAATACCTAGTTACTACTGGAGCTATGAATAATCACATGATTTGTAATAACTCACGTCTAATAGTTTGAACCAATGAAAGTCATTTGTCAAAGGAAACCCAAAACTGTCACTAAGCAAGACAGTGCCAACATGACATGTCTATGATACAATAGAGGGTAGTGTATTCCAGCAGCTCTAGGCAGGATCAACATTATACAATTATGCTGCGTACACACGGTCGGACTTTTCGACTGGACTGGTCCGACGGACGCCGACGGACCAAAGCCGGCGGACAATCCGATTGTGTGTGGGCTTCACCGGACCTTCAGTGGACTTTTCCAGTTGCAAATCTGACGGACTTTAGATTTGGAACATGCTTCAAATCTTTACGTCGTAACTCCGCCGGACCCAGAAATCCGCTCTTCTGTATGCTAGTCCGAAGGACAAAAACCCAGGCTAGGGCAGCTATTGGCTACTGGCTATCAACTTCCTTATTTTAGTCTGGTCGTATGTCATCACGTACAAATCTGTCAGACTTTTGTGTGATCGTATGTACTTAAGTCCGTTCGTTAGAAAGTCCGCCGCAAGTCCGCCAAAAAGTCCGTCGAAAGTCTGTCGAACGGGGTTGTCGGACTTTTGTAGCCGAAAAGTCCGACCGTGTGTACGCGGCATTAGAAACAACTCCATTGCCATATAAGTGTTGGAGCCGCTCAAGGCCATTTACCTTTGTGAAAAGAAAAATATCGAAAGAAAAATAAAGTATGCATTTGCCAAGTGCGTTCAACAGTTTCCAGCAAAATAAAGATCAATATATAAGCTTTAAAGACATTATATTATAACAATATTGGCTATTCAGAGCCGGTAACCAGGAATCTATAGATTGAAAGAAAAAAATAAACATGTTGAAAACAAGTATCTGTCTGATTTCTTCATTTCTAGGACATTTTCGTCGACTAAAATTTACTGGAGATTTTAGTTGACTAAATACGACTAAAACTAAAACAATTGCAGATGACTAAAATGCGACTAAAACTAAAATGGCATTTTAGTCAAAGGACTAGTACTAAAACTGAATCGAAACTTGATGCCAAAATGAACACTGGCTACAACATTTACAAAAATTTTATTTTAGTCACGTGAACACGCAACATTGCAAGTGATAATTGAATTAATTTGCAGGCATTAGGTGGAGCTCTGTGCTCCTTGTCCCATGCTGTAGAAGTGACCACCAAATAAACGATCCAATTCCAAAACAGTCAAAAGATATAGGTTTATTCTGGCTTCACGCTAGCAGGAGATTGTGGCCGGCTCTCTATGGAGAGAAGAATTGAGCAGCCTCTCAACCTTACTAGTGTGAACCCAGCCTAAGTTAGTAAATTAGATTGATAAAGCTTAGTTATTACCGTACCCAAATCGATGGCTACTGCCAATGCCACCAGTGTTTTGTGTGTCATCCTGAATGCCCCAGTCCCTCAAATCAACTTCCCAGCAGTGACCCCCTAAATTATACAGTTCTCACACATGATATAGCTTGGAAAGTTCAAGGCCTCATGCACACAGAACATCAAAATCACTGCTTTAACAGGCATTTGATGTATTTTTTTTCTGCCTCTAAATTCCCCTCTATGTTAGGCTATGGGGTTGATTTACTAAAGGCAAATCCACTTTGCACTACAAGTGCACTAAAAGTGCAGTCACTGTAGATCGCTGTAGATCTGAGGGGAAGCTCTGAAATGAGGGGAAGCTCTGCTGATTTTAGTATCCAATCATGTGCAAGCTAAAATGCTGTTTTTTATTTTCCTTGCATGTCCCCCTCAGACCTACAGCGACTGCACTTCCAGCAGTGCACTTGTGGTGCAAAGTGGATTTGCCTTTAGTAAATAACCCCCAATGCATCCATGCACACATAGGCGTTTAGAGACAAAAAAAAACCACGAAACACTTGCAAGTGCAGAAGAAGAGCGCCACACATGTATGTGTGTATGGGTATATATACAAATGTGCTTCTGGAAGAATGGTCAAACATTCCCATAGACACACTCCTAAACCTTGTGGACAGCCTTCCCAGAAGAGTTGAAGCTGTTATAGCTGCAAAGGGTGGGCCAACTCAATATTGAACCCTATGGACTAAGACTGGGATGTCATTAAAGTTCATGTGCGTGTAAAGGCAGGCGTCCCAATACTTTTGAAAATATAGTGTGTGTGTATATACTGTATATATATATATATATATATATATATATATATATATATATACCTACACAAACACACACACACACTGTGCTCACACACTATTTTTAACCCTTAGCAGGTCATTATAATTTGGTTTGATTTATTGGTGGGCCCTCTATAACCCAGTTCATCATTGGTACTTAGCCTTGTCTCTCAGAATCAGAAAACTTATTCTCTCACAACAAAGACTCCAGTCCAAAAAATTGAACTTTACAATGTGCTGTTTTGTTGCACTGTGCTTCATTTTTCACTGGCTTGGCTTGTAAACCTGAGCAGCTTGCAGGTGTCACTGTTTTAGTGATGCCTATAAAGAGGCTTAATCACAACTTGTAAACTACAGACAGCAAGTGGAAAGATTGTGGAACCTAACCAGCAGCTACAATTGCCATGATTTGCATAACAAGTCTTAATTTTTTTTTTTTGATTATAACATTCAGTTTAATTTTAATGTTTATTAACATAATTCACATTAAAATATAATTTCCATAAAATTAAAGATTGTATGTGTATTTGACATAACATTTGGAATACATTTTCATTCCTAATTCAGTAATCAAAGACTGCTGATAAAAAAAAAAAAAAAAAAAAAACTAAAACCAGACTTTTTCTAGAATAGTTTAAAGCACAACTCCAACTTTGTGTAGAATGTGAATGGGGTAGAACCAGGGCTTTTTTTCAGGGGGAACTTGGTGGAACTCGGTTCCACCACCTCTGGCTCAGACCCTTTGGTGCCTGCTCACCACAATCACTTGTAAACACAGAAGTCTGGTTTCTGTGTTTACAAGTGACAGCTCTGCTCTGACAGCTCTGCACCCCCATGAACTCTGCACTCTGTATGTGATGCAATCCTGATATTTAATGCCCCTTTAAGACCCTTCTACTGTTTGTGAAATATGACCACACCCACTATTTGATGTGATTTGGAGGGTGTGTGTGGGGGAGGGGTTTTGGGGGGTCGTGATTGAGTTCCAGCACCTATTGTTTGAGAAAAAAGGCCCTGGGTAGAACCTTTATTTCTGTCTGTGTTCACATTGGGGAGATTTCTCCTCCCATTCTGTTTATTTGATTGGTGTCAGACAGACAAGAAAGTGTGGCAAATTCTCCCCTAATGGGTTCCTACACAACATTAAAAAGTTCTAACCCGTCTTATTTCTATCCTAAAACTATTAAAAAATGTGTCTGGTTTTGGGCTTCTTCGTTATAAAAAAGATTACGATAACTAGTTGTCTTTAAAAAAATATTAATATAACTTGACTGTTGATATCACTATTTACGTTATTTAGATTTGTATTTATTATTGCGCTTAGAATTCTTTTTGAAATGCGATTTGAGGAAAAACCCTTACTCAGGGCTAATGCGAAAAAGTGAAACATATCATAAAGGATCATCAAATGATGATATTACAGAATGTTGGTGAATGTCTTTTAGGTGGCAAAATACTGTGTATCTTGGGAGGTTTTGGTGGTGAGAGGAGCAAAACATTTTTACACTTTATTTTTACACTTTATTGCTGCTGATGCTTATGCTTCTTTACTACACATGTGCCACAGTCATAGCAGGCTGCATGTGGTTTTTCACAGGGCATATTTCCTAATCTTTGCAGGCTCACATTCTCTGTACCCCCTATCCCCATAGATAAAATAACATTTAGACATGCTCTGGTTAGGCCTCTTATCCCTGGTAAAAGGTGTCCTGCTGGCCAATTTTACAATTTTGCTGTATCCTCTGAGGTATCTTCATTCTTGTGGTAAAGCCCAGCCCTCTAGTAAATTGGATGCTTTTTAAAATTGTCCTTTTGCTGGTCAAGTTTACAAAACTGTATCATCTGTGGTCTCTTAAAGTGGTTGTAAACCCTGTTACATCACTACTACCTACAGGTAAGCCTATTATAAGGCTTACCTGTAGGTACCATGAATATCTCCTAAACTTGCACTATTCACTGTATCCACATGTGCCAACGTCATTGGCGCATGTGCACTGAAGAAACAGTCCGCTCGTGCCGTTTCGTCAGTAGCCGTGCCGTGAACAGCAGCTCCCACGCACATGCGTGGACGGCTGCAATAGCTCATTATGCCTTTGTATTGCAGGGTTTATTTTATTTTTTTTTTCTGGGTTTACAACCACTTTGAGCCCTGTAGTGAAATCCCTACCTGTGCTTTGTCTGTAGTAAATGTGGTGCTAAAGTTGCTAATTAACATGGTTCTACTACTAGCCAGTTTTACACTGCTGTATCCTCTGGGGTCTCTTAAATCTTGTAGTAAAACACCTACCTGTGTTCTTTGGGACTTGCCTTGCTATATAACATTATCCTACTGATAACCAAGATTACACTGCTTTTTTATCTGTGGTCTCTTAAAGAGGAAGTAAACCCTGATGGGTTTTGCCTCCTTCCTTTGCCCCTGCAAAGTGAAAGCATAATGTACTAGTATGCATCACATACTAGCACATTATGTGACACTTACCTGCAAATGAAGCCAGCGCCGTCCACGCTGCAGGCCACTTCCATGCTTGCACCGTTTCCTTCCAGGGGCTGCCGACTCCGGCTCTGTGACTGGCCAGAGCCGCGTAATGCATGCGTGCGGAAGCCACCAGTCACAACACTCGCTCATGAAGAAACGGCACTGGGGGGGGCGTTTTCTGACAGCACATGCGCTGATGACATCATCGGCGCAAAACGCAGTAAGTATCTCTTAAACAGCGCACGTTTAGGAGATATTTACAGTACCTATAGGTAAGTCTTATTATAGGCTTACCTATAGGTACGACTTCCACAGAGAGGTTTACAACCTCTTTCATTTTAATAGTAAAACACCTGTCTGTACTTTTTGGGGTTTATTTACTAAAGGCAAATAGACTGTGCACTCTGCAAGTGCAATTGCTCCAGAGCATAGTAAATGAGGTAAAGGTTCACTTTACAAAGAATACCCAATCACATGCAAGGAAAATATAAAAAAAACACAGCATTTTTGATTGCACATGATTGGATGATTGAAGTCAGCAGAGCTTCTGCTCATTTACTAAACTCTGGAGCAACTGTACTTGCAGAGTGCACAGTTTATTTGCCCTTAGTAAATCAACCCCATTATCTCTAGTACTTTTCAGAGCCAGAGGAACATTCTTGACACCCACTCGGTAGTCCATAAATATGGTGACTTGTAATATTTTTTGTTACAGCCTTGCTGTCCATTCCCATGTTTGCTTGACCAGGAAAGGGGTGGCCTCTCTGGAAAAAAATAAACAAAAAAGATAAAAGAGCAAAACTGCAATGTAAAAATAATTAAAAGAAAGAGTCATGAGAAAAAAGTTGGGTCTGCACCATCATTTAACTGTCAGAATGATCAAATGTCATCAGGGCGGACTGATAACTCATGGGGCCCCCGGGCAATAGGAGGTTATGGGGCCCCCAGGCAATCAGAGATTATGGGGCCACACAGTATACACCAGCGTTTCTCAACTCCAGTCCTCAAGGCGCCCCAACAGGTCATGTTTTCAGGATTTCCATTATTTTGCACAGGTGATTTGATCAGTTTCACTGCCTTAGCAATAACCACGGCTGTTTCATCTGAGGGAAATCCTGAAAACATGACCTGTTGGGGCGCCTTGAGGACTGGAGTTGAGAAACACTGGTATACACACACACACAGTATACAATCACACAGTATGCACATACATGTACACACAGTACACACAGATTTATACATACTGTCCCTGGTTTTACTGAGGCCGGCAACCCTGATGGGGCCCCCTATTGGCCCAGGGCCCTCGGGCAGAGCCCGAGTGGCTCAATGGTCAGTCCGCCCCTGAATGTCATGTTTCTGCCTTTTCAATTTTGTTTCCTACCTTTTTTCCCTACCTAACCTGGTTTTCTCTGTGCTTCAGAAATGATTTTTTTTAAACATTAGACATAGTCCTTGTAGCCATCACCTCTGCCAAGGCCATTATCTGAGCTGGCAGCCTTATCTTGCAAGGAACCAATTTTTTTACATAGGGACAAGGGGGTGTTGTCGTCTAGCACCTACTTTTTGTGATGGGTGTAACCAGTTTGCTTTTCTGTCCCTGACATGCTTGGTTCATGAGTGCAGGGACAGCCTCACAAGGAAAAAAAAAGGAAAAAGAAATTAAAAAAAAAGTAAATATTAAAATGTCAAAAAAAATTGCAAGTACCTGCCACAAACAAAACCTACACAACCTCCGGTCTATCACGGACAATGTCCTCCTCCAGACTTTCTTTCTGACACATTTGACCATTGAAGGAAGATTTAGGGAATGGCAGGAAGTGTATGGCGGAAGGACTCTATTTTTGATTCTGTCTGCTTTTTCCCCTGCCTGCATATTTCCCCCCATCCATCTACTGCTGCCTGCCCTTTTGTTCTGGAAGGGCACATGGAAAATGTAAAGATATAAAATATACCAGTGAAGTAAGACAGACACCTGATCACTGTTTTCATATCAATATTTTATCATGAAGACATATTCATGATAGACATTGCACAATATAAGCAGTTATTTATAATATAGTATATGGATATGATAATGCAAAAAATAATTAATACTATAGGGAAAAAAAGAGCGATGCCAACATTGTAATACAATGCTCCAATATTGTATATTAGGTGCCACTTCTCCCATAGTGATAATCCCTGGTGGACTGCTAGTCCTGGAAAAATACGGATGTAAAAACATTAAAGATCACTTACGAGTTCTTGGGCTTCTTTCCTCACCAAAGGGACAATGCGCACTGAAAACATCACATTTCTGGGTTGGAGTTTCCAAGGACACCAGAGTGAGGAGTGAGTGAGATCTCACTGCTTTGCCAGCAGAAAAGGAGCAGTGCTGTATGTGGCTGTCATTAGACAGAGCTGTGACAAGAGGTGCCGGTATGGCATACCAGATTGTAAGCAGCAATGGTCAGACTGGCCAAGGGCACCTCCCACCATCATGCTGCAACAGAAATGAGTTGGGGCACAATACTCCTGTAGTTTGGAGGAACTTCACCATTCTGGCTACTCACATCCTCCCAGCCTGAGGTGCATCTACAGAAATATAGGACTGCCCGAATGTTCAGCCTTTTTAACGTTTTACTGTAGCATGAACACAGTACACAGTTCTTTCCAAAACATGAATATGTCTCTGACTCTTTGCACAAAACTTCAGCAACACTGTACAGTTCAAATTCAGCTTTAATACAGGATGCTGACCAGCACTTCCAGTTCCCTCGCTGTAGGTTCACTTAGATGGGTTCTCCTATAAGGTCTATATCAAGCTTACCCCAAAGAGCATATTTCACTTGGGCTGCAACCTCACATAGTGCTGTTCTACAGGCTACCTTATCCCATCAACTTTTGTCCTTAAGTGCTTCTGGCTCCAGAATATATTATATATATAATAAGCTAGCCCCACCAAGGGTACCCACCTGGCTGAGGGGTTTCACTAAAAGGGGTACTAACTCCTACTTACAAGCATGTTCTGGCACAAAGAAAGCCCTGATGATAGATGAACTTCTGTAGGGTTGGAGATCGTGCTGGACTGACTCAGTCGGTTGTCCATGGTTAGGTGATGGTAGTGGTAGGATGGAAGAGTTCTCCTCCGACACTTTCTGCCCCACTATACCTGGAAGGAGATGGTGAGCCCTTTATGGGGGCCTGGGCTGCTGCCTCTGGGTACGGCCTTGAAGTAGTTTCCGCATGTACTAAAAGGGGTAGGTGAGGAGGGAGAGCCCGATATCCAATGAAAATGCAAAAAAGGACATAATTTGTAGTTTATTGAAAGTAGATGGTCAAGCATGATGCTGCCGCTGTCAACACAGCGATCTTAGAGCAATTCTGATTCTGGTATTATAGACACATCTTTGTGGGATTTTCCCTGTTCACCATCTACAAACAATAGCAGCTCTAAGGAAGGGGGAGTCTTTTCCCCTGATATGCGTTAGCTTGACCATCTTCTGATGATAGATGAAGAAGAGCCTGGACAGTCATGGTAAAATTACATGTTTTGTTGATTTTGCAAGTTAACAGGTAAAGCATATGTCTATGCAAAAAAAAAAAACACTCAGTACATCTCTACGATGCATGCACACGACTCCATGCGCCACCCCTCAAAAATGCTGTAAGTACAGAAAAATGCTTGATATCCATCAGAATTTCCAAAAAAAAAGACTGACAGCTAGTTAAAGTAACATTTCTGTTACCAAGTACTGAGAGGGTATCCACATTTTTTTTCTGTTATATTTTAGGCTAATGCAGAGGTTATGTTAACCTTTTTTAGACCACCTCCTCTTACTTATCAGTGATCCAGACAGTACTGAAGCCATTAGATAAGCTTAAAGGAGAAGTCCAGCCTGAGCTCATTCGGCTGGGCTTCTCCTAAGGGTCACAGGAGTGCAGTTAGTTTTGCACTCCCGTGACCCGTTTTCAGCAGAGAGCGGTCTGAAGTCCGCTCTCTGCTGACATCACACAGATCAGTCCAGGCACCGCTTCATTCCGACTCTGGGAGTCTGGACCCACCAGGTGCCTGGACTGATGACCATCTCTACCTCTCAGCAAGCCATTGAGAGGCTGAGACGGTTGCTCCCCGCCTCTCCACAGCTCAGCATTCCAGTGGGCATGGAGGAGCAGAGCAAAGAGATGCTGACTGACAGGCAGCAGCTCTCTGTTCAGAGAGAACTGAGCCATCGGAGATGTTCGATTACTCAGTTCTCAGTGAAGAGGCACCGGGGGACAGATGCAGCTTCGGACTGATGCTGCATCCACCTAGGTAAGTATGATTCTACAATAACCCCCAAACCCATACTTCTCTTTTAATAGTCATTTAATTTGTATTTTTAAAAGAAAATGGCAGCAATGGCACATTCCATACATCCTCACTTTAAAGTAGAAGTATAGACAAAACTTTTTTTCCCCTTTGGATAGAGTAAGGGAGGGTTATAACCCCTGTTAGTTTATTTTTAGCTAACTGTGCCCCATTGAGGAGATTTACCTTCACCTCCTGTCATATAGACAAAACAGGAAGTGAGACGAAATCCCAGCAAATTAAGGGAATCCCTTGGGGACTCCCAGGCCACCAGTACCAGTGTACCCATTGGAAGATTTCCCCTCTATTACTTTTTTAGGAACAACCCAAAATGTGGGCTTTATTTTACATTCACTTTAAATGATAAAGGTACACAGGACAAACAGAGAGGATAAATCTCCCTAACAAGGGCACAGACAGCAATAATAACTGGCAGGGGTTCTAATCCCTATCCACTCTCACTCTTGCTTGATGAGAAATGGTGACGGATGTTTCCAGTGAAGGCAGCCCTCTAAACATGGCTTATATACCAAAAAAAAAGGTAAAATGATCATTATGATCAATGGGAGGAAATGTATGGGCAACATCAGATACATCATGGAACAAGGTTAATATATTGAACTCAGGGGCAAGGCCATAGGAAAATGATCCCTGAGTAGAGGGCATGGTATCTCTAATAGGGGCACTATCTGGGCAATAGCTTGAAACTGGTATTAAATCAGAGCTATTATTTACTACTGGAGCCTTTTAACCACAGCTTACTACACTATACTTTTTAACTGCTAAGATTGACCATCAGATTATTATTTTTTGCTTGCAAACTTTTTTTATTGGAAAAGGTTTTACAAAATAACATGAACAGTTGTAATACATTAATATAACAACAGATATATATATATAACATGTGTAAAATATATATCTTAATTTAGGAAAGATGTCAAAAATATATGTCTACAGTATGTGTTACTTCTCAGTTCAAGAATCAAATGATTAACTATACAAAGTAGGGTAAAAAATAAAGAAGAAAAAAAAAACATATAAGGTGCAAATTGAGTGGAAAAAGATAAGTCACAATGCTTTAGAATCAGGATTTGTATTCTAATTTCCATTTAAAAGTCTATAAAGAAACCAAGGATCCCATTTTAGATCCAATAATTTCTTCATGTTGTTTAGTATATCCATTTTTTTTCATAATCATAATTTCATCAATCCTAGTAATAATTTGTGGAAAAAGAACTATAGTAGTTTTCCAGTGAAGGGTTATTGCCCAGTGGTTGCTACACATATAGTATATATGAGGTTTGTTAGAGATGAGGATATGTCTGGAATGCTTCTAAATAATAGGCAATTATTGTATGTTAGCTTTACATCTTTGCCTGCTAAAGTGTTAATTTGAGTAAAGATCTCTTTCCACGTGGGAGCTAATTGTGTGCATTCCCAGAAGACATGCAAAAATTTACCAGGAATGGAACAGCCTCTAATACGAGAAGGTGACACATTTGGGTAAAACCTATGTAGGTGGGATGGAGTGTAATACCGTCTTGTAAATAATGTTCCTGCCGTTTCACGTATGTGTTATAGATTTTGTACATTTACGAAGATTAGACCAAATAGAGCCCCACTCTTGAAAAGAAAATTGTAAACCCAATTCAGCTTTGACTATCAGATTATGATGATATCTATGGCTAAAATAGAGATTACCATGCTAGGCCAGTTTATGTTCACTCCAATGTCCCACATGGGCTGTATTGCTGGCTGGAGTGGGAATACGGATGTAGGATTCTAACCTTTTTTCATGATTCATCTGATGTTGCACACACTTTTCCTTCCATTGTTCTCCTGAAGTACAGACTGTAGGTCTGAGAAATGTGTAGAGTGCATATTGTCTCTCTATCAACACTTGTTCATAATGTATAGAGCGAGATTGATGCAATAAGGCACATTATGTAACTTGAAGGCCAATAAAATCTTGACAAGGTGAAGGCCATAAAGGAGGCATTGTATTATTGTCTATGAACAGTATATGTATATGAATCATCATAATGGTTTTTAAAATTGTATGTATTTAAATACAATTTGTACATGACTTTAAAGGCTAAGTTCACCTTTGTTCACCTTTTTTTTCTAAATTCCAGCTCCCCTATGTAATAATATGGCATTAATGTACCAGTCATTAATGTATTTTTCACTCCATAAGATGTACCTGACCATAAGACGCACCTAGGTTTTAGAGGAGAAAAACCAGTACTAAAATTGTAGACTGAGGAGACAATAGCCACCCGGCTCGTGCTGACAGGATGGAGTGCATTCCACCGCCATATGCTTGTATAGAGGCCCTCAGCGACATGAGCATGTCTTTTATAGCGACACATCTGAGATGGGCTGGCCTGTAGTTGGAAACTGTGCAATGGGGTCTGGGAGAGTGGCAGGAGGGGGCTGTGAAGGAGAGGATTCTACCACATCCATAAGAGGAGAAGATACATCTGGCTCCCCAAAATCTATGCGGGGTCTAGATTTCACTGGGCTTGTGGAGGGAAATAAGGGGTTAACCTCCAAGGCATGGTTGAAGTTTGCTCACCTGTAATGACAGGTTCTTCTGAGCCTGCGCTTGCTGCTCGAGCAGAGTAGGAAGGCTCTAGAGGTCCAGCAGCTGGGGGTGCATTGTGACTCCTGCTGCCATTTTGGTGAAGCCCGCGCTGCATGGTCGGGTAGAAAGCCGATCATTTTTTTACCAACAGCGGGTCTTGGTGGCGTCTCTGCATGTCTGGACGGTCAGCCGGGTATGAGCACACCAGGAGGCTAGATGGATCGCTGTTGGAGAGGTTGTGGGCTGTGATGTTGAAGCCGATTCCCTGGTGCAGAGCGGAACTCTGGATCTATGCGGCCATACTCCTCGGCCCAGTATTGTAACAGGACGGCGGCGGCGGGGTTAGTATTCACTCCATAAGACGCAGAGACATTTTCCCCCATTTTTTTGAGGGGAAAAAGTGCATCTTATGGAGCAAAAAATACAGTACTTCTTTTGCAAAAATAAAACAGCTTTCCATTTATTCTACCCACCTCACTCTCTTCATGGATGTTAAAAACCCTGCTCCATTACTTCTGCCTTTCTCAAGGCACCCTTTACAATTATGGACAGTTGCGAGGCACCCCATTCTAAAATGTAAAAAATTATTCTAATAGCTTTACACAATGCAGCAACACCCACACGTAGGACAACACATAGGACAACCAACGTTAGAGGGGATTTTTTCTTCCAAAGCAAATGCACTTTTCTACACTGGTACTGACTAGTATTCCAATGTTTCTCGTCTCCCTCAATTTCTCTCCATCACTCAGCTAATGTCACCCCAGTGCTGAAGGCGAGAGGCAGTCAAACAAGAATGCTGTGGAGGCGACAGTCATCCTCCTTTTCAATTGATGACATCATTGGATGTTAGGATGCCGGTGGCTAGAAAGTCGTAATGGTGCATAATGAAAACCCGTGGCTTTGTGTAACTAAAAGGCAGGCTTTATCCACCTGCTGGCTTATAAACAATTTTTGATCAATTTTTAGGCATTTTGCTAAGGAACTCCTAAAGAGGCTTCAAGGCACCCCATGGAGCCTGGGCACCCTGGTTGAAAAAGGCTGATCTACCCTCAGCTGGTCAACTCCTTCCTGTGTCATGACCTAAAGTATGTTCAGGAAATAAGAAAGAAGTAATGGAGCAGGGTTTTTAAACATCCATGAAGAGAGTGAGGTAAGCATGGGTAGAATAAATGGAAAGCTGTTTTATTTTTGCAAAGTAAGTACATTAATGCTATATTGGTACATAGGGAAGCTGGGATTTAGAAAAACAAAACAAAAAGATGAACAAAGGTGAACTTAGCCTTTATTGTTAATACTTGGTTTTGAGTTATTTCGATACCTCAAAAGTTCAATTTCTACTATATAGTTCCTCTAAGCATGACTTGTTGGGGGATAGTTGAAGAATAGAGTTTAGAAATATAGTTCTTTTGAGTGTAGTTAAAATAAAAAACACATCGGTACAAGGGAAAAAACTTGGTATCAATTATCAGCCTGTCCTCCATTCATGGAACAGTAACAATGACTGACAGAGCTACCACCCTGCAATCCTGTTTCATGTTATTTTAGATGGCTTATCAGTGCCCCGCTCAAAGCCTCTGCAAGCCATAGGTATGCAGCAGTCAAAAGAGCCAGCAACTTGAAAGATTAAAATTCAATCTTCTTTATTAAAAACAATGTCAGGGTAAATATACAGGAACATGACACTTGACGCATTTCAGCCTATGCAGGCCTTAATCATGTTATGATTAAGGCCTGCACAGGCTGAAACGTGTGAACTGTCTAGGTCCTATATTTTTACCCCAACATTGTTTTCAGTAAAGAAGATTGGATTTTAACTTTTCAATCTACCAGCTCTTTTGAGTTTCGTCTTTCATTCATAGATCATAGATTCAAAATCTGGTGCAGCTGTGCATGGTAGCCAATCAGCTTTAAACTTCAACTGGCTCAATTAGGCTTTGACAAAAAAACTGGAAGCTTATTGGTTTCTACGCAGAGCTGCATCTGATTTTGCACTTTCCAATTTTAGCAAGTAAACCCTTAGACCAGGAGTAGGAAACCTTTCAGAGGTTGAGATCCTCTTGGACAACATGGAGAAAATTAAAGACCCCCAGGGGAAGGGGGGTGCCCTTTAAAAAAATAACTATCACAATAAAAATACAGCATAGTGTCCTGTGCCCCCCACTAGTGTCCTACACTCCCCTTCACATCATTCACCTCACAGTAGTGTTCTCTGCCCCCCACAGTAGCTCCCCCTCTCTTCCTCAGTAGGAACTTCTGCCCCCATACAGTAGTGTCCTCTGCCTCCCCATGCCAATGTCCTGCCTCCCTTCACATCACCCTCTCTACTCTAATGTCTTCTGCCCCCCTCCACCCTGCAGTAGGGTCTTCTGCTTCTTCAATTATTGCAGGGTCTTGTGCTTCCCCCCCCCACAAAGCAGTGTATTCTGTCTCCCTTCACATCATCCCCCCCAACTGTAGGTATCCTCTGCCACCCCTATAGCAGTGTCTTCTGTCCCCTTCACATCACAACCCACCCCCCAGTGTAGTGTAATCTGGACGCCCATAGCAGTGTCTTATGCCCCCTCAAAGCAATGTTCTCTGGCCCCTTCACACACCCCCACTGTAGTCTCCTCTGCCCCTCCAAAGCAATGCTCTTTGTCCCCTTAACACCCTCCCCCCACTGTAGTGTCCTCTGCACCCCCAAAGCAATGTCCTCTGATTGAGTTAACCTTTTAAATTAACAAGCTGGTTATTGGTTGCTAGGACTGCTCTGCAACCAGTCACCAGCTGGTTAATGTGAAAAGTTAATTCCAGCAGCTCCCGCCCCCGCCCTC
The DNA here is from genome assembly GCF_042186555.1 of Aquarana catesbeiana. Taxonomy (NCBI): domain Eukaryota; kingdom Metazoa; phylum Chordata; class Amphibia; order Anura; family Ranidae; genus Aquarana; species Aquarana catesbeiana. The sequence continues at coordinate 666,751,051 of NC_133327.1, read as the reverse complement.
TATCCAATAAAGTGATTCTTCCCACTCTCTGCTTTGCAGTGAAGAGGAGCGTGGTGGAGGCTGGGGGAAGGACTGTGTTCCTGATTGACCCGTTGGCTTGCCGACCCCTACCTTAGACTTTAAGCACATAAAAATATTTTAATTTTTTTATAATGATTTAATCCTGTATACCGTATATAGTACATGGAATCATGAGTCTTAATTCATACTATGTTTTCTACTGTATATCCTTTTTCGAAAATTTGCAATAGCACAAACTTTCATTAAAAATCTGGTGTATGTAGCAGAATATTTCACCAAAGCAGAAAAAGCACATGACATAAAATAAATTAAAATCTGAAGAATAACTACTTGAGATGAAATTGTTTTGTCTCAGACCATTAAGCAATAGACTACTATAGTTCACAAGAGCACTGAGACGTTTGTTTTTCCATGCAACTTGAGGCAAGAAGCTGTCTCTGCGATGACTGCTGGTATATTATGAAGGTGCTAATTAGGTAAATGTTAGAAGTCTTGGCTGTTGATTATGAAACTTTATAGTAGTCTCCTAACTCGCAGTGAATTAAATGTCAGCCTATTTGCAGGATGCGGTTTGGTTGTTCTAAAAATCAGTGTAGTTCAGAGCGAGGGCTCAACTAAAAAATTAGTTAAGAAGGTACCCTTTTTTAAATATATTTTTTCATTTAAAAACTCCTTGCTCTCTTCTCTGCAAACCATTTAACCAGTTCTAGAGCTCTCCCTACATAGTTTTATGTTTCAGTATTTTTGTTTTTTTAGCTTAACAATAAAAGTATCAGAATACACTGTATTGTCAAAAGTATTGGGACGCCTGCCTTTACACGCACATGAACTTTAATGACATCCCAGTCTTAGGCCCGATTCACACCTATGCAGTTTTAGTGCTTTTTGCATTTTACAGATTTGCACTACAATCCATTTAACATGGTTTCCTATGGAACACGTTCTGTTGTGCAAATCTGCAAAATGCAAAAAGCACTAAAAATGCATAGGTGTGAATCCAGCCTAAGTCCTTAGGGTTCAACATTGAGTTGGCTCACCCTTTGCAGCTAAAACAACTTCAACTCTGCTGGGAAGACTGTCCACAAGGTTTGAAATGTCATGGTCTAGAAGTCCCCCTTTAGGGATGACTTGTTGGGGGTACTTTCCCTTTACGTCAGCAGCTATTCTCCCAACATTTAAACATCTAAATTAAAGTAGGACTATAGGCAAAACTTTTTTTTTTTCATTTTGGATAGAGTAGGGGAGGGTTATAACCCCTGTCAGATTTATCTTGGCCGTGTTTGCCCCATTGGGGAGATTTACCTTTACTTCCAGTCCCATAGCCAAACAGGAAGTGAGAGGAAATGCCTGCAAATTAGGTAAATCCCCTGGGGACCTCCAGGTCACCAGAACTAGTGTCCCCATTGTAAGATTTCCCCTTCATTACTTTTGTGGGGACAACCCAAAATTTAGTTTTTTTCTTTTACTTTCACTTTCATTGATAATGGTAAACAAATGGCGGACAACTAGAGAGCGTGAATCTCCATAATGGGGGCACAGACAGCTATAAATACCAGAGAGGTTTTCTAATCCATTCCCCCTCTTTCCAAAATGCAAAAAAAAGTTTTGCCTTTAGTTAATCTTTAAGGGACTTTTACGGTTTGTGTGGAATAATTTTCTTTAAGATTTCAGACAATGCAAACTAGCTAAAAGGGAAGGTGGGCCTTCTCCTAGGAAAAAATAGCTATCAGTCACTTACAGTTGTCAGGGGTAGCTCTATTGCCAGTGTCTCCTCTCTGGAAAGCTTGCTGCATCTAAATGCACTCTTTCCCGTACATTGTCCCTGTGTTTCCTCGCTCAGCCTATTATCGTCATTAGCGATTGTGCTTTTTATACACTGAATTTTTAAATAAATCCTTTTTACTACACTATGGGAGCCCCTTGTTTTTTCCCATGAGGATCGTGCTGCTTGCTGCCGAGGTGGAGCCCTAATTGGAGTATATTCCGGAACCCCATTGATTAAGTGAACAGGTTGTTGGAGGTACAGATGAGGTAATACAGCTACCCAAGGAGGAGATCCGGATACAGCTGCCCACTCTATGCCTATTACCCCTGTAGGGGTAACTACATCTGGTGAGTGGGGACGCATTGGGGGAGCACCAAGTCACCATACCTGCTGTGCACTGAAGTCACCCGATCCTGTGGAATTTTGAATCATTTTTTATGTTCACTTATTGTTTTTATGGTTTCACATTTGCTCAAGGATTTGGACTACACATTGGACAATCACTTATATTATGCAATCATTGCGGACATTTTTTGCACGTCAAATTAGGGTGTGCACATATTAATTAATGTCTATATCAAGGTTAGAGAGTCCTGTACTTTAGAATATTCACGTTTTTCATTTAAAGCTTTTCGTTATTGGATTGATTAATATTATTTACATTTGGGTGGATGGATGAGGGTTGGTGTGCATCCCAGTACCTTTTTAGTGGAGCTGCACCCTAACCTCTCTCATTACTACCCTCCTATCACTTTAAAAGTTCCTAACACACACACTTAGTGAGTATTTATAAGGTGTCACCTTTTTTACACGATTATTTTTGAGACCCACACTCCGATATTATACGTATTATAAATTAGGCTTTGGAGCTGAGCCGAAACATCTTAGAATTTTCTTTAATCTAGTTAGGGCCATATTGGGTAGCGCCAGTTCCCCAATTGCTCTAATCTACTCTTGTAAGTTCTCTTGGGAACCTATTAGGGGAGGCTGCAATCTATTTTCCTAAGCGCGGATTTTTTTACATAATTGCTCCAGCTCATTCTGCCCCCTTACATCAGAGTCCGCACAGACCCCCCTTACATCAGAGTCCACACAGACCCCCCTACATCAGAGCCCCCTTACATCAGAGTCTGCACAGAGCCCCCTTACATCAGAGTCTGCACAGACTCCCTTACTTAAGAGTCCGCACAGATCCCCACTTACATCAGAGTCTGCACAGAGCCCCCTTACATCAGAGTCCGCACAGACCCCCCTTAGAGTCTGCAGAATTTCCACTTACTGTAAGGGGGAGCTCTGTGGAATCTCATGTAAAGGGGAACCCTTATTTAAGAGGGGAATCTCATGTAAAGTGGTGTTCTGAGCACCTTGACTTAAAGAGGGATGCTGTGGACTCTGATGTAAAGGGGAACTCTGATGTAAGGGGGCTCTGGTCGCCAAAGACCCCCCTCCTGCATCAGAGTCCACAGAGCACTCCTTAAATTTGTTTTACACACTGGGAGGTAGGAGAGAGGGTGAGCTTACTCACCCCAGGATGGAGGCTCAGGCAAAGGCTGTCTGTAGCATTTATCTTCTGAGTTAAAACTTCCTTCAAATCTCCCTGACTGTGTGGGCGGGGCAGACGCAGAAGTAGAGGGGCGGGAGGAGGAGGAGCAGTCCGTCCAAGCGGAGAGCTAAGAGCTGAACTGTCAGCATTGGCTCTGAAGCTGAGCTGTGTGTGAGAAAGACACACAGCTCAGCCCACACAGCCGCTAACGTCATTTGTAGTTCCGCAGGAGAAGGAGAAGACACAAGCATGGCCGCATAGCGGTAGGTAAGCGGTGGCCGTAGCCTGTGTTAGCCCTGTCCAGTCCACAGTCGCGGCTTACCTCCCACTGTGCAGCCTGGACATAAACAGGCCATGGAGCGGGCAGCCCCCGGCCCACCGGGCAAATGCCCGGTCTGACCCATGGCCAGTCAGGGCCTGGTGGTTAGCACTTTTGCCTTGCAGCTGTAGGGTCCTCAATTTGAATCCCAACTAAGCAACAACCTAATAGGAGTTTGCATGTTATCCCTGTACTTGTGTGGGTTTCCTCTGGGCACTCCAGTATGCTCCAAAGCCATGCTAGCACGTTAAGGAGATTCTTTATGTATGTGTACTTTTGAATGTTTGATAGGGACCTTAGTTTGTGAGTTTTTTGAGGAGAGGGACATTTAATATGAAATGTGCTGCTCAAGGAGGATCTTCGGTCCTTTAGCTTTGACCCCCCTTAGTGCCACCAGCCACCACTTTTGTTACTCTGGCATGTACGCATACTGTATTTTCAGAAGTGCATTGCTCTGCCTCTGGGTCCTGGCAGAACCCTGTGGCATATTTGTGTCTGTGTGGGGGCGGGGGTGGGGGGATTCTGCACATGCTCAGATACAGCAAGGTTTGGAACTTTCATACCTGCTCCATCTTGATGCAGGTGCATACGTGTCCCACAGGGTTCTGCTGGGACCGAAGTCTTGAGGCACATCTGTGAATAACCAGTATTGGGGCAGAAGGGGGGGCAAAAAGCATTCTCGCCTAGATAGAGGGAGTAGAAGACAGTAAGGTTGTATTTAGGGTCCGCTTAAACTGTCGGTGCTATATAAATACCTGTAATGAAAAGAAATCAGAAACCTACCTGCATTTAGTCATCAAATCAGCTGCCGCTAGTTGGGAAACCATAAGGACACCTGGGGTGTCAATATAAAAATCTATACCACACTAGGGGGTTCCTGATAAAGGCCAGATACTTGTCTGGTCTTAGGTTCTGTATCTTAGTCAGCCCATTTTGAAGCCATGGGAAAAAAAAAAAAAATTTCCTGTTTTTTTTTTCCAGAAAAAATTGAAATTTTGGAAAAAAAAATTCAGTGTGGAGTAGTTTTACAAATTTTGTTTGTTTTGTTACATTGGGAAGGTGAACTGCAGTGTAAATAAAAGTAAAAGTATTATACTTGAAATAAAAGTAGAGCTTATTCAGTATATAAACTAAACGTGCTTTTTAAAATTGTATGTTTTATTACAAATGGAATAACAAGGACTTTATATGTGTAACGGGTATTGCAGCCAAAGACTTACATTAACACGGATGGGCTGCATGTACACAGGATTTCCAGCCTAAATGAGGGGAGAGAGCTGGCTGTCATGTCTGCATGGGCTTTTTCACCCCCACTCCCTGTTTCCACTGACTGAGTAATGTAATGTGAACTGACACACATGGAGCTCTGCTTTCAGCAGCCTCTCTTGTGCCCCTATTGGCCGGAAGAAGAAAATCAATTAAAGGAACAGTTACAGCAGCCAATGGGGGAGTGTATACTGAACTGCAGGGAGAGCTGCAATGGATTCTGGAACATGCAGTTCCCACACAAAACGGCCCCATAGACTGGTATATAGGGAGAAATACAAATCCCAGCACTTTTTGCTGACAGTAACGTAAAACACTCCATTTTGTGTCCTGAGGTAAAAGTCACAGACGTGATCTGAGGGGCTGCTGTTACCCACGGAGGGGATCCATCCAGCCACAGTTCCAGAGGTTGGTGTGTTGATCCTGCTATGGTTCCAGGAGTCGGACAGCAACGGACATCCAGCCTGAGAGGGATCCCGGCTATATCTCCAGGTGTTCCTGAGGGCGTGGACCGATCTGCTTACAAGGTGGCCAGTCGGGTTTTTCGGGGAACTGGTTGCTTGATCCTTTGGTCGCAGGACGGTGAGCGGGCGTTTGTCCATCTTTAAAGACATGGTAGTCAGGCAACATTGCCTCACCAGTGCCCGCATTTGTAGAAACACTTGCACCCTGCTGAACAGTCACTACATTTCCACTTTGCCTATCAGGATACTGCTAGCATCCTACATCTCATTTTTGCCTACCAGGATACTTTCAAGTACCCCTTTGTTTATCCTGCTCAACAGGACACCAAGTGCACCAACGCCAGGCTAGCTGAAGATCCTGGATATCTCCATTGTGAGGACCCTTTCTGTTACTCCTTCAGTATCAGTAATTTAGTGATCCCAGTGACTACCTTTAAAGGGGAACTCTCGCGTTAAATGTTAAAGTGATAAATTGCATTTGTGGCCTATTGCCTCACATTTAATTGCCTGGGTCTGTGATTTCAGGATTTGAGGGAAACAGACTGACTGTTGTTAAGTCAGATCAGTTCCTCTTTATGCCTGAGTGCATAGGCCACTCTAGACCTATTTAGGTTGTTTGACTGTGTTATTTTAAAGTCTGCATTTTGGGTTTGATTAACACTATTAAATACCGCAGTTTACCATTCTTGACTATTGAGTTACCAGATCACTGTTTGTTTGATTGTGGAAAGTCCCCTAGTAAACAAACTTCCTGTTTACTACATCTGTGTCTGTTTTACTGTGTTTGCAAGTACACTGTTTGCTAGGTGTGCTAGAGGGGCTGAGAACAAACAAAAGCAGCTCCTTCGGGGGTATCGCTACCTATCGCTACCTATGTTAAGAACATATAAACATATGGTATAAAAGAATCCTGCCAATATGCATTTTAAAGTATTGACAATGCTGATCCAGAAGAGCTTGATGAATGTTCTCCAGATTTTCAGGTGACATTTTATCTATAAATGAAGGAATGGTGTATTTTTGGGAGGCCGTGATTTGCCACACTTCCTTACTTGAAGATGCTGCTGGTGGGGAAACACTTTGTGATGATCCAGAAGTAGCAGAAAGAGTGTTTCTGGAATGAGAACTCTCAGCAGAAATTGCACTGTGGAAATGTTTCCAAACTCTAGATGTTGGTCTCACCTTTTTACTGAGAGGAGGAAAAGAAAAACCAAATTACTGAACAAACTATAGGGAAACATTATGCTGTGCACTGGCCACAATCCAGCCCCCCCCCCCCCCCAAAGTCTAAAGGACAGTAAACTGCCCCTTTGCTTAGAAAATTTGGAGACCCCTAATCTACTGTATCCCAGCAATCACTGTACACAAAGTCTGAGGGACAAGATGGAGTCTACAATCAAATTAAACTGGTGCCTTTCCCTCTAGTGGCAGATTTAAATATTTCTCTTGTTTGAGAACAGCATTGAGAAGTACAGTGTTACTTGAATTGTATTCCAGTATTTGCTTGTCTTCAGCTGAGAGAACTTGCAATAAGAGACTTTAGATAATGTCTTTCATTAAGGTCTTCATGTTGTATAGTTTGAATACCATGTCATAGATATATTATTTATCATTGTAAATAACATACTGCACACTTATTTCCTTTTTGTTTTCCAATTTTTACAGAAAAAAACAACAAAAAAAGCTTTGAAAAAGCATAAAAAAATGTTTTTTTTTTCCCCAGTTTTTCTGTTTCTTTCCCCAGGCCTTCCCATCTTTATCTCTGGGTCTAGGCCTGTAAGGCCTGCTGCTCTCCAAGCTACAAACCTACATGCTGTAAGTCAGGGGTAGTTAGCTACCATCCTCTTTCTGCCCAGGGCCTCACCCACACCAGATTATAAAGGGCACAGTACTCCACCCACTAACAACACTCAGGGGAATGGCCTTCCTAAAAGGGGTACTAACACCTGCTTACATGTGTCTGCATCTGAACATGGTGAGTCAAGGAGCATAATACATTTTGACTTATTTTCTGGAGTTTTTCTGAAAAAGTATATTAGGATACGTAAGAATATAAGTATAAATATTTGTATCTAACTTGACAAGTTGGATTATTTCAGCCTGTACCGGTATACTTTTCTGTACTATTGATTTGTGGGTTTTTTTGTTTTTTTAAGGTTCTATTTACACATACAGTACTTTCCTATGTTTTCTTTTTGTCACTGTCTGCATTGTAAAAAGGATTATTACCTGATAGTTACTTGTACATTGTTTTTGTACAGGAAAATTTTATGTGATCGCTAAATTCTGTGTGTCTGGAAGATAATTAGGGTATTTTTTTATCGGGGTCAGTGACAAACTAGCAATATGAACAACATGACCTCAGTGCTAGAGCAACAGACTTCAGTAAATGTGCTTTTCCGCAGAGAATCAATACGGCAGTTTCGCTGGCAGATCATTACTTTTTTCTTGTACTTTTTCTTAAGTTAATTGTTAGTTCTGCATGTTCTAATCACACTCAATTTTGACAGCTATAGCTTTTCAATATAAGCTATAATTAAATATGATCATAAGTTTGATTTTTCCTTTGTATGCCTACACAATGCTCACTTGCACCTCCACAATTTACTTCCTTTTTCAATATCCTTTTCATTATATCATACTGTACCTGTCTCTGCAGCTATTTGGGTGATTGGATGAATTACATTCGATACTTTAAAAAAAAAAAAAAAAAAATCATATTTCGTTAGCATTTTTAAATTCCTTTAAAAAGTTGGATTTTATATATAAAAAAAAACTTTTGTAGACATAGTAACACATTTAAAGTACTGTATATATGAAGTAAAAAACTATTATTTTTTTTTTTTTTGACAACTGTCAAATGTTGGATGTCCCATTATCTTCTGCCCCAGCAATAATGGTCACCAGGACAAATTAATAGACTGAATTTTCCCAACAGTAGCATAGACGGCAACTAAAACCCAACAAAGGGTCTAACGCTGCCCCATTCTACCAGCAAAAATTAGAAAAAAAGTTTTGGCTTTGTATAAACATTAACAAAAGAGATATATAAAGTACAAAAAATGATTTAAAACGTTTTTAACTTCAACAAGCAGGATAGTAATTATATCACTAACAGGAATTCTGACTGTAAATTATGCATCATTGTCAAAATTGTAACTTCAAAGGCCTTTTCATTATATCATACTGTACCTGTCTCTGCAGCTATTTGGGTGATTGGATGAATTACATTCGATACTTTAAAAAAAAAAAAAAAAAAATCATATTTCGTTAGCATTTTTAAATTCCTTTAAAAAGTTGGATTTTATATATAAAAAAAAACTTTTGTAGACATAGTAACACATTTAAAGTACTGTATATATGAAGTAAAAAACTATTATTTTTTTTTTTTTTGACAACTGTCAAATGTTGGATGTCCCATTATCTTCTGCCCCAGCAATAATGGTCACCAGGACAAATTAATAGACTGAATTTTCCCAACAGTAGCATAGACGGCAACTAAAACCCAACAAAGGGTCTAACACTGCCCCATTCTACCAGCAAAAATTAGAAAAAAAGTTTTGGCTTTGTATAAACATTAACAAAAGAGATATATAAAGTACAAAAAATGATTTAAAACGTTTTTAACTTCAACAAGCAGGATAGTAATTATATCACTAACAGGAATTCTGACTGTAAATTATGCATCATTGTCAAAATTGTAACTTCAAAGGCCAATTTGCTGCAAAACTTCTATAACCACTTGACCTCCGGACGATTTACCCCCCTATCATGACCAGACCATTTTTTTGCTATATGGCACTGCGTTACTTTAACTGACAATTGCGCAGTCATGCAACACTGTACTAAATTAAATTTATGTCCTTTTTTTTATATTACAAGTAGAGCTTTCTTTTGGTGGTATTTGATCACCACTGGATTTTTTATTTTTTGCGCTATAAACAAAAAAAGACCGAAAATTTTGAAAAAAAAAAAAAGCTAAATTTTTTACTATAAAACATATCCAATAAAAATGTAAAAAAAAATAATTTCTTCCTAAATTTAGGCCAATATGTATTCTGCTACATTTTTTTTTTTTGGTAAAAAAAATCCCAATAAGCGTATATTGATTGCTTTGCGCAAAAGTTAAAGCATCTACAAACTATGTTATATATACTGGAATTTTTTTTTTCTTTTATACTAGTATTGGTGGCAATCAGCAACTTATAGCAGGACTGCAATATTGCTACCGCCAGTCGGACATTAACTGCGGGAACCAGTGACACTAATACAGTGATCAGTGCAACATATGCACTGTGACTGTACTAATGATGCTGGCTGGGAAGGGGTGAAACATCTAGGACGATCAAAAGGTTAACCAGTGCCTAACAAGTGTTTATGTGCACTATGTGTGCTGCTTTCACTAAGGGATGTGATGGATTTTCTTTCCCTGCTTTCGTTCCCTGCTTTGCAGGAACTGTCAGGACAGATCTCTGCATTGTTTACATTTGCAGAGTTCTGTTCAGCCTCTCTCCTCAATGATTGGTGGGTGTCGGTGGACATTCATTGGCCAGCACCTGCTGATCGGCTTCTGCTGTGACTAATCACAGCAGAAAGAAGGCATGTCCCCTATACGGGAAGGCAGAATTCTGCATTGTACACACGATCGTACTTTCAGACGGAAAATGTGCGATCGGAGCTTGTTGTCAGAAATTCCGACAGTGTGTAGGCTTCATCGGACTTTTTCCATTGGAATTTCCAACACACAAAGTTTGAGAGCTGGATCTAAAATTTTCCGCCAACAAAATCCATTCGCATAAATTCTGATCGTGTGTACACAATTCCGACGCACAAAGTGCCACCCATGCTCAGAATCAAGCAGAAAAGCCGCACTGGCTATTGAACTTCATTTTTCTCGGCTCATTGTACGTGTTGTACATCACCGCGTTCTTGACGTTCGGAATTTCCAACCAACTTTGTGTGACCGTGTGTATGCAAGACAAGTTTGACCCAACATCCGTCGGAAAAAATCCGATGAATTTTGTTGTCGGAATGTCCGATCATGTGTACAGGGCATTAGTGCTTTTCTGCCATCTCTCTTCTCTTTGTCCATGTTCAATATTTGACCCATCCAGCAGCCTCAAAGATGAATGTAGCCAATATAATGGGATTTATTGGATTTCACTGTTGGTTAGAAATCCTCACCCAGACATTGACTCCAAGTGGATAGATGCAGGCTGGAAAGCTCCACTCCAGAAGTAGCTTGAGTTAAAGCATGTCTATAGTGATATATATATAAATATATAAATATATATATATATATATATATATATATATATATATATATATATATATATATATATATATATATATATATATATATATATATATATATATATATATATATATATATAGATATATATATATATCTATATATATATATCTATATATATATATATATATATATATATATATATATATATATATATAAGTTATATATTATATATATTAAGTGGGGAGGGGTAGAACCCCTGTCTAGAGATTGAGTGCCGGCTTTTCTTTTTTTTCAAGCTATTTTACGATATCAACCATGCACTCCCAACAAAAATAGAAAGCACAGGTTCACTGCTGGATGCATTTGATATAGAGGATTTTAGTATTGCCTGTATTCCAACTGGGGAGAATTACCATCTCTGTTCATACCAGTGACCACTGTCACTGGTACACAAGAAAAGGAGGTGATGGGAAACCTTCAAATGGGGACACCTGTTCCATTAACAACTGTCTAAGGCCTTCAGGCAGTATATGACAAATAAGGAGATTTCGCGCTTCAAATTTATCACATAATCAAAAATGCAATGACATAAGTGGGAAGTTGAAAATCAAAGTATAGGGAATGGCGCTGTGTTAGAACTAATGCCGCGTACACACGGTCGGACTTTTCGTCTACAAAAGTCCAACGGACGCCGACGGACTAAAGCTGGCTGGTAATCCGATCGTGTGTGGGCTTCTCCGGACTTTCAGCAGACTTTTTCAGCCTCAAATCCGACGGACTTTAGATTTGAAACATGCTTCAAATCTTTACGTCGTAACTACGACGGACCCCGAAATCCGCTCGTCTGTGTGCTAGTCCGACGGACAAAAACCCATGCTAGGGCAGCTATTGGCTACTGGCTATGAACTTCCTTATTTTAGTCCGGTGTACGTCATCACGTACGAATCCGTCGGACTTTTGTGTGGTCGTGTGTAGGCAAGTCCGTTCGTTAGAAAGTCTGCTGCAAGTCCGCCGAAAGTCCGCAGGAAGTCTGTCGGACAGGCTGTCGGACTTTTGTAGACGAAAAGTCCGACCGTGTGTACGCGGCATAAGAGTGTGGCTGTAAATTAAACAAATGCTCAAGTGTATAAAATAATTACTATTTAGAAGTGAAAAAATATTTTGGTATGATCCAAAACTTCCACAAAAAAATCTATCCTTATTTTAGTGAAAACACCTTATTAAGTGGTAAAGAAAATATGCTACTATATGTGCAAAAAATACCGCAAATATTAAAACAACACCATTATATAACATATATAAATCTTCACATTAATAAATATAAAGTGACAAGTGCCAGAAACAGTGGTTATCAAACCATAGTGCATTAATGTGAAATAACCATTTGCAATAATAAATCATTAATAATGTGTCAAATCGCAACTATGTATCAAAGAAAAAAATCCCATATGCTGTTTGGTGCAAAAATGTTCATAACAGTAATATAATGTGCCATGCAATCGTGCAAGAAATTCTTCTTTAATGATAAAAAGCCGTGCTGTGATAACTGGTAGTCACCCCCCAATGTGGTTGCACTCACCGGAGCACTCCACCCCTGCAGGGGTACGAGTGTGTGATGTTGGTCCTGTCACTCCGGTCGTGTGGGTGCCAATTTCCTTCCACGCGTCCCAATCCTAAAGGCAGCTGCTTACATACAAGGAGGTGGGGACTTCCTGTCCCTTGATGTAGTAAAGGTCCCCACTGGGTATCCACTTAAGTGTTAAAAATATTAAAAGAAAGGTTTCCACATAGCGTGATTCTGTTTAAAAATGTGTTCCTTTATTTATATAAAACAGTCCAGTCAAAGTAGGCTGATATCACACTAGCGGATAAACAGTAAATATTCCCAGGTAGGAGAGAGAGCTCACAGGCTCGTATGCTCTCCACACAATCCGGGGCCGCAGCGTCAGCGTGAATCGCCGATTGCGTTCCGCCAGTCGGATATCCGTAACCACGATCTGCGGAAATGACGTTGTGCGTGCCAAGATAGTCCCGCCTTATGCGTTTCGTCACACGGACGTCATCGGAGGCGCTGCCATCTTGGCACTCCCAACGTCCTTTATCGAGGGTGTAGTCATCGCTGCGGCCAATCAGATCCCGACTGTCGGACTCACACATCCAGCGGTGTGAATTAGCAATTAGTTGCTAGGTAGATTAGGCCTACAGAGAATGATGTAGCGATGGAAGATCCCATAGGAGCATAGCCTAGCATAGCCCCGTTACGCCCTCTACTGGTATAACAAAGCCAAATACTACAACAGCCGCAGCGATAACTTACACTAATGCATTCATTATGTTAGGTTAAATGGAAAAAACTAATAAAAATAAAAAATAAAAATAAAATTAAAAAATTACAAATTTTTTTTTATTAAAAATTATTTTAAAATAAGTTCTTAAATTAAAAAATGAAAAACATTTATTTGGAGTTGTTAAAAACTCTAACCATACCCATGTGTTCAAGAAAGGGCAAATGGAAATATGAAAGAGAGAGTTTTATAGATAAGTGGCCCTAAATCAGTTTATAAATGAGTGATCCTCAGTTATTATTCTATAATTAGACTTCTGGAAATTCCTATAAGCAAAGGGTAAACAAGAATTTGTATGGGGCATATTTAATAAACCCCATAAAAATTGGGTTACATATACGGGAAAGGATAGTGAGTTCTATTACTTATATAATTGTATTTTTATTATTATATTATTATGTATTATTAAATAATTAAAAATTATTAAATTATCAAATTCACTGAAAATATTTTTATTATTATACTATTATATATTATTAAATTCGCTAAGAATTAAAAATTATTAAATTATCAAATTCACTGAAAATAGAAAATGGGAACTCAAAATCATGTGTGTATGTACATGTTCCTATCTTATATATATGTAAAAAATTATTTGTAGAATCTCTGATATATAAGCAAATAATAAAAGTCTATGTGAGCCTAAAGAGGTCTACTACTAGGACACTTTTAATGTATTTGATTCCCTGATGGTATTAATGGGCAGTGATTGTATTAAAAATTAGACAGGAAACAATTGAGGTCTATATCCACATTCAACCCTCTTGGTACCAAACTGCCCAGGCGGTAAATCCATTTAGTTTCATTCTGGGACACTTTTATTTTCTTGTTACCACCCCTCCAGTAGTCTTTGATCAGATCGATGCCATAAAAAATCAGTCCCAAGGGGTCCCTATTGTGGAATTCGTCGAAATGCCTCGAGAGATTGTGTTTTGGGAATCCTTTTTTGATATTATTAATATGTTCTCTGATCCTGACATAAAGCGGCCTAGTGGTCCTTCCCACATATTGTAATCGACAGGGACATTCACATATGTACTCACGTCACATATGTGACGTGAGTACTGTCACAAGTGATCAATTCCCTAATCTGATACTCTTTACCGGATCTGGATTTAAACGATAATTTTTTCCTCAGCTGTTTTTTGCTTACCCGACATGGCAAACATTTTTGGCATCTAAAAAAACCTTTCATTTCAGGGAAAAGTCTGATTGTCTTAGGTGGATCGATCACATTGTGTACCAGTTGATTCCTCAAATTGGGGGCCTTTCTGTAGATAAATCTTGGTTTTCTTGAAAGCAGCCCTGCCAGGGTCCTGTCGGATTTTAGAATCAGCCAGTATTTCCTGATGATATGTTCAACTGAACGATATTGGTTAGTAAATCCCGTGATAAATGCCGTGTCTGTCCCAGAGGGGTTGTTATCTTTTTCTTTTTTCCTCAATAGGGAATCACGGTTCAGGTCACCTATGTCCATCTTCTGCCTCGCTAGGGATTCCTTTCGGTACCCTTTATCAATAAATTTTCCAATTAGATTATCAGCTTGTGTATAATAATCTTCTATTCTATGGCAGTTTCTTCGTAGTCTCATTAGTTGACCCTTCGGGATGTTCTCCTTCCATTTGGGGTGGTGACAGCTGGAAATCGGGATATACCCATTGCGATCAGTTGTTTTAAAAAAGGTTCTGGTGTGTAATTCATTGTTTTCTTTAAAGATTTGTAAGTCTAAATATTCTATTTCTTGAGGATCTAAACTAAAGGAGATACCATATTGGTTCCGATTCATCATTCCCAGGAATTCCTGGAAGGAATCTGACGTGCCTTCCCACACAATGATCACGTCGTCTATGTAGCGACGGTAAAATTTTATCTCTGGGCGTAATCTCTTATAAATATGTTCTGCTTCCCACATGTCCATAAATAAATTCGCCACACTCGGGGCGTATCTGGCCCCCATGGCAACGCCCTTAGTCTGGAGGTAATAATCTTTCTGGTACCAAAAATAATTGCTTTCCATCGCTAATTTCAGGGCTTCCAAAATAAAATCGACCTGTTCACGTTTGAGGTTCCCATCCTCACGGAGTGCTTTCTCAACTCCCTTGATACCATACTTTTGTATAATACTAGTGTAAAGGGAGTTTACATCTATCGTTGCAAGAATGCACTCATTAACCTCGGTCACATGTTTCAATTCATTGATTAGTTGTGTACTATCCTTTAGGTATGATCTTCCTTTCACCACCAATGGCTTTAAAAAACAATCAATGTATTCCCCCAGTCTAGAAAATAAGGAATTGATACCGCTTATTATTGGTCTTCCCGGGGGTTTCTCTAGTCGTTTGTGTATTTTTGGTAAGTAGTACATTACCGGTGTTTTTGTAGACTCACATATCAAATATTTTGCTTCCTTTTTATTTAGAATACCAATGTCTTTCCCTTTCTTTACCAGATTTCTTAGTTTCTTTCCAAAAAGTTATTTATGGACATGTGGGAAGCAGAACATATTTATAAGAGATTACGCCCAGAGATAAAATTTTACCGTCGCTACATAGACGACGTGATCATTGTGTGGGAAGGCACGTCAGATTCCTTCAGGAATTCCTGGGAATGATGAATCGCAACCAATATGGTATCTCCTTTAGTGGTAAATGCGATCCTCAAGAAATAGAATATTTAGACTTACAAATCTTTAAAGAAAACAATGAATTACACACCAGAACCTTTTTTAAAACAACTGATCGCAATGGGTATATCCAGATTTCCAGCTGTCACCACCCCAAATGGAAGGAGAACATCCCGAAGGGTCAACTAATGAGACTACGAAGAAACTGCCATAGAATAGAAGATTATTATACACAAGCTGATAATCTGATTGGAAAATTTATTGCAAAAGGGTACCGAAAGGAATCCCTAGCGAGGCAGAAGATGGAGATAGGTGACCTGAACCATGATTCCCTATTGAGGAAAAAAGAAAAAGATAACAACCCCTCTGGGACAGACACGGCATTTATCACGGGATTTACTAACCAATATCGTTCAGTTGAACATATCATCAGGAAATACTGGCCGATTCTAAAATCCGACAGGACCCTGGCAGGGCTGCTTTCAAGAAAACCAAGATTTATCTACAGAAAGGCCCCCAATTTGAGGAATCAACTGGTACACAATGTGATCGATCCACCTAAGACAATCAGACTTTTCCCTGAAATGAAAGGTTTTTTTAGATGCCAAAAATGTTTGCCATGTCGGGTAAGCAAAAAACAGCCGAGGAAAAAATTATCGTTTAAATCCAGATCCGGCAAAGAGTATCAGATTAGGGAATTGATCACTTGTGACAGTACTCTCGTCACATATGTGATCGAATGTCCCTGTCGATTACAATATGTGGGAAGGACCACTAGGCCGCTTTATGTCAGGATCAGAGAATATATTAATAATATCAAAAAAGGATTCCCAAAACACAATCTCTCGAGGCATTTCGACAAATTCCACAATAGGAACCCCACGGGACTGATTTTTTATGGCATCGATCTGATCAAAGACTACTGGAGGGGTGGTAACAAGAAAATAAAAGTGTCCCAGAATGAAACTAAATGGATTTACCGCCTGGGCAGTTTGGTACCAAGAGGGTTGAATGTGGATATAGACCTCAATTGTTTCCTGTCTAATTTTTAATACAATCACTGCCCATTAATACCATCAGGGAATCAAATACATTAAAAGTGTCCTAGTAGTAGACCTCTTTAGGCTCACGTAGACTTTTATTATTTGCTTATATATCAGAGATTCTACAAATAATTTTTTACATATATATAAGATAGGAACATGTACATACACACATGATTTTGAGTTCCCATTTTCTATTTTCAGTGAATTTGATAATTTAATAATTTTTAATTCTTAGCGAATTTAATAATATATAATAATATAATAATAAAAATATTTTCAGTGAATTTGATAATTTAATAATTTTTACTTATTTAATAATACATAATAATATAATAATAAAAATACAATTATATAAGTAATAGAACTCACTATCCTTTCCCGTATATGTAACCCAATTTTTATGGGGTTTATTAAATATGCCCCATACAAATTCTTGTTTACCCTTTGCTTATAGTAATTTCCAGAAGTCTAATTATAGAATAATAACTGAGGATCACTCATTTATAAACTGATTTAGGGCCACTTATCTATAAAACTCTCTCTTTCATATTTCCATTTGCCCTTTCTTGAACACATGGGTATGGTTAGAGTTTTTAACAACTCCAAATAAATGTTTTTCATTTTTTATAATAAGAACTTATTTTAAAATAATTTTTAATAAAAAAAAATTTTTAATTTTTTTATTTTATTTTTATTTTTTATTTTTATTAGTTTTTTCCATTTAACCTAACATGAAATAAGATTTTCTATTAAGCTCGTACCTCTTGAAAATATCGTAATATATGTTGGTTTCAGGAATGGTTTGAAACAGTCACTTTTATTGCAATAGGAATATAAGTGTATATTAATGAGTCCTGTAATACATTTATGTTATAATGAATGCATTAGTGTAAGTTATCGCTGTGGCTGTTGTAGTATTTGGCTTTGTTATACCAGTAGAGGGTGTAATGGGGCTATGCTAGGCTATGCTCCTATGGGATCTTCCATCGCTACATCATTCTCTGTAGGCCTAATTTACCTAGCAACTAATTGCTAATTCACACCGCTGGATGTGTGAGTCTGACAGTCGGGATCTGATTGGCCGCAGCGATGACTACACCCTCGATAAAGGACGTTGGGAGTGCCAAGATGGCAGCGCCTCCGATGACGTCCGTGTGACGAAACGCGTAAGGCGGGACTATCTTGGCACGCACAACGTAATTTCCGCGGATCGTGGTTACGGATATCCGACTGGTGGAACGCAAGCGGCGGTTCACGCTGACGCTGCGGCCCCGGATTGTGTGGAGAGCATACGAGCCTGTGAGCTCTCTCTCCTACCTGGGAATATATACTGTTTATCCGCTAGTGTGATATCAGCCTACTTTGACAGGACTGTTTTATATAAATAAAGGAACACATTTTTAAACAGAATCATGCTATGTGGAAACCTTTCTTTTAATATTTTTAACACTTAAGTGGATACCCAGTGGGGACCTTTACTACATCAAGGGACAGGAAGTCCCCACCTCCTTGTATGTAAGCAGCTGCCTTTAGGATTGGGACGCATGGAAGGAAATTGGCACCCACACGACCGGAGTGACAGGACCAACATCACACGCTCGTACCCCTGCAGGGGTGGAGTGCTCCGGTGAGTGCAACCACATTAGGGGGTGACTACCAGTTATCACAGCACGGCTTTTTACCATTAAAGAAGAATTTCTTGCACGATTGCACGGCACATTATATTACTGTTATGAACATTTTTGCACCAAACAGCATATGGGATTTTTTTCTTTGATACATAGTTGCGATTTGACACATTATTAATGATTTATTATTGCAAATGGTTATTTCACATTAATGCACTATGGTTTGATAACCACTGTTTCTGGCACTTGTCACTTTATATTTATTAATGTGAAGATTTATATATGTTATATAATGGTGTTGTTTTAATATTTGCGGTATTTTTTGCACATATAGTAGCATATTTTCTTTACCACTTAATAAGGTGTTTTCACTAAAATAAGGATAGATTTTTTTGTGGAAGTTTTGGATCATACCAAAATATTTTTTCACTTCTAAATAGTAATTATTTTATACACTTGAGCATTTGTTTAATTTACAGCCACACTCTTAGTTCTAACACAGCGCCATTCCCTATACTTTGATTTTCAATTTTTGGGGGATCACTTAGGTGTCCCCTTCCCACATAGGGGGGCTGCAGGTGTAAATTAGTCTGTAAGCGCGGATCTGTTGATATATTTATAAGTGGGAAGTTATAACTTAACTGTGCAAAAATAGGTGAATGAATGAATAAATAACGGGGGGCGCATGCGCGGCGCGATGCGGGAAGGACGCGGGTAACCTCAGCTCCGTCTGACCTGGCCAGAGCGGGCTGAATAACCAGAGCCAAACAAACGACACGCCGCCGAAAACACTCCATACCCCTCGGGGAACCTTCCGTGCATGCCGGTAAGAAGAACCGGGCACCCTTGCCGCTCGCAACACCACTTAACCCACTATCTCCTGAATGCTGCAAGCTATCAGGCCAGGAAGATGTCCCAAGATGGCGCCGGAGCCAGCACACACGCGGCCGCAACGAAACAGCTATCTAACCCATCCATCCACTCTCTCAACAATGGGAACTGTGAGTACTCATCCCCATTATCTAAAGCTGACCTAGATGCCAGCCTTACCACAATCTTTGATAAGCTGGTTAACAAAATAGAGAGTGAGGTACATAAAGCTACTACGGCCCTATCTCAAGAAATAGCTAATATAGGAAATCGCACTGACATCTTGGAAACTAAACACGATGAACTTTCTCTTGCTCATAATGATTTAAGAAAGGACTATGAATCTTTGGCTGATAGTTTCGCCTTTATGCAAGCACAGGTGGAAGATTTGGATAATAGGAACAGACGCCACAATATCAGGCTGAGAGGTGTTCCTGAATCAGTCACTGACTTGATGCAAACGGTTTCCAAGATTTTCCACAGTCTTCTTCCTGACAAACCAATATCAGCATTTACATGCGACCGTATACACAGAGCCCTGCGGCCCAAATCCCCACCTGACAAACCACCTAGAGATATCATTATGTGCATGAAGGACTTTCTTACCAAAGAGGAAATCATGCGTGCCTCCAGAACCACTCCAAACATTGCTTTTGAGGGCAACAGGCTGCAAATCTATCCTGACATCTCCCCAGCCACTCTGGATAGAAGACGCAGAATGAAGGAAGTCACAAACATCTTACAAACAGCTCGTATAAGATATAGATGGGGATTTCCCTTCAAGCTTACTATTCCACATAATGGCTCTACATACACCATGTATAATGTAATTGAAGGCAAAGAACTGCTAGTCAAATTGGGCCTACTTGACCCAGAACCACCAAACAGATTTCCAACTACACCAAGACCCTCCCCTATATGGTCAACTCCATCCTCCAGACGCAACACAGCTGAACAGAGAAGATGGCGGCAACCATTCCAAAACCAAGCCACCTAACCACATTAATTATATGTTCTTCCTTTTCACACAAAGATCATTAGTTTTGATGATCACTCAAGACTGAATTTTGGTTCTTCTCTTCTTATCCCCGGTTGAATGGATCATCCTGAACGCTATCCTGCTCATCATTTTATTATCATTTGAACTTCCCCCATATCTGTTACCTGATCTTCATCAAGATCCCCAAAAGTGAATGGAGGAACAAACTTTTCACTACCATATCTCATACCCTCTTCTTTCCCTATTCCTTCCTTCCCCCTTCCTCCCTTCCTTCCATCCCTCCATCCATCCCTTCCACCCATCCCTCATTCCCCCCCCCCCTTTTTTTTTTTTCTTCTCCACTAAAAAGGTTTATATGTGGCTAAAGTGAGTTTTTAGCAATGTTCGGGATGGTAAATTCTGGATAGGTGAACTCGGGGTCTGTTAAAAATAAGATACAACTTACTTGTTTTTCAACCCACAAAGATAGAGGGAATTCTCCTTATTGTTACATCTACCCCTCTGGTTGGTATTTAATTGTTTTTGTTCCAGTTTCTCAAATAGCCCGCTAAGTCCGTCGTCGCTGGATTGTCTCCCCACCTGCCCATGCAGTTAATTGCTGCGTCCTTAATTTGGAGGATGGTGCACTTGATGGCATGCGCAGGATCAGGACACGTTTGTCCTCCTGATTCAAGGGAAAATTGTTGTGACAGGATTTTTCCTGTCCCTTTATTTTTGTTATTTTTTATTACAGTATTCACCAATCTTATCTTTTTGGTCGATACTTTATATAGATTAAAAAATGGAAGTTACAGTAATGCTATTCACTCTCATATAATGATCCAATGTTATAACTTTTTTTGTTGCAAATACTCATATTTTAGATGCGATTCACATTTGACCATGGTTTCTCTACCTATATGGATTAAGATGACACTCCTATTCCAAATGCTAAGCCTTAACTTTCTCTCTTATGGTTATATGTTTTTCATTTATTTTTTTTTCAAATTTATTTATTTTAAGCATAGGACATACTCAGAGCATACAAAAGAAATACATTACATATTTAAACATAATGATAACCTAAATTATTCTCATACAGCAGAAGATTACTTTTGTATCTAAAATAACTCTTCATCCATCAATCTCCTGCCTACCCTATACTCTTGAGCTAGTCCCATTCAATTTTATACCTTTATCCAAATTAACCCCCCCAAAACAAAAAAAAACAAAAAAAAAACAGAGAAAGAACCGTGTACCGGTAACACTATGTATACTACATTCAATTGGAGAGTCAATCCCTGGAGCTACTTTTCCCATACCCTTACCCCCCAAGAAAAAAGGGGGAACCTATAGACTCCTTTAATATATGTTTTAACTATTTAAGTTCTCTTCTAGAAGGGTCCTTCCTTCCTCCGAAGCCAGAAAGACATTCCAGTCAGACCAAGTTTCGGAATATTTCTCTTGTTGGTGCCTTGAGGACAGGACCAAGTCCTCTAATTTGCTTATCTCTTTCACTTTATGTAACCACATCCCAATCGTCGGTGGAGACGTCGACCTCCATGTCAATGGAACACAAGCCTTGGCCGCATCTAATAAATGCCGTATCACTGACTTCTTATATAACTTTTCTGGTATCTGGGACACGTGTAAAAGAAAAAAATCCGGGTCCTCTGGTAACCTACTGTTAGTGATAGTCTGAAGAGTATGTCTAATCCCTGCCCAGAAACTCTTTAACTTGGGACAATCCCAAAAAATGTGCAACATCGTACCTCTATCTGATTGACATCTCCAGCAACGGTAAGATACGTCGGGGAAAGACTTCTTTAACCTCTCTGGTGTTCTATACCACCGAGTAAGAATTTTGAAATTTGTCTCCTGCGTCTTCACACAAATAGACGATTCATGTGTAAACCTAAGAATTTGTTGTTTTTGTGTTGTACTGAAGCTTTTCCCCAGCTCTCGTTCCCATTCCTGGACACATTTCAAAGGGGCAGTTTCGCTTGCTACAATTAATATCTCATAGTTAGCTGAAAGAATATGTGATTTTGCTCCCGTCTCCGAACACAATTTCTCAAAATTATTAAGCGGCCTTTCAAACTGTCTCGGTGCCGGAAGGGTACTCAGAAAATGAGTGATCTGAAGAGCACTCCAAAATCTTAATCCGAATAACTCTATCATCTCTGTAACTGTCAGCCATTTCCCCCCTTTTATGTAATTATATGCCTGTGTGCAGCCCACCTCAACTAGGTGTTTAAATGCCCTATCTTCTATCCCTGGGGGAAATAAGGGATTCCCCAATATTGGATATAAGGGGGAGATCTCAGGTATTACACCAACATTAGGGAGTATTGCCGCACTAATTTTGATAGTATTTCCTATCAGGGGGTGTTTAATAAGCTCTTTGGAGATATGTGCCAAGCACCAGGGAGCCCTTCCTAGTATGCCCGATGACTGAGTATGCTCCATCTGTACCCAGAGCTTCAGATCCTTATGTCTATTCCAGTCAACGACCCGACTCAGATGTATAGCCTGATGGTATTTGCGTATATCCAGGACCGCCAATCCCCCCTGTCTTTTAGAACGAGTTAGTTGGCTACGCTGTAAACGGGGCTGCTTATATGCCCAAATAAAATCAAAAATTAGTTTCTGACATTGTTTAAAGTACATAGATGGAATTTGTATTGGTA
Organism: Aquarana catesbeiana; assembly: GCF_042186555.1. NCBI lineage: Eukaryota > Metazoa > Chordata > Amphibia > Anura > Ranidae > Aquarana > Aquarana catesbeiana. The sequence goes on along the minus strand of NC_133327.1, from coordinate 666,728,238 downwards.
GTGCCTGTAAAAGGAAAAGAAATTTAGGGAGAATACTCATCTTAATAATGTTACATCGCCCTATCCAAGAATGCAGACCTAATTTCCATCTATTCAATAAATTCTTCACTTTTTGAAGCAATGGAGGGAAATTTAACCCAAAAATCTTATCAATATTAGGTGCCAGCTGCGTACCCAAATATGTTAATGCTTTGTCTGTCCATTTAAATTTAAAATTTTGCTTAAGATGTTCTATTGAGATTTGAGGGCAATTAACCCCCATGGCCTCAGATTTATTAAAGTTAATGCGTAGGTTAGAAAGAAAACTATACTCTTCAAACTCCTTCATTAAGTTAGGAATCGTTATTAAAGGGTTTGTCAAGGAGAACATCATGTCATCTGCATATGCCGAAATCTTATAATTAGCCTCACCTATCTGGACTCCTGTAATATCTTGATTTAACCTAATAGTACAGAGAAATGGTTCCAACGATAGGGCAAAGAGGAGTGGAGAAAGGGGACATCCCTGGCGTGTTCCATTAGAAATCTGGAAGGCTTCTGATAGCACTCCATTGGCCCGTACTCGAGCCGCCGGGTTGGAATAAATAGCAGCGATCCACTGCAACATTTTATTCCTGAAGCCTCCATATCGAAGAACTGTTCGCATAAAATTCCAGTTTACCCTATCGAAGGCCTTCTCCGCATCTGTGTTTAAAAACACAGCTTGCGTCTGAGTTTTATTAACTACGTGCAGGAGATTAAGGACTTTTGTTGTATTATCCCTTGTTTCACGAGTAGGGACAAATCCCACCTGGTCTAGGTGTATCAGCTGTGGAATATACTGTTGAATCCTATTTGCCAAGACCTTTGTAAAAAGTTTGAAATCTACATTAAGTAGGGAGATCAGACGGTAACTTCCACAGCAAGCAGGGTCCTTTCCCTCTTTCGGGATTACCGTAATATGAGCTAGCGTTGTATCTTTTATAAATGATGCAGAAGTTCCAAGGGCATTAAATAGTTTGAGCATATATGGAGCTAGTGAGGGAAAGAGGGTCTTATAATATTGAGCCGTCAGACCGTCAGGGCCCGGAGCCTTCCTCAATTTAATATTTCTTAATGTCCCCTGAAGTTCTTCCATTGTTATCGGTTTGTCAAGATAATCTCTATCTGCCTCTGATAACTGAGGCATTAATGACCGTGAAAGGTACCGGTCTATTTGGGCTTGAGAAGGTGTTTTATTCTGCAGATTGTACAGTGCCTTATAATAGTCTTGAAATTCTTTGACTATGTCGTGTGGTTTTGTAACCCTAGACTTATTAGGTAATATCAGGTGTGATATGTAGTTCGTTTGCTTCTGCTCTCTTAATGTCCTCGCTAAAAACCTCCCGCATTTGTCGCCTGACTCGTATGAAAATTTCCTACAAATCTGTAATGCGGCTTTGGCCCTATAGAAAAGGAGATCTGAGATTTGCGCTCTCTTGAACTGGAGATCCCTCACCACCGAAGGGGACAAGGACCGTTTATGACTGGTCTCTAACCTGGAAAGTTCCTCCAACAGTAGGTTTAGTTGTTCCGCACGTTTTCGCTTAATCCTAGCCCCGTGTTTGATTAATACTCCTCTAATAACCGCTTTGTGTGCTTCCCAAACAATACCAGGGTCGCAGTCCGGGGTATCATTAATAGAGAAGTAAAAATCTAATTCTCTAATCACATCCTCCAGGACATCTTTGTCCTGTAAGAGGCTTTCGTTCAATCTCCATTGGGTTGATCTCGTATTTCGAATCCCTTGCAAGTCATACGTCATGAAGATCGGTGCATGATCTGACCAAGTAATGGAGCCTATATTGGCCTCTCGTACTGAATGGAGTTGGGCATGTGGGATTAAAAAATAATCTATGCGAGAATAAGATTTATGGGGAGCCGAAAAGAACGTATAATCTTTTTCTGTAGGATGTAGTAAACGCCATATATCCATCAGTTGGCCTTTATGTAAAGTTTGGGATATGTGGTTACGTGCGCTACGGGAAATGGAAGACCCTCCAGAGGAAGTGTCCTCTATTGGGTTAAGAGGGACATTTAAATCTCCCCCAATGATCAACTGGCCTTCCGTAAAATCATACAGTTGTTTAAGCACTTTGCCAATAAAGGTTTCTTGATGGTCATTAGGGGCATACAGAGTTGCCAATGTAATGCTAATTTCTCCTACTTTCCCTTTCACGAACAGAAAGCGTCCTCCAGGGTCGCTTACCATGTCTGTCAAACACCAAGGTATCTTACTTGAAAGGAGGATTGAAACCCCCTTTGATTTTGCGGTTTGATTTGCGGCGTGATAAACCGCCGGGTATGCCCGACTTTTTAAAATAGGGATTTTATCATTTCTGAAATGTGTCTCCTGTATAAATACCACATCCGATCCAAAACGCAGCAAATCCTGTAAAAGTATCCTCCTTTTTTCTGGCGTATTTAGGCCTTTCATGTTTAATGATATTATCTTTAAAGTATCCATAGGGTGACTCTACCAGACCACAAACAAAAAAAAAAAAAAAAAACCCCAAGAGCAAAACTAGCAGTAACTTGCTAAAATTACGCTTACCGTTTTAACCCGGTATCTGAGCGTCAACTTAATTGGGGTTATGGACAGAAATAGTCGGCTGTAGAACTCCGGGGCTGTCTGCTCTTCCTAGTCCCTGAGCAGTTTGTACACCGGGCCTAACCACAAAAAAAAAGTAAAAAAGAGAAAGGGGGTAATAGAGGAAAGAAAAAATATGCTGAATAATAGGGAAGGGGGGAGGGCGGCTATCTACATTTAAATTAGGACCAACCACAGTCTTTCCCTTTCCCCTCCCTCCCTCCTTCCTCTCCTCCCCTCCCAAGAGAGAGAAAAGAGAAAGAAGAGAAGAGAGAAAAAAAAAAAAAAAAAAGGGGGGAGGGGGGCAAATTCCCCTTTGCCCTTTATCTATACCTATATTAATACCATCTTAGTCATTTATTTATTAAAGAATTGGAGGCTTTGGGGAGGAAGAGAGGGAGAGAAAGAAGAAAAAAAAGAAAAATCTAGTATAATTTTCCAAATGGGAGTATCAGTGAGAAAAAAGAAAAAGAGAACAATTTATAACTACTGTGTTAATGTGAAGTTAGTGCAAATAAAGTTTATCAGAGGGAGAGGGGGATGGAGAGGGAGGGGGGGGGAGCAGCCAGAGGGGAAAGACTCAAGCCCCTCCCCGTCCCCCCACCCCTCCCTCCCCCCCCCACCCATATGGATTACAATCACAACAACCAAAAAAAGTAGTGTTATTACTATGTCATTTATCTTCTCGTGCTTTAACCACCCACCTAGAACCATAAAACAACATCCCAAAAAAAAAAAAAAAAAGATTAGAAATTTTCATTCCTAATAGTGATTTATATACCTTATCCACACCAAAAACAAAATTCGGGGCTATTAACATGCCCTTCTTATACCCATTATCAATATAGTGTTATATACTTCATCCCTACAAATCCCAGTGAGAAAACCATCAAGGGGAAAAAAAAAAAAAAAAAACACACCAAAAACCCCCATTTACCTTTTCCTCATCTTCCTCTATACCCCACTCCCCCCTCCCTCCCCCTCCTCCCCCCCCAACCCCCAAACCTGGGGGTGAAGCAAAAAGAAAAAAACAAAAAAAAACAAATTCCATACAAGTAATAATTCTCAGTTATATCATATCTCCTTATATGAAAGATTAATACTATTGTATGATTCCTAACCCAAAAAACTATTCAGGCCCCTTGCCATAACCTCCTAATCTACCATATCTCTACCTCCTCTCTCTCCCCTCTCTCCCTCCCCCCTCCTTCTCCACTTCCCTGCTCCCCCTCTCTCTATACTCACAACATTGCATACTAATCCCCCATAAGGTTTTGAGGTCCCCCTTGCGGCCATTGTTGGCGACGTTGAGAGTCCCTCCGCAGTCTCTGTCTATTCAAGGAGCGCGAACGCCCACCTGTATGCGGGATATATGTGAGCCAGTTGGGAATCTGGATAGGTGCCACATCTAAAAAATCAAAAAAACCCGGGAGGTCTTCTGGTGTATAAACAGAGAAAGATATTGAGTCTCTGCGGAACCTCACTGACAGCGGGTACCCCCATCTATAGGTACACCCCCGTTCTTTAGCTAAATCCAAAATAGGACGTAAGCTGGCTCTACGTTGGAGGGTTGCTCGGCATAAATCTGGTAGGACCTTAATAGCAGACCCTCTGAAGTCAATGTCCCCTGCTTCCCAGGCTGCTCTAAGTATCTTCTCTTTCTCTTGAAAACGGTGTACCCGGCAGACCACGTCTCTCGGTTTCTCTGAATCTTTTGGTCTAGGGCCCACAGCTCTATGAACTCTGTCTATGTCTACTACCTTTTCCGGTGTTTTCAAAATTCTCTGGATAACCGCCTTGACTATTTCCTGGAGGTCCTTAGTACCCCGTGTCTCCGGGATACCCCTAAGCCGCAAGTTATTTCTGCGGCTTCTGTCTTCAAGTTCCTCGGTATGGAGCTGGAGATCAACCATCATGGCCGTCTGGGTGGCCAGTGCCTTTTCCAGTGTCCCCACCCGCTGTTCCACTAAGGATACTGTTTCCTCCCCCGCCTTGGTTCTTTCTGAAAGTGTGTTGATATTGGCTCTTACCGCTTGGATGTCTTGGCGGTATGTCTCTTCCAGTCTCCGGATCAGAGCCTCGATATCCCGACAGGTAGGTAGTGTGCTTAACAGCGCTCTTATGCCTCGGATGTCTCCCTCTAGACTGTCTCCGTCGCTGGGTTGCATACTGTATGCCGCTTCTGGCGGGCTCACAGGAGGGGATGCCGAGTCCACCATCGCTGAGTCTGTTTCACACGCCAAGCCCGGGGGCTCCGTAATCTCCCTCGCACTACCCCTCCGACCCTGCAGCGTCTCTTCTGCCACGCCCGGGATAGTACGTGGGGGTATAATGAGGTACTGCTGGATGTCCCCCTGAACAATGCGGGGATGTACTCTCTCTTTTGCGGAGCGGGTTTGGTATCTATTGCCAGTGTTCATACCGCCACATTGGCCGCTAGTCTTTGAGCATTTATCCGAGCAGATCTATCAGCCCCGGAGCTCCAACAGAGCGTGTCTTCACCCGACCATCTCCAGGCCACTCCCCCGTCCCCCGGAGTTTTTTTTATTTAATTGGAAAAATATTCCAATAAGTGTAATTAGGAATATCTTTTTTCATAAGCTAACCCCTCTACTAATTACCAATGGTACTTAAAGTAATATCTCATAATGTTCATGGCTTCAATACACCCCACAAAAGAAAAAAAGCCTTTCAACACTACAAAAGAATTGGTGCAGATATTATCCTATTACAGGAAACTCATTTCTCTTCCGCTAGACATCCAAACTATTTTGATAAAACATACAATCAATTTTATTATACTACATACCACAATAAAACTCGCGGGGTTGCTATCTTTATACGTAACACTATCATTTTTGACTCAAAACATATTTATAAAGACCCAGATAGCCGCTATATCATTATAAAAGGTCAGATAAATAACAAAGAAATTACTATTGCATCAATATATGCACCTAATGATTCCCATTCTTCTTTTTTCCAAGGCTTTTTCGAATCTTTGGAAAAACTTAGCTCTCCTCATCTGATCGTCGGTGGTGACTTTAATTTAACAGCACACCCAGCACTAGACAGAAGCAAAATTTCCCCTTCCACCAAAGCTTTCCCTAAATCTTTAAATAGATCCCTTAATAAATTTCAACTAATTGACTCCTGGAGGGCACATAACATAGGTGCAAAAGTCTACACACATTACTCACATCCCCATGACGTCTACGCTAGATTGGATTACATTTACTGCACACCTATTCTATTAGCTAACTCCTCTAAAGCTACAATACACCCAAGCCCATAGTCAGATCATGACATCACACTTTTTGAAACTTCACACATAGGTCTCAAACCCTCACCATATAATTGGAGACTTAATGATACAATCCTAACAGACGCCTCACTGACACAGACCATAACAACACAAATTGAGAATTATTTTTCTGACAATGTCAATGATGACACCCCTCCCACTATGATTTGGGCAGCTCACAAAGCAGTCCTAAGAGGCCATTTAATTAGCCTCGCTGCAAACAGAAATAAACAAAGACTCACAGACATCAAATGTCTTACTAAAGAACTTAATGATCTATACCTTAAATTACAATTAACCCCTTCATCAGAAATTACCAAACAAATTCAACACAAGCGTAAAGCTTTAGATGCTATTCTTTCAGCAAACACAGAGAAATCATTAAGGTTTTCCAAGGCTAAATTCTTATTACATAGTAACTCTCCCTCATCTATGTTTGCCAAAAAACTTAATCAGGAACACAAACCCCCACATACGTATAAACTTAGAGACTCCAAAGGGAATATGATTACACATCCTCAAGAAGTACTTAAGATATTCTCCACATTTTATAAAGATCTCCTCTCAAGCCCTCAGCCCCCTACAGACCAATCCTCTAGATCGTGGCTAGATGACATTAGATTACCCTCTCTCACCCCACAGCAAATAGAACAGTTGAACGCCCCCTGTTCAGAACTGGAACTAACCCGTATTATAAAATCCCTTAAAACATCCACAGCCCCAGGCCCAGATGGATTTTCTTCTTCATATTATAAAAAATTTGCCCCTCTCCTAACCCCTCACCTGACTAACCTTTTTAATCACATTCTTAATGGTGGACAATTCCCCAATGAGATGCTCCTAGCTAATCTTTCCCTAATTCCCAAACCACTTAAGGATCACTCTCTTCCTCAAAATTTTCACCCTATATCAGTTTTAAACAATGACCTTAAAATATTTGGAAGATTACTTGCAGACAGACTGGCAAAAGTTATCACAAATCTAATTCACATTGATCAAACCGGTTTTATCCCTGGAAGACAAATTGTTGACAATGTTAGACTGGTCACCAATATTATCCAAGATGCAAATCTTTTTTCACGGAAGCTTTGCCTCTTAAGTCTGGATATTCATAAGGCGTTTGACAGCGTTAGCTGGTCGTACCTTAATTATTTACTACCCAAATTTGGGATATCAGATAAATTCTTGCTGGGATTTAATGCCCTTTATCATAATCCCCAGACTAGAATTAAAATCCCAGGTCACAACTCAGAATTTTTCCCCCTCAGTAGAGGGACCAGACAGGGTTGCCCCCTCTCCCCACTCTTATTCGCCCTTGCTATTGAACCACTAGCCCACAAAATAAGAAACAATTATGATATAAAAGGATATACTAAAGGGGAAAGCAAATTCAAAATCAGCTTATACGCTGATGATGCTCTTGTATTCCTTACTGAACCTCTATCCCATCCCTCCTTAAAGAACTGAAACTTTTTCACAATATCTCTGGCCTCAAAATAAATATGAATAAATGTTCTGCCATGTCAATTAACCTTTCTCAAAACACACAAAATTTATTATCGAGTAATTTCCCTTTCATATGGTGCTCTAATTCATTTAAGTACCTTGGAGTTTCTATAACCCCTACACACAACCAATTATATAAGTCTAATTACATCCCCCTTTTTTCAAACATTAACACCACCCTTAGCTCTTGGTCATCATTTCATATCTCGTTCCTAGGTAGAATATGTGCCATCAAAATGACAATCCTGCCTAAAATTTTATATTTTTTTCGTACCCTACCAATTAACATCCCAAAATCCAAATTATTCTCTATTCAAAGAAATATTAACAAATTTATATGGGCAGGTAAAAAGCCCAGATGTAGCTATGCACTAATGCATAGACCCCAGTCTGCAGGAGGCCTAGGTCTTCCCAACATATGGCTATATTACCTTGCTGCTAGACTAACCCAGCTCTCTCAATGGTTCACCCCTATACACGAGACCCCATGGAAAAAGTTTGAAATCGCCTCTATTAAACCATTGTACTTACAAGGTATATTATGGACTAACACCACGTCATACGGTAAACTCTCCAAATTAAATATTATAGTTGCCCACTTTCTCCAACTTTGGAACAAATATAAAGACACCTTTAAGCTTTCTTCTAACACCCCACCTTTAGCATCCTTCTTAGGTGACCCCAGATTTCCTCATGCATATAACAACGAAAGACCCTTCTTAAACTTGATTAACAAAAATCTTACTACACTCAGATCCTTACAATTAAAATGGAATTTCACTCCATTCTCTTCTCTACAATCTACACATGGCCTCCCTCCCTCAGAACTTCACCATTACCAACTAATTAGAGGATTCTATGCTGAATGTTTTGCACTCTCTACAACCCCCTCCAACACAGTGTTCGAACAGATCTGTATCTCCTTTACCAGAGATAGAGGTTTGATATCAAAACTTTATAATTTCCTAAACAGTGTTGGAGTCTCAGAAAAATCCTCTCAGATGATTAAATGGGAATCCGATTTGGGCATCACGTTCAGCACTGAAGACTGGTCGTCCATGTCTGATAATTTACGTAAGAGTAACAAAGCTATATCATTCAGAGAAACCCCAATTAAAGTATTTTCAAGATGGTACTTAACCCCAGTGAAATTACATTCATTCTACCCCTCGGTGTCCCCAGATTGCTTCAGAGGTTGTTCTGTTCCTGGTACACTCATACACATATTCTGGTCATGCCCTCACCTAGACTTAATATGGCGTAAGGCCTTTGAAATTATTGAATCTTCCTCTAAACAAAAAATCAAACCCACACCACAAATATGTTTAATATTTGCTAATGTCCCAAATGTCCCCCTTCCATGTACCAGATTAATTCATTCTCTATGCAGCTCCATACTTCGGATGATTGCCTTCAACTGGAAATCCAACAATCTCCCTTGGCAACAAGTTATTTCCAGAATGGAATCAATCAAAATTGTGGAATGGATATACCACACCCTTAACGATACCATACACATACATAAAAATAAATGGTCTTATTGGACAACAGATTAATATATGTCTTCTGTACAAGCATGTTAATGAATATAATGATGTCATAATTATTTGTTTCTGCCTAGAAATTATGATCTAGAAATATATCTAAATCTTCTAATTTAATGATAATATCGCTGTAACATTGTGATTTATTCTGTTGACACCCCTATATTTTGTTTTATACTTCTGTAAAACTTCCAAATAAAACTTTTGTAAACAAAAAGAATGAATAAATAACGATCTCTATAATAGAGTCCAAGTGCACTAATTTCTAAATTGCCTTTGTGCAGTGAATTAGTTCATAATAAATGTGTCACATCCGCTGGGATCGGATATAAGGGGAAGGAGGTGATGATAATCTTCTTATGGGGAATGCCGGTCTAACCGGGCTCTCAAAACTCTCACCTTAAGGGAAGCAAATTCAGGCATCAAAAGGTATCTTTGATGAAATGTTGTATATGATAACGTATTGCTTGTCCGGGTTTAGCATCTGTGATGGCTGAATTTTCTTCTCGGTAATGGATACCTATTAGAAAAGAGAGGGGGGATTGCCCACCCTGTAATGATGTGTGATGATAGTGACTACAGTGAAGATTTTCCTTCCCCCACAATGCACTGCTCTGCCAGGGTGCTGCAGGCCTTTCCCTCCAGAGCCCTATAAAGCTATAAGGACTGTAGAACCCCTCCGTCCATCATAGTCTATTGCTCGGTTATAGAAAAGTAAGCTTTGAAGAAGATTTGAAGCGCAAAATCTCCTTATTTGTCATAGTTTTGCAGAGTGTAATGTGAACACTTTTTTGATTTTGCTGCAGTCTATATAGACATCATCACTTTTTATTCACGTTGATATCATTGATGTTTTGTTGTCATTACACTCCTTTTACTCACATCAGCGCAAGGGATATCACCATATATACTTCAGGCAGTATAGGAATAGTGTTTACAGAAAGCTTTTGCAACGAACTTGGAAAGGTTTAGCAAGCTTCAAACAGCTTTTATGGGACTTCACCATAAAGGGGAAGTTCTGCTTTATGCCCTTCTCCCCCTTGGTCTTCTATTTTTGGCACTTTTTTTTGGGGGGGGGGGAGTGGGTACCTAATTTGAGAGGTACCCACTCTCACTGCCAGTTGGATTGCTGTTGTCCCCTCCCCCCTGCCCACAACCTTCTAGGAAGCATCACAGGTCTCAGAAGGCTGCATTGCCATTCACAACGCTCAGCTCGGCACACACATACAAAGTTGGCAGCCAGCTGTGAAGCTGCAAGGGATCACAGCCGGCTGCCCACAGTAAGCATGCTGAACCTGAAGACTCACGAAGAAGCGGTTCGGGTGAGTGCTGTACCCCTAGACAGGTAAGTGTTCTTTTATTAAAAGTCAACAGTTACAGTATTTGCAGATATATCCGAATCCCTCAATAATGAAAAATGTGCTCAAATTTCAATTTGGAACAAAACGAACCACACATGTCTAGTGTATTGCAGAACTGTTCGGCAAAGCAACAGGCCCACCGGGGAGCACACCTAACTGGAGCTACTCACAACTGAGACAGTGGTGGACCCATGAGATGCAGAATAGAAAATTCTGACAACATTTGCAACAGGAGCGAAATGAGGCCTGGCTGGTCCAAACCCAAAAGGTAAGGATTCCTGGAAGGTAGAAGTAGTCCCTGCCTTGTCCCTTCTCCTCTGGAACTTGTCTCTATCTCTAGTACTGTCCCTGACAGACGAGATTCCTTTCCCAATGCTAGCCACTCACAAAAACATGCTAATCCCAGGAGACGGAGTCTTAAATAGAGTGTGCCTGACCCAAGATGGCCTCCAGAGTCACAAAGGGCATCAGCATCCAACCAGATAGCTGGCTCTATGCAACTGAGTAAATCATAGAGGAACCAAGTTTCTCTCAACTTTCTCCCCCATCTGCATTGCTACTGCGGTTGAGCGCAACCCGAAGTGGAGAATCCAGACTGCTCCTGCCTACAGGCTTTACATGAATTAAAAAACTTCCAGAAGCAGATAAGCAGAATTAGGGCCAGATGTAATATTTGAACAGGATCATTCTTAGCACAGTAGTTGCCTTTTTAACATTGATAGCTTTAAATTGTAGTCCATGAGTGCTCATAATACCATCAAATACTCACTGTAATTGGAATGCAAGAATATTAGAAATGAAGACATATGTAGCAATAACCATTATATAGACTCATGCTATAGTGCTTTAGAAATCTCTTGTAGAATGCATAAAAACTGTAAGACATCGTCTGAATACCATTTATAAAATATATATAAGAAGTTGTTTCGTATGCTAAATTATTAATACGCTTAAAAGGAGGCTTGAAACTGCGAAGCAGAGTAAATTATAGCATATGATAAAAGGGGGGGCATAATGCAATTGAAAAACTGAAATTAGCATTTTAATGTTTCGAGTTTTTCATATGTCTGTATTCTCAGGATATGTTTACTCACATGAACATATGACTCCTGTCAGCAGGTAATTACTTATTTAAATTTGCTGTTACACTATGTATAGGCTGGTTGACATAAAGGATTTCTTAGAATCAGATTGTATGATTAATTACTCTGCAGAACTGTACAACACAATCATCATGAACGAGCAAGAAAGCATATCATGTTCCATACTTATTAAATATTACATCCAGTGCCACACATGCAATAATATTTCTCAAGAATGTTCCGCGAGCTTAGTAGGTATTGCTTTGAGATTGTGTTATCATCTGTGTATTATGATGATGTCTTCACATTATCTTTTTCTGACTTTATTTTCTATATCAAGACTTTTATTTACATTTTATTAAATCACCTCCCAGGCCAAGGTCCTCCACTCTCTCGAATTAATCCCTTAATAGTAGTTAAACTAAGCTCCTCCAGGTTAAATTTGAAATGGGCTCCATTTCACTTTATTATCAGTCAAGCCTACTTTGCACTTCCTCTATTTCACATACAGCTCTTGCACCTTTAAATTTGCTGGTAGCTCCATCACTTCATATCTGGAACCTCTACAAATATAAATATCACCCGATCTCCTCAGTCTCCCCCTGGACTTGCTTTTTAAGGGACCTTAGGTTTACTTTGGTGTTTCCTTCTTCGGGAGCCTTCCTTAGGTGGAAGGCGAATGGGATAATGACTCTCTGTCTACTCTCCAAGACAATGCGGAGTTCATTACAAACAGAAGATACCCAAGCTCAACCACACAATTAAAAAATACTTGGTGAGATTCGGTGCTCAGCCTGGGGGATTTAGACAACAACTTGATAACTCCTTAGTATAATTAATCCTTTAATAGTAGTTAAACTAAGCTAAATGTCAAAAATAATAACTTAAACCTGTGGTTATGTGAAGCTCTGAAATCAAAGCCTTCTCTGTTCCTCACTGCAAGGTGGTATGGTGTTTCCTTGGGTGCCTGGTGACATAGGCCATTCCCATTGCATTTTAATTGCCAAAGGATTACTCCCTTGGGAGTATATTGATAAAAAAAATTACACTAAAATGGTAATGAGGTACCCTGGATTTCTAAATGGTTAACCTAGAGTGACATTGGATGGGTCCTACTCTAAGAAAGTATAGAAATTATTTAGGCTTATGCTCCAAAAGGACATTTTACACCTCTGAATTTAAAGGAGGTCTTAGCCTTTCTTAATTTTGGGTCTACTGCATTATTTGGTAGCTAGAATTACACAGCTTGCCCAATGGAATATTATAAACTCCAAAGTTCATTAGGTTAAATTTGAAGTGGGCTCCATTTCCCTTCATTATCTGCCAAGCTTACTTTGGACTTCCTCCATTTCACATACAGCTCTTGCACCTTTAAATTTGCTGGTAGCGCAATCACTTTGTATCTGTAACCTCTACAAATATAAATATCACCTAATCTTCTCAGTCTCCCCCTAGACTTCCTTTTTAAGGGACCCTTGGTTCACTTTGGCATCTCTTTTTTCTGAGGCCTTCCTTTGGTGGACTCTATCTGCTCTACAATGAAGAGCTCATTACCTTTGCCCGCCTTCTGGCCCATAGGGAGGTTCAATGGAAAATACCATGTTACATTCAAATTTGATACTTTTTTTGCTTCCCACTACTCCATATTCCTTTTTCCTAAATCTACCCTTTATGAACGTATGTGTCATGAGTCACCTAGAGGAAAAGGTTTGATTTTCTCCTTATATGGTTTGCTGATGGACAACCACTCATTAGATAAGTTACCTCACATGTTGAAGTGGGAATGGGATTTTGAGAGGCAATACTCCCCACAAGAGTGGGATACTATGCTCTGCAGTCTGCAACTTTCATAAGTTTACTAAATCACTATCCATTGGGGAGATTGCTCTCAAGGTTTTTACTAGGTGGTACTATACTCCAATTAAACTTCACTATTGAGGGTTCGAATGCATGTTTCCATGGTTGTTCCCCGGTTCCTTACTTTACATATTTTGGAGTTGTGAAAAACTGATACCCATATAGATCTCTGAAACATCCTCCACACTTGTGGAACAACCAATTGCACTAGTCTATTTGTATTTTATTTTGTACAGATTTCAGATGTCTCATACCATTTGGAAAAATGTATTCATACTATATAATAAGCTATTGTTCTGAACTGTAAATCCCATGTAATTCTTTTCTCACAAAATATTGACAGAATACATATTATGTTGATGGAGATACCTTTTTATACCCTTTTTTTTTGTCAAAGCTTAGTTGAACAAGCTGAAGTTAGAAGCTGAATGGCTACCATGCACAGATGCACCAGATTTTGCACTCTCCAGTTTTAGTAAATCAACCTCTCTGCTCCATTTCTCAGATAAATAGGGACATATGTTCTGCAAATAGACACTTGCTTTTGGACTAACTCTATTTACTACCAGTATTATTGACACTTATTTACATATTTTTATTTTTGCTTTCCTGCTTTATTTTCAATTTGTTTTTCTAGTTTTATTCTTGGTACCATTTCAAGACATCTATCTATGCTGTCTAAAAAATGCCTTTTTGATTGTACTACCCTTTGTAAATGATATATACACATTTTCTATAACTAACAGACTGTTATGTCCTTGATGCCAAATATTTGACACGGTATATTGTATTTGTCTACATTGTGCTTTTTGCATGCTGTTATTAAATAAACAATTTGTAAAGGAAATTCCTTAGACTTTGAACATAATAGAAATCAAATCTCATAATTCTCTGCAACTTCTGCAAGTAAATAAAATAAAATTATCCATGAACTTCTGCACACTTGCTAATCAGAAGTCCAGTGAAGGGCCCTTATGTATTCAAGGAACCCCATTACCAATTCAGATAGCATCAAAATGTTAATAGGACCTCTTTACCAGTATGCACCTAAAGGTGAACTGGTGATCCACAGAAAAGTAGCCCAGTCATCACAAAATCAGGCGATTTGATCCTCCCATCACCAGTGTTTACTGCGTTACATTATACGGACCGGTATATCTACCAAAACCAGAGGACCGGTCCAGACAGTATTAAAATTCAGCCAAAAAGTGGCTCAAACAAGCTCTTTATATATTATTACAGAGGACATAACAGGTGCATACTACCTTATTTCTATGTCATGCATTTCTTAGTGGATTCCCTAGAGAAGTAAAATGAAAAGTCAAACTCAGTCTAGCATGACAATGGAGGTGGGTTAATCTCTCCACTGGCCCAACAGCCCAAACAAGTCTATATAAATGGTCTTGCTTGACAACCCTGCCACAGTTCTGCTGAACCTGACACCTCTATTACAAAAAGCGTTATCCCAAGCCGCTATTTATTTATCTTCTGAATGTCACAAGGGTCTGCATTCTAAACATTTGGAAACAAAAGATCCCTCTCACAGTGATGCATTGGTTTTCCAAGCTGAATGACATAGAGCATATGGAAAACCTAAGTTTGGCCCTGTGATGTAAAACTGAAGATCATACGGCTAGATTGCTCTACTGGAGACAATTTCAAATGTCTAAAGAATACTTTTAATTCTGAATTGTCTTTTCTTTCTACCATTACTTGGCAGACTTCTCCACTTCTTCATCCTCCCACCTTTTTTTCCTTTCCCCATTCAGTAAACCTTTTCCAGTGTAGCACCCTCTAGTGTGCTACTAGTGTGAGTGCAGGCAAATTTATGTTTTGGTTGATGTTTAACTTGTGAGTCTTGAATCTGGGTCAAAAGTTTATTGCAGGTCAAGGATGGATGACTCATACAGGCAGTTCTCTGGTTCCTCTCCCTGGTTCTGTGAGTTTGGAGAACCTTCTAGAAGCTGGAGGGTGGGGGGTGGAGGCCAGGAAGGTCAGTCTGCATACTTAGGGGAGCAGAGCCAATCCCCAGGCAGTGGGCCTGGCATGGTATCTTAGCCAACCCTAGAAGTGGAGTTCCATCCAAAAATGGAACTTCCACTTTTTGGATTCCCCCCCCTCCGGTGTCGCATTTGGCACCTTTCAGGGGGGAGAAGGGAGCAGATACCTGTCTAATACAGGTATTTGCTCCCACTTCCTGGCATAGATCACCGCGGCACTTGCGGTGACCTATGCCACTTCCGGCGCCTATCCCGTCCTCCCCCGCTGTATTCTGTGAGACACAGAACACAGCAGGGACCCGAGAGGACACGCAGCGCGACTCGCGCATGCGCAGTAGGGAACCAGGAAGTGGAGCTGCACGGCTTCACTTCCTTATTCCCTTACCGAGGATGGCGGCGGCAGCAGCTAAGAGCCGAAGGACGGACCGGCTTCAGCTGCTGACATCGTGGACTCCCTGGACAGCTAAGTGTCCATATATTAAAAGTCAGCAGCTGCAGTATTTGTAGCTGCTAGCTTTTGATATTTTTTTTTCAGCAGACCTCCGCTTTAAATATGGATGAGTCATGCTGCCTGGAGAGTCGGGTGGGAGATAGAGATGGAGTGCTGAGGAGACTGTCGGTGATCCTTGAGGGGAATCGTTATGGTCAGAGACTGCCACCTGTAGAAGGTCTCTCTGGAAGACAGTGTTGTGCTTAAATCTTTCATTAGCCTTGCCCTGGGAGATCTAAGGAGGGCTAGTGAAGAAGGTAATCCGGGATGCAGTCTACAACACTTCATGCTACTTTCTAAAGGACTAATGCCGCGTACACACGGTCGGACTTTTCGTCTACAAAAGTCCAACGGACGCCGACGGACTAAAGCTGGCTGGTAATCCGATCGTGTGTGGGCTTCTCCGGACTTTCAGCAGACTTTTTCAGCCTCAAATCCGACGGACTTTAGATTTGAAACATGCTTCAAATCTTTACGTCGTAACTACGACGGACCCCGAAATCCGCTCGTCTGTGTGCTAGTCCGACGGACAAAAACCCATGCTAGGGCAGCTATTGGCTACTGGCTATGAACTTCCTTATTTTAGTCCGGTGTACGTCATCACGTACGAATCCGTCGGACTTTTGTGTGGTCGTGTGTAGGCAAGTCCGTTCGTTAGAAAGTCTGCTGCAAGTCCGCCGAAAGTCCGCCGGAAGTCTGTCGGACAGGCTGTCGGACTTTTGTAGACGAAAAGTCCGACCGTGTGTACGCGGCATAAGAGTTCCTAGTTCTTTTGCGTCTTTTCAATCAGAGACTGTCAGCAGTGGGGAGTAAAATCAATCTGGAGTTGTACATAGGGAGGAAGTTGTTCCCGGTTTTGTTGCTATCAAGTTGGACATCCTGTAATTCCTATTCTCATCCAAATTATTACCCCTAATAAAACATAAAAACCAAGCTCAAAGACTGTTCCATGTGTCTGGAGAAAATGTTGAAAATACTTGTTGCCTGCCTGTGAAGGAAGGAAAGCGGGGAACCCAATCTTCTAGTAGTGCTACAATCCTATAACTTTTCTCTTTCTAACTTTACCAATCCCCCCCCCCCTCCCATTTTGACCCACAAAATTGTTAACAAATCTGTGATCATCAGACTTATCTCTGCTCTTGAGGTTTTACTCTCTTTAAGGGGAGTTTGAAGTGATGTTTAATGTTCAGCACAACAAGTATTGCTGGGTATTGCTTGTGTATATCCACGTGACTATGGGGTTGATTTATTAAAACTGGAGAGGGCAAAATCTGGTGCATGGAAGCCAATCAGCTTCTAAATTCAGCTTGTTCAATAAAGCTTTGACAAATATTCTGGAAGGTGATTGGTTTCTGTGCACAGCTGCATCAGATTTTGCACTCTGGAGTTTCAGTCAATCAACCCCTATCGGTAACTCAAACCATAGAAATACAGTAAGGAGCATCAGCCCAAGAGAGTCCAAGATAATTTTATCTGTTGAAGAAAAATGTCAAAAACAGCAAATGCATTTCAGGGCCAACAAACAGGATACAACTTGGATGAGCTCAGAGAAACCAGTGACTTCACAGATCTATATTAGAACCAGTATTGAACTCTCATCACGGAGGAACAAACTGACTGCAGTTGCCGAACAGCCCAACATTGGTCCATCTGGAGTGATGTGAAGAACCCAAAAACTTGGCTGACTTGGGGACATTTGACTGACTCAGTACCAGCTGCCTAAATGAACAATCTGTATGTGGCAGTGTTCTCGACTAGTGGCATGGAGAAGGTCCCTAATCTGTGAAGGTTCCAAAAAAGGGTGACTCGGAGCATATACGTCTTTTTTTCTTCTGCGGATGAACAGAGAAACAGGGGAGCAAAGCAAAGGTAATTATAAGCAACGGGAGATAATATTGAATGTGTTATGCCCCGTACACACGGTCGGACTTTGTTCGGACATTCCGACAACAAAATCCTAGGATTTTTTCAGACGGATGTTGGCTCAAACTTGTCTTGCATACACACGATCACACAAAGTTGTCGGAAAATCTGATCGTTCTAAACGCGGTGACGTAAAACACGTACGTCGGGACTATAAACGGGGCAGTGGCCAATAGCTTTCATCTTTTTATTTATTCAGAGCATGCGTGGCACTTTGTTCGTCAGATTTGTGTACACACGATCGGAATTTCCGACAACGGATTTTGTTGTCGGAAAATTTTATATACTGCTCTCAAACTTTGTGTGTCGGAAAATCCGATGGAAAATGTCCGATGGAGCCCACACACGGTCGGAATTTCCGACAACACGCTCCGATCGGACATTTTCCATCGGAAAATCCGACCATGTGTACGGGGCATCAGTCTAGGTATGCACAGGTTTACTTGAAGGTTAAAAAAAAGGAAGCCTTGCTTTATGCTGCCACTAAAGGGCACAAAATTCTAAATATAACATCTCTAAAAAATATCATGTGTGATAGCCAGTATGGATGCATAAAAGAATTAAGTGATCAAACAAATCTTTTTATGAATAGGTAAGCAAAAACCAAGACAAAGGACTTGCTGAAATGTAAAAGCAACTTACTGTTATGTCAAATCCTGATGTGAACCTTTAAATAAGGCACTGAAAATAAAAATATGCAAGAGAGCGGGTTCTACTGCTTCCTTTTACCCTATTACCTTAATGGCCCTTTGCAATATGTTCCCATATCCTGTGATGCCTTCCAACAACCATTTCTACTACTTTTTGCCCTGTTGTTAACGATTATCCAACTCCCATGACTTTGCACAAAGGTAAAGTAACCTTTTCTTAACAAAAGATGGCTGAACGTACAAACCAATATCTGGAACATTGTCAGCTGCCTCCTTATACAGCCATTTTATTCATATAATACATCATTTCTTCTTCATTACTTCTCTTACTGTATACTATTGCACTGCAGGTAATATCCTGAAAAGTAAAACTCTATATTGGCAATCACCCAGGCTCAGGCAAAAAATACCCAGTAGCAGTTTTTCGGAGATAAATGATTTTCTTTGTGCACTGTGGAAGAAAAATCTTTTCTTTTCGTGATCCTTAGCCTGAATATAAAAGCATGAATAATCTGTTCAGGATTGGGGTCTCCTGAACAGATTTTTGAATTTTAAATCAGAAAACCTGTGAGATTTTGGTGGAAAATATGTAGCATTTCAAAGGAAAGATTTGTTGTCAGCTTGAGGCTCATGGTTTAGGCTGATTTTACGTTACAGTGGGGAGCAATAAAAGCTGCTGCATTAAATAGTATTTCTTTGTAGGAAAAAAAAATGCCAGGAACATGTTGAGCGAGATTTGAATTCAATTTATCACTTAAATAGTAATAACAGCATCAGCTCTGTGCCAAAAGAACTTCCCTCACATCTCGGCACATTGACAATATTCTCAGAGAATTAAACAATGAGAAAAATAATAACACATAGCCCGATGTTGGGAACATGTCATAAGTAAATTGTGATTCTTGACGGTTTTGGCATTGTTCTTACTCAGGCAAAACTCCAGGATTTTTTTTATGTTGCCTTACATCTGTAAAAATAAAGAAAAAGCTTTTGCTGCAATAATTGCCTTAAGTCTGGAGCTACGCTCCACAGCACCTCTTCCCCATTATTCAAATTCTCCAGAACTCTTGTTTGAAAGAAGGCTAGTGTCCAGCCAACTTTCTGTCATGGACCTGGCTCATGGGGCAGCACCATCACATCTACTGGGTTCACAGTACTGGACTGAGCCTTGCTTACATGTATCACATCTGAGCAGGACAACCCATAGGAAAAAAATTATTAATAGGTTACACTGGACAACAATGATTTTGCTTCCTGAACACTTTTTGGTGTATCTTATACATTTTTGGCTGCTAATCCTGAAAATAATTTAATGTATCGTGTACAGTTTTATAGAAATCTTGTTTTTGCAGTTTGCAATACCTGTTGGCTATGGTGCACATAAAATAAACTTTCGAAAACATTGAACTATTGTCTAAACACATCTAGTATACCATGTACAACATGAAATATCTTTGCAAATCCAAAAGTAGGGGCTTTGTTGTGTAAAATGCAGCTCAGATATACCAACTACCGCTGTAACTGTTATGTGATGGGACAGCTGTGTCAGGAAAGACAAAATATACCCAGGTGCATAGTTATGCACAGACGGAGAATTCCTATTAGCCAAACCTACTGTCATCAAAGAACCAATGTGCACAGGCTCATAAATGTGCGAGAACCGAAAATTCCTCTTAGCCAAAACCGCACACGTGCAACTGCGCATGTTCAAATGCGTGTGCACGTTGGCGTGCACGCCCACCACCAGATTGGTGCCAAGTGGGCTATTTAAACAACTCTGCTGCATTATGACCTTGCCTTATGGTCTACAACGTTCTGCCACCTGTTACCTGTTCCTGTGCTTGATCTCCTGTTGCCATTCTGCCATTTCGTCTGACCACGCTTGAACTCTGCCTGAACCGACCCCTGGCTTGCCCTTTGACCACGTCCCTGCCTTATCCTTCTGCCTATCTGCTTACCCTTGCCAACTCCAGCCTGAACCTGACTATTCTTCTGCCTGCTGCTCTGTACCTAACGTGCCTGCTAGTTACTGACCCAGCTTGCCTGACTCTGCTCTGTGTACAGCCCATGGAGGCCATCCCTGCAGCTTGCCAAGTACCTACTGTCTTCCTGTGACCTGCCAGCCGTCTAGTGCCTACTGACTGTCTTCCAGCCTACTGCATCTGCTGCCCTGCGTCACATCCCAGCCTGCATCCAAGTGCACACAGACCTCTCATCTGCAACCGTCTTTACCAGAACTACCAGGTACTCGCACCACTCCAGGCTCTTGTACCTACTGTTACCTTATCAGGGGTACTGAGCCAGAGATGTAAGAGATTGCCTTCCTCTCCACGTCAGACTCCATCACCAGTTGGTTACAGGACAGAAAAATATGGCACAAGAACCACTTGTTTACCTGACAGATATTTTTTGTCTCCGCTTCACATAAAACTTTGACTGTCGAAAAATGTTACAAATGCCAATTTTGAGGGAGACATTTTTATTGGTCCACAGTTCAGATACTTTGGGTTTAATTTACTAAAACTGGAGATTGCAAAATCTGGTGCAGCTGTGCATGGTAGCCAATCAGCTTCTAACTTCAGCTTGTTCAATTAAATTGGTTGTAAACCCTCTTTTATACCCAGTGTAGTGAATAGACTCTGGTGATACACATATATAAAACAAATCCTCTTACATACATTTTACTTGTTTATCTGAAGTCTTCTCTTCTCTACATCCCTTCAAAAGTGCAGATTGTGATAAAATCCTTCCTCATCTGTTAGTATCACAGAGGATGGTGGAGAGCAGCAGTTACAGTGTGTGAGAGCTGATTGGAGGAAAGGGACACACACCCCTTCAGACACGGCATGGGACTGAAGGAAGGATACAGAGCAATGTATCAACATGGGGACACGGTGCTTTGGGGTGGAGGGGGCAGAGCCCCCTACTTTAAAGCACCCACTCCCCATGTTGGTGACATGTGGCCTGATATGGTTTGGGGGGGCTTGTTTGTCCCTCCCCTTTCCTGACCTGCTGGGCTGCATGCTCGGATGAGGGTCTGGTATGGATTTTGTGGGGACCCCATGCCATTTTTTTTTTTACAATTTTGGCTTGGGGTACCCCTTAAAATCCATACCAGACCCGAAGGGCCTGGTATGCATTTGGAGGACCCCACACTGTTTTTTACTCATCATTTTCAATTGTCAGCTGACAACTGAAGAGTCAACGGTTGCTAAGGACGCAGTGGCCGGCTTCCCAGCCTGCCCCAAACAACCAGCTCAATTTACCGCATTAAGGGCCTGATATGCATTGGGGGGTGCTGTTTTTTTTTTGTCAACATTTTTAATTGTCAGTTGTCGGGAACCCCCTGACAGCTGATGAGTTGTCAGTTGTGAAGGACGTGGCGGTCAGCTTCCCAGCCCACTCCTTAGCAACTAGCTATTTGTCAAAAAACAGTGTGGGGGATCCACAAGCTGTTTTTTTGACAAATTCCGCATATGATACCGCTAGCTAAACCCTGGTGGTAATTATCACATGCTTTTTTACTCTCTGGATTGTTTGTGAATTGGACTTAAGAGCTTTTTATGCGATATTTACCGTAACATTTTTTTTTTTTAGTAAGTACCGCATAATCCTTATTTTAATTTTGTGAATTGGACTTCATTTACTGCATGCGATAATGTATGCAAATGACTAATATGATACCCTTATGGCATGCTGTAAAGCTTTGTGAATTGACCTCATTGCCACAACATTATAAGGGCAACTGGATTTCATCAATGATCGCTGACTCTTGGTGGACACTGCAGTGAGATGATTATGTGGCACAGCCCCACTGCAAGGAATCACTTTATAGTTCCCCAGGGTTGGGCTTTAAGGACTGGTAAGCTGCAATGTATTACATTTTCATTTTTGGTTTTATATACACTTTAGCACCAAATGAATAGCTAAATACAGTCCACTGTACCTTATATATTGGGGGTTTAAGCACATAATCCCATGTGGAAATCTTAAAGCTCATAAACCTCAGTGCTGAAAGAAAGCTAGCTCCAACTTGGAAGCCAATTAAAAGCATACCTCCCAAATTTCTGGACTGAGAAAGAGCCTCTTTTAGCACAAGGTATGTGGGTAAATGACTTACCCCTGACACACCTTAAGTTATGTAGTCTGCAGAGTTTTTTTTTTTGAAATGTTAACTTTTACTGTTTTGACTTTTACTTATACTACCTTTTAAACTGACAAGTGCACCAACCATGACTTTGTTGGTCAGCTGCGACCCTCATGGGACGTCTTCCTACTCCGCTTGAAAAATATTATAAAATCTGTTTCTACCACGTAAATTGAGATAGATATAGCTAACGATTTTCTTTAGCCGTAGCTTTGTCTCATGTCTAAGTGTGCTTCTAAATGTCTGGCAAGTGTACTGTGGTCCTTCATCTGTAAAACTTAATACAATGCATTAAAAAGAATAGCAAGTGCAATAATGTATGTTTAAATGTTTTTAATTAGATTTAAACAAGTACAATAACCAAGGGAAGATCAACGTTATACAGTAGGATATATGTTGAGTTTAGTGACAATAAAAATAGTGTACAGTTCTAAATCACTCTCCAGGAGAGTACTCACAGGTTGTGTTGAACCTTGCCAATAATGTGAACTCATAGGGAGGGTAGAGGATAGGTGAGGGGAGGGGATAGGTAGGGGGGAAAAGAAAGGAAAGAATGGGGGTGGGGTGGGGGTAGAGGTGCAATTCAGTAAACTAGGGAAGTCAAGATACCAGTCCAAATAGTATTACATACTCCATTAGTACGTGAGCAATCAAAGTAAAACCGTACATTTAGGATTACGAAACCATAGTGACAATGTATAAAGTAAATTTAGCATAAGCCAGGTTCCTAAGAGCAAACCTCTTTTCCATATCGCAGTGGTAGTTGAGATCACTGACCATCTTGGAGATCAATGGGGCTGTGGAGGTTTTCCACAGTCTGTCCATGTTGAGTTTTGCTGCATATATGTCAGGGCTGGCTCAGCCCTTCCTTCTCTGAGCTGGCCGCTCGGCTGACGGCTAATTGCCAGCTCTCATCTCTCTCCACAGTTACCCAGCTGTTCCTGATCCTGCTCGTCTGACCTGCCTACTTAAAGCTGTCCAGCTCACTTCATCTCTGCCTGTTTCACATCACAAGAAACCATCTCCTGCGTTCCTGTTTAAAGACAGGCTTGCTGACAACTCTTCTGGCTCCTTTGACTGCTTGCTGTTCCACTTGGATCCCTGACTTCTGGCCTGGCTGATTACCCGATCTGGTTACTGAACTCTGGCTTGGCTGATTACCCGATCTGGTTACTGGACTCTGGCTATGCTTTGACTACGCTTACTCCATTTATCTTTTTATTTTTATTAATAAAAAAGTGTGATTTAATTGTACTTCTGTCTCGGTCTGATTCATGGTTTCTGAGAATATAATAGGTGGATTATGATACTTCTAGAATTAGGAGGGAAGTTTTCTGGACCATTATGAAGTAATGCTGTATTGGGGTTGGAGCTGACTGGCTTGCCAATTATCCCAGAGATCAGAGTAAATACTTTGTTCCAGAAAAATCGTATTGACTTACAGGACCACATAATGTGAAGTAGAGAACCAAGATCACCACAGTGGTGCCAACATAGCAATGAGTAAGTAGGGTATATTTTCGAGAGTTTTACAGGTGTTAGATACCACTGGTGGAGGAGTTTCAGGTATGACTCCCAATGGTTTGCGCAGTGGGAGACTTTCATGGTGTATTAAAAGGCCTTTTGCCAAGTTTGATCAGAGATGTTTTGACTGAGAGCCACTTACCATTTTGAGTGTGAATTTTAGGTTAGTGAGGTAGGAGTAGAAGCTGGAAATCTCTTTTCAAGTGCAATAATATAATGGTTGGATGAATGGTTTAGTGTAGTAGAAAATGTTTTTGTAGTTACATAATACATTTTTTATAGCAGGCTAAAAAAAGAGGGACAACCGAGGAAGAAAGAGGGACAAATACATTTAGCTCCAAAAGAGGAACAGCCCTTCCAAACGAAGGACAGTTGGAAGCTATGTCACAAGGAGGGAAGCAACAAAACAGTGAGAGTTCCAAGAGCATATACCCTTGCTCGCTGGAATCAGTGGTTCGAATGTAGGGTTCTCTACATTCTTGTTGAATGTAAAAAAAACTCTTTAACATGTATGTCAAGTCTAACTTTTTTAAAAAATGCAATACATTTTTGTAATACATGCCCATTTTCTTTTATTTATCCCTTTAACCTGTTGCCGACCAGCCGCCGCCGTTATACGGCGGCAGGTTGGCTCCCCTGCGCAAATCGCCGTAGCTGTATGGCGGGCATTTTATGGGGTATAGGGAGCACGCTGCGTGACGTGGGAGCTGATGCACGTGCCCGGCAGCTGCGATGTCCGCCGAGCACCCGCAATCACTCCTGAGAGAGACAGAACGGAGGTCTGTCAATGTAAACAGACAGATCTCCGCTCTGTCAGGGGAGAGGAGACAGATCTACTGTTCATACTGATTATGAACTGCGATCAGTCTCCTCCCCAGTCAGTCCCACCCCCCCCCCCCACAGTTAGAACACATACTAAGGGAACACATTTAACCCCTTGATCGCCCACTAGTGTTAACCCCTTCCTTGACAGTGACATTTATACAGTAATCAGTGGCTATTTTCAGCTCTGATCACTTTATAAATGTCAATGATCCCCAAAAAAATTGTCTAAAGTGTCTGATCTGTCCTCCGCAATGTCACAGTCCTGCTAAAAATTGCAGACGTGTCGGTGCGTACCCCTGATGACGTCAGTTGTGACGAAACGGCCGTAGGGTCACAACACTGAACGCACAGCGCATGCGCGCTTTCAATTTAAACGGCAGTAGTGTCGTTTTTTTACTATTTTTTTATTTTTAATGTTTTTGTACTCCACTTGCTTGTATTTTGACTACCTTAAATGAACCAGCCAAAAGTTATCTGCACCAGAGGAGTCTCTCCCTTTGTTTTCTTTTTTGGCACCTCAATATTTTTTTGTGCTGGATCCGTGGGAGTTACTACAAACCGCCCTATGAGAAGAGATCCCGTGACAGGATTGTGTGAGACATCTCCAGCTGTTGCCGGCTTGCCGTCCATGAAGGAGGTTGATGTGTCTGCTCAGCGGTGTCCTTTGGAGTACCCTCATAGTGGTCTATTTCCATCTACTAAGCCTGTTTGGACCCCCCTGAGTAAGGGCGGTCACAGGCTTTTTGGTAAGCCTTCATTTTTACTATCAGGTGGTGGGCAACACTAAATGGTGAAGATTCATCCCTGAACCTGTATAGAATATCTACACAATATAATTTTTGGACTTTTACAACTTAGTTATATTTATTTTAGCTTATTTGTTTTTCAAACTCATCATCTATGAGCACTCAATGCACTGTTTTGTCACTAATGATTGATAATTTTTCACTGGGTTTTGTTATATCGATCAATAGAGTTTATCATTATTTGTCTACAGTCAGTCCAGCGCTGCACTTCTTAATTTTGTATATAAAAATCGCAGATCGCCACCATTACTAATAAAAAAAAATATATATATATTAATAAAAGTGCCATAAATATATCCCCTATTTTGTAGATGCTATAACTTTTGCACAAACCAATCAATATATGCTTATTGCAAAGAAAAAAAAATATGTGTTTTTTTTTTTTTAAATTGTCGCTCTTTTCTTTGTTTATAGTGCAAAAGATTAAAACTACAGAGATGATCAAATACCGCCAAAAGTAAGCTCTATTTGTAGGAAAAAAGTATGTCAATTGTGTTTGGCTACAGCTTCGCACGCCCGCGCAATTGTCAGTTAAAGCGACGCAGTGCCGTATCG
This sequence comes from Aquarana catesbeiana, assembly GCF_042186555.1. Lineage (NCBI taxonomy): Eukaryota > Metazoa > Chordata > Amphibia > Anura > Ranidae > Aquarana > Aquarana catesbeiana. The sequence continues at coordinate 666,702,056 of NC_133327.1, read as the reverse complement.
CAAAAAAATGGCCTGGTCATTAAGGGGGCAAATCCTTCCTGGGCTGAAGTGGTTAAAGATCCAGCAAGCATAGAAAAATCCTTTTTTGATCTGCCAGAAGTGAACTCACCTCCCAAGTCCTGTTGTGAGCTGAAAACACTCAACATTGTGGTGTCAGCCCTGCCCAGTTGCCTTTTGGTAAACTACTCAACCAATTCCACTCTTGGACCCCTACAAGGCTAACCATTCTGTAGTCCATAATAAGAACTAAGTTGGCTAAAAAGACTATTTGAGATAACACAGGAAGTGTTCAGAGGACAAAGGAGAGCTCTGAATTTCTGGCATGATCCACAGTTTTTATTTTTATCTTTGCACTTATTAAACAGATATAACAAAATGTATCCAATTGTATATTCATTAGACCAAAAGGGAACAAACAAGTGAAGTTCATTGTTAGGGTTTCCATACACTTTAAATTGAAGACATGTTTTTTTTTCAGCCTAATATATCTTAAGTTCACTAAAATCTGCAATGTTCGTAAAAGATCCCAAGTCTGATGGTAATTTTATTGCGAGCCAAATGGGTCATAAACACTCCTGGTGTTGGCAGCGTGTTTTATTGAAACCCTTGAGCAAAGTAAAAAGTTACTGACTTTATGCAATGAATACAAACTTTAATTTTCCCCTCCATATCAGTGCATTCCTTCTTCCGGGCTTATTGTGTGCTTAGACTATAGGAACTACTGTGAAATTGATTCTTAAAATGGCAGAAGCGAAGGATAAATCTGTGTAAAAGCAAAAGCAGACTCATATTGTCCAAGTCAGGACAAAGATGTTTTCATATATTTCTAAATGGAAGGTATTGTTGATGCTGCATAATGCTGAACTATGTTATTATCAGACCCTGCATGACACAGAGGAATGAAAGATTTCTGCCCAGCTGTAAATGTCACCTATAGTTCCTGTTTTCATACTAATATCTTCAAAGCTGAAGAATTTTCACATTTAGACTTAAAATAAGCCTTTTTTTTTATTCTCTGGAAGAAAAAAATAAAAATTATATGCCATCTGTAATTAAAGCAGTATTAAACCCTAAAACAAAAATGTAATATATTGAAGCTTACCAATGCTTTAATGTGGTGGCTGCATTTGTTTTCTTTTTTTAGTTTTTTTTTCCCCTTCATTTTTACCCGGTGATCTGACCAATAACACATTTCTTGTCTAATGCCCCGTACACACGATCGGACTTTCCGACGGGAAATGTTGGATGTCAGCTTGTTGGCGGAAAGTCCGACTGTGTGTACGCTCCATCGGACAATTGTTCCTGGACTTTCCGCCAACAAATGTTGGCTAGCATGTTCTCAAATTTTCTGCCAACAAATGTGTGTTGTCGGACTTTTCAAGTCCGTCGGACAAAAGTCCAAAGTACAAACACGGGGGTTAGGAACGCATGACGTCACCTGCGGTCATCTGTCTCTGATACAATCACACGCTGTTTCGCCGGCACTCGGATCTGAGTGCAGCTGCATGTAAGTGAGTTTTTCTTCGTTTTTATGCAATAAACTTTTATACAGAGAGCAATAGATTTGTCATTATCTCATTGCATATGTGGCATCTTTAAACCCTGATGAGCGCTGAATCCGTGGATTCCACTACTAGGACTGCCTTACCTGCTATGTGCTTTCTGCTTTGAGACCTGTTTCAGGTCGAATCGTTAAGGTGAGAGGCCATCCATTTGTGGTGGAGGGATCACAGTCACTGGATCAGAGATTCTTGTCTTCTTAAGTGTGTGCCACTGGTCTTGCCTTCACAGTTCTAATTTATTTTCACACACATCCACGATTTATGGACATTTAGTAACTGCACAGCAATGTTTTGATATTTATACAAGGTACAAACACGCATGCTCGGAATCAATGCTCACCAAACACAACTTTAGCTGAAGGAGCCCAAAGGATGGCGCATGACTATTGAACTTCCTTTTTCTCGGCTCGACGTACATCTTGTACGTCACTACGTTGGTAATTGGTGGCAACCATTTGTGTGACCGTGTGTATGCAAGAAAAGTTGAAGCCAACAACCTTCGAACAAAATTCCACAGTTTTGTTGTCGGAAAGTTAGATCGTGTGTACGCGGCATTAGGGGGTCTCTACTCTGGATGGAGGAGAAATGAAGACACCTTTTGAGAGCAGGATTGTCAATCTAGGAGGAGGGTAATGTTAGAAGCACTAGCAGATATGGACTTGACTAACAAATAGATTTTTTCTTTCCTTTGGGATAAAGATTTTACAAAAATGAATAAAAGGTGATCACTGTTACCACCCTGGTCAGTGTTACATGGTGTGTCTGTACGATCTCTCTCATCTTTATGACGATATTTGCCAGCATAAGAAGGATCATCAATTTCATCCAAACATTTTTTTATGCAAGAAAGATCACATCACAAAACGGTGCAGTGCAACATTTCAGAGCCACGCATGACCCCTTCATCAGGGATGTAATGACATCACATCGCACGCTTGCCGAAGGGGTCCTGCGTGGCTCCGAAATGTTGCATTACACCATTTTGTGCTGTGATCTTTCTTGAATAAAAAAAACGTTTGGACGAAATTGATGATCCTTGGTGTGCTGGTGAATATCTACATATCGTATAGGTTCCAGTATCCAGCTGGCGGTCACTACAGCACCCTGTACCCTAAGAGCTTATTAGCATTATAAGGGAAAGGTCTCAGAACTCATCCCGCCCACCTGGAGAGTGCAGATGATAAAATCTCTTGAGGACACGTTAAAGAGGATTTTATTGAACATTTTTCCTGACTCCAGTAGGTTACAGTGCCGTAGTAGTATTGAGTCTTCTGTTTGTCAAGAGAGGAGCGTTGGAGAAGGCGTCTGGAAAATGTAGTATTGAGTCTCCTGTTTGTCAAGAGAGGAGCATTGGAGAAGGCGTCTGCCTAAGTGAGGCATTTCAGAATTTTTCTAGTCCTCGCCGCCCAGGGCTGTCAGCTTCCACATCCCATCGGCAGCGTCTGCATCACATGGTGGACGATTACCTCGGAAAAGAACGGAGATGGAGAGCTTTCCAGCTGACGATCCACTGACTTACTGGGTCATGAGAATAGACCACTGGTCAGAACTTGCCCAGTATGCTATTGTGTTGCTGGGCTGCCCTGCATCTAGCGTGCTTTCAGAATGGGCATTCAGTGCTGCAGGAGGTTTTGTTACTGATCATAGAACGCGTCTGTCCACAGACTCCGTGGACCGTTTGACTTTTATAAAAATGAATCAGTCCTGGATTACCAGCTATGATGCCCCTGATGCCGATTTCACTGATTAAGTCTTTTTGGGATGTGGAATCTCTGCAGGACTTTGAGGCTGCCTAGCTTTGAGAGTGTTCAATCATTTCATCTGGAAGAATGTTTTTAGTATAGGTTTCATGGGCACAATTAACACCCAAAGACCAATTTTTCAGCACCTGTTTGACAGGTGCATATATTGCAATTTTTTACATCAAGGCCAATTCTTGCTTTCATCAAGAGTACCTCTATAGGGTTAAGGTGGGAAGGCGCCACCGACACCCAAAGGCCAATTTTTCTGCACTTGTTTGACAGGTGCATATCTATGCAATTTTTTACAGCAAGGCCAATTCTTGCTTTCTACTTCTATCCAAAGTCAAATTGACACCAGAATGTATCCAAAAAATCTCTAATCTTGTTCCCAGTGCATTACATTGTGTCCTCATCATACACACTGGCTCCCCAGCTGTTGCTGAGCAAAATAAAGGCAGCTTGCAGGGAAAATGTAATTTTGGCTTTATAAATGCAAGGAATTTTTCATTTTTTTGCTTTCACTTTAAAAATCAAAAAATCACTGCTCATATAAAAATGAACTTTTTCTTTATTGTTACATGCCCCCTGGAGCAGGACCTGGACCCCTAGAACCATTGTATGCCCAATTACTTGCATATAAGCCTTCAAAATGGGCACTTTTGATTTTTGATGTTCAGGTCCCATTGACTTTAATGGGGTTTGTTATTTGGGTCCGAATTTTCGTGGTGTTCGAAAGTTCTGGTGCGAACTGAACAGGGGTCCATTCGGCCCATCCCTAGTCGTTAAGTCTGAGAGGTCATTAAACAGATACGTCGTTAAACGAGGAGTATCTGTATTCTAGTCTCTCCACTCCATTCAAAAATAAATAAAAAATTTCCTTTAGTTATACTTGAACATTAAAGCAAAGAAATCTGAGTTGCTAAGCCAGAAAATAGTGGCAGAGGAGTATAACTCACAAGACTGGTGGAACAGAATTACAAATCCTTGGGCAGCCAAATGAATAAACATTTATATATTTCAATAGTTTTCAGGCTGTTAGCCTAGAGTTCCACTTAAAATAATGGCCAAAGTACTGCATCATAACAAGCCAATTCTTGAAGAACTATCTTATTCTAACAGTTTCTTACAAGCCATATAGATTTCTTCATGTTACTATCTTGTTACACATCCTTATGAAGTGGCTTTCGTGGGCAAAGGTATAAATATTCATCATGAGAATTTACAAAAATGCAAACTGGCACAGAGTATACTCATTGTGCTCACATTACATTTTCCTGGTAACGTCCTGTCATGTGGTTTTCATCCCATGGAGAAAAATTGTTTGCGGAAAAACATATTTGTGGTTACGTCAAAAGGAAGACATAATCCCAACTGACAGTAATATTTTCACTGTAATCAGGAGAGAATAGTGCTGGAACATCATCTACAGAAAATATTAACAAGCTGGTAAGATTTATATTGTGTTTGTACTGCATTTATTTCTGAAAACGAATGCAAACTGTAAAATGTAATCAGTGTGCACATCCAGAGTGAAAATGGGTATTTTTTTACAAAACAGGCTGCAAGTGTCTCGTTCTTTATTAGAATGAAACTGAACAGTTGAATCTTCCCAAAGAGGCAATTAGAGGATGACTGGCTAGCTAATAGAAGGTAGACATGTGCGATTATTTTCGTATGAATCAAAATACGTACGATTTTCCGTAAATTTGTACATTCGGGAGGATCCGAAATACGAATTGCTATGCTTCCGAATTTTGTAAATTTCGTTTACGAATTTCGGATCCAAATTCCTAACGAACATTCGTAATTGTTACGAAAAGTTAACAAACCTAAAAGTTAAAAACCCAGGAAGTTAGCACAGGGATGGTGGGAGCCCCTCATAATGATAAATTCATCATAACGAACATTCGTAATTGTTACGAAAAGTTAACGAAAATTCGTATTTCGGACACGAATTACGAAATACAAATTAATTCTAATACGAAACGGAACGAAACAAAACAAATTTATTGACGGCGCACATGTCTAATAGAAGGTATGAGGTTCGGGGTTGGGACAACATTGGGTCCAAGGAGAACCCAGTCTGTTCAAGGTTTATGGACCTGCCAAATCAATGTGGCAATTCATTTGCCTGAATTAATTGTATTGACAATGCACTGCTTTGGGATTTTGAACTTTGGTCAGCTAGTTTAGAAGGACCAGTAATGGGAGCTTTGTTATGTGCCAGACCCCTCACTATAAAAGTGGAGCCATATTTGGTTCATAGCATACTGTCCAAGGGTGGTTCCATTGCTCCTCCATAGAGTGGAGCCATCTTAAGACACGAAGGGTGTTTGGCCAGATCACCAGGGGAAAATAAAGGGGGAAAAAAAACGAATAAATAGAAAAAGTAATGCAGACAAAATAGGAAAAATTAGCTGCACACCAACATCCATCCAACAGGTTTATTGAAAGACTGCCACCAGGACTATGACAATGGACTAAGGGGTGACGACGTTTCACACATACATCGTGCTTCTTCAAAGCTGAAACGTCATCACCCCTTGGTCCATTGTCATAGTCCTGGTCAAAACACAAAAGGAGAGCGGAAAGCCAACTTAGTGTAACTCGGCTTTAATATGGTAAAGTTAAAAACACTACAATGGTCGAACTCACATTGTGCGAAGATAGATACAGCATAAGGGTTCTACTGTGGCCGCACTCCTATAACCACCTCAAGATACCGACAGGGAAAGGGGGAGCAGTGGATGCTCAACCTAGCTGCCTGGATCCTAGCAGCACATCTGAGGCTATCCACCACCACTCTCGACGTGCAGATCCTAATACGAATGCGTCTGGTCCAGCCGGCGCTGCACTTCGAGGACACACAAACCCGCACGAGCAGGATACAGGAGGGAAGAGAGTGAGGATGTCACACAGTTGCCATGACAACATGTTTCAGAGGCAGGGCCTCCTTCCTCAGGTCATACTGTTCAAGGGTGCCTCCCTTGTTTCTCCAAAAGAGTGGAGCCACTAGACATGTGCATTACGTTTAGTTCTGAATCGAAATTCGGACGAATTTTTCATTACTCGGAAATTTGTATGCATCCGAATTTCCGAATTACAAAAGTAATGAATTTAAATGAATCCGAAAAAAAGCGAACGAATTTGAATCGAATTAGAAAACAAATTTGAATCGAATTCGAAAACATAATCGAATTCAAAAACAAATTCGAATCGAATTTGAAAACAATAGAAATCGATTTTCTAAAAAATACAATAAAATAGAATATAAAATCATAAAGCAATATAATACATATACCATATTTATCGGCGTATAACACGCACCCCAAGTTTAGGAGAGAATTTTAAGGAAAAAAACTTTTAGGAGGGAAGTTTAAGGAAAAAAAACTTACATTAAAATGCCCATCAATGCAGCCTCATCAGTGTCCATCTGCAGCCTTGTTAGTGTCATTGCAGCCTTTTCAGTGTCAGTGCAGCCTTGACCCAGTGTCCATTGCAGCCTTGTCAGTGCAGCTTTGCCCCAGTGCAGTCTTGTCAGTGCAGCTTTGCCCCAGTGCAGTCTTGCCAGTGCAGCTTTGCCCCAGTGCAGCTTTGCCCCAGTGCAGCCTTGTCAGTGCAGCCTTGCCCCCAGTGTCTATGCTTGCCGCCGCCGACATATACATAGCTTCATGTAGTTTTAAATATGGCGCCGCGGAGTTCGGAGGGACTCGGCGGAGCTGAACGAACGCCGCCGAGAGTGTATTCGGCTCTTTCCGGTGCCGCTCACAGTCCCACCCAGTCCCGCCCTATGATGGACATAACACAGGTCCAATAGCGGGACTGGGCGTGACTGTGAGCGGCGCCGGAAAGAGCCGAATACACTCGACTATGTGTATCTCGGCTCCGAGCAGTCACTGTGATTTCGGTGGCGCTCGTTCAGCTCCGCCGAGTCCCTCCGAACTCCGCGGCACCATATTTAAAACGGCACGCTATGTGAATGTCGGCGGCGATCGCCGCCGATAGATCAGGATTAGCGGGGATCGGCGTATAACACACACCCACTATTTTCCCCTGATTTTAAGGGGAAAAAAGTGTGTGTTATACGCCGATAAATACGGTATATATAATATTTTTTTAAATTCTGTTTTATTGTTTTTCTATGCTTTTCTTTTCTACTATTTTCTATTCTATAATAGTCTTTTCTATTTAAATTCAAATTCATTCTATATGGAATTCGAATTTCGGAACATGGCTTCTGAAGATCGAATTTCGTATAGAATGAATTTGAATTAGAATAGAAAATATTTGAATAGAAAAGAATAGAAAAGAATAGACTAGAAATTTGATCACCATATAGAATTAAATCGAATTTGAATAGAAAAGATTAGAATAGAAAAGAAATTAATAGAAAACAATAAACAAGAAAAACATATATTGTATTTTATTCTATTCTGTTCTATTGTTTTTCTATTCTATTCTTTTCTATTATTTTCTAATCTATTCTAATCTTTTCTATTCAAATTCAAAATCATTCTTTACGAAATCTGAATTTCGGAAAATGGTTATATATAGTTTATTTTTTTGAATGCGGTAGAATTTTTTCGAACTTGATAGTTTTTTTTTCGAATGCGGTAGAATTTTTTTGAAGTTGATAGTTTTTTTCGAATGCGGTAGAATTTTTTCGAACTTGATAGTTTTTTTTTCGAATGCGGTAGAATTTTTTTGAAGTTGATAGTTTTTTTCGAATGCGGTAGAATTTTTTTGAATTCGAATACGAAACTAAACGAATCCTGAAAACGAATGTAACGAATGCAACTAATTTAACTAAACGAACTTAGTTAAATAACGAATCAAAACGAAATGAAACTAAACTAATTTTTTCATCCTGCACATGTCTAGGAGCCACCTTATGACAGGAAGTGTGTTTGGTCAGATCACCAGAGGGGAATAAAGGAAAAAAGCTAAAAAATAGAAAACTAATACAGCTTCCACATTTGAGAATTGGCAACCTGCAATATATTACATTTTTAGTTTTTGGGTTTAGATATGCTTTAACCACTTCAGGTCTGCTCTATAGCAGTTTTTCTGCTACAGGGCGGCACCTGTGTGCCAGAGCATGTATATATACGTAATCTGACACTGCCAGGTAGGGGGCGCACATACATGCTGCCAGCGGCTCGCTTCCGCTGTGATTAAACACTGCGGAAGCTGATCGGCGGGTGTAGGGTTCTCGATGTCCTCCGGCACCCACCGATCATCAGGCAGAGACACAGAACTGCGATCTGCCTATGTAAACAAGGCAGATCGCCATTCTGACTGGAGGAAAGGGATAGAATTTGTGTCCCTGCAAAGCATGGAATAAATTCCATCTCTTCCCCTAGTAAAAGCACCTTCCACACTATAGTAAAACACTGGTTAGGCACACAGTTAACCCTTTGATCGCCCCTGATGTTAACCCCTTCCCAGCCAGTGTCCTTAGTACAGTGACAGTGCATATTTTTAGCACTGATCACTGTATTAGTATCACTGGTCCCCAAAAGTGTCAGTTAATGTCAGAACATCCGGTGCAATATTGCTGATAGTCGCTGATCGCGGCCATTACTAGTAAAAAACATTAAAAAACTAAAATATATCCCATAGTTTGTAGACGCTATAACATTTGCGCAAACCAATCAATATACACCTATTGGAATTTTTTTACCAAAAATATGTAGCAGAATACATATTGGCCTAAATTTATCAAGGAATTAGATTTTTTCAATTTTTTTATTGGATATGTTTTATAGCAGAAAATTAAAAATGTAGTTCATTTTTTTTTTTTAATTGTAATGCCCCGTACACACGGTCAGAATTTCCGACAGAAAAAGTCCAATGGGAGCTTTTCATGGTATATTCTGACTGTGTGTATGCCCCATCAGACTTTCTACATCGAAAAATCAGATGGACTTATATAGAGAACATGTTCTATATTTTTCTGATGGAACAAATTCCTATCGGAAAAACCGCTCGTCTGTATGCTGTTCCGACGTACCAAAAATGACACATGCTCTGAAGCAAGTACGAGACATCGTACGTGTTGTCCCGTCATACGTCTTGTACGTCACCGCATTCTTGACAGTCGGAATTTGGTGTGACCGTGTGTATGCAAGACAGCTTGAGCGGAATTCCGTCTGAATTCCGTCGGAAAAACCTTCAGAGTTTATTCCGACGGCAAAACCGGTCTTGTGTACAGGGCATTAGTCTGTTTTTGTTTATAGCGCAAAAAATAAAAAAGCGCAGAGGTGATCAAATACCACCAAAAGAAAGCTCTTTTTGTGGGGAAAAAGGACATACATTTTATTTGGGTACAGTGTCCTACGACCACGCAGTTGTCAGTTAAAGTAACGCAGTGCCGTATTGAAAAAAAATGGCCATGAAGGGGGGTAAATCTTTTGTAAGTCAAGTGCTTAATGTTCCCTAATCGGTCATGGAGTACAGCATCAGTGTTCACCTGTCGGCCCATCGAAAAAATGACATATCCCAGGTTATGGTAATGTAAACAGACAACCTGGAGTCCTGGGTAATATAGAGGACAAATGGCTAGTTACTAGTAGGGATGAGATTCGGGTTTGGGTCAACATTGGGTCCAAGGATAACCCAGTCTGTTCAAGGTTTACTTACCCACCAAAACGAATCTGGCAATTTCCTGAATTCATTGTAAAGACAATGCATTGCATAGGATTTTGCATAGGATTTTGAACTTTGGTCAGCTGGTTTAGAAGGGCCAGTAATGGGAGCTTTGTTATGTGCCAGAAAAGGTGAAGGTGAGAGGGGTCTGGCTGTAGAGTGGAGCGCCACTGATGACAAGAAGCACGTGACCTTCACTCCACTCCACTTCTTTTTTTTTTACTGAACTTTATTGTGAATCTCTGAAGCTGGAGCTCCACTACAGGAAATGGAGGTCACATGATTCCTGTACATGACTTCTGGGTAGAGTGGAGCTCCAGTGACTGCAGTCTGCATCACATACTGAGCCATTCTGTTGTTACTAATAATTAATGGGATTTGCAGAAATACAAGATATTTTTGGGAGGTTTTGCACTTTCTGTTAGTGCTCTCCTTGTAAAAGCAATTGTTTATTATTTACAAATTTATATTTTTGGTGATGATAGAAGTTCATATTTATGTTGGAAGAAGAATACAATCCATGTCTCTAATCACAATCTCATTGTCCTTTTTTGCCCACCTTCATGCCAACTAACAGGGCCAAGATTGAAACACAGATGGATCTCAACGCAAAAAATGTTTTACGGTTCAATGGCATGCCGGCATTAAACCTCCATCTTCTTGAAAATCATATCTGTTCTGGTGCAAATATTGTCCACTTACTGACCGCCCGGCCACATTGTACTGAGGACGGGGGGCGCTGTAGGCAAAGCGATGTTCTGGTACGTCTCTGCCTATTCCCAGGTTTAGGGCGCGTGTATGTTCACCCCACCCAGCTCCCGCTGTGATTTTTCACAGTGTCCTGGCTAATGATTCACACCCGGGACCAGCTGATCAGCTGTGTCCAATCACAGCCCAGAGCTCTGGGTTGAATTTCAACTCAGAGCTCTGTGTAGAGGGAGTGAGAAATTGAGAGATCATTAGGATAAAGCAGCACACTCTGTACATATCTGAACATATTTAACCCCTTCATCGCCCTAGATGTTAACCCCTTCCCAGCCAGTGTCATGTTTCTAGCACTGATCACTGTATTAGTGTCACTGGTGATGTCAGTTCCCCCCAGCGGCAGTTAGTGTCCGATCGGACTATCACAGTCCCACTATAAGTCGTTTATCCCCGCCATTTGTAGTATAAAACGAATAAAAATTCCAGTACATATCCCATAGTTTGTAGGCGCTATAACTTTCAAGCAAATCAATCACTATACACTAATTGGGATTTTTTTTTGTATCAAAAACATGTAGCAGAATATATTTAGGACAACATTTATGAATCCATTTTTAAGAGATAGGTAGATTTTAAGGTTTAAGTCTACAGATGTGCACACTGAGAAAGTTGTATGAATTGCTTATATTTTATTTGCAGTTTATTAATATGTTATTTCTATTACAGACATAGAATCTTATTGTGGTGCAGGCTTCTGTGCCGGCCAGTGGGACATTATCACTGCCACCTTTGTAAAAGAATAATTATACGCAGGGTGGATATGGAAAGGCATTTATTGTTGTGTGAAGTTTCTGCAGTGCCGAAATAGCCACCCCCTGCACCCTCTTCCATGCCGATCCCATCATCCACTGCACCCTCTCCAGTGCCAATACCATCACCCACAGCACCCTCTCCAGTGCCGATCCCATCATCCACAGCACCCTCTCCATTGCCGATCCCATCATCCACTGCACCCTCTCCAGTGCCGATCCCATCATCCACTGCACCCTCTCCATTGCCGATCCCATCATCCACTGCAACCTCTTGAGTGCCGATCCCATCATCCACTGTACCCTCTCCAGTGCCGATCCCATTATCCACTGCAACCTCTCGAGTGCCGATCCCATCATCCACTGTACCCTCTCCAGTGCCGATACCACCAGCCACAGCACCCTCTCCAATACTGATCCTATCATCCACTGCACCCTCTCCAGTGCCGATACCACCACCCACAGCACCCTCTCCAATACCGATCCCATCATCCACTGCACCCTCTCCAATACTGATCCCATCATCCACTGCACCCTCTCCACTGCCGATCCCTTCATCCACTGCACCCTCTCCAGTGCCGATCCCATCATCCACTGAACCCTCTCCAGTGCCGATCCCATCATCCACTGCACCCTCTCCAGTGCCGATCCCATCATCCACTGCACCCTCTCCAGTGCCGATCCCATCATCCACTGCACCCTCTCCAGTGCCCATCCCATCATCCACTGCACCCTCTCCAGTGCCAATCCCATAATCCACTGCAACCTCTCTAGTGCCGATCCCATCATCCACTGCACCCTCTCTAGTGCCGATCCCATCATCCACTGCACCCTCTCCAGTGCCAATCCCATCATCCACTGCACCCTCTCCAGTGCCAATACCACCACACGCAGCACCCACTCCAGTGCTGATGCCACCTCCTGCTGAATCCTGTCCAGTGTCAAGTCCACTGTCCTCCATATCTTTGCTAGAACACACATATGCACTGCCATCTGTACCGGCCACAGTCGAAGTATATGGGAAATTTGTAAAATTCCCTCAGAGTAGCCTTCGTCTTCTCAGGAAAAACTTGAAAGTACACATGTTGAGAAAGCATGCAGATGTGGCACAATATATTACCCAGGCTTGTCATTTACAGAGGGCAAATGTTGATGAGACAAATGGCATATTTGCTGTACAAAGAACTAAGCATGGATTTTCCGTGCCAGTACATGTGTGGAGGAAGAACTGGGTGAAGACTCATGTAGTCCAGTAAAATGGAGAAATGTCTGCAATATCAGTTGTTGGCTTAGGATGCAGCAGGTGGTGGTATCAGTACTGGAGAGGTGCAGTGGATGATGGGATCAGTACTGGAGAGGGATGCGGTGGATGATGGGATCAGTACTGGAGAGGGATGCGGTGGATGATGGGATCAGTACTGGAGAGGGATGCGGTGGATGATGGGATCAGTACTGGAGAGGGATGCGGTGGATGATGGGATTGGCACTGGAGAGGGATGTGGTGGATGATGGGATCGGTATTGGAGAGGGGCCAGTGTAAGTTCACCTTATAGATTTTCTGTAAAGGTGAACTTACACTTTAAAATCTACCTAACTATCCCCAGTTAAAAAAAAAAAAAAACATTCTGCTAAAAAACATAACCGAAAAAAAATAAAAAATTAGATTCAGAATTTTTTTCTGAATGTATTCCGCTACATGATACAAAAAAAAAATCCCAATAAGTGTGATTGCTTTGCTTAAAAGTTATAGCGTTTACAAACCATGGGATATGTACTGGAATTTTGCAGCCGAGACTCCCTTGGAAAAGGTTGGGTGCCCATTGAGGAAAGCCTTGTTGTGTGGGGGACGTCCTGTGCTTTTTGAAGTTTTCCTCCATCTTAATGCGTGTACAAATCTGCAAGTTTTAGGCACTGATTCCTGTTTTTCTGTAATCCTTACGCAATCACCTTTCCCACTGCCCATACACACTCACCAGCCACTTTATTAGGTACTCCTTGCTAGTACCGGGTTGGACCCCCTTTTGCCTTCAGAACTGACTTCATTCTTCGTGGAATAGATTCAATAAGGTGTTGGAAACATTCTTTGGAGATCTGGGTCCATATTGACATGATAGCATCACGTAGTTGCTGCAGATTTGTCAGCTTAACATCCATGATGCCAATCTCCTGTTCTACCACATCCCAAAGGTGCTCTATTGGATGAGATCTGGTGAGTGTGGAGGCCATTGGAGTACAGGGACCTCATTGTCCAGTGGTGAGATGATTGGAGCTTTGTGACATGGTGCATTATCCTGCTGGAAGGAGCCATCAGAAGATGGGGACACTGTAGTCATAAAGGGATGGACATGGTCAGCAACAATACTCAGGTAGGTCGTGGCGTTTAAACGATGCTCAATTGGTACCAAGGGGCCCAAAGTGTGCCAAGAAAATATCCCCCCCACACCATTACACCACCACCACCAGCCTGAACCGTTTATACAAGGCAGGATGGATCCATGCTTTCATGTTGTTTACGCCAAATTCTGACCCCACCATCCGAATGTTGCAGCTGAATTCCAGACTCATCAGACCAGGAAACTTTTTCCTGTCTTCTATTTTTCAATTTTTGTGAGCCTGTGCGAATTGTAGCCTCAGTTTCCTGTTTTTAGCTGACAGGAGTGGCACCTGGTGTGGTCTTCTGCTGCTGTAGCCCATCTGCTTCAAGTTTCAATGTGTTGTGTGTACAAAAATGGCATTCTGCATACCTTGGTTGTAACAAATGGGTATTTGAGTTACTGTTGTCTTTTCTATCATCTCAAGCCAGTCTGCCCATTCTCCTCTGACCTCTGACATCAACAAGACATTTTCCTCTACACAACTGCCGCTCACTGGATATTTTCTCTTTTTCGGACCATTCTCTGTAAACCCGAGAGATGGTTGTGTGTGAAGATCCCAGTAGATCAGCAGTTTTTGAAATATTCAGAACAGCCCGTCTGGCACCAACAACCATACCACGTTCAAAGTCACTTAAATCCCCTTTCTTCCCCCATTCTGATGCTCGGTTTGAACTTCAACAAGTTGTCTTCACCACATCTAGATGCCTAAGTGCATTGAGTTGCTGCCATGTGATTGGCTGATTAGCAATTTGTGTTACCAAATTGAACAGGTGTACCTAATAAAGTGGTCAGTGAGTGTACATACCAGATACATGATTGAGGGTAGATACGATCTCACACGGATTAGCTGCAAACTTACAAGTAACCAGGCGCTGGGTAATACAAAACTGCAGTCTCTCTCTAGGAGTCATAAATTCTTTCCTTAGTACACAGAAGGACAGCTTATTAATTGTACATTTAATATCCTTAGGCGGGCAGTGCATAGAAATATGAACAGAGACAAGAACAACAAGAGAGAAAATGCAATACAGCGATATTGGCTATTTGCTATAAAATAAAACAGGGGAAAACAGAAATAAACTTTACTGTGTAGACAGTAGTTTTATCTTGTTGGTAGGAACATGCTGGCAATTCAGTAACCAAATCGAAAAAGCTTGCCTTTTTTTGGCCAATCAACTTTGGTTGTCTTAACCAAACAACCCCCCCCCCCCACCTCCCCCCCAAGGGGTGAGGAAAGTTATATAGATATCAGGGGTCTGTTTAGACCCCCTGATATCTCATCAAAGCCTGCCCCCCCCCCAACAGGGCTGATAAAAAAAAAAGATAATTAAAAAAAAAAAATTGTAATATTTTAAAGTTAAATTGTAAAAAAAAACAAAAAACAGCCCCCCCCCCCCCCAAAGAAAGCATTGTAAAACAAATAACAAAAAAATAACATTTTTAAATATAATAAATATAATAATATATATAAAAAAGAAATTGTAAAAAATTGAATTGTAAAAAAAAGAAAAAAAAAAACGACTGACACAGTCCACGCCTCATTAGTGCCCATCAGAGCCATATATCAGTGCTCATCGGTACTGCATATAAGTGCCACCGTCACATGACATAAAAAAAAGTAAATCTGTAATCGGTATTGGCGAGTACGTGAAAAAAGTATCGGTACTTGTATTTGGTCTTAAAAAGTGGTATCGGTGCAACCCTAGTAGAGGGGGTAGGAAAATTGTGCTAGTAGGGATAATTGGGGGCATTCGTGCTAGGAGGAGGGATGGGAGGGGAGGGAATTTCTGCTGCGAGGGGGGATTTGGAGGGGGGAGAGGATGTGCACTCAGAGAGGAAATTTGAGGTGTAGAGGATTTGTGCTAGGAGGGGTGATTTTTTTTGGGTGGGACACATTTGTGCTGGGGGGATTTGGGAGATGGGGGGAGGCTTTGTGCTGGGAGGGGGGATTTCAGCAGGGGGGTGGATTTGTACCGGGAGGAGAGGGAATTTATGCTTAGGGGGAAGCATGCAGATTAGTAGACATGTGCAATTCATTTTGGTCCGAATACAAATTCAGACAGATTTTTGGTTATTCGGATGTAATAGTAACCAATAGTACCGAATTTAGTTGAAATCCTTTTCAGAAGAATTCGAATTCCGATCAGTTGAAAAATGATTGACCGATTCGAATTCTGTGTGAAACAATAGCTAGTTGTTAAGCAGTCACCCGCGTCCTTAACAACCATGAGCCATTATCTGTCAGGGGGCTTCCCCCTGACAGATGAATATAAAGATAAAGAATGCCGTCAATAGAAAAACTTTAAAAAATAGTGTAGGGTCCCCCCCAGTCCATGCCAGGCTCTTCAGGTCTGGTATGGATTTTAAGAGGAACCCCACGCCAAAATGAAAAAAAAAAAACGGTGTGGGGTCCCACTCATGATCCATACCAGTCCCTTATCCGAGACAAATGGGGTAACAAGAAATTCTGTGCGGCCAAAGAAAGAAAATAACAATGAGCAGCTAACACAACCAATTAGATATACGCATGTAACAAAAAATAAAAATTATGTGTAGCGCTAAAAGTTCAACATGATGTCCAACAAATGACAGGGATGTCAAGGAAAAACATATAAAAAAGTCCTCTGTATAAGTAAGACTCAAAAATATCAGTGACTTCGTGTGAAGAACATAGCAAATATGTGACATCTGAGATGGACACAGAGGAGACACACCACCACCAACTGTAAGAAGGCTTACCAGATGACGTGGACCCAAGGGGGCATACGCCCGGCTGGGTCAAGTCAGGCTTGAGTGGTGGATAATGATGGATGTTCCGGGATGATGATGAGAGTGGAAGTCCGAGAGCCGGCCGGACGCTGGTGGGTCCCTCAGGATAATGTTGAAAAACAGATGGCCGTATGATAAGATAAGAAGGAAAAAAGCCACATAGTGTGATTCCGTAAACAAATTCCAAATTTATTAAAAAGAGATACACTCACATGAAGCTCTTGAAAAACAGCGCTGCAAAAAGTATGGCGGCAGTGGGGTCCTACCCAGTCCCTTATCCGAGCATGCAGCCTGCCAGGCCAGGACTGAGTGCCCCCCCCTCTCCTGAACCATACCAGGCCACATGCCCTCAACATGGGGGGGTGGGTGCTTTGGGGCAGGGGGGGCTCTGCTCCCCCCGCTCATCCCAAAGCACCATGTCCCCATGTTGATGGGGACAAGGGCCTCTTCCCGAAAACCCTGGGCTGTGGTTGTTGGGGTCTGCAGATGGGGGGCTTACCTGAATCTGGAAGCCCCCTTTAACAAAGGGACCCGCAGGTCCCGACCCCCCCATGTGAATGAGTATCGGGTACATTGTACTCATACCTTTTCACCAAAAAAGTGCCAAAAAGTAAGAAACACAGGAAACAAATCCATTTTTAAAAGAAAAAAAAATTATGTCCCTTGATGTCCATCCATCACACATCACGACGCCCGCCAACTCGAAAAATAGGAAAATGTCAGAAAGCGCTTTTACTATTGCCAGCATTCTTTATTTTTATATTCATCTGACAATGGGGAAGCCCGCTGACAGATGATGATTCATGGTTGTTAAGGACGCGGGCGACCGGCTTCCCGACCCGCTGCTTAACAACCAGCTATTTCTTCACACAGAATTCGAATCAGTTGATCGTTTTTGACCAATCCGAATTATAATCGTTCTGAAAAGTTGGAATTCGTTAGAAATTTAATAAATGAAAGGAATTTTACCGAAAACAAAATGAAATTTAACGAAACCGAAACAAAACAAATTCCGAAACCAAACTAAATGAATTCCATAACAAAACAAAATTAGTAACGAATCTATCCAAAACGAAACACATTTTTCCGTTTTGCACATGTCTACAGATTAGTGCTCATTTTTTTTTTTTTTTTTTTGGGGGGGGGGGGGCACAGTTGGCATGTTTGCCCTGTACTCTAGATGACCTTGTCCTGGCACTGCTTCTGAGGTGATGATTACCTACTCCCCACATGTTTCGGCCCAGTCTGCCCAATCAGTTTTTGAATTTGTGAACATTTGTCCATATACAAAACTCCATGGATGACTCTTCAATCTAATGTCACTCCCAGTGGCAACCGCTTTCCCCATTTCTTGGGTGGGTGTCACAGGGAGTGGATAAAATCTCCCCAATGGGGTCACAGACCCAAAAGTTATGCAAATTCAATTTCTATCTGAAGTTACAGGTTTTTTGACACTCCCGTCAACTGCATTAGCACTTCTGTATTTAAGAATAGAAAATTCCCCTGCTCATTTACTCACAGTTGTATCCCATATCCTCCCAGCTGCCAGAATTGTGATTACCAGGCGCGGGAAGCAACAACTTGCTCCCAATCCTTCAAAAGCTGTTGAGCTGATTAAAATGCATTTTATGCATGAAAAATTACTGGCTCAGACCAGTACCCAGCCTGTGAAAAGGCCTGGAAATTGTGCAATATATCGATGGCAAAACGTAAGTAAATTTGTATATACTATGCCAACATCTTATTGCTGCAGTAAGCCTTATGTGCCACCCTTTTCAGTTTTGCTCATTATTGTCACTATTATTATCATTACTGCTTTGAAGTTATATTCTGTTTTCGCCTCTTTGTTTGTATCTCTTCTGCAAAATCTAGTAAAAACCTGATGTTGAAAAAAAAAAAACTGATACAAATTGTTTGCTGTTTCCCAAAACTAATAAAAGATTGCTGCAATTTCATATAATGTCATATGATATGTAGCACCCTCTAGTGTACTACTAGTGTCAGAGTAGGTAAAATATATTCTGACTCATGTCTAAACCCTGTGAGTCTTTGAATCTGGGTCATGGGTTATTAGAGTTCAGGGCAGCATGACTCATACAGACAGCTCTCTGGTGCCTCCCCCTGGTTCTGGAATGTTGGAGAATGTTCTAGAAGCTGTAGGGAGGAGACTAGGAGGGTTGTTCTGCAAATTTAGGGGAGCTTAGCCAATCCCCAGGTGGTGGGCCTGGCAGGGGACTAAGTGAGCCTTAAATATGAATGAATCATGCTGGCAGGAGGGTCAGTTGGAAGATAGAGATGTAGTACTGAGGATGCTCTTGAGGCGAACCCCTCTAGTCTGATGGAGGGGGGGGGGCTCTGCTTCGGGCCAGAGCTTGCGTGCTGGCCTGGGAGGATTCTGACAACAGGAGAAGCTTGGAGGGAGTCCTTCCTGAGTGGCAGCAGGAGCAAGGAGGACAGTGCAAATACTACAGCATGGTGCGGGGACTTACTAGGGGAGAGACTGCCACAAGTAGAAAGTCTCTCTTGAAGACAGCGGTGTGATTAAGTCTTCTTTAAACCTTGCCCTGGGAGATCTCCAGAGAGTCAGTCAGGTAGACTGGTGAAAAGAAGCAGCCAGGTGGGATGGTGAAGAAGCAGCCAGGTGGGCTGGTAAAGAGGCAACCAGGTGGGATAGCATTTCCTGCAGTGGTAGAGCTGGGACCAGTGTCTACAGGGGAGTAATGCCGCATACACACGACCGGACTTTCCGGCAGAAAAGGTCAGACGGAACGAATCCGTCAGACATTCCAATCATGTGTGGGCTTCATTGGACCTTTTCTGTTGAAAAATCTGACGGACCTTAGAAATAGAACATGTTTCAAATCTTTCCGACGGACTCGATTCCTATCGAAAAACGCGTTCGTCTGTATGCTAGTCCGACGGACCGAAAACGACGCAAGGGCAGCTATTGGCTACTGGCTATGGAACTTCCTTTTCTAGTCCGGTCGTACGTCATCACGTTTGAAACGATTGGTCTTTGGTGGGATCGTGTGTAGGCAAGTCTGTTTAGTTGGAACTCCGTCGAAAACTCCTCCGGAGTTCAGTCCGATGAGAAGTCCGCTCGTGTGTATGCGGCATTAGAGGTACTCCATTGTGCAGTTCACACTACATTGTGATAACTTCAAGAAAGCCTGTAAGGGGCTGTTGCTGATCTAACATACTGTTAGCTTGTACAGAGGAATCTGTTGGGGTCGTATATAGGGAGGGAGTCGTCCCTGGTTTTGTCACCATCAAGTTGGGCATCCCATAATTCCTATCCCCATTAAAGTTATTACCCCCTAATAAAAACACAAAACAAAGCTCAAGAAATTTTCACTGTGTGAAAATGTTATGTTCCTGGCTGTGCAACAGTGGGGAACCCTGTCACCTAAAACCCCTACGGGGCTAGTGCTACAGATATATCATATGAGTGAGTATAAGAGTTTAAGTGCTTGCTCTGGCTAAATAAATGAGTGGGAAAGCACAGAGCAGAATAATGTGTTATAAACTTTCCGGGTTTATTTTTTAAACAGCTGAACCAATACCATATTTCAGGCACTGGGGGCATTTAAAGTCGTTGGTTAAAGTGGAGTTCCACCCAAAAATTGAACTTTCGCTTTAAGAGAAGGCGATCCCCTGACATGCCACATTTGACATGTAATTTTTTTTTGGGGGGGGCAGTACCCTCTTTTTAGAGGGTTCCAGCTCTCAATTCCTTCTGGCGCACCCCGGAAGGAAGATCACCTCTCCCTCCTCCCTCTCGGCAATCATCTGGGGCATGTCACAGGTCCCAGATGATTGCGCGGCCAGTCACGGCGTGCGGCGCGGCTCGTGCATGCGCAGTGGGTGCCCGGCTGTGAAGCCACAGCTGGGCGCCCACAGTTACAATGCCGGCGATGCCGAGCAGAGGGGGAGACGAGCGGGGCTTCATTCCCCTGCATCGCTGGACCCTGGGACAGGTAAGTGTCTGATTATTAAAAGTCAGCAGCTGCAGTTTTTGTAGCTGCTGACTTTTTTTTTTTTTAAGCGGAACTCAGCTGTAAGTAACACAATAGTCAAGATGATTAAAGGACAGAAAGGAGAATCTTAAAGGGTTGTAAACCCTTTGAAGTGACTAGCCTCAGGTGATACATAGAGATTTAACAAAGCCTCCTACATAAGTTGTACCTGTTTATTTGCAGCCCTCACTTCTCCAGGGCAGCCCAAAGTCCTCAGTATACACAGCATTTTTGATCCTCCAGAGGCAGAAGATCTGATGTTACACACTGCACACCATAGACCAGAGAGCTGAGTGTAAACTGAGACATGAGGGAAGGGAAAGGACATACCCCCCCTACACAATCTCACAGGGCAACATGCTGCGGTGAACCTGCTGTGTGCTGGAGGGGAGGGGGACCATCCTTTGGAATCCCTTGGTGTCGGAATAGACTATCAGAAGTGACTCAGAAGTACAGGTAGCAGAAAAAGGAGACAGCAGTTAGAAATCACAGTAGGTGCTTTGGATTGAGGCAAGTACACACTATAGAGCAGTGGTCTCTAAACTTTCTAGGCAAAAAGCCAGTTCTCTGTCCTATGGACTTTAGGCAGGGGGGGGGAGAATGTGGCTATCGGCAGTGGAAAATGTCCCAGCATCAATGGGAGTAAACAATGCCCCATCTTTGGTGTCAGTGAGTGGAATTGTGCCCCATTGTTGGTGTCGTTGGTGGAAATTTGCCCCATCATTGGTGTCAGTGGGAGGAACCTTCACTGGTGTCAGTGGTTGAAATAGTGCCCTAAGGGCTGTATAAAAGCAAGCAAAGGGCCGCATCCAGCCCCCGAGCCGAAGTTTGGAGTTTCACTGCTAGACATGTGAAATTCATTTTGCTATAAATTAGTTTTAAGACGAAATTTGGCATATTCGTTCATCCGGAAGCATCCAAATAAAGGAACGACTCTTTTGACGAATGCAAACGAATTGTCAGAAAGAACAAAAATTGGAAAAAATACAAAAATCCGAAAGAACGAAAAACGATTCAACGTACGAGTTTAACCACTTCTGGACCAAACCTATTTCTGGAACTTGTTGCTTTCAAGTTAAAATCCATATTTTTTTGCTAGAAAATTACTTAGAACCCCCAAACATTATGTATAATTTTTAGCAAAGACCCTAGAGAATAACATGGCGGCCATTGCAATATTTTATGTCACACAGTATTTGCTCAGCAGTCTTTCAAAATACAAGTTTGGAATTAAAAAATAAGAAAACAGTAAAGTTGGCCCAATTTTTTGAGTATTGTGAAAGATGATATTACGCCGAAAAAATAGATACCTAACATGTTACGCTTTAAAATTGCATGCACTGCTGGAATGGCAACAAACTACGGTACTTAAAAATCTCCATAGGCGACTATTTAAAAAATGTTAACGGTTACCTGTTGAGAGTTACAGAGGAAGTATTTTGCTAGAATTATTGCTCTCGCTCTAACAATCACAGTGATACCTCACATGTGGGATTTGAACACTGTTTACATTTTTGGGCGAGACTTACGTATGCGTTTTCTTTGGTGCACGAGCTTGCGAGGATAGGGGGCATTTTTTTTTATTTTTTATTTTATATTTTTTTTTATTGAACACTGTCCCTTTAAAAAAAAAAAAAAATTCTGATCACTTTTATTGCTGTCACAAAGAATGTAAACATCCCTTGTGAAAGTAATAGGCAGTGACAGGTACTCTTTATGGAGGAATTGGGGGTCTAAAAGACCCCTAATCCCTCCCTTGCACTTCAAAGCATTCAAAACGCCCAAATCTGCGTTTTGGAATACTGTAATTTTTTAAAAATCGGCACCATTGGCAGCGGAGTAAACCGGAAGTGACATTGTGACGTTGTTTCCATGTTTTTATATAGGAGACCCGATCAAACCATTTCCGCCTTAGTTCGGGACTCCAAACAGCCGGGGGACGTGCTAGATGGTCGCTCCGGTCTCCCATTGGGACGGGAGACCGGGGCAGAGCGGTGGAAGGTGGCAGGAGGAAGGGGGGATGTCCCCTCTGCCCGGTATAATGGCCGAGCGGCTCATTAGCCGCATTAGTTGTTATGAGACATTATTCTCTGACAGTGGGAGATCGGTGATAAAATCCATGGCAATGTGAGACCAGGGCTCCTTAGGAATGGGCAAGGGCATGGGAAGACCAGCAGGGGCTTGTGTTGAGGATTTAGACTGAGCACAGACATGACAAGCCTTAATGGAGTCTTTGACATCCGAGTGGAGATTAGGCCACCAGTAGTGATGACTAATGACCAGGAAGGATCGGAGGAACCCAGCATGACCTGCCACCTTAGAATCATGTCCAACAAAGGATCTTAGCTCAGTGGGGATGAAGGTCTTGCCAGGAGGAATTTTTGACTCCAGGGTGGTAGAATGGGCAACAATGCATGAGGTCGGTACGATTGGCTCAGGTTCAGGGGTGAACCCCTCGTCAAAAGTGTCAAATCAGCCAGACCGTTGCAGGAACCAGGTTTGTACGTAATCGTGAAATTAAAACGGGAAAAGAAAAGACTCCACCTGGCCTGTCTGGGATTCAGATGTTTAGCATTCTGTAGATACTGTAGATTCTTGTGATCAGTAAAAACTGTTATGGAGTGAGGGGAACCCTCCAAGAGATGACGCCACTCCTCTAACGCTAATTTAATTGCAAGAAGTTCCTGATCACCGATAGCATAATTTCTCTCTACCTGAGAATTTTTTTTGGAGAAGAACGCGCATGGTTGACGCTTCTTCTAAAAGGATTGAAAAAGCACAGCTCCCAGTCCCATAGAAGAAGCATCCAATTCAATAAAAAATGGATCCCCATGATTAGGTCTCCTCAAGAGAGGTCCAGAAACAAAGGCCTGTTTCAGGTTGTGAAATGCAGAGACAGCTTCAGGGGGCCAGTCCTTGGCATTCGCACTCTGCGGACATGGTTTCTGTGGACAAGCAGATTTTCCGAAAAGATGAGAATGTCATCCAGATAGATGACAACAAACTGATACAGCAGATCCCTGAAGATTTCATTGACAAAGTTTTGGAACACAGCTGGGGCATTACACAAACCAAAAGGCATAACCAGGTATTCGTAATACCCATTCGTCACCTTCCCGTATCCAAATCAAATTGTATGCATCTCTGAGATCCAACTTGGTGAAAATGGAGGCACCCTTCAACCTATCGAATAGCTCAGATATTAAGGGTAAGGGGTATCGATTTTTGATAATCACCGCGTTTAAACTTCGATAGTCGATGCAGGGCCTCAAGGTACCGTCCTTTTTGGCAATGAAAAAGAACCCTGCTCCTGCAGGCGATGAGGATTTCCGGATGAAACCTCTCTAGATTCTTGGCGACGTACTCTGACAAGACCTGGGTCTCTGGGATGGACAGAGGATAGGTATGACCCTTGGGCAGAGTTGCTCCAGGGACAAGGTCAATAGCACAGTCAAAAGACCTGTGGGGAGGAACTCAGCTGATTTCTTACAGATCACATACAGAACACTTCCCAGTAATCGCTGTATGCCACGGGAAGAACAGAAGATACAGATGTGGTAGCAACCGGAAGTCTCTCCTTGGGGGCCACCTTGAGAAGGCAGGATGAGAAACACGAGGGACTCCAAGCCAAGATCTTCCCAGAGACCCAGTCCACATGTGGAGAGTGGAGCTGTAGCCAAGGAAGGCCCAATACAATGGGAGTAGAGGCCTTGGGTAGAATGAGGAAGGATGTCAACTGCTGGTGGAGTATCCCTAAAGACATCCTAATAGGTAGAGTCTGGAAGCGGATAGGGCCCCCTGGCAGAACAGTGCCATTAATTGCAGAGACTACCAGTGGCATAGTGAGGGGCGAAAGGGTAAGCTTCATGGAAGAAGGCCCCTAGTGTTGGGGATGGATTTAGCTGCAGTCTGGCTCCAGGTCGTGACCCCTAGGGTCTTCCAGCTCACGCTCACGGTAGACTATAGGGAGGTAGAGAGGAAGCAGCAGACTGCGATAACAAAGGATAGTCAGGAGATAGCCAAAGGTCAGGGTAACATGCAGGTAAGGATAGTCAAGAACAAGCCAAGATCGGCAACTGGAATCAGACGTAGAAGACACAGCAAGTCGCACACAAAAGCCAAACTCACAATATTGATCAGCAGAGCTGGCTTGCAGTGCACAGGTTAATATAGAGTTCCCTGATAGGGGCTGGGGTGGAGCCATGCTTTGAGGAGAGATTACTTAAGCAGCCAGGTGAGAGTGGCTGGCCTCTTAAGCAGAATACATGGAGAGGTAAGCTGACAGACAAACATTACTGCATATCCATGACACCGACCCATGATGGCATCGCCAAATGTCAAACAAATCTTGGTCAATCAAGAATTATTTCAGGGGAAATTCCCATCTCTTGGATGCAGTGGAAGAATCCTTATGGACATCTGGTACTAAGTTAAAGTCCCCATAAATTATTACATGACCTCGTTGGGTGGTCTTGATAATTTGCATGAATTTCTTGAGAAAGCGCGTTTGGTGGGTGTTAGGAGAGTAAATGTTTATCAAAGTATAGGGAATAGTGTAGATCAGCACTATGAATCTGCCATTCGGGTGTAAGATCTTTTGGCGGGATTCGGGACATGGATGGGGGGGGGGGGGGTTGGCGTCCGTGCGCCCCTGGATCCGAAAATCGAATTAAATGAAAGCAAAACTAAACAAATTTTTTTGGTAGTACACATGTCTAGCCACTGCTATAGAGTGATACGCTTTGTCCATTTATCATTTCAACCACTTAAAGAGAAATACCTATAGACAAAAAAAAAATGCAAATCTTACACTTCATGATATATCCGTTCTATTACATATGGGAGCAATATAAAATGAAAGGTTGCAGAAAAAAAAGAAAATAATTTATAGGCTGGCAGTGAGCAAAATAAATGCTTGAAATTTTTTTTTTTTTGCTGAGTTACTTCCTAAATAACACAGACACGTTTATGCTCAGCAGTCAGCACTGCATTGGCTCTGTCCATATTTTAATCTGGCATTGTGGGTATAAAGTTACTGGCCACTCCATGGCTGTTTATCAATTCACAGCAGTGCGTTCCCCGTTGGCCCGCTCATGACTCCTCACATCGAAAAGATGAGAAAATGATTTCACAGCAGCAAATCCCATCTGCGTTCCAGAAGAGCTGATGGTGCAGAAAATGTAAATCTGAGTGTTCAGTGCCCACCTTTATCAATGAATCATATTTGTATCAGGTACCAGAAAGGTCATTAGTCTGCGGGAGAAGGCCTTCCAGACTTTCATTTCTTGGCATGACATAAGCATTCACTTTGTCAGATTTGGCCTTTACTGGGAGAAACTTGACCTACCCGAAAATAGGCAGTTCAATCAGCGCCGTGCACAGAAACGAATGATGGACAGGTGTGCAAGTTTTCCCTGGCATTTTGTTGCTGCTGCATTCAGTTTTTTTTATATTTTTTTAAGTTGTCGGTAGTTTAACAAAAATGAATCTATAATTAAAGTGGTTGTAAAGGCAAAAGGTTTTTTATCTTAATGCATTCTAAATAAAATAAAAAATTTTCTGTGTGCAGCAGCCCCCCCCTAATACTTACCTGAGCCCCTTCTAGATCCAGCGATGCCCACGACAGCCTCGGCCGTCCAGGACTCCCCTCCACATTGGCTGTGACAGAGTAGCAGTGCCATTGGCTCCCGCTGCTGTCAATCAAAGTCAGTTAGCCAATAAGAAGAGAGAGGGGGCAGCAGGACCGAACCACAGCTCCGTGTCTAAATGGATACACGGAGCTGCAGCTCAGCTTGGGTGCCCCTGTTGCAAGGAGGGGCCAGGAGTACCGGTGAGGGACCCAAGAAGAGGAGGATCGGGGCTGCAACAAGACTTTACAATCACTTTAAGGCTGTTTTAAGAGATTGCGCTGTTTTGAAGATAAAAAAACAAAAAAAAAAACAGCCCTTTTATCCACTTGCCCCCCAGAAGATTTACCCCCCTTCATGACCAGGCCATTTTTTTGCGTCACGGCACTGCGTTATTTTAACTGACAATTGCGCAGTCGTGCGATGCTGTACCCAAATAAATGTATGTCCTTTTTTTTCCCCCACAAATAGAGCTTTCTTTTTGGTGGTTTTTGATCACCTCTGGTTTTTCTTTTTTACGCTATAAACAAAAAAAGACCGACAGTTTTGAAAAAAAAAAATCCTACTTTTTACTATAAAACATATCCAATAAAAAAAAAAGTAAAAAATCTAGATTCTTCATCAATTTAGGCCAATATGTATTCTGCTACATGTTTTTGGTAAAAAAAAAAAGTCCCAATAAGCGTATATTGATTGGTTTGCACAAAAGTTATTTCGCCTACAAACTATGGTATAGATTTATGGAATTTGTATTTATTTTTACTAGTAATGGCAGCGATCAACAACTTATAGCGGGACTGCGACATTGCGCCAGACAAATCCGACACTAACTCACATTTTTTGGGAACCAGTGACAATAATACAGTGATCAGTGCTAAAAATATGCACTGCCACTGTACTAATGACACTGGCTGGGAAGGGGTTAACATCAGGGGCGATTAAAGGGTTAAATGTGTGCCTAGGGAGTGCTTGCTAACTGTGTGGGGGAGGTGCTTTTGCTATGCTTTTACTATGGGAAGGCAGAGATTCGTGTTTCTGCTTTGTAGGAACACAGGATCACAACCTTCCTTTCTCACAGAACGGCGATCTGCCTTGTTTACATGGGTACACAGCCATTCTGCCTATGTCCCAAACAATTGGTGGGTCCCAGGGAACATCGCGTCTGACGGACCCACTGATCGGCTCCCACGTGAGCGCCCCAGGCCCGGAAGTGCAGAATCACATACAGGTACCAAATCCTGCCCAGGGGAGTTGCTTTACTGCCGTATATTTACAGTATACGGTCGGCAAGCAGTTATATTGGCCCCATTCACTTTGTCCTTAATAGTATTTTGGCTTAATGTACTGGTAGACTTAAACACTAAAATTTCATATAATGTTCAACAGGATATTGTCATTTCAAACATTATTTTTAATATTTCAATATCTTCAGCCTTCCTTAAACTCAACTGTGTCCGTGTGTCACAAACTGAAAATGTTATATAAAGTGGTTGTAAATCTCAGTCATGAAATGTGAACAAAGCATATCCGTCTACAGTGTGTACTTGTCGTAATACAGAGCAATAAGTGTCATTTCTATTTGCTGCCTAATTCCTCTGCTATCAGCATGAGTCACTTCTGACAAATGTTCCTGATTGACAGCCTCAGCTCTGTTCCTGTGTGCTGTGTGAAGAGGGGTGTGTCCCTTCCCTCTAATCAGCTCGCAGAGCTCTCCTCACTGAGCTCTGCAGAGTGTAATTTCAGCCCCTCCCCCCAGCTTTATAAAAGCTCAGAAAAGCTGTATATATTCTAGACTTTGAATGGCTGAAAAGAAGAGAAGACTGCAGATAAATAGATACAACTTGTGTAGAGGGGTTCGTTTCACCTCTGCGTATTACTTGAGGCCAGTCACGTCACTGGGTATATGTAAAGAATTACAAAAACTTTAATTAATTTTTAATATTATATATAGTCACATATGTAGCACCCTCTACTTTAGGTAGGTGCTAGTAGCAGAATTTTTGTCAGTACAGGTAAAATTAATCAGGCCTAGCTGTAGGCTAGGCCTGTTTGTTTTGCTCTTCGTGGGTGGGGAGTGGCTCAGAGTAGGCTGGTGACTCATAGATAGCATCATCTTTCGGTTACCTCCCTTCTGCTTCTGGAGGCTTCTAGAAGGAAGGAGGGGAAGAGAGGTGGAGCTGTCTGAGGTGTCTCAGGGAGCCCTGGCCAATCCCAAACTAGGATTGGAAGGGGGCAGGTCTCCTTTAAATACCCAGGGTCAGCCCAGCTGGGGGAGAGTTATCGGGTGGAAGAACTGGGAGATGGAGTACTAGCTGTCGTGGCCTCGGAGGAAGCTCCCCAGTGTGTGGGGGGGTGACCTTGGGCCTGGAGCTCGGGAGTGGAAGGGACCCTTGTACAAACCACAGGGTTGTTCTGACCAGGAGCAGGACAGTGGAAGGTACTGCCAGGCAAAGTCTCCGGGAGGGATCCACCAGGTGTCAGTGAGTGGCAGGCACAGTCGAGAGAGCTGTGGAGGCGGTTTTACTGCGTCATCACGACATACTTCTGCCCATACGAGGAACCAGAAATCGAGACGAATGCCAGGAATGGTGTCTCCTATGAGTTGGCCGATTACCCCATAAACGAATAACCTGCTACACACACCAGGTGCCAGGATATAGGCACAACTAAATGTGAGTGAAAAAATTATATTGTTTTTACGAAATAAAATCGTCTTTAATGGCATTGCGCAATGAGGACCTCTTTTTGTTATCTCCATCCATCCACATGAGGCTTTTCTCTGCATCCACATGAGGCTTCTTTCTGCATAAGACGTCAGCCAACAGTCTTCTACAGGGATATCTCCACATGTCTGCAAGACCACACTAGAGATAGGTGGTCAACTCCTAGGGGTGAGTGAACATCTATGTGGGGCACCTAGTCTGAGCACATCTGCACAAGGATACGTTACTAGGCACGAGCACTTTATACCATCACTTATTGTGACTGCATAAGATATTAATGCGAGTATAGTTATGTACCTACACTAAGCGCAGCAAATTGTTTTTTAAATTCTTACTGTGAAGAAGCTCTTCCATATTTCGAGATTAGATCTCTTTTCCTCTAGACGTAAAGAGTGCCCCCTTGTCCGTTTTTATGACCTTAAAGTGAATAACTCAACACCAAGTTCACTATATTGACCCCTTATGTATTTGTACATGTTGACCATTTCCCCCTTAATCTCCTCTTCTCAAGAGAGAATAAATTCAGTTCCTCTAATCTTTCCTCATAGCTGAGCTCCTCCATGCTTCTTATCAGTTTGGTTGCCCTTCTCTGCACTTTCTCCAGTTCCCCGATATCCTTTTTTGTGAACTGGTGCCCAAAACTGAACTGCATATTCCAGATGACGTCTTACTAATGATTTATACAGGGGCAAAATGATCTCTCTCTCTGGAGTCCATACCTCTCTTATACAAGAAAGGACTTTGCTCTCTTTGGAAACTGCTGCTTGGCATTGCATGCTATTATTAAGCGTATGATCTACCAGAACACCTGGATCCTTCTCCACCATTGATTCCCCCAGTTGTACCCCCCAGTATGTATGATGCATGCATACTCTTAGCCCCCAAGTGCATAACTTTACATTTATCAACATTAAACCTCATTTGCCACGTAGTTGCCCAGTTAGACAGTGCATTGAGGTCGGAGAGTTTGAGACATCCTGTAAGGACGTTATTACACTGCATAGCTTGGTGTCATCTGCAAAGACTGAAATGGTACTTTTAATCCCAGCCCCAGAAAAGTAAGCGTCCCAGCACTGAACCTCTGGGTACACCACTGATAACCTTAGACCATTCAGAGTGTGAATCATTAACTTTTAACCACAATATTCAAAGCAAGCTCACCCTCCATCCATGTATCATAAACAATTGTCGTGTTTTTTGTTTTGTTTTTTAGAAAATTTGGCTAAAGAGGATTTTTCAGCTGACTCCTTCTCATTGAAACTTTAACACGAGCACTCTGATAAGATTCAAGACTCATTCGCTTTATTCTTGCAGCTTAAGCTTATATTTTCTGTAGACAACATGCTTTTGATAACACTATGGGTATGAGAAACTGTACAACGTGTGTCTAGAAGCCTACAGCATATGGCATCTATATAAAAAAATTAGTTGGGACTGTCCAGTGGTATGTCCATTCTGCCCAGAAATGACGTTGTTTATTTCCAACACTTTTGCTTTGTCAAGCATTTGCAATTTATATATGTGTATTCTGGGCTTGGTCTTTGGCATTGTTCACGCTAATCATTCCAGGATTTTCCATTGTTTTACTCCTTGCTTATTCCCAAAAATTACTGGTCATTAAATATTAGCCCTTACACTCAAAAGTCACTTTTGTTGAACACTTCCTAACCCTAGTGCAAACTTACTTTGAGCGTAAAAGGTTCTCTAGGGCAACCACACAGCCGATCTTTCTCCATTACTGACACGCTGTACTCCTTGTGGGATTTTCTGATATCAGGAAGCAAAGCCCTGCCTCTCCCAATATAGCTGCCTACACAGTGCATAGCTAAAGACAAACCTTTTTTTTTTTTTTCATTATGGATAGAGTAAAGAAGAATTATTGTCAGGAGATATGGTCCGCAGCAGAGGCTTACGAAGACCTGGCATCCCTGCCAGTACCTTTCATGGCTGCAGGAATGTGAGCTAGCACATAATGGACATTTGAGGTTGCATGCAAATGCATGCTGTCGCATGCCCTGAGCCTGGATTGGTGCCGAATGGCCTTTATAAGGGAGCTAGCTGCCTTATGTAATTGCTTGTTGCTCTTCGGCTCTCCAGTGCGCTTGTTCCTTTGAAACCTTGAATCTCTGATTCCTGTTATTGACTTAGCTTGCCCCTGGACCTGTCTTCTGCCTGCCTCCTGGTTTGATCCTGACTTGTTTAAATGACTTGCTCTTACTGCTCTCCTTTGTATGCCTCTGGCTATCCTCCTGACTACTCTTACCTCTGACTTTGGTTTTCAACTGACTACTCCTCTGAAGTCTGCTCCACTTGAGACCTGCTACTTTCCTCGGGCACCACCTATCTGCACCTTAGTGCTTCAGCTGAATACCTCGACGTTTCACCTGTCAGCACTCCATTCGGAACATCCCCGCAAGCAGCCCCAGCTGGCGACCCATTCCAATTTCACATGTTGGTAGAGTAACTCTTCCTCTATAGTAAATCTTCCTCTTCTTTTTCTTCATTGCAGATAAAAAATGGAGTCCAAGCAATGTGCCGTCATCGGGTCATTGATGAAGAAGGGGTGCAGGCTGTCCAATATCCACAGAAGGCAACAGAATGATTATGGTGATGACGCCATTGATAAGAGCAATGTTTTGTCATTGGTGACTCTTATCAATGAGGTCATCTCTGTATACATTCTGTTGCCTTCTGTGTATGTCAGACAGCCTGCACCCCCTTCTTCATCAAGAACTCAATGACGGCAAATTGCTTGTGCTTGGAATCCATTATATACCTGCAAAAGATAAAAAGAAGAGTTTTTATAGAATAAGTGTTACTTTACCAACATGTGAAATTTGAACTACCTATGTAAGTTAATAAAAAAGTTCTGCTCACTTTTGCTTTACTTTCTGTACAGCCCTCATACATTATATTACCAAATGTTTTGGGACACCTGCCTTTATATGCACATGAACTTTAATAGCATTCCACTTCATTTGCAGGGTTCAATATTAAGTTGGCCCACCCTTTGCACCTATAACAGCTTCAACTCTTCTGGGAAAGCTGTCCACAAGGTTTAGGAGCGTGTCTATTTGAATGTTTCACCATTCTTCCAGAAGCGTATTTATGAGGTCAGGTACTTATGTGAACAAGAAGGCCTGGTTCGCAGTCTCTGCTCTAATTTATCCCAAAGGTGTTCTATCGAGTTGAGGTTTTTATGAACCTTGCTTTGTGCACTGGTCCAAATCATTTAGTGGAGGGGGATTATGGAGTGGGGTTGTTTTTTTAGGGGTTAGGCTTGGCCCCTTAGTTTAAGTGAAGGTAACTCTTAAGGCATCAGCATACCAAGACATTTTGGACAATTTCATACTACTAACTTTGTGGGAACAGCTTGGGGATGGCCCCTTCCTGCTCCAACATGACTGCGCACCAGTGCACAAAGCAAGGTCCATAAAGACATGGATGAGTGAGTTTGGGGTGGAGGAACTTGACTGGCCTGCACAGTGTCCTGGCCTCAACCCGATAGAACACCTTTGGGATGAATTAGAGCGGAGACTGCAAGCCAGGCCTTCTCGTCCAACATCAGTGCCTGACTTCACAAATGCGCTTCTGGAAGAATGGTCAAACATTCCCATAGACACACTCCTAAACCTTGTGGAGAGCCTCCCCAGAAGGGTTGAAGCTGTTATAGCTACAAAGGGTGGACCAACTCAATATTGAATCCTACAGACTAAGACTGGAATGCCATTAAAGTTCATGTGCGTGTAAAGGCAGGCGTCCCAATACTTTGGGTAATATAGTGTATTTTCTTAAAACAGAGGCCTTGGATGGCAGCTGCAATCTTTTATGCCCCACTATTTTTGCATAGCTGTTTATCAAATGCGTATTTTCAGGACAATAAAAATGCTAAAACGTTTATTCGCCTCCCACTGATTTTAACAGGGTTCAAATCCGGCACCTAAACTAGTTCTGCGTACCCACCTTAACCCAAACTCAGGTGCATTTGGCTCATTCCTATTCATGAACTGTATGTCTGTGTCTATAGAAAATATTATTTAAAATTGAATAAGGCTTTTTATTTTAACCAACTTAATCACAGCTGTTGTCACATTAGAATTTGCTTGAAATTTGACAATAACAGTTGATGCTTTGTGATTTCCTTGCTGTCTCTGATTATAGGGAGTTATTGGATGAATCATAAATTACAGTTAAGCGGTGTAAATGAACAATCATGATGTTATCCAGTGCCTGAGCACGCTACCAACTCTCTATTAGCAATGTGTTCACTTTTCTCTCCAAATAAGGTCTCATCTGGGTAAAAGCAAAAACATTGTTACTAAGCAGCGTGGCCAATTTCATTACTAATATGAAAATCTGACAAGAATAATATCTGCTGGTTATTTAGATGAAACGTCTTGTGGCACGCACATTCAGGGCTGGGCACTGAGTGCTAAGCAGCTCTGGCATACAGAGCACTCTGGTAGACATCATGTGGCCAAGGTTTGCCAAGCATGCATTGTATCATCCCTAATAAAAACCATTTTGGAACCTAATGCCGCGTACACGCGGTCAAACTTTTCGGCTACAAAAGTCCGACAGCCCGTCCGACAGACTTTCGACGGACTTTTGGCGGACTTTTGGCGGACTTGCGGCAGACTTTCTAACGAACGGACTTGCCTACATACGATCACACAAAAGTCCGACGGATTCGTACGTGATGACGTACACCGGACTAAAATGAGGAAGTTGATAGCCAGTAGCCAATAGCTGCCCTAGCGTCGTTTTTTATCCGTCGGACTAGCATACAGACGAGCGGATTTCTGGGTCCGGCGTAGTTACGACGTAAAGGTTTGAAGCATGTTTCAAATCTAAAGTCCGTCAGATTTGCGGCTGTAAAAGTCCGCTGAAAGTCCGGGGAAGCCCACACACGATCGGATTGTCAGCCGGCTTTAGTCCGTCGGCGTCCGTCTGACTTTTGTAGACGAAAAGTCCGACCGTGTGTACGCGGCATAAGTTTAATATGTGAAAAGGCTACAGGAGACTTACAGCTTTTTAAAGCAGGTCTGTTTTAGGCTGAGCAGTCCACGCGATTTTATACTCCAATGCCCGCAAATGGAAGATGTGCCAGGTTACCAATAAAGACCTGTGTACTTATCAAGGCTGTTAGAAATATATAGATATAAATAACTATAAATTGTAATGCATGGTTTCTCATCTAGGGTTCCATGGAACTCTAGGATTCCTCCAGAGATTGCTAGGTGTTTCCTTGAATAATGAGCCATTTCTGCCTCTCTGATAAATTCCCGCTGATACCATTGACCTTTTTATCTATCTGTAAGAAGGGAATCCTTCCCAATGTCCACAAGTGTAAGGAGCATTCTTCACATTGACCATCACACTAATGTACCATGAGTTGTAGATATAGTAGCTTTTAGCAGGGGTTCCCGATATTTTAAGGGTTTCTCTGTGTTGAAAAGGTTGAGAAAAGCTGTTGTGTATTACGTCCTTAGGATGATGTATTGTATAGTGTATGATGTTTCTAGACATATTCTTTCTCAACCATTTTTTACGCCAGATGAACACCTCAAATAGTTTTCAGGTGTCCAGGAACCCCCGCTAAAATTAGGGTCATAAGGATAATGCCCCGTATATTGGAGGTCAGTGGAAGGGAGGGCCCCTTACAGTGCTGGTTAGAATGACTCCCCTATAGTCAGCTGAAAAGATCATTGGTGTCATGCTACTGGTTTGTCATTGGCAATGGGCCTGGAACTGTAAAGGCACCATCAGATGGAAAGTTCAGCTAGCCACAGCTCAAGGAACCCCTCTGGAGAAACCTAAGGGTTCCACGGAACCCTGGTTGAGAATGCTTGTTCTAGAGCAGGGGTCTCAAACTGGCGGCCCTCCAGCTGTTGCGAAACTACAAGTCCCATCATGCCTCTGCCTGTGGGAGTCATGCTTGTAACTGTCAGCCTTGCAATGCCTCATGGGACTTGTAGTTTTGCAACAGCTGGAGGGCCACCAGTTTGAGACCCCTGTTCTAGAGGCTCTATTGAATCACTTGTATGTGGAAGTGTGCAGTGCAGTCACTTTTCCCTGCACATTCTGAGCAGAGGGTTTGTAGTAAGTCTTGGTTTGATAATGTAGTGAGCTGAAATGTTTGTAGACTTCAAGGCTTAGGACCTGTGATAGGTCCTTGTTGTAGGAAAATCCGACCGTGTGTGGGCTCCATCACACATTTTCCATTGGAATTTCCGACACACAAAGTTTGAGAGCTTGCTATTAAATTTTCCGACAACAAAATTCGTTGTCGGAAATTCCGATCGTGTGTACACAAATCCGACGCACAAAGTGCCACGCATGCTCAGAATAAATTAAGAGACGAAAGCTATTGGCTACTGCCCCGTTTATAGACCCGATGTACGTGTTTTACGTCACCACGTTCAGAACGATCGGATTTTCCGACAACTTTGTGTGACCGTGTGTATGCAAGACAAGTTTGAGCCAACATCCGTCGGAAAAAATCCATGGATTTTGTTGTCGGAATGTCCGATCAATGTTCGACCGTGTGTACGGGGCATAACAATTATATGCAATAGTCAGTATGGATGCATAAAAGAATGAAGTGATCAAACAAACCTTTTTATGATTACGTAAGCAAAAACCTAGACAAAGAACAGACTGTGGATATTGTATACTTGGACTTTACTAAAGTGTTTGACACAGTCCTCCATAACAGGGCAATGTGTAAGCCAAGGTCTGTAGGCTTAACAAAATTCTGTTTGTAAATGGATAGAAAATGTGTTTCTTTATCATATTCTGAGTAATATTATTATTAAATCATACGCTGAAGGGCTTAAGGTTGTTAATGGTGTATACTAAGTTTCAGTGTTGGGAATCTTATTTTTAGATTAAAAGAGACATCCAGGGTGGCGCCTGAAAAGATGGCCATGTTTTATCGGGGCTCCATTCAGCCTCAAAACAATTGCAGATTGCTTTATGATTTAACCTATAAAGATTTGCTGTTCTCTATGATTTAACCCTCCATGGGTTCCAGGCATGGGGGCCATGACTCCACCTGCTCCACCAGGTGTCTCTTTGACTGGCAATTCTTAAGAGACTGGGTGCCGCCCTGCCAAACTCTTGTGCAGGCCTGGTGGTGTGTGGTCTGGACCCCAAGAGACAACTCTAAAACACTTGGCAAACAAACAAAAGATTTCTCAGCACACTTACCAGCCTGCAAAACAAGTGAACTGACCCTGTCTAACAGTTTACAATAAAAACAGAAAGTTTTGTTTGCACACATTTGCAAATATATGTGTAAGCCGCACTGCCCATGACAAGGGACCTCTGTATATACTGCGGTCCTAACTCTAAAATTTCCAGAGTC
This sequence comes from Aquarana catesbeiana, assembly GCF_042186555.1. Classification (NCBI taxonomy): domain Eukaryota; kingdom Metazoa; phylum Chordata; class Amphibia; order Anura; family Ranidae; genus Aquarana; species Aquarana catesbeiana. The sequence continues at coordinate 666,665,711 of NC_133327.1, read as the reverse complement.
TCCATATTAGAGGCAATTATCACAATGGAAAAGTTAAGGGAAAGTGTGTGTGAAGGGAGCCCACCCCTCCTGCATCCTTGCACCCAATTTAACCAACTATAGAAGTTAAGGAGGGGTTGGCTCCTTCCAGGTACACCTGCCCTTAACCAATTCATTGTTACTAGGGATGAGCCGAACCCACCCCGGTTCGGTTTGTACCAGAACTTGCGAACAGACAAACAATTTGTGCGAACATGCAAACATTGTTAAAGTCTATGGAACACGAACGTGAAAAATCAAAAGTGCTCATTTTAAAGGCTTATATGCAAGTTATTGCCATAAAAAGTGTTTGGGGACCTGGGTCCTGCCCCAGGGGACATGTATCAATGCAAAAAAAAGTTTTGAAAACGGCCATTTTTCCAGGAGCAGTGATTTTAAGAATGCTTAAAGTGAAACAATAAAAATGAAATATTCCTTTAAATATTGTGCCTGGGGGGTCCCCTTAGTCTGCCTGTAAAGTAGCAAATTTTACCCATGTTTGTAAAAGTACTGCAGCAAAATGACATTTCTAAAGGAAAAATGTAATTTAAAATTGCTCATGGCTGTAATGTATTGCCAGTGCCCTGGCAATATACATAAAAAATTGTTTAAAAAAACAGCGTGTGTTTCCCCCCTCCAGTCTATACCAGGCCCTTCAGGTCTGGTATGGATATTAAGGTGAACTCCACATCAATTTTTTTTTTTAAATGGCATGGGGGTCCCCCCCAAAATCCATACCAGACCCAAAGGGCCTGGTATGGACGGGGGAATCCATGCCATTTTTTTCTTAATTCTGTCATAGGGCTCCCCTTAAACACTTCAATACACTATATTATATATTGTACACTGCACTATATACCCTGCACTGTATTATATATACTACACTGAGGGCACTATATACTCTGAACCGCAGTATATATACTATATGGACTGCACTATATACTCTGCTGAAAAATTGGACCTTAGGTGTTGGTGGTGGCAGAACACGGTAAGCCCTCACAGTTACTCTTGTTGGGTGCAAGAATGGACCCTGCTGTTAAATATAATTTCAAAAATTGTAATTACATGCCCCTGTTAAACAGGGGCAGAAACATTGGGCCTTAGGTGTTGGTGGTGCCAGAACACTGTAACCCCTCACAGTTACTCTTGTTGGGTGCAGGAACGGTCCCTGCTGTTAAATATTATTTCAGAGACTGCTTGCCCTCTTTTAGTGGCCTTTGAGCGTCTGCCTCTTCTTGGAGGCCTTCCGGACATGATGGGCAATATTTTATACTGTGTACACCGCCTGAAGTGTATTTGAAACTGTACACACTGTATTATATACTGTGTATACCGCCTGCACTGTATTATCTGCTGTACACCGCCAAATGCACTGTATATATAGGCTACGCTGAATGCAGAGTATATATATATATATATATATATATATACTCGAACACCCGATTTACGTTCGTCTTAAACTCGAAGCTCATCCCTAATTGTTACATATGCTCTTACTATGGAGATTCTGGACATTTTAGAGTTAGGACTGCAGTATATACAGAAGTCCCTTGTTATGGGCGGTGTGGCTTACACATATATTTGCAAAAGGGTGCAAACAAAACCCTCTGTTTTTAAAGTAAACTGTTAGACGGGATCAGTTTGGTTGTTTTGTAGGCTGGCTAATAAGTGTGCGGGGAAATATTTAGTTTGATAGTGATGTGCATTGCCCTTCCATGTGCACCTTGCTGCAAAGGCTAGTTATAGGTTGGGGTGGTTGCCATTTTTTTGTAAAGGTGGTTAAATTGGGTGCAGGGATGCACTGGATGCCTTCACTGCCATTGTGCATTTCCTGGGAGTCACGTGCGCCCCTGTGCCTTTTAAAGAATGGTTGGCTCCCTCCAGACACACCTGCCCTTAACATATCCATTGTTATATATGCTCTTATTATGGAGACTCTAGCAATTTTATAGTTAGGAACGCATTATATACAGCGATCCCTTGTCATGGGCAGTGCTGCTTACACCTATATTTGCAATGGGTGCAAACAAAACCCTCTGTTTTTAAAGTAAACTGTTAGAAAGGGTCAAGTTGGTTGTTTTGCAAGCTGGTTGGTAAGTGTATTGGGAAATCTTTTGTTTGTTTACAAAGTGGGTTTCCCTTCCATGTGCACCTTGTTGCAAGGACTAGGTATAAGTATAAGTGGTTGCCATTTTTGTACAACGCTAAGGCTGGGTTCACACCGCAGCATGAAACAGCTCACAGCAGGGGTCCGGTGTGTCCCTGTTCACCGTTTCAGGTCTGATTTCAGCCCAAGTTTTTGGCTGAATTCGGACCTGAAACAGACCAGAAAACGCACAGGACTTATGTGCAATTCCGCTCCAGAGATGTGAATTGGCTCCGTAGAGAGCCAGTCATAATCTCCTGATAAGCAGATTGGATGCATCCAATTCACATTAGTGTGAACCCAGCCTAAAGCACTACCTCACAGTTGATCTCAAGTCCACTTTAAAACATTAAACTTGCTTAACTCAACATAGAGAGATGACACTGTTTTGGCCCAAAAAGACAGGGATCCAACAGACTCAGACTAATGATAGCTAAATACTTCCACTATGCTGACAAAAAGACAATTTGAAACTTATTGGTAAAATGTTTTCAAAAAACAATGTCAGATTCTCTTACTTGTGCCCTGCAAAATTGTGTGCCTTTTGGACTGGGGAGAACAAATTGTTTAAAGAACCACAAATAGCTACCCATCAATTACAACTGGATTTCTCACCTAAAAGTTTTATTGACTTTTTAACCCTGCCTTGATGGCATACCTCGTTATCTCTAGCTAAAAACTTCATTCATTCCTACAAATGATGACATTTGCTTCTTCATGAGACATAGCTTCATTTATCTTAGCCTCACTTTGTTGCTGTATACCCTTTCCTTACTTATTTCATGTTTTATAAGCAATTGTTTATTTCATGTTTAAGCTTACAGCCCCTCTACTCATATAATTGAGCAGCAGATGAAAACAGAGAATGCGCTAGTCAATAGCAATGTGGGATACAATGAATGGTGGCTGGACAATCTACAAGAAATATAGGCCTGGAGTAGTAAGGAGCAAACATGAACGCAGGGCCGAAAAACGGGGGTTTGCTTGGGGGAAGGGGCTTCTGGTCGGTGGAAGCATTATTCAAAAATAGGACTTACATGATTGGTGGGGAGGCTGTAGAAGGTGGGGCTTTAGTAAGGGGATCTGTAGGAGGGTCTTGGAAGCCAGCAGGCGGAGGAGAACGTGCTTGGGACAACTACCCACCCTCCTGCCCCTTTACTGAGTTCCAGGTTTCTTGGGGAATGCGGTTGGGAAATGGAATATGGTTCCTGAGGTTTAGTCATGGCAGCCGGTGGGGTACAAGGTCCTGATATAGGTTTCTGATTAAAAAAAATTTACATTTGTAGGGACCCGTCCTGGGTACGGCTTCCATTTCTATGGTTGGTGGTACCTGCATGTAGTTGTGTGTCTCCGAGTGTTTATTGCATCTGGAAGCTTAAAAATTCAGTGGTTACACAAGTACGAGTAGTAGATGCCCAGAAGGACCTTGGGGCTCCTAGTTTTTGGCAGAAGGTACTGGATGTTCATAGGTTGAATGTGTTCATATGTTGATAAGTTAATTTATAAATTGTTAATAAAGGGCTGTTATGGCCATTGTACTCCATCTTGAGTCTGGTGTGGTCATTGTAGTACAAGGTTTGTGTGGGAGTGGTGGTCTATCAGTTAGAAGAGCAAAAAGCATTTTTTATACCCTAGTCATGTCTGCTTGAAGCTTTTCATTGTGAGGGTGACAGTGGGGGTCATTTACTATAGCGCCGAAAAATGATCCTGCAGTCCCAGAAAATAGCGCCCAATTAAGGCCAATTAAGACTTCAACTCTCAGAAACTGGGCGCTAATGCAAATGGAAAGCAGCGCTATTGCCGGCAAACATGCCTGTCAGATCACATATGCTGGAATAATGGAAGTCAATGGGGCTCGAACCTGCAAAATCCAAAGTTCTCAGTGAAGGCTTATATGCAATTTCTTTGCCATAAAAAGTGGTTGGGGACCTGGGTCCTGCCCCGGGGGAAAAGTTTTTAAAATGGCCGTTTTTTCAGGAGCAGTTTTTTTAATAATGCTTAAAGTAAAACAAAAAAATTAAAAATTCCTTTAAATATCGTGCCTGGGGGTGTCTATAGTATGTCTGTAAAGTAGCGCACCTTTCCTGTGTTTATTACAGTACCGCAGCAAAATTAAATTTCTAAAGGAAAAAATGTCATTTAAAATTGCTCGCGACTGTAATGAATTGCCGGTTCCCAGCAATATAGAGTAAAAATCAAAGAAAAAAAACGGCGTAGGTTCCCCCCACCAGTCCATACCAGGTCCTTCGAGTCTGTAATGGATATTGAGGGGAACTCCACCCCAAAATGTAAAAAAAAAATGGCGTAGGGGTCCTCTCAAAATCCATACCAGACCCTTATCTGAGCAAGCAGCCTGGCAGGTCAGGAAAGGGAGGGGACGTGCAAGCACCCCCCCAAACCATACCAGGCCACATGCCCTCAACATGGGGAGGGTGCTTTGGGGTTCCCCCAAAGCACCTTGTCCCCATGTTGATGGGGACAAGGGCCTCATCCCCACAACCCTTGCCCGGTGGTTGTGGGGGTCTGCGGGTGGGGGGCTTATTTGAATCTGGAAGCCCCCTTTAACAAGGGGCCCCCCAGATCACACCCCCCAATGTGAATGGGTATCGGGTACATTGTAACCCTGCACATTCACCAAAAAAAGCAGTGAAATGTGAAAAAAGACAATAGCCGGTTTTTGACAATTCCTTTATTTAGAATGTCTTCTTTCCCCCGCTTCTTCCTCCATCCTCCTCCGGTCTTCCTTCGTTTTTTCTCCTTCTTCCTCTGCTTCTTTCTCCATCTTCCTCTGCTTCTTCCTCCAGTCTTCTCCATCTTCCACCGGATTCTTCTTCCCCAGGTCTGTCCTCCGGTCTTTCTCCTCCCACCGTCGCTCCCGCTGAACATTCAAAAAACGAATCTCCTCTGATGCTGCGATGGGGAGGATGACGTCACTCCGAGATCCCACCCCTTGCGACATCACCACCTGGGGCATGATGGGTCAGTGATGTCACAAGGGGCGGGTCTCCCGCTGACGTCATCCGGTGGCCACACCCCATAGTTATATATGATATGTGCGCTATAAAATCGGACAGATAGGCTGACCGCAGCGTCAGAGGAGGTTCATTGTTTTCATGTTCAGCAGGTCGTGGTGGGAGCGGCGGAGGAGAAAGACCAGAGGATGAAGGAGGGAAGAAGAAGCCGGAGGAAGAAGTGAAGGAAGATGGAGGAAGAAGCGGGGAAAGAAGAAGCTGGAGGGAGAAGGAGAAAACCAAAGGAAGACCAGAGGAAGATGGAGGAAGAAGTGGGGAAAGAAGAAGACATTTTTAATAAAGGTATTGTCAAAAACCAGCTATTGTCTTTTGTCACATTTCACTGCTTTTTTTGATGAATGTGGAGGGGTACAATGTACCCAACACCAATTCACATGGGGGGCAGGATCTGGGGGCTTCCAGATTCAGATAAGCCCCCCGACCGCAGGCCCCCACAACCACTGGGCAAGGGTTGTGGGGATGAGGTCCTTGTCCCCATGAACATGGGGACAAGGTGCTTTGGGGGTGACCCCAAAGCACCCTCCCCAAGTTGAGGGCATGTGGCCTGGTATGGTTCAGGAGGCGGGGGATGCTCGCTCATTCCCCCCCCTTTCCTGACCTGCCAGGTTGCCTGCTCAGATAAGGGTCTGGTATGGATTTTGGGGGACCCTTGTGCCATTTTAAAAAAAATTGTGGCGCAGGGTTTCCCTTAAAAACCACACCAGACCTGAAGGGCCTGGTATGCACTGGGAGGGACCTTACGCTGTTTTTTTCCTTGATTTTTAAATAGCTGGATTTTTGGAATTCCACACCATAATATTATTGAATAATTACATACCATTGCATGCATTTGAAGAGTTAAAATGATGGAATAAACCAAACTGATGTGCATTCGCTAATTATGCTGCTGAGAACAATGTACGTTTTCAGGAGGTGATACCATTGGTGGGATTCAAACCCATGGCATACCACTACGCTATGGAGCTGAGTGCAATCATATATAGAAAATACTATTACTAATGTTTTATTCTTTTAATTCTATACAATAATGTTTTGCATTTAGGCATTAATATTATGGTACCAACCATGCTCATGTGCTAATGGGTAGGGATGAGCCGAACACCCCAGGTTCGGTTCGCACAAGAACTTGCGAACAGGCCAAACATTTGTGCGAACACCGTTAAAGTCTATGGGACATGAACATGAAAAATCAAAAGTGTTAATTTTAAAGACTTATATGCAAGTTATTGCCATAAAAAGTGTATCAATGCAAAAAAAAGTTTCAAAAACGGCTGTTTTTTCAGGAGTAGTGATTTTAATAATGCTTCAAGTGAAACAGTAAAAATGAAATATTCCTTTAAATATTGTGCCTGGGGTTGTCCTTAGTATGCCTGTAAAGTAGCGCATCTTTCCCATGTTTAGAACAGTACCACAGCAAAATTACATTTCTAAAGGAAAAAAATGTCTCTTAAAACTACTTGCGGCTGTAATGTATTGTCAGATCCTGGCAATATAGATAAAAATCATTGAACAAAAATGGTGTGAGTCCCCCCCAGTCCATTACCAGGCCCTTTGGGTCTGGTATTAATATTAAGGGGAACCCAGCATCAAAATAAAAAAAAATTGCATGGGAGTCCCCCCAAAATTCATAAAAGGCCCTTCAGGTCTGGTATGGATATTAAGGGGAACCCTGAGCCAAAATTTGAAAAAAAATGGCTTGGGGTCCCCCCAAAATCCATACCAGACCCTTATCCAAGCACGCAACCTGGCAGGCCGCAGGAAAAGAGGAGGGGACGAGAGAGCGCCCCCCCTCCTGAACCATACCAGGAATTATTTATTTTTGGAAAAAAGGGGACTGGCTTTCCGTGTGACGTCAACGGATAGTCACATGTGTAAGAGACGCCAGACAGCGGGGGACAACACAGCGGAGGAAGACGGCGGCTATTTTATGAAGGAATTGTCAAAAACCGGCTATTGTTTTTTTATCACATTTCACTGCTTTTTTTTGGTGAACGGGTAGGGGTACAATGTAGCCGATGCACATTCACATAGGGGGGCGTGGGATCTGGGGGCCCCCCTGTTAAACAGCTTGGGGATGGCCCCTTCCTGCTCCAACATGACTGCACACCAGTGCACAAAGCAAGGTTCATAAAGATATGGATGAGCGAGTTTGGGGTGGAGGAACTTGATTGGCCTGCACAGAGTCCTGACCTCAACTCGATAGAACATCTTTTGGCTGAATTAGAGCAGAGACTGCGAGCCAGGCCTTCTCATCTGACATCAGTGCCTGGCCTAACAAATGCACTTCTGGAAGTATGGTCAAACATTCCCATAGACACACTAAACCTTGTGGACAGCCTGAACCAATTGGAGGATTGCGGTCTGGAGCCCATCTGTGACGGATTACCTAGGGGGACCATCCAGTATTCATACATGCCTATTACCCCTGCAGGGGTATGAGGAGCCGGTGAGTGGGGACCTATAGGGGGAGCACCAAAGTCACCAGATCACCTTTGAGCACAAAAGTCACCAGACTGTTTTGCATTTTTCTGCTATCGGATCATCATTATATTTTTTTGCCACTTGGATCATCTATATATACATATTTCTTTGGCTCACCATTTTTGTTTGGTTTTGTTTATTTTTGGACTTGATACTGTCTTTAATGCACAGGTATACTGCTGTTTTTTGATGCACTTGATTTTTATATTTCTAATTTTTATTGGACTTGGTGATTAGTCTACACAGATGTACATACATTATTTGTCTATGTTTGATGATAAGTTTACATAGATGCACATACAATTTTCTTCACATGATTATAAATGAAGGTGACACATATATGATCCACTATTTTCACTATTATTATATATATATACCTTTATGGCTACTTTCAGTCACACAATTTGTTGTGACTAGGTATATAGTACAACACACTTTCGCATTGTCTATAGGGCGCATCAACAAGTGGATAATTCATTTACTTATTTTATTTGTTATATTTTATTTTTATTTACACAGTGTTAAGGGTTTATGGTATTTTTGTTTAGGGTGCCTAAACTTAACATTACAATGCTTATTAGGGAGCGCCACTTAACCCACCTTTTGTGGGTTAAGACCCTAGGGGGTCTATCGGGGGGGGGCTGCATACCTTATTCCTAAGCGAGGAGTTTTAGTTTGAAATTTCATACAGGTGATAGAATTACATTACTCAAGAGTTATTCTTCTTGATTTATTCTGTGATATTTGCTGGTTCTTTGTGGGTGAGTGTAGAATAGTGATATTACCCTCAAATTTTGGGGAATTACATTTTTATTTCTGATGTTGATACACATATCACATTTTTTGGGCTCAAATTCTGATTATTTGGAAATAATAAAAAGCACAAAAAAATGTGACTCATTTTAAATTTGCATTAGCAATGGTATTGTTTGTGGATTGTAAAGACACCTGTGTCACTTTGGGTAAAGATTTTTGTGAGATGGAGAATAACAAGTGAACGTGACAGAAAAAAATATTTTACCAAAACATCAAAACATTCCACATTATTAGCATTCTTAAAAACAAAATAAATTAAGTGGAAGCAACAATGTTGCAAAGGAAAATTTATTTCAGAGAAAGATACATTTCATCTCAACATTAAAAGGATTTATTTGGGGAAGTTACAATTGTACCATTAGAATCAATGGCTAAAACTTGCATTGGACCATAATAGCGCCGATTTTCACTCCCAAAAAATGTTCTTTAACACAGCCCTCATTCTGGTATTTACTATAGTGCCCTGTAAAAAAGACACTGGAGCTAAAATGAGAGCTATTTGCAAGTCTGAGCATGCTCAGTTGTGTTGGCACTTTGGGAATTTATCTCTTCTCAGTCTTTTAAAGAAATTTCAGTGTAGAAATCACTTTTTCACACAATTTTAAAGCAGAATAACTTTAAATAATATATATATTCATTACTATTTAGCCAATTATATCATGCTCGAGTTATTTCTGTGTGCACTACTCCAGGTTTTAGCAGAGTAAGGGTTTGGGTGCTATTTGGTTTCAGGGAACTGTAGTAAATTTGATTTTGGGAGTATTTTTTACTGACTTTTATCGCTAATTTGCATTAATTAGCGCTAATTAGCACTGCAGCACTATAGTAAATGACCCCCAGTAGCTCATTGGGACAGCCATTCATACCTAACAGGTATTGATTTCTTGCTTTCTTCTCTACCACTCTATTTAATTGTCCACCTGAACACCTAGTATTTCCACCCTGCCCCATAAAAGCCCAACCTTAAAATTAT